>NC_066581.1:342924398-344124398 GCF_024323335.1 Lathyrus oleraceus
AAAAAACTAGCAAGTGGGACAACAAATCTACCTAAGAAGGCAATTGGCATCAATCAATCCAATTCAACATAATGACCCAAACACTAACAACTACATGGCAAAACAAGAACAAATGGTCAAGAGATTTCGCTTGGCCGGGGCAAAGGGGTCAAACGAGGTTATGAAAACCAGAAAAGACCCCACTTTTAGCCAATTCATCTCTTTTAGGCAGCGCCCCGAAGAAAATCGGACTGAACCGTTCAGTTCAACCGGTTGGACCGGGAATCGGAGATGAATCTGTTTGGATCAATCTTTCAAAATCGTTAGTGGGTCAAAACCAGAGTAAAATCAGAAAACCCGAATTGAACCGTCCAAAACCATTCGAACCAAAGAACCGGAGCCGGTTTTATAAAACCGTCCGATTCAAAAAAAATGCATCAAATAGACCATTTTTTAAAATTCTAATATGTCAATATCAAAACTTAACATACATTCCTCAATCACAGGAAATAATTCTGTGTTTTTTACAACCATAAAAACTTCTAAGTTTTGTCCGTTCATTATAGTTTTTCTTTCAACCACACTTCATGATCATCATATTGTCTCTTTCAAACATGGTCATGGTGTCCAATTCAATATTGATTGTCTTTCAAGTTAATGTTGTTTGTTGTTGTTAATAAGACTTGTTTGTCGTAGTTCAACTCAAATTCATTTTTGTTGTTTAGTGAAGTATATTGTATTATTTATTTTTGGTATTCTATCTTATTTAAGTTAAGTATTCTTAATTATTTGAACTTTATTTTAATTATTATATTCTATTATTTTAATTTTGGTTTTGAATTAATTTAACTCATTTTATTGTAATTCTTTAATTTGGTCAAATTATTCTTAAATGAAGGTTGAAATGAAGTGTAGAACTATGTTATGTTATTATATGTATTATCGATATTGTTGTATTAAATTTGTAATGAATTTTTAAAATATTTATTTTATTAAGTTGTGAACATATGATTATGTGTGATACATCTATGAATTTAGTTTCATATTATTAGTTTATTTAATAAATGGTTCAACCGTAAGTTTAACCGGTTGAACCAATTAAACCTTAAACTGCAAGTCTCACCGGTTCAATCTCCGGTCCGATTTTTAAAATATTGTTTGGAACCTACGAACTTCATATTAAACTTAACTTGGGCTAACTTGTATTCAAGAGGAAATGAAGGAGAATGCATAGATGAAATAGTTACGTAAGTTGACTTTACCAGAAACCCTGCAGAGTTCCGCCTCCAAGAGAAAGAATCATCGACACTTAGGATAGAATAAATATTAGACGGAATTGCTTAAATGTATGCATTTTGTTTTTTTGCCTCTGCAGACAGAAGGGACGCATCTATCGCAAAATTCCAGCATCAGACACCTAACGACCACTCACTTGCATTACCGAGCAACAACATATGATTGAAGAAGGAAAACAAAGTTGGAAACACGTCTTTAAAGGGATGAGGACCAACCCATTTGAACTTCAAAAAGTCAATATCAAAACCTGAACCTAGTTTACATGATATGTTATTAAGGAACCAACTTTGTGTTAACCCTTACAAGTTCAAATGGGTCGGTCCTCATCCCTTTTAAAGGGATGAGGACCGACCCATTTGAACTTGTAAGCATTGTGGAATTTTCAATAATGCTCTTGTCAGTAAGTGGGCTTGAAATATTATCCATAAACAGGATTCTCCTTGCTTCCATTTGTTATCTTTCAAATACGGAGATATAAAAGGTTTGTTGCTCGATCTGGATCATCCAGTCATCTCTTGCTCGACACGGAATTAAAGGCCTTCTCGAAATCGACTTTAAACAAAAATAGTTGATTATTACTTCGACACGCACAATTCACCAACTAATTCAACACTAGGACCTCATCCAGCATGCTACGATCAGAGATAGACACATATTGATTGGAGGAGATGATAGTTCCAATGACAATCTTCAACCTTCCTGTTAACAATTAAAAAGTGATACGATACACACTTCATACTAGGAAAATTATCCTGGAATCATTGAGATCCTGAGGACTGGGATTCTTCAGAATAAGAGCGAGGAAAGATGTTGAGATAGCCTTTGGAAGATAACCTGAAAAATGAATTTCGTCAATACATTCAAATAAATCGATTTTGAGGATATCCCAAGTAGTTTTGTAAAGTTATGTTGTGAAACCATCAGGAATAAGGCTTTTGTCCTTGGAAAAGTTCCAAATGACTTCCTTAATATCCAATAGAGAGAAAGGAGTTTCCAACATTTTTTGTCCTTCATATAAAGTTTATTAAAACATACTCTTTATAACCTTGGCCTATTTTGACTCAATTCTTTAAACCAACTTTTGAAATGAACGAGGATGTTAACTTTGATGCCTTTAACATCTTCAATGGTGTTGTCTCCTTGCCTCATAACAAATATCTCCTCCTATATCTGGTCTTCATAAAGGAGTGAAAGAACTTGGAATTTTGACCATCTTCTTTAAGTCAATTGCATCTTGATTTTTTTCTCAGCATACATTCCCTTCAATTCAGTTGTTCCCAGATTAAAGATTGAGCTTCAACTCTTTTCCTCAATGCACTAGAAGATACATGCTATATGTCATTAGCCACTAAATCGTATAACCATCTTAAGACCTAAATAGTTTCCTCAAAACCTAACTCTTGCCTTCCAAAAACCTCAGTATTCCATACCTTTAGCCTTTACTTAATTCTTGCACCAGAGAAAGAAAGGATGGGCCATCTAACCAGAAAGAGAAGAACCTAAATGGATTTAGACCCCAGTTCAATAAATTTCCTTTAAGCAAAATAGGAGTGTGATCTGAGACTTATCGATTTCCTATTGCTTGCCCTATTAGCCCCCAAATACCATAAAGCCCTTCTGATGTTAGAAAACAATCAATTCTACTGATAGTGGATCTTGAGGTGTTGTTCTAGGTGAACTTATTTTGTGTAGCATGTAAATCGACTATATCCATAACAATGATGAAATATGAGAAATCATTTCTACTGAGTTAAGATATGGACTAACCGCCTTTCTTTCATTTGGCCTCTTGATTGCTTTGAAGTCACATCCAAGACACCATAAACCAGCAGGGAGAAGTGATTTCATTCTAATCAATTCAGCACACATCGCCCTCTTATTACTGATGTGACAAGAGGAATTTTATGTTTATAACATAGATGATATGAACCTTCCAAACCGCTTGAATCCCTAAATAACCTTCTCTTAAAAAACTAGAGAGAACGGAGAACACATAGGGATTCCATAAGGTGATCAAGCCTCCCGATCTTCCAATTGCATTCTTTGCAGACCAACCAATCTCTTTGGAGCCCTAAATTGAATGAGCAATAAAATCATCCATTAATTACACCTTCATTTCTTGTAATAAGTAAAGATTTGCCTTACCGGAGATAATTAACTTAGATTTTGATTAAGTTACAATCATTTGACACCCTTGGATTTAGCTTCCTTCTGTTTGATTTTATATTTATCTAACTTCTCTAGATACATAATGTCTACAATGTAAGCAAAATCAATTTCGTCACCCCTAATATCCAAATCATGAGCCTACTTCCAAATTTTTGTTGTTACTTCTTCCTATTCCAAAGATAGAAAATGTATGTTCCTTTGAATGACGTCAAGGTTTGAGGTAGATTCGCAGCATAAGGTTGACCTACCCAAAAACCTATATGACGCAGAATGATTGGACATTGATGAAACTTTTGTGATGCGCTACCTAGGAGGAACGAGGGAGTAGAAATAGGAAAGTTTCCCATACTTGAGAGATGAAGAGGGATGAGGATTCCCAGAATGAGAGTAAGAGGCTTCACCAATTTCAAACACAAACTTTCATTTTCTTTTGCGTTAGGCCAACAAAAGCCATGAAGATTCAGTTTTAAAGCAAAAGACTGAAGACCCACATCACCAATGGGCCCCAAAGTGTTAGGTTGTTGTTGATCCAAAGGAACCCTGTCCAAGCTAGGATTTTTTAAGTATCGTTGACCTTGACGTGCCTTTTCCTTTTGGTTACAAAAGAGTAGGAGAATCTCTATTCCCAATGTGGGTCATCCCATCTCTCATTGATTTTTCCTCCAAATCCGCTTCCCCAATATGACTTTTGGAAGTCATATGAATGGATTTATGAGCTTCAAAAACCACCAACTTGTGTTCACCTGGCTATTTGATATCTTATCCTCCTCCTTTCTACTTATTACAAGGAAACACGTTTCATCTTCCTCGTTGAATTCAACGCTTCATCCAATCTTTCATCTTCCTCAAACCACTTTTCGTCATCACTTGAAGATGGCTAAGAATCCAAGGCTTCAACTAATCTCATAGGACCCTGTGAATCCTCTATTATCTTTACTTTTAAGGGAGATCCATTGTTCATAACTTCAAGAACTTCCTTCAGCAGCTTAAATTGTATTGCTTTAACCAGAATCCTAGCGAAACCCAGTTTTGAACGAAGTCTACTAGCATCATCTGAACATACATATTCCCCCAAAGACTTGTTCCCTCTGTCTAATAAAAAGTGTCATATTTGAGCAATACGCGGTTCTTAAGAAAATGATTAGATATGTTGATTTTAATGATAAAACTAATATCATTTACTAGAATACCCCTATTAATTATAGTTAATAGAGTAGCTGAAAAAGTGAAAGTTAATAAATAGGGGTATAATAGTGTAAAAATAATAATAAATGATGCATTGGTATTGTAAATGGACAATTATATTGAGACAAAGAAAAAGTGAAAATAAGATAGTTTTTATGAGACGGAGGGAGTAATAAGAATTTTGAAAAATGTAGGCTTCCATGCAAAACAAGGGAAGCCATAACAATGAACCCATGCAACTCTCTCATCATCAATATCATAGGGTTTCTAGAGGCGAACTTCTTTAAACCAATGACATAACCATTGCTCATTATTACTCAGTAATTCTTTAAGAGCTCCCTTGACTCTATCTTCAAGAAGACTCATATTAGCTCCACGAGGAGTGAGTTGAACGGGAAAAAAAACTCCCATATTAAAGATTTCTTGTATGTTATAGACTGATTCCGGTTTTACAACTAAGCCTGCATATGCCTTATGAAACCTTTTCAAGTCAGACTCTTCAACATAAAAGGAAATAGGGGGGTCGAGGATTTCAGAAAAATCGTTTCTTTAGAACTCAAAACCTTAACATAGGTATTTCTCTTATTAGCGAATCTCAAAGTTTTCTCAGGCCTGGACGATTCAAGAAGATTGACCATCTTTGCGCTAGCCTAATGTTCAATGATTATGAGGCCTTGCTGAAATCCATGTGTAGTGTTCCTTTGAAACCTGGGGACATTTTCGTGTAACTTCCTTCCATATAAGAAGATGTTGTGAAGCTTGGTGGCAAGGAAATCGTCATCCTTGACATTGAAAAAACGAACAAAAGTGTAAAGCAATCCTCTTTTATACCTCTTACATGGGATAACCACTTCATCGATATCACCCAAGCAATGAAACTCATGATACATTTATTTGGCTCCATAATGATCAGAGAACGAATAGAAAAAGAATGATGATTGCCACCTGCTTGAGTTTACTTCATTAGACTTCCTCTTACCTTCATTGTCCCAACGAGTATGGTTAGGAAGTTTGTTTATCTGAATTCGCATCCATCCTTCTTCATCCACTCGGGTAGCTGGGTTTAACATGGACTTTGGTTAGGATTACAGGGTATTGATTGAAGTAAATTATGGTGGACCGATAGGTTAAAAGGTGGAGTAAGGATGGGATTATAGGTGATGGAATGGGAAAAGTTTTCTAAAAAAATACTCTCTTTGTTCCTTTTTAAGTGTCTTTTTTTTACTTTTTACACATACCAAGAAAGTTAATAAGTATTGTTACTTTTTAAACAATAATTCTTATTTTACCTATAATATCCTTAATTATTTTATATTCATTTTATTTGTTTTCTCATTGTAATAATTACTTAGGGGTAATTTTGATAAAAGTCCAATTAATACTACCTTGAACTTTGCAAGTGATAATTAAAAAGAAACAAATATTTGTAATAGCATTCTCATCGAACGGATTCTCTCTTGACCAAAAAGCACATAATTATTAATATCAAAGTTAGCAGGGTCTTGAAGGAGAAGTGCGATCCAAAACGCATCGGAAATTAAAATTTTCTCCTTTAGAGATCCTTACAAATGGTCATGATCAGTGATAAAATATTTACCTCTTGTGACGATTGAAACCTTTGGTGCAGACCTCTTATGACGATCAAAACCTTTGATGCAGATCCACAGAGCAATTACGAACGTTGAACGATGACAACGTCTCTACTCAGTCCACACGAACGGATTCCTTTAATCTCAGTGCTAGCAGGTATGAATGAAGGCTTTCAGTGAGAGAGAGAGTGAGAGAAAACGAAAAATAATGCAACCGCAGTGAATGCTTCTGCACAAGGGTTCTATTTATAGAACCATTTGTGTGGGCTTCAAGCTAAAAAGCCCACTTAAGTGTATTTTGGCCCATATCTTATAATATGCCCAAAATCACTTAAGCATGTGGTACCTTACCATATTTCGTATTCTACTCAAGTACACCGTACCTTACGATGTTCTATAATTCACTTAAGTGCACCGTACCTTACGGTGTTCCTTAGTTACTCTATCTCTCATCAATCCGTCATTTGTGTGTGACCCTGTAGGTTTTCATGACGTTGGCAATTATATTAAATCATGCATTTAACATAATAAACAGTGAGTGGTATCTAGCAACACATCACTGCTACCCAAGACACGAAAATGTCATGTGATCTGACAAAACCTTCTGTGATAATACTTATGTGTAGAATTACCCTTTTGCCCTTATGTCTATATTGAACACAAGGCATAGACCGTGTCATCCTTGTCCAGTTCAATATTGGGCCCATAGACATTTATCCTGTTATGCAGGATGGGCAAATTCCATCTAGGTCACTCATGTCCCTCAGCATGCTTCGTGGAGTACCCATCAACTATCTTTATGGTTATCCAGTTACGGACAACGTTGGATCAGCAATAAAACACTCGACTCTACATCTAGGGTCCATAGTGGTTTCAGGTCGAAGAGTGGTATACACCATTATCACCATGAGAATAACTTATGACACTTTGCATAACTTTCTATATAGTATTCTCATAGCGGGTCAATCCAGTATAAATATTACTCTTAATATTCATACCTATGTTTAAGACTTGATAACTCCTTATCCATGATCCATGAGATGTGATCATCAGTCTATATACATAATAGTCTTAATGCTTTAATGTTGTCCCACTTCACAATAAAGCTCGACTACGGATACTTTAAGAATAATGTCCTTATGTTTAATGTGATCTCATGATCAAGTCACACTTGATACATTAAACGGACTAGCTATTCTAGGGACTTTATTAAACAAACGTAATAAAGAAAAAGCCTTTAAATAATTCGATACAAGTACAAAAAGTATTGGCCTCTAGGACTTACACCAACAGGTCTGCAGGTACAAATCCTCTAGAAACTTGTCCCTCATCGGTCCTTTTATAGTAATCCCTCATAGTTTGGGGTTGTGCAGCTGCCATGATGATTTCTTATTCAGAGTCATAAGAACTTGATAGTTTCTCTCCTTCCGATATTCTACCGTCTAGAGCTTCTTCTCTAACTGCTTTTATGGAAGGACGTGTGGTTCTTTCAATTTCTGGATCAAATCAAATTAATGTCGACCCTGAACTACGCATACACAAATAGAAAATACCTCAGTAGCACTATGATAAATAAGAAAATAAACAAAAAGCAATGAAAACTAAGAAAAGTAAAATACATTGCATAAAGCGTTGCTTTGTTGAAATCAGTAGTCCCCAGTAACGGCGCCAAAAACTTGATGACTTCTCGGCAAGTGTATTGATAGTGTTGCATACATAAAATACCGGTTAGGTTGTGTAGTGAATACCTTTATCATCTTTTGTTGATGTATGACGCCTTGTATGAACAATCTTATCCTTATAATCTCACGGTGAATTAACAAAACCGTTATAGTTGATCCCTCACGAATAACTCACTAATCACTACTCAGAGCTTCCTATTCCTAGTCCACCAGCGTAAGCAAGATTAGGCGATATACAAAATGTTAATTCACTATGCGAGTACTATGGGTATCCTTTCCGTATTCAACCAGCGTAAGTAGAATAGTTGCCCTAGGTCCAACACATAGGCTAAGGGCCAGTAATCCATATGTGTCCAATATTAGATTAGCAGAGTATCTCAAATAAAAAGTATTAAGATTAAGAAACAACTGAATAAGATTATAATTCAAAGGATCTATACAAAGTCAAATCAATATATAATTCTGAAAATAATACCACAATTAAGAGATGAAAATAACATAAGAAGTCCCTTGAAGAGATGACCTCCAATGGCTTCTAATACTCTTAAAAACACCCTTTTATGCTCTCCAAATCGTGTTCTAGTCTCCAAAATTCGTAACCCTTGTCAAATTGCTGAAAATTCCCTTAAAAGGAGCTAAGAACGGGTCAGAACGCGTCAAAAAAGTACAGAAAAATGCCCATCGCGCGCATTATAAATGCATCGTGCTAGATGTAACTCATACATCTCTATCGCGCACGTGATGTTGCGTGATAGTTGTCGCATCGCGCGAAAAACCGGCGGGAAAAGAAAGAACAACAGAGCCGCCACCGTGCGTTATTTATCCCAAAAGAGGGAAAGGAAACGCTCAGAGTAAACCTGGGAAAGAACATGGTCTCGCGACCAAAGAGTATGGGTTCGGGAGTCGGTTATGCGAAGGGAAGGTATTAGCACCCCTACGCATCCGTAGTACTCTACGGGATCCACGCACAAAAGGAAGGGAAAATGGTTGCTAAACACTGCTCAAATACTCACACACACTGGCTGAAAAGAGACAAAAGAAACTGACTGAAACTGACTCGGCAGGATATCGCATCCTGGGCCTACTTAGTCTATCAGGCATAGACATTAGAGTCGAAGTAGTTCGGATTGGGGAAAGGACACATGCTCGCTAGGATGTCGCATCCCATGCATACGTATCTTCTCGGACGAGAGAAGAATCAGAGCATTCGTAGCTCGGCTGACACGCACACAAACAAAATAAAGCAAAGGCAAACATGGAGCCCGACTGCCAATCACTGGACTTATGTCAGCATCCGAACCTAAACGCACACAAGAAGGCAAACATGGAGCCTGAATGCCAATTGCTGGACTTACATCAGCATCCGAACCCAACACACGCACACTGGAACCCAAATGCCACTCGATGGACTTATATCAGCTTCCAAGCACACAACAACACAACAAGTTAATAGGGAGTCGGGGACTCGAGCCTATAACTGTCAAATACACACAAACAGACAGACAACAAATGCTAAGGAGTCATAGACTCGAGCCTAGCAAAGGTCAGACAACACACACAAAAGAAGAAAAGGCGCCCGGAGAGATCAGCTCAATCTCCTGCCTACATACTTCATCTGGTATGAAGATCAGGGCGATGTAGTTCCCCTACGCAGGGATAAGGATCTAGCCTAACCAGATAACAGAGGGAGACACAACTAGGGAGACTACGACTCGAGCCTAGATGTTATCATGCAAGATCATCCCTAAGTTAAGGTTTCTAGCTAAATGGCACACGGGCCAACCTATCCTAAGCATGGCTCACACAGGAAGCAAGCCGCACACACTTAACTTGCACAGGAAGCAAGCCAAGCAAAACCTAACTTGCACAGGAAGCAAGTCTAAACTAATCCTAACTTGCACAGGAAGCAAGTCAAACTATCCTATCTTGCACAGGAAGCAAGTCAAACAATCCTATCTTGCACAGGAAGCAAGTCAAACAATCCTACAAGCACAGATAGCACACGCTATACACAAACGAGTGGCTCAAACAAGGGTTAGGTTTTAGTCAAGGGGTCATATCAACCTCGACAAACAAACCTCTGGAACTGGGTGAATGTTGCTCTTAACCTCGCCATTGAGGGGCTAAGGTGAAGCAGATGAAAGGTGAAGTGAGGATGAGACCTCACAGCTCTTATCCCTGGTCTGGGAGAGCTCAAGACAAGAATGTGTGGGTTCAGAAAGTGGGAACCCTTCTACACATTTAAACTGACTCAACTGTACAGTTGTACAAGATCTTGGGTTTGTATCTGCAATGCATCAACACAGTGGTGTGAGCAAAGCAGATGACACACTGAATAGTGGGGGATAGATTGCATATCCCTACCTTCCACCAATTGCCTCTTCACTTAGGAGGACTTTGACTCTATGCAAGGACAAAATTAAACAATCACAAACATTGCCTCTTAAGGAGGACTTCAGACAGTTGCCTGGCCAAGTAACAGGCCAGGTCTTCCAGACTACATGAAGTAAAAGAGACATACCTCAATGCAAATTGCTTATACAAGCAAAGCAAAGCAAAAAGTTCACAAGGAACTAAGCAACTAAAGCACCTGAAACAGTCAAGCAGATGTTAGTATGCAACCTCAAACAAAACAAACAGAAACAGACAACAACTGTCCATTAGAGGCACATGGATATGCAAGGCACAAGGCTTAGGGCATGTGAGCCAAGCCACCTACAAAATAAGGAGGTTAGACAACAATATTCAAGCAAGCTTAGTCAAAAGAATTGGTCTTAATGGCCATTTGATGGTCAACCTGAAATCACAAGCTCAAAGGTGAGTAACAGGACCACTAGGGCAAGCCTAGGGTCAAAAGTGAATGAGAAAGTCAAAACAGCAAAGGATATCCAATCAAAGTCAAGTTTAACATTCAAGAAACACAACCAATTGGGTTCACATCCATATCAATCACTATCATCATTTCATGAGCCATTTAGGTCAAAGCATGGCAAACAGAAGCTCACAGAAGTCAACAGAAAGACTTGCATCAAAAGCAATCTAAAACATTTTCTAAAAATCACCAAATAAATCATGATCAATCCTCACACATAGCATAGTAAGCATGTCAAATTTCATCCCATTTGGATGAGAGGAAGGCAGTCAATGAAAATCAGAAAGTCAAAGCCAATTTGAACATGCTCAAAGAAGTCAACCAAACATGCATCAACTTAGAAAAATCATAAGTCAAGAATGGTGTATGATAAATGAATGGGATCAAAACCATGGTGAAGATGAGGATGTCTAGTTATCTCATGTAAAATTTCATGTCCATCTAATAAAGTATGAGAATTTCACAAATGAAATGGGAACATGTGTCACATAAAGTCAACATTTGACTAGGCAGGGAAGAAAAATCTCAAACAAATGGAAAATAGTTCAATTAAATCCAAGAAAATTCACATGTAAACTAGACATACAAGAGTAAGTTCATGCAAAAAGTCAAGTCATTTGGAGGTCAAGAAGCATGGCAATGAAAATCATGAAGTTGAACATCAATGGTGTGACACAAATTGTCACACCCTAATTCAAAAAATCATATCTCACAAACCACAAATGATAAACTCACAAACTTTATACCAAAATCACCATAAATGTGTCTAGTTTAAGCACAAAAAATTTGGGAGCCATTGGATATATTCTCATCATTTCACAATTGATTTGGCAAAGTGTACAAAATTTGGTCACCTGTCACAAACCCTAATACAATTTAAATTCTACACGTGGAAAAAATCTAGAAAAAATACCATAAAAAACTAGAGGTCAATATGAACATGATGCAGAAAGTCCCTTGAAATTTGGAATTAAAATGGATGAGTTATGCATTTTATAAATTAGGCATGGCAAATGAAATACACATTACAAAATAAAATGATTAATGGAACAAATATTTAATTAAAATGGCAAATGACCAGCGTGCCCCTCGCTGAGTATGAAACTCAGCGTTTCATTAAAGGGGTCAGCGCCCTGGTCAACGGAAGTCAAGGGCCAATAGCGCGTGAGCATGGCCAGGCGTTACAGCCAATCACGTTTCATCCTCATCATACACACACAAGCCCTAATTGCTACAGTAACAATGGGAGCAGAAATCTGGGCAGCGTTCAATTCCAAATACGATAAAATCAGGTCAAGAGCAAAACTTTTGTATTTTCAATTTTAAGCATACCAACTTGTAGCTCCTACTTCATACATCATGAATATGCATATTAATCACAACAAAACGTCACAGCCACCGTGAATTGAAGTAAACGAGCTTGGTATCTCAAACATAAATCAGAGCTATCTCACTCAATTCTCAATGATAATCAAAAATAAAAGGTTCAGGATATTCATGGCAGTGAGATGTACATAAATCAACATATCATTTCATGAATTTTGAAGATAAGTTTCTAACCTTTGATCTATGGCAGAACTGGGAGGGTGGTTGTTGGGCTACCAAACGCGAAAACAGAACATCCAAAGGGTCCCAATTGAAGGATGGACGAAAGAAAATGGCTCAATGGTATTCCAACTTCTTCTAATCATGAACTGTCATGTATGAGTTTTGATGAGGACAAATTCGAAAAGCTTCACAGTAGTCAAAACAAGCTTGCAGTGAACTCTATAATGATGGCATATGGTGTTGCAAACAAAGGCAGGTCATGTTCTATGGAGTTTTGGGAAGAACTTTGGAAAATGGCCAAAAAATGAATTTGAGAGAGAGTGAGGTTTTGTTCAGGCCAAGTGGTTTGTGTGGCTGCTAGTGTTATTCAATGGCCGGAAATCATGTTTTTTGATATGCTGTTTTTTATGCTGCTTTTGGTTTAGAAATGAAACTGCAATTTTTCCCAAAATGTCAAATGAGAGAGACTATACTCTTGCTGTTGGATCACTGCTAGCAGTGTTCTCCATGACAGAAAAATGTGTTGGATCGCATCTACTGTTTTTTTTCTATATTGCAAATGGCCAAAAAATGGTTTTTTGAGTATGAGTCCATTTGGTTTTTGTGTGATGGCTGTTTTACATGACAGAAAACAGGATGGTAGACTGCTGCTAGGTTGTTGGTGTTTTTTAATCAGAATGCCTTTTTCTATTTGCTTTGGCCAGATGGTTTTTGCCCTGCTGCCTTGCTGCTACTGTCCTCAAAAGGACAGAAAATACCTCACTAAAAAGACTGTTGTTGAATCCTGCTTTTGGTGGCAAGGCAATGTCCTTCAGTTATGGTTTTTCATGCTGCTATTGCTGTTCTCCATGACAGAAAAATCCTGAATTCTGCTGCATTAAATAAGGCATGGTATGGTTATTCTTAATTGCACAGCAGGGTGAGGTTTTTAGAGAGTGAGTGGTATGCAATTGGTTATGTGGCTGTGTTATGTGTGTGTCCAAAACAGAGAATGATGGCCCAAAAAATTCTGCTATGTGAGAGTAGTACAAGGCAAGGTTGCAAGAGGTATGGTTCATGAATTGGACATGTCCTTTTGCCAAAATTCAAGTATATGAGGCATGGCTTCTTTTCTGAAGTTTTAGGCTGCTAAATGTGTTTAAAATTGACAGCAAAATGGCCTTCTAATCTTCTGTTTTGAGAGTACAAATCATGGTATGGTGGATGCATAAACAAGTATGGTGCAAGCATGGTTAAATGGTACTCTTCTTGTAATTCAAGCAACCAAACAAGATTCACATGTTCTGCATAATTTGGCTTTGCAAACACACTTAAAATGATATTTATGAGCTGTTCCAATTGGCCAAATGTTGAAAAAATGCTTGAGTCAAAAAGTCAACTCTTGGTCAAACTTTGAATTTAAATGAAAAAGGTCCAAAAATGCCATTTTGATTGGTAAGGTTTCAGGTCATGAAATTTATATTTTTGGAAAGAGGATGAAAAATGTGGTTTGTAGGAAAAAACCCCACCAAATTTGGCCAAACGGTTTGGGAGATATGGCCCTTTGAAGTTCAAGATTTTCTAAAATCGATTCGATCATAACTTGCCAACCATACATGGGAATTGAGAGTTCTAGGACTTTTTGGAAATGGGAGAACAAGATCTTCAACTTTCATGTTGGGCAAAAATTCATTTGAGGCTTTTATCACAACGTAAGTTTGAGGATCAAAACTTTCCATTTTTGGTAAGTTTCAGTTACAGGCCCAGTTTCCGTTTTGGGAAATTCATGATCTGGCTTCAAATTCTTCCATGATGGTGTTTGGCATGATATATGATGACTATTTGGACATGAATGAACTCCCACAAACCAATTCCAATCATCAAATCTCTGATTAAATGGACAGTTGACCAACAGTTGACTATTAGGGTTTCTGACTGATTATGCATTGACTGATGAATTCCAAACCCTAATTCCTTGAGAATTTGACTTCAAATGATGTCCCAAGTTGTATGAACTCTTGATTATTGACCATGGTGCCCAAATTCCACAAGAATGACCACCATCCACTGCCTTGACTGACAGTTGACTTTCTTTGACTTTTGACTGTCTGGGCATGAACTGCTGACCTCTGAGCCCTCAACCCTTGACCAAAATACTTCAAATAGACCTCCGAGCCATGTGAACTTGTTGCACAAACCCTAGGGCTTTGGTTCAATGAGAAATTCTTTTGCTTGCTTGGTTGACTGATCAGGAGATTAGTTTGACCTAATTCTTGATTGCTTGCTCTTGAGGCAACTGGGAACAATGCAAATGCTATGCAATGGATCATGATGTGATATGACCTAATGTGAAAATGTATGTATAATGGTAGGTGCAAATTTGAGGTGCTACAGCTGCCCCTATTCAATCAGCTGGGAACCCGAATGGATGAGAGCGACGGCTGTCAGACTTTCAGGGTAAACAGGGATTGAATACCAAAGAACCGTAGAATTTGCACAGTACTGGATATGATACAAAAGAACCACGTCATTTACTGATGGCAAACTGCATGACAGCTTCAGAAAAAGCCAAAACCATTTACCGATGGTTAAAACTGGAATCTTGATATTTACCGATATCAACTTCTGCACGGCCATTTACCGATGGCGGCTGGGGAGAACAAACTTCTGAAAAATAAAACCATTTACCGATGGTTAAAATTTGATATTTACCGATATCAACTTCAGCCGGACCATTTACCGATGGCTGCTGGGAAACAGATTTTGATGTAGAAAGGAAGCAAGGCCATTTACCGATGGTGGCTTCAAAAAAACTGGACATTTACCGATGTCAACTTAGCAAGACCATTTACCGATGGCTGCTGCAACTGGGGATCCGATATTTACCGATATCGAAGAAAACGGGGCCATTTACCGATGGCATCTCCACTTGGGGGAGGAACAAAATCCTTGTGGTGATACCAGACGAGACGTTTACCGACGACTTCTGGGGATCTTGATTTCACGACCAGACATTTACCGATGACTGGGATGAGACTCGACGTTTACCGACATCGAAAGATGATGTTTACCGACATCAAAAGAAACGACCAGACATTTACCGATGACTGGGAATGAGAAATTTATTGGGGAGATACAAATATTTGCAACTGGAAACCAGATGGGACATTTACAGATGACTCTACTGGGGATTTCTAGTTGGGGATTATCAGACATTTACCGATGACTGAAAGAAAGACTCGATGTTTACCGACACCGAAGCAATGGCGTTTACCGACACCATAAAAATGACCAGACATTTACTGATGACTGGGTGGAGACTCGATGTTTACAGACATCGAAAGATGATGTTTACCGACATCAAAAATGACCAGACATTTACCGATGACTGGAGTGAGACTCGATGTTTACAGACACCGAAACAATGGTGTTTACCGACACAAAAAATGACCAGACATTTACTGACGACTGGGTGAATACTTGATGTTTACCGACATCGAAAGATGATGTTTACCGACATCAAAAAGAAGACACACGCGGGTGTTGACATGACACTTACTGGTATCACAAAGAACAAAATCTGGGATGTGTTGAAGCAAGGCTGATCACTTGCTGGGGGTCTCACTGAGGAGAAACAAACTTTCTGTCACCATCGGGTGAGGAAATAAACCTCTGTGGGGAATAAATAATTCTGAATGCTGTCAAGAGCAACTGTAGCAGTCTTGCTGTGCTGAAGTCGAATGAAATGATCCGCCTCTGCCGGGGATACGGTCTGATGAAGCTTAACACATGAATGCATATGTTTGAATTTTTCTATGGCGTAATGCTCCATATTGAATGGAAATGCTACGCAATTTTTGAGGATGCAATGATCACTATATGCAAAATGCAAATGAACCCTGGCTAGGGAGCCGAAATGATCAGATACTCCAACTCTGTGGGGAGACTCCTCTTGGGAACTACTCTGCGGGGAACTCTGCTTGAGGAATGGTAAAGCGACTTCACACTCATGTTGAAGAATAGCACTGCTGCTGGGGAAAGGTAAACTCCGCTAGGGTATATCCTTCAGTCCACAGGTAGGATAAATGCTGGAGATAACCTTAATGAACCCGCCTCACTCGGGGAGGAAATGGCAAATACAGGCCTGTTGGGGATAGGCAATCCTTAGACCTGTTGGGGAATAGAAGGCACTATCCACGGGTGTCTCTACAGGGGAACATAGCTATGACAGCTTCCAAGCTTGCTTGGGGAAAATATCTGTTGAGGGAACGTCCTCACAGATGCCAATCTGAAAAAATAGCACAAAAAAAAAATGCCCCCAGGGGATACACGGACAAGATACGCTCAAGTGTCCTCAACATTCAAAATGATTTTCAAATGTTTTATCTTTCTGCACGTTATTGTATAGCCTCCATGTTCTCATATGCAATGCTTATCAAGAATTCGGACATTTTTGCAAACAAAACAGTAAAAATAAAAACAAGAGCTATTTATCTGAATAACAATTTTTATTGATTGAAAATGTGCCTGAAGAGGCAAAATACATTGGGAAGCAATTCCTAGAAAGAGGTAATTGCGCATAAAAGGAAAAATCTATCCTAATGGCAATGTGAACACGGCATCCACTATTTCCCAATTCTGTTATAACCCACAGATCATCAGTTTTCCTCCCAACTCCTTGCTTTCTGAGAAGAATGACTGGACGGATTACATCTTTCGAGATGGCAGACGACAAAGCTTGATGAAGTACAGATAACTCAGACTGTAGTCTTCGCTTTAATCCCTTATTTTTGCCTGGATCGCCCTTTCGGGTTTTCAATCCACCGGGATACCCATTTTTGCCTAAGCCGCCCTTGCGGGTTTTCGACTTACCGGGTGTACAAATTCTTTTCATTTTATCCCTAATTTTTGCCCGAACCTTTTCTTTCTGTTTTTTTTGGTTCGCCGGGATGCCCTTTTTTTTGCCTGGACTCTCTTATTCTTTTGTCCAGCGGGTCAATTTATGCGAAGTATTTTTTGACTACATCTGAGTTGACAGGAGATGGAAAATCTTCACCATCCATAGTTGTAAGCATCAAGGCTCCACCGGAGAAGACCTTCTTCACAACATACGGACCTTCATAATTAGGAGTCCATTTGCCCCTGTTATCTGTACCGGGAGGGAGGATCCTCTTCAAAACTAGATCGCCGACTTGATAGCTTCGAGGACGCACTTTCTGATCAAAGGCTCGCTTCATCCTTCTCTGATACAACTGTCCATGACATACAGCTGCTAGTCGTCTCTCCTCGATAAGGCTCAACTCGTTAAACCTTGTTCGAATCCACTCGGCTTCGTCCAGCTTGACATCCAATGAAACTCTCAGAGAAGGAATCTCCACTTCAACAGGTAGGACAGCTTCCATACCATACACAAGGGAGTAAGGGGTTGCCCCGGTCGACGTACGTACTGAGGTACGGTACCCATGCAAAGCGAAAGGCAGCATTTCATGCCAATCCTTGTACGTAACGACCATCTTCTGCACAATCTTCTTGATATTCTTGTTCGCCGCTTCTACAGCACCATTCATCTTCGGTCTGTAAGGAGAAGAATTGTGATGTTCAATTTTGAAATCTTTACAAAGCTCTTTCATCATCTTGTTATTGAGGTTTGAACCATTGTCTGTGATGATTCTCTCAGGAACTCCATAACGACATATGATTTCTTTCTTGATGAACCGGGTAACCACTTGTTTGGTAACATTAGCATAGGAAGCTGCTTCCACCCACTTGGTAAAATAGTCAATCGCAACCAGGATGAAGCGATGTCCATTCGAAGCAGTAGGCTCAATCTTCCCAATCATATCAATGCCCCACATGGCAAACGGCCAAGGCGAATTCATGATATTCAGAGGGCTTGGGGGTACGTGCACCTTATCAGCATAGATTTGACACTTATGGCACTTCCGAGCATACTTGTAACAATCGGATTCCATAGTCATCCAGTAATAACCCGCTCTCAACAATTTCTTAGCCATTGCATGTCCGCCGGCATGAGTACCGAAGGAACCTTCATGAACTTCCTGCATTAACATGTCCGCCTCGGGTCTATCCACGCATCTGAGCAAGACCATGTCAAAGTTTCTCTTATACAACACGTCATCCTGATTCAAATAGAAGCTTCCAGCTAGCCTCCTCAGGGTTTTCTTGTCATTCTTAGACGCACCTTCAGGATACTCCTGAGTCTTGAGGAAATTCTTGATGTCATAATACCATGGCTTCTCATCAGTCACAACAGTCTCGGCTGCGAACACATACGCAGGCCTCTCGAGTCGATTCACCGCAACATGTGGCACATGATTCCACCAATGAACTTTGATCATAGACGACAAAGTAGCCAGGGCATCAGCCATTTGATTCTCATCCCGGGGGACATGATACAATTTCACCTTCTTGAAGAACGTCAGTATTCTTCTGGTATAATCTCTATACGGAATCAAATGCGGCTGGTTCGTATTCCAATCTCCATTGACCTGATTGACCACTAGAGCGGAATCTCCAAATATGTCAAGTGTTTTGATCCTCAGATCAATGGCTTCTTCTATCCCCATGATACAAGCCTCATACTCAGCTTCGTTGTTGGTGACGTCAAACGTCAGTCTGGCAGAAAAAGGTATATGAGCACCTTTAGGATTGATCAATACTGCCCCAACACCATTACCATTCATATTCACAGCCCCATCAAACATCAGTGTCCATTTGTCATCCGGGTCCGGTCCTTCCTCGACAAGAGGCTCTTCGCAATCTTTCATCTTAAGATACATGATGTCTTCATCAGGGAATTCAAACATCATAGGCTGGTAATCTTCAATCGGTTGCTCGGCGAGGTAGTCTGACAGAATACTACCTTTGATGGCCTTCTGTGACGTGTACTGAATGTCATACTCTGTTAAGATCATCTGCCAACGGGCAACACGTTCGGTGAGAGCTGGCTTCTCAAAGATGTATTTTACTGGATCCATCTTAGAAATCAATAAGGTAGTATGGTTCAACATATACTGTCTCAGTCGGCGAGCAGCCCAGGCCAAAGCACAGCAAGTTTTCTCGAGCAGTGAATATCTTGTTTCACAGTCGGTAAACTTTTTGCTAAGGTAGTATATGGCATGCTCTTTTCGACCAGACTCGTCATGCTGTCCCAATACACACCCCATCGAGTTCTCAGTGACTGAAAGGTACATGATCAGTGGTCTCCCAGGAACTGGAGGAATCAGGATTGGAGGTTTCTGTAAATACTCTTTAATCTTGTCAAAAGCTTTCTGACAGTCGTCGTTCCACTTGATCGCTTGATTCTTTCTGAGCAATTTGAAAATTGGTTCACATGTGGCAGTTAGATGAGATATGAACCTTGCAATGTAATTCAATCTCCCTAAAAACCCACGGACTTGCTTTTCCGTCTTCGGTTCAGGCATCTCTTGAATAGCTTTAACTTTTGCTGGATCAACCTCAATCCCTTTCTCACTGACAATGAAGCCTAAAAGCTTCCCTGATCTCACCCCAAACGTACACTTGTTCGGATTCAACCTCAGCTTGAACTTTCTCAACCGGTCGAACAGCTTCTGCAAATTAACCAGGTGCTCCTCTTCTGTCTGCGACTTCGCAATCATATCATCTACGTACACTTCAATTTCTTTGTGCATCATGTCATGAAAAAGAGTCGTCATCGCCCTCTGATAGGTAGCACCAGCATTCTTCAGCCCAAATGGCATCACCTTATAGCAGAACGTGCCCCAAGGTGTAATGAATGTCGTCTTTTCCATGTCCTCTGGTGCCATCTTGATCTGATTATATCCGGAGAAACCATCCATGAAAGAGAATACCGAAGATTGAGCCGTATTATCAACCAATACATCAATGTGAGGTAATGGGAAATCATCTTTCGGACTCGCTCTGTTCAAATCCCGGTAGTCGACGCACATTCTGACTTTACCATCCTTCTTCGGCACAGGAACGATATTGGCAACCCAGGGTGGGTAACTTGTAACAGCCAGAAAACCTGCATCCCACTGCTTCTGAACCTCTTCCTTGATCTTAGTTGCCATGTCAGGACTCGTTCTACGAAGCTTCTGCTTGACCGAAGGACATCCTTCCCTAAGAGGTAATCGATGCATCACAATGTCTGTATCTAAACCAGGCATATCTTGATACGACCAGGCGAACACTTCCACATATTCTCTTAGCATCTCAATCAGCCTCCTCTTGACAGAGTCCTCTAAAGCAGCCCCAATCTTGATTTCCTTTTTATCGTCCTCAGTACCCAAATTAATAGTTTCCAACTCCTCCTGATGAGGTTGGATGACCCTTTCCTCCTGCTTCAGTAATCTGGCTAATTCTGCAGGGAGTTCACAGTCTTCCTCACCCTCCTCTTCAGCTTGGTAGATGGGATTGTCGAAATCATACTGAGCCATAACAGAACTGTTTATAGTGAATGCCATAAGATCGCTTCTGCATGTTTGATGCTTTGTTTTAGAAAAAGAGTTCAATAAAGTCACAAAAACAAAAACATTGCCATTTTTATTGTTTTTGAAAAGAAAAATGAAAACAAAAATAGAAAGACAAGGATCACAAAGTTTGTTCAAAAAATGTCCTTCATTAATGATAATCATTAAAACATGATGAGGCCCTACAAAAATGAATCACTACGTCTTGGGCAGAACGTAGGATTTTCATGCAAAATGACAAAACAACAGAAAATTACTCTGTCAGAAGAGTAACTTGAACCACTTCTTCAGCCGTCCAGTTGTTGATAGACCCCCCTGGTGCACACGGGCGAACCCAGTTGTCCAAATCACAATCGCTGCCACAGTCTTCAATACCGGTTGCGGAGACGTCACCATGATTCATCAGCCCAGCGCTGGTAAAGGTACTCGGACCCGCTTGACCATTCTGCTCTGCTCGGAGAGGCTCATAACCAACACCATATTTGTCTTCTTTAACCGGCAAATCCACCATCTTGCCCCAGCCTTCAGTTTTGCCGGAATCAACAACCTCCTTAGCCTGTTTGTAAGAAGTGATTGAAGCACCCGGCTTCCTCTGCTCAGCGTACGCCACTTTCTCAAGAGCCACAGTCTCAAATGCCTGGCATAAGGTTTCGTGGATCTCGCCATCCACCTCAACATATTTGAACGAGGATAGATGACTCACCAGAATCTCTTCTTCACCGCACACAGTCACAATCTGACCATTCCAGACATACTTGAGCTTTTGATGGAGAGTCGACGAGACTGCCCCTGCTGCATGAATCCATGGACGCCCCAACAAACAACTGTAGGCAGGCTGGATGTCCATAACATAGAAGATGATATCAAAAACCTCAGGACCTATCTTCACAGGCAAAGTAACCTCCCCACACACAGAACGTTTGGATCCGTCGAAAGCACGAACGATCAGGTCACTGGGATTAAGCACAAACCCTTCCGCATCAATCTTCCTCAGAATCTGCTTAGGCAACACATTCAACGACGACCCGGTGTCTACCAATACATGAGACAACACTGCCCCCTTGCACTCCATGGTAATGTGCAAGGCTTTGTTATGGTTTCGCCCTTCAGGCGGTAAGTCCAAGTTGGTGAAACCCACACCATGCCTGGTGCTCACATTGGCCATCACACCCTCCAGTTGATTGACAGAAATCTCCTGTGGCACGTAAGCCAGATTCAACATCTTCAGCAAGGCATTACGGTGTGCCTCAGAGCACATCAACAGTGAAAGTATAGAAATCTTGGACGGAGTTTGATTCAACTGGTCTACAATCTTGTAGTCACTTTTCTTGATTATCTTCATAAACTCCTCCACATCTTTCTCGAATGACCCCTCGGGCGCTTCCTTCTGGACAGGTTCTTCCTCAACCACAGCTTGCTTCCCTTTTGCTTTGGCGAGAGCTTCAGCATTATTGTCCCTCAAAGGCTGCGGTGCAAACAGACGACCGCTTCTGGTAAAACCTCCTGGACCCCCTACATTATCCACAGCCGGACCAATAGTTGCAGGAACTCTATTTGGTACACCAATCGTCACTGGAGTTTGACTCACTGGTCTTGTCTGACTTTCAGCCCTTCTGTAATTGCGATGAGCATTATCATACTTCCACGGCACGGCTCTACTATTTTCAACAGCCCTTCTTTCAGACGCCACGGTAGTAGTTGGAACATTGATGGTTACAGGCACAGGAATGGTAACTGGGGTACCGTTCGTTGCGGGTGCACTGACGATCCTTTGTCCACGTTCTTCAGACGGTTTAAAGTAGATGGTGATAGTTGACGCTGTTCCATGATCTTTTACAGCCCTACTGAATTGCAAACAACCCTCATCCATCATACCCTGGATACCGGCCCTTAACTGATCGCAACCATTCTCAGATTCTGCACAGCCCAAACAATTCTCATCGCAGCCCGGGTAGACACCCCCTCTTAGCAGACGGCCTTTCACAACTAGCAGAGAAGTCTGAACATCATCAACATTAACAACCAGATCTTCAGCTTCTTTCCCTTCAATATTGTTCACTCTATGCCCACCATGCTGAGGCATAGGGTTGTTCACGACATTAGGCACTGGAGCGAAGTTGATTGCCTTGGCATCGATCAAATCTTGAACCTTGTGCTGGAGAGCTCGACACTTCTCAGTATGGTGGCCTGGTGCCCCAGAATGAAAGTCACATCTAACATTAGCATCATAGCCAGGAGGCAGCACTGTAGGCGGAGCCATTGTACGCAACTCAATCATCCCCAACTTGAGTAGTTCGGGTAATAACTCTGTGTAAGACATGGGCAGAGGATCAAATCTTCTATCAGCCTGCAATTTCTGTCTGGGCTGATAAGGACGTTGCTGTTGTTGTTGTTGTTGCTGCGGTTGTTGAACTCTTGGTTGTTGTTGTTGACGAGGTTGAGGTGCCGGAATAGTCACTGCAGCTACTGGACGATATTGATCTCTGTTAGCATTTGTTCTGTACACACCCCCTCTGTGCTGTACAGCATTGGTCTCTCCTTCTCTACGGCGAGGTGCCCCAGAGAAGGGTTTCTTTAATGAAGACGAGGAACCAGCATCGTGGATCCTACCAGCTTTGATTAGACTCTCAGTCCTCTCTCCACAAATGACGACATCAGAAAAACTACCGAACGGGCAGCTCCCCATCCGGTCCATAAACACACCTTGAAGAGTACCGATAAACATATCTGTCAACTCCCTCTCCAGCATAGGGGGTTGAACTCTAGCAGCCAGTTCACGCCACCTCTGGGCATACTCCTTGAAGCTTTCATTGGATTTCTGACATAGACTCTGCAGCTGAGTCCGGCTAGGCGCCATGTCCATGTTATGTTTGTACTGCCTGAGGAACGCTTCACCCAGATCTCTCCAGCATCGGATCGAATCTCTCTTCAATTCCATGTACCAGTCCAAAGAAGCCCCAGATAGACTATCTTGGAAAAAATACATCCACATCTTTTCATCATCGGTATACGCAGAGATTTTTCGATAATAAGCCTGCACATGGGTGCGAGGGCAAGAAGTACCGTTGTATTTGTCGAAGGACGGCGCTTTGAACTTGTGAGGGATTCTCAAACCTTCTACCAACCCCATATTAGTAACATCAAAACCGAGAGAATTCTGACTTTCCATTGCACGGATCTTCTCAGCAAGAGCTTCAACTTTGCGGTCTCTCTCATTAACCCTTCCCAAAACGTCTTCGTCTTCACTGAGCAGAGAGAACATATCCTCTTGTCTGTCAACGACCGGAACAGGATTACGGGCCGGAGCACGGACTACTCTGGCATTAGCGGCATCTGGAACAATAGGTTGACCGTTGATTCGAATACCCCCCAACTCATCACCTACAGCATAGTTGTTGACGGGTACAGCAGCAGCAATATTGTTATCATCGACTGGGCCTCCCTCTGGCGGACCATGGTTGACCGGTGGATTTGCAGCCTCTTGTCTCTGAACCATAGCTCGAAGTTCTTCTTGACCTTGCGCAACCCCTTGCATCATATTCATAAACTGGGCCATGCTAGCCTTCATCTCAGCCAACTCTGCTTGAAATTGATCCATACTTCTCTGTTGATTCAGTCTTGTTGAGTAGCGGTGCGGACGTTGATCAGCTATCCTGCCTGAACAGGAACCAAGAGTGAGAAGTCACGATCAAGAACACCTGTTATGCAAAATGATATGAGTATGATGCAAATGATGCGTATGATGCACATGATATGCTCATTTCTCAGGCATTCAAAGAGCCTGACCCATTCTGAAAAGATGGCAACCTGCAGCAACAAGAGAACAAAACAGATACAAGGAAATGCTGACATCCTTATACATACATAAGGGTAAAAAGGCATACAACCAATGTCAACAGAACATCTGAATAAACGACGTACAAAGAAAAAGAATCCCATCCAACAAGCCTGGAGGTGATTCTCAACAAAAAGATCCAAGAGATGGCTTACACGCAAATGAATCCCATTCAACAAACCTGGAGGTGATTCTCAACAAAATACAATCAGAGATACAAACTAAGACAGACAGTCTTCCGGAATGAGGGTCTTCAGGTAACGGCACTGGTCGATCAACAGCGAACATTCTGAGCAATCTGGTAAAGGAGTGATCTTCTCTTTCAACTGTCTTCTCAGCTCCAAGACTTCTCCTCCAAGGTGGTCCTCTGATGCCTGTCTCAAGTCTACTTCCTTCTTCAACTGGATGTCTTTATCTCTGAGTTGCTTCTCCAAGTCTCTGATCTTCTTCTGATAACCGGCTTCTGCTCTCTGCAGCCTCAAGCGCTCCCGATGTTCTGCATCTAACATAGACTCTATCTCCTCGTAGGATCTCTTCTTGCTTCTCAGTCTGCTAGCATCCTCTCCTTGCACCTCCCTGAGTTGATGGGCCAAGTGCAGCTTATCAGCATGAGCTTTGTACAACTCCATCTGAGTGTCTTGCTCCTTCTCCCTCAACCGACGACTCTCCATCAAAGCTTGCTTATAGTGCTCAGCAGGCACACTATCAGCAAGGATCAAAGGTGGCTGCTCCTGCAACGGCTCCATCCTATCGTAGGGTAGCAACAAAGTTTCCACTCTCTTCTTTACCCAATCAGTGTAATCGGGCATAGCAACGGCAAACTTTTTCCCTAAGACAGATCCATCCTTCACACCAATAGACTTCCAAGCTCTCCCTACCTGCTCCAATCTAACAGGGTCACTCTTCTTCTCAAAATACACACTCTCAGCTACTTCAGCCTCAAGTGGTCTTCCTTTCATCACAAACCCCAACTGGCGAAGAGAAAGAACCGGGTTGTAATTGATGCAACCCCTAGTCCCTATGAGTGGCACATTACGGAATCCTCCACAGCTCATAATGACGTTACGCACATCCATCCGGTAAGATCGCCATCTGATATCATAGGAGGTAAGGGACATAATCCTCTGAGTCCACTTATGCGTGCTCTGAGCATCCACAAAAGGTCCACTGACTGGCAAGAGAGACAAGAACCATCTGAGCAAAAGTGGGAGACAACACCTGATAGCTCCACCCTTACCATGCCTACCGTGAATAGCATAGTAAGTGTCAGCTAAAAGAGTAGGAACTGGATTTCTTCCAATGAAAATACTGACTGCAGCATAGTCAACAAAATTTGGCATACTCGGAAACAAGACGATCCCATAGATCATGACGGCCAACTGAGCATGAAAGGCTTCCCAACTTCCCTTCTCTGCTTCTTCTCTAGCTACTCTCAACAAAAACTTCAAAGGCAATCCTACAACATCCCCACTAGACTTCCAACTATCACTGACTTCCTTGATACCTAAATGGAGAGCTCTGGCAACAACTCTGAAATCAACCTCCTTGGGCACATCCAAAAAAGGAACCTGATGCTGAATCGGGATGCTCAACAGTATAGAATACTCCTCGAGAGTAGGTGCTAACTGGTAATCTTGGAACGTGAAACATCTAAGCTCCGGGTCATAAAACTGTAGTAGTGTCTGTAGAGGCACCGGATCCACTACTGTCTTCAGCATTGTCAAGATATCTCCATACTGTCTAACGAAACTCTTCAGACGATCGTCTGTCACAAAGCTACCCAACTCAATCAGTGAAGTCAACGGCTCACGATGAAAGCTGTAGGAACAGGTCTTCCGCTTCGGCTCTGAGACTGTTGCCATCTCTATCAGTAGACAAGCTCTGGAATGTACCTGAGAAATGATATGCATGCAGGGATTAGTTTTTTTCTTTTCCTTTTTTTTTTTTTGATGTTTTTTTTTTGATTTTTTTTTTTCAATGCGTTTCTTTTGAAAAATAAATATGCTATGATGCAAATGATGCAGACTGGACTGGCTGGTTGTGCAAACTCTGATACTAGGTCGAAGCTTCAGTCAATATTGGAACATAAATCCCACTTAAGGTTAACTGAACACTGTCTGAACACAAAGTCACCATCAGAATCAAGTCACCAACAGAACCGAGTCACCAACGGTACCTGTAATAATGAATAACCCTTCCCTACTCACGGGTGTAGTCTAGGCCGGGGTAAAGCTTGAGAGAAACGCAGCATAAATAACCTTTCGCAGAATACTGTCATATACACACCCGAAGTATGTAACGACAGCATCCCACCAGGGTCTGAACTGCTCGTGATATCAATGTTCCGCTAAGTGGCGCCATACCACCCGCTTCCCATGAATCACTCTATTCCTAGGTATCCTAGATTGCACTCATGGTCTGGGTATTGGACCTTTTACCTCAACTGACTCTTCCCCCCACACAGAGAGAAACAAACAACCAGCCAGGTGAACAGATGAATAAATGCGAACATTAATGCAAACATAAATGCAAACAATAAACAATGAATGCAAACAGTAAATAATGAATGCAATAAATAAACACAGCAAAAAGCAACCAAAACCCAATCCTAGAGAGCGCTAGGAGAGACTCGCTCAGGGAAGATGGACCAGCATAGGTCAACTTCTCTATGTCCCCAGTGGAGTCGCCAGCTGTCGCATCGCGCGAAAAACCGGCGGGAAAAGAAAGAACAACAGAGCCGCCACCGTGCGTTATTTATCCCAAAAGAGGGAAAGGAAACGCTCAGAGTAAACCTGGGAAAGAACATGGTCTCGCGACCAAAGAGTATGGGTTCGGGAGTCGGTTATGCGAAGGGAAGGTATTAGCACCCCTACGCATCCGTAGTACTCTACGGGATCCACGCACAAAAGGAAGGGAAAATGGTTGCTAAACACTGCTCAAATACTCACACACACTGGCTGAAAAGAGACAAAAGAAACTGACTGAAACTGACTCGGCAGGATATCGCATCCTGGGCCTACTTAGTCTATCAGGCATAGACATTAGAGTCGAAGTAGTTCGGATTGGGGAAAGGACACATGCTCGCTAGGATGTCGCATCCCATGCATACGTATCTTCTCGGACGAGAGAAGAATCAGAGCATTCGTAGCTCGGCTGACACGCACACAAACAAAATAAAGCAAAGGCAAACATGGAGCCCGACTGCCAATCACTGGACTTATGTCAGCATCCGAACCTAAACGCACACAAGAAGGCAAACATGGAGCCTGAATGCCAATTGCTGGACTTACATCAGCATCCGAACCCAACACACGCACACTGGAACCCAAATGCCACTCGATGGACTTATATCAGCTTCCAAGCACACAACAACACAACAAGTTAATAGGGAGTCGGGGACTCGAGCCTATAACTGTCAAATACACACAAACAGACAGACAACAAATGCTAAGGAGTCATAGACTCGAGCCTAGCAAAGGTCAGACAACACACACAAAAGAAAGAAAAGGCGCCCGGAGAGATCAGCTCAATCTCCTGCCTACATACTTCATCTGGTATGAAGATCAGGGCGATGTAGTTCCCCTACGCAGGGATAAGGATCTAGCCTAACCAGATAACAGAGGGAGACACAACTAGGGAGACTACGACTCGAGCCTAGATGTTATCATGCAAGATCATCCCTAAGTTAAGGTTTCTAGCTAAATGGCACACGGGCCAACCTATCCTAAGCATGGCTCACACAGGAAGCAAGCCGCACACACTTAACTTGCACAGGAAGCAAGCCAAGCAAAACCTAACTTGCACAGGAAGCAAGTCTAAACTAATCCTAACTTGCACAGGAAGCAAGTCAAACTATCCTATCTTGCACAGGAAGCAAGTCAAACAATCCTATCTTGCACAGGAAGCAAGTCAAACAATCCTACAAGCACAGATAGCACACGCTATACACAAACGAGTGGCTCAAACAAGGGTTAGGTTTTAGTCAAGGGGTCATATCAACCTCGACAAACAAACCTCTGGAACTGGGTGAATGTTGCTCTTAACCTCGCCATTGAGGGGCTAAGGTGAAGCAGATGAAAGGTGAAGTGAGGATGAGACCTCACAGCTCTTATCCCTGGTCTGGGAGAGCTCAAGACAAGAATGTGTGGGTTCAGAAAGTGGGAACCCTTCTACACATTTAAACTGACTCAACTGTACAGTTGTACAAGATCTTGGGTTTGTATCTGCAATGCATCAACACAGTGGTGTGAGCAAAGCAGATGACACACTGAATAGTGGGGGATAGATTGCATATCCCTACCTTCCACCAATTGCCTCTTCACTTAGGAGGACTTTGACTCTATGCAAGGACAAAATTAAACAATCACAAACATTGCCTCTTAAGGAGGACTTCAGACAGTTGCCTGGCCAAGTAACAGGCCAGGTCTTCCAGACTACATGAAGTAAAAGAGACATACCTCAATGCAAATTGCTTATACAAGCAAAGCAAAGCAAAAAGTTCACAAGGAACTAAGCAACTAAAGCACCTGAAACAGTCAAGCAGATGTTAGTATGCAACCTCAAACAAAACAAACAGAAACAGACAACAACTGTCCATTAGAGGCACATGGATATGCAAGGCACAAGGCTTAGGGCATGTGAGCCAAGCCACCTACAAAATAAGGAGGTTAGACAACAATATTCAAGCAAGCTTAGTCAAAAGAATTGGTCTTAATGGCCATTTGATGGTCAACCTGAAATCACAAGCTCAAAGGTGAGTAACAGGACCACTAGGGCAAGCCTAGGGTCAAAAGTGAATGAGAAAGTCAAAACAGCAAAGGATATCCAATCAAAGTCAAGTTTAACATTCAAGAAACACAACCAATTGGGTTCACATCCATATCAATCACTATCATCATTTCATGAGCCATTTAGGTCAAAGCATGGCAAACAGAAGCTCACAGAAGTCAACAGAAAGACTTGCATCAAAAGCAATCTAAACATTTTCTAAAAATCACCAAATAAATCATGATCAATCCTCACACATAGCATAGTAAGCATGTCAAATTTCATCCCATTTGGATGAGAGGAAGGCAGTCAATGAAAATCAGAAAGTCAAAGCCAATTTGAACATGCTCAAAGAAGTCAACCAAACATGCATCAACTTAGAAAAATCATAAGTCAAGAATGGTGTATGATAAATGAATGGGATCAAAACCATGGTGAAGATGAGGATGTCTAGTTATCTCATGTAAAATTTCATGTCCATCTAATAAAGTATGAGAATTTCACAAATGAAATGGGAACATGTGTCACATAAAGTCAACATTTGACTAGGCAGGGAAGAAAAATCTCAAACAAATGGAAAATAGTTCAATTAAATCCAAGAAAATTCACATATAAACTAGACATACAAGAGTAAGTTCATGCAAAAAGTCAAGTCATTTGGAGGTCAAGAAGCATGGCAATGAAAATCATGAAGTTGAACATCAATGGTGTGACACAAATTGTCACACCCTAATTCAAAAAATCATATCTCACAAACCACAAATGATAAACTCACAAACTTTATACCAAAATCACCATAAATGTGTCTAGTTTAAGCACAAAAAATTTGGGAGCCATTGGATATATTCTCATCATTTCACAATTGATTTGGCAAAGTGTACAAAATTTGGTCACCTGTCACAAACCCTAATACAATTTAAATTCTACACGTGGAAAAAATCTAGAAAAAATACCATAAAAAACTAGAGGTCAATATGAACATGATGCAGAAAGTCCCTTGAAATTTGGAATTAAAATGGATGAGTTATGCATTTTATAAATTAGGCATGGCAAATGAAATACACATTACAAAATAAAATGATTAATGGAACAAATATTTAATTAAAATGGCAAATGACCAGCGTGCCCCTCGCTGAGTATGAAACTCAGCGTTTCATTAAAGGGGTCAGCGCCCTGGTCAACGGAAGTCAAGGGCCAATAGCGCGTGAGCATGGCCAGGCGTTACAGCCAATCACGTTTCATCCTCATCATACACACACAAGCCCTAATTGCTACAGTAACAATGGGAGCAGAAATCTGGGCAGCGTTCAATTCCAAATACGATAAAATCAGGTCAAGAGCAAAACTTTTGTATTTTCAATTTTAAGCATACCAACTTGTAGCTCCTACTTCATACATCATGAATATGCATATTAATCACAACAAAACGTCACAGCCACCGTGAATTGAAGTAAACGAGCTTGGTATCTCAAACATAAATCAGAGCTATCTCACTCAATTCTCAATGATAATCAAAAATAAAAGGTTCAGGATATTCATGGCAGTGAGATGTACATAAATCAACATATCATTTCATGAATTTTGAAGATAAGTTTCTAACCTTTGATCTATGGCAGAACTGGGAGGGTGGTTGTTGGGCTACCAAACGCGAAAACAGAACATCCAAAGGGTCCCAATTGAAGGATGGACGAAAGAAAATGGCTCAATGGTATTCCAACTTCTTCTAATCATGAACTGTCATGTATGAGTTTTGATGAGGACAAATTCGAAAAGCTTCACAGTAGTCAAAACAAGCTTGCAGTGAACTCTATAATGATGGCATATGGTGTTGCAAACAAAGGCAGGTCATGTTCTATGGAGTTTTGGGAAGAACTTTGGAAAATGGCCAAAAAATGAATTTGAGAGAGAGTGAGGTTTTGTTCAGGCCAAGTGGTTTGTGTGGCTGCTAGTGTTATTCAATGGCCGGAAATCATGTTTTTTGATATGCTGTTTTTTATGCTGCTTTTGGTTTAGAAATGAAACTGCAATTTTTCCCAAAATGTCAAATGAGAGAGACTATACTCTTGCTGTTGGATCACTGCTAGCAGTGTTCTCCATGACAGAAAAATGTGTTGGATCGCATCTACTGTTTTTTTTCTATATTGCAAATGGCCAAAAAATGGTTTTTTGAGTATGAGTCCATTTGGTTTTTGTGTGATGGCTGTTTTACATGACAGAAAACAGGATGGTAGACTGCTGCTAGGTTGTTGGTGTTTTTTAATCAGAATGCCTTTTTCTATTTGCTTTGGCCAGATGGTTTTTGCCCTGCTGCCTTGCTGCTACTGTCCTCAAAAGGACAGAAAATACCTCACTAAAAAGACTGTTGTTGAATCCTGCTTTTGGTGGCAAGGCAATGTCCTTCAGTTATGGTTTTTCATGCTGCTATTGCTGTTCTCCATGACAGAAAAATCCTGAATTCTGCTGCATTAAATAAGGCATGGTATGGTTATTCTTAATTGCACAGCAGGGTGAGGTTTTTAGAGAGTGAGTGGTATGCAATTGGTTATGTGGCTGTGTTATGTGTGTGTCCAAAACAGAGAATGATGGCCCAAAAAATTCTGCTATGTGAGAGTAGTACAAGGCAAGGTTGCAAGAGGTATGGTTCATGAATTGGACATGTCCTTTTGCCAAAATTCAAGTATATGAGGCATGGCTTCTTTTCTGAAGTTTTAGGCTGCTAAATGTGTTTAAAATTGACAGCAAAATGGCCTTCTAATCTTCTGTTTTGAGAGTACAAATCATGGTATGGTGGATGCATAAACAAGTATGGTGCAAGCATGGTTAAATGGTACTCTTCTTGTAATTCAAGCAACCAAACAAGATTCACATGTTCTGCATAATTTGGCTTTGCAAACACACTTAAAATGATATTTATGAGCTGTTCCAATTGGCCAAATGTTGAAAAAATGCTTGAGTCAAAAAGTCAACTCTTGGTCAAACTTTGAATTTAAATGAAAAAGGTCCAAAAATGCCATTTTGATTGGTAAGGTTTCAGGTCATGAAATTTATATTTTTGGAAAGAGGATGAAAAATGTGGTTTGTAGGAAAAAACCCCACCAAATTTGGCCAAACGGTTTGGGAGATATGGCCCTTTGAAGTTCAAGATTTTCTAAAATCGATTCGATCATAACTTGCCAACCATACATGGGAATTGAGAGTTCTAGGACTTTTTGGAAATGGGAGAACAAGATCTTCAACTTTCATGTTGGGCAAAAATTCATTTGAGGCTTTTATCACAATGTAAGTTTGAGGATCAAAACTTTCCATTTTTGGTAAGTTTCAGTTACAGGCCCAGTTTCCGTTTTGGGAAATTCATGATCTGGCTTCAAATTCTTCCATGATGGTGTTTGGCATGATATATGATGACTATTTGGACATGAATGAACTCCCACAAACCAATTCCAATCATCAAATCTCTGATTAAATGGACAGTTGACCAACAGTTGACTATTAGGGTTTCTGACTGATTATGCATTGACTGATGAATTCCAAACCCTAATTCCTTGAGAATTTGACTTCAAATGATGTCCCAAGTTGTATGAACTCTTGATTATTGACCATGGTGCCCAAATTCCACAAGAATGACCACCATCCACTGCCTTGACTGACAGTTGACTTTCTTTGACTTTTGACTGTCTGGGCATGAACTGCTGACCTCTGAGCCCTCAACCCTTGACCAAAATACTTCAAATAGACCTCCGAGCCATGTGAACTTGTTGCACAAACCCTAGGGCTTTGGTTCAATGAGAAATTCTTTTGCTTGCTTGGTTGACTGATCAGGAGATTAGTTTGACCTAATTCTTGATTGCTTGCTCTTGAGGCAACTGGGAACAATGCAAATGCTATGCAATGGATCATGATGTGATATGACCTAATGTGAAAATGTATGTATAATGGTAGGTGCAAATTTGAGGTGCTACAATAGTGTGCATGGTTATTCTAGTAGCTGCGTTAAAAAACACTCTTTTTCACCATAATTTTCACTAAGTCCCATTCTTCCATACTTGGCTATTTTTCACTCATTCTTGTGTCTTTCTTCTTACTTTTGGCTCATCTTTCGCTTGTATTTAACCGATTCTTCGCCTAATTATATGCAATGACGGACTGTCATCAGTTCTCATCTTGTTTCAAATATTCCGTTGTTGTTTGGTCGCCATTGTTTTCATGTAGAAAAGACGAAAAATGTTGTCTTTCATGTTGCCTTGATGTGTTCTACCATGTTTTCTCATGAGAAAAAGAACAGTGTGATATGATGAAGGTAGAGTATGCTCTACTGAGAAGGTTTTGAAATCAAATATCACTGCTTGCATTGCTTTGGTTGGTTTTATTCACTTTTTGTTTTATTAGTGTGCCACATGTCATTATTTGATTTGGTGGTTTTGAAACTTTCTTTCTGTTGAAGTTTGAATGAGGAATGGACGCCCTATGTGCTATGGCGTGTTTTTATCTTTTCCCATTTTTTTATCATTTAATATCCTATTTATTTTTTAACTAGGATATGCTTTGTGATTGGGCTTTAGGCCCACGTGGATTCTACCTCCCCATTATGTTTGCACCCCTTTTTGTTCCTATTTGCTTGTTTATGTGTGTTCTTCTTTTAGTTCATTATTCAAATTAGTGATTTGATTAGTCGGTTAATTAATTATTATTTTTAATTATTTTTTCATTGGATTTGCATGTGTTTAGTTGAGTTAATTAAGTTATCGCTATACATGTTCATATGTGGACATTTTTTTTTGGGTTTTTGCTATTTTTCATTATGTTGCGATTTTGGAGCTAAAATCCAATTTAACTTCCGAACATCATTTTGAATACATAGATTCATTTGTTCTTCTTCTTATAGAGTTGATTCCTACATGAACCAAGTTTAAAATAGCTTAGAGCTAAATTCCTTGCTTTCGATTTCGGTTGGTTTTGGGTCTCGTGGCTTACTCATGGGACTTCTTACTGTGTGATCCTTTTATTCACGTACACTTATTTGCTTGCGTTTGTTTGATTGGGTTTGCTTTAATCACTTTATTATCATACCCCAATTCGAAAAAATGTGCCCCCATTCCCACAATGTGTAATATTTTATCGCTTTATTCTTGATTGTTTTTTGTTTAGTTGGTTCTAACACAAGAGTAAAATCAACCCTTTTTCAAAAAGAACAAATAAAAACTTGATCAAACGTCAAGTATTTTTCTTAAAGATCAAACCATTTTAAACCTTTCTTTTCAATCCATTTCTGCCATTCTCAATTTCTCAAACTTTTCATCTTCAACCACTTCCAAACTATCCAACCATTTTGTCAAACCTTTTTGTAATCGTTAATCAAATGCTTGATCCAACTCAAGCCATTTTCCCAATCAAAATTCAAAAATACTTAACCATTATTTAACACTTTTCAATAAAATGGATGAAAGGAACGGTGTGTAATCCACGAGCTCCTAAGAGTTAGGATCCGAGATGTAGTTCTCGTCAATCCAAACACTCATCATCCTCAAATCAATTCCATAATGCTTAATAAACCTTGACTAACATTGAGCGGTTTTCTCAATCAAAACGTCAATACATCTAAAAATATCAAAACCCTTTTGCAAATAAGATGAAAAAGGAACAAGGTGCACTCCACGATCTCCCGAGAGTTAAAAAACGAGATGTAGTTCTCACCCTTCTGAACTCTCTCATCATCCAAAAATACTCCAAACCAATCAAACTATTTTCTCGCCGCCGCGCGATTGATCTTTAAACCTTTTTTCAAAAACGAAAGGTATTTTGTCTCGAGACGATGAAAAAACAATGTTTCGTCCACTTGAACATGTGAGTAAGCTAGCAATGTTACCCGCGAATGTTGATTTGTAAATCCATTTGGTCGTGATGCAAATGTTCTATTCTCCACTTGTTTTGGGTAGCCAACAATAATTTTCCTTCGATTGATACAAAGTAGCTTTCACTAAAACCGATCAACAAAGAAATATTTTCTATCCAAAACTACGTAGCCTTGAGTTTTCCATCGCACCTGAAAATACGTTGAAGCGAGATTCAAAGTCTCGTCAGGCACCCTAATAAAAAATAAACTTTTTGTCCTCTTCTTTCCCCTCTTAATAACTCGAGAAGCCTAACATTCTTAAGCTAACACTAACGCGCATAAAAAATAAACCTTCAATTTTATACGTGCGGTTGCGCTCCGCGGGCGTTGTGTTCTCATTTTTTGAGGTACGACACACTGTTTATTTTTCTTTTACAGTGCTTTAAAATACTCTTGAAGTTCAAACTTTTAAAGCTCTTGAAAAATAGATCATTTTCAAATGCGTTGTAGTTGATAGAAAACTGAGAGTGTTTTTATATTTAAAAAAAATTTAATTGTCTGAAAAATGAGAGCATTTTTGAAAAAAAGAGATCTAATTATTTTTTCTAATTTATTATATATACACAAAAGTTTACATCATTTTTATCAAAAAGTTGTTATAGTTTTTAGTTTTTAAATAAATGTTCTTCAAAATAATTTTAAATACCAAAATATAAAAATACTCACCCAAAAAGTAATTTTATATCAGAAGCACATTCGTCGCATAATAGAAAATAGTATATACATTACATGAAGAAAAAATATTTAATAAACTATCAATCTCTTTTCCTTTTTCTCACGACACTTTTATTTATAATGATTTTCCTTTGCTTTTTTTTTTCTTTAAATAAAATTTTGGATTGATCCATATCCTCTCACTGTGGTCATTTCTCATCTAGAGAATATTGTATAGATTTGGATCGATTTCATCTAATGTCCTAATGAAAGGATACTTTTTTGTAATAATATTTTCAGATTCTTGCTTGTTGTTGTGATAGTTACATTTGTTCGATAAAAGTATAGTAAACCAATTTTTTTAGTAAGATCATTGATATAAAACATTTGGCAAGTCTTTGACGCTAATATAAAAGATATGTCTTTATAGACAACTCTATAAAATTCACTCGTAAGAATCAGTAATCATCAATATCAATATGAACATCATTGTTGTTTTTAACCCATTTCCAACCAAACACTAGTGCATGAAATGGCGAGTACTTCAACTCCCATATACATCCAATATGACTTGTTGACAAATGATTAATTTTGTTTTTGATAGCTCAGATATGTATAGATTGGGCTATAAACGCGACTTCACAATTTTTTATAGTGATATGATGATCATTTTTTTCATATAAATGGTATATTTATTTATAACATATCCAGAATAAAAAAGAAATTTTGGATTTGGTCCACTAATTGTAGAATTAGCTAACTACACTAATAGGTGAAACTTATGATAAGAGAAAGGAAAACCCATATTAGAATTCTTTATCATTTTTATGTGGTTAATTGCTACTTTAACCTATAACGAGTCGCTTAATATAATACTTATTTACAAAAAATAATTATGCATGATTTCTCGTCATGTAACATACTTCGTGTGATTATAATCCCTCGATTTTTAAACAAAGTCGAGGCTGATGAAGGTTTGATCAATGTAAAATACCTATTTGTAACCACTCTTATTTTTCATGTGTGCCTCAATATTTCTAGTAACAAAACATCACACTCCTTTGTTTATGGCGCATTCATTTTATTCACGTGTTGGTTTAGTTTTTCCGTCCTACAATAGTACCGCTTTAATGCACTGGTGGTGCAGTGCGATTTTTGTTTCTTTTGCAATTTTTCTTTTGTTTCTTGTTAGTCTTTTCCATATTTACTAAAATATCATAGAAATTGTCTGATTAAAATGATTTTTACATGGATGAGTCGTTTCCATATGTTTCATTCGAATCTTTATTAAATATTATAAAAACATAGACAAATTAAAAGCAAAACACACTTAAATCGACTATATATTATACTAAAAGCATGCAATGATAAATTTTCATTACCAATCCACATTACCCTATTTCCATGACAAGGTAAGGAATTAAATGTGTTGAATTGTAATTCCTTGTTTCGAACCAGGTTGCTCGACAGAGTAAGGAAGCTTCAAACCACCTAGTATGCTGAGTTGTGTTAGTGTGTCGAAGTGTCGAAGCATGTTATTTCACACCGGATTTCGACTTATGTCTATTTTAGTATTGTTAGCTATTTTGGGCTTTTATAGTTTTGGGTTTTGGCTTGAGGTCCAAGTAAATCTAAATCTATAAATAGAGGGAATAACCCTTATTTTTGTAATGAGGTGAATAGAGTATTCATAACATTGTATTCACAGTATTTTACAGTTGCAAAGTGAATAGAATTTTTCCACAGTTTGTGGGCAGAGAAACTCTGCAGAATTTTAATTCTTCTTCTCCTTCATCGTTCTTTACTTTCTTTCTTTCTCCATTGTTCTTTTATTTTATTGTCATTGAGTGGGTGATAATAATCTTGTTCATCAAGATTTATTGAAATTCTCCATAGATTTTGGTGGATTTCTAACAACTGGTATCAAGAGCTCCAGTTAAATCGATTCGTGGAAGAAAATCACGATGGCAACGAATCATCCAAACGGGCATTTTCCAGCAAATCTTCTGATTCTCAAGAACAACAATTATGAGAATTAATGCAAGCAGATAAAGGTTGTATTCTGTTATCAAGATCTTTGGAATCTTGTGAAGGAAGGAGTAGCAATGCTTGTAGAAGTCGTGACGGATCAAGAAAAGGCTACACATAAAGAATTGAAGAAGAAAGATTATAAAGCTCTCTTTATAATCCATCAATATGTTGATGCAGATAACTTTGAAAAGGTTAGTGATGCAGAGTCAGCGAAAGAAGCATGGGAAATTCTGGAGAAATCGTTTGGAGGCGCGGAGAAGGTGAAGGAGGTGAGGTTATAAACTCATCGAAGAACCTATGAATTGCTTCAGATGGAAGACAATGAAAGTATAACTGATTTCTTCACCAAGGTTACAAAACTGGTGAATCAAATCAAGGTATATGGAGAAGTGTTGACATCAAGATCTGTTGTTGGAAAGATATTGAGGTTGTTGGCTCCAAAGTTCGTCCACGTGGTAGTAGCCAGAGAAGAGTCGAAAGATTTGTCAAAAATGACAAAGGAAGAGCTTCAAGGGACACTTGAATCGCATGAACAAATAGTGGCTGAAAGAGCTGCAGGAAAGTCAAAAAGTGATATGGATTTGCAGGCTCAACCGGCAAAAGAAAGAAAAGGCAAAGGAAGCTAGAATGGAAATAAAGGCAGAGGAGGTTACAACAATTCGACTGGTCGAAATCAGCAAGAAGGAAACTGGTCGAATCAGAGAAAACCCTAGAACCAAGGCAACCAAAGTGGTGGTGGGGCAGGTAGAGGAAGAGGTGGTGGTCAAAAGTCAGACAAGAGTCACATTCAGTGTTATAATTGTCAAAGATATGGTCACTATTCTAGTGATTGTCCAGAAAAGCAGAAGAATCAAGAAACTTATGCAAAGCTGGCGAAACACGAAGAAGAAGAGATGTTGCTGATGGTTACAACAAGAGAAGAAGAGAGATTCAAGGACCAGTGGTACTTGGACTCAGGATGCTCATCACACATGTCTGGAAGAAAAGATTGGTTTGTCAACATAAAGCCCTCAATGAAGAACATGGTGAAATTTGCAAATGACAACACTCTAGCAGCTAAAGGTGTTGGTGATGTTCTGATTATGAGGAAAGATGGCAAGACGTCAGTAATTTCAAATGTGTTATACATACCAGGCATGAAGAGTAATTTGCTCAGCATAGGGAAGTTAGTCTAAAATAACTACAGGGTGTCGATCAAAGACAAGATGATGAGAGTTCTCGACTCAAATGGAAGGTTGATCTTGAAGGCTCAAATGTCTCAGAATAGAACCTTCAAGATTGAACTAAATGTGATGGAGCATAAGTGCCTTGCAACAGCAGCCAACAGAGGTGAATGGATATGGCATTACAGACTTGGCCATCTCAATTTCAAAGACATCAGAGATTTGAAGAGAAGAAATATGGCTTCAGGATTACCAGAAATCCATATTCCAAACGAAGTGTGTGAAGAATATGTGCAGGCAAAGCAGCATAAGGATAGCTTCAGTAAGGAAGCAGGAAGTAGGTCGAAGGCAATTCTTGAAGTCATATACTCTGATGTATGTGGTCCTCTCCAGGTGGATTCGATTGGAGGTAACAAATACTTTGTTACATTCATAGATGATTTCAGTCGAAAACTGTGGTCTTACCTGATCCAGAAGAAAAGTGAAGTGATCGAGGTATTTTCCAAGTTTAAATCTATGGTCGAAAGACAGAGCGGTCGAAAGATCAAGATTTTGAGAACTGGTGATGGTGAAGAATACGTGTCGAAAGACTTCGGTGCATTATGTATGAAGGAAGGTATTATGCATGAGGTGGTGCCACCCTACACTCCACATCAGAATGGGGTCACAAAAAGGAATAATAGAACCATTATGAATATGGTTAGAAGTATGTTGAAAGGCAAGCATCTACCCAAAGAATTATGGGAAGAAGTTGTGTTGACTGCGACAGATATCCTGAACAGATGTCCGACGAAGAAGCTAGAAGGAATCACACAAGAAGAATGTTGGTCTGGTGTCAAGCCTAGCTTGACTCATCTTAGGGTGTTTGGATCTATAGCACATAGACATGTGCCAGATCAGTTAAGAAGAAAACTTGATGACAAGTCGAGTCAGATGATCCTGATAGGATATCATTCGACTGGAGGATACAAGTTATTCAACCCAGTGAATAAGCAAGTGGTGATCAGGAGGAACATGATCATAGATAAGCTTAGGGAGTGGGATTGGACTGAGAATGTCAAGAAAGATTTAGTGAGAATCTTTTATGATGAACCAGCTAGTGAAGTCGAAAGAGAAGTTCGATAGGAAGAAGTCAGAGGTGAAGCAAGCATAAGCAGACCTCAAAGAACAAGACACATGCCTGCAAGGTTGAAAGAATGTGTGATTACATCAGATGATGTGGTCGATGAGGAAGGTGAGCTGGTACACTATGCTTTCTACGCAGATGTCGAACATGTCAATGTAGCTGAGGCATTGAAAGATTCGAAGTGGATGAAAGCAATGGACGAAGAGCTGAAGTCAATCAAAGTCAACAATACTTGGTCACTTGTCGAATTTCCCCAAACCAAGAAGGTAATCAATGTGAAGTGGGTATACAAGGTGAAATTGAATCCCAAAGGAGAAGTGACTCAACACAAGGCGAGACTTGTGGCGAAAGAATTTCTTCAGAAAGAAGGAATCGACTTCGATGAGGTTTTTGTAAATGTTGCTAGGATCGAAACAATCAGGTTGGTTATTGGTCTAGAAAACATGAACAACTGGCAGATGTGTCAGATGGATGTGAAATATGCATTCCTTAATGGCCCCTTAGAAGAAGAAGTTTATGTTACACAACCAACTGGATTTCTGAAACATGGCGAAGAAAGAAAGGTATACAGGCTGCATAAAGTCCTGTACAAACTTAAACAAGCTCCAAGAGCTTGGAACAAGAATATAAATGGATTTCTAAGGAAGAAGGAATTTGTGAAGTGCAAATATGAACATAGAGTATATGTAAGAAGAAGCAAGAGTGAATTGCTTATACTATGCCTCTATGTTGATAACTTGTTGATAACAGGTAGCTGCAAGAAGGAGATCAGAGACTTCAAAGGTGATCTTAACAAGGAATTTGAAATGTAAGATCTGGGTGACATTTCATACTTCCTTGGCATCAAATTCTACAAGAGTGGTAGAGGTTTGATGATGCATCAAAGAAGGTATGCAGGCGAAATACTCAAGAGATTTGAGATGCAAGATTGCAACCCAACTTCGACTCCAGCTGAGCCCAGATTACAACTGTCGAGAGATTCAGATGAAGATGATGTCGACCCAACCCAATATAGAAGACTTATTGGGTCACTTTGATACCTTTGTCACACAAGGTCTGACTTAGCATACATTGTAGGTATGATGAGTAGGTTCATGCAGAAGCCAGCAGCGAATAGGATACTAAGGTATCTGAAAAGAACTCTCGACTATGGCATTTTTCTTCCTGCAAATGATGAAGGAAAAATGAAAATGAGTGGTATACACCAACTCAAGTTGGTGTAGTGATGTTGAGGATCGAAAATCCACAGTTGGGTATGTGTTTATGCTAGGTGGTGCACCCGTTGCTTGGAGTTCGAGAAAGAGCAAGTAGTGGCATTATCATCGTGCAAAGTAGAATATATAGCTGCTTCTCTTTGTACATGTCAAGCAACGTGGATGATGAATTTGATCGAAGAGATAACAACGAAGAGTCATGGAGAAATTACCATGAAGATCGACAGCATGTCAGCTATCAATCTGGCGAAGAATCCGATAGCACATGGTCGAAGCAAGCACATCGAGATGAGGTTCCATTATCTTCAAGAGAAGGTAGAAGATGGGAAGATGAATATGGAACACTGCAGAATTGAGAATCAGATTGCAGACATCATGACAAAGGGAGTGCAGGTAGAAGTGTTCAAAAGAGTAAGAGCTATGATGAATGTAGATAGCTTAGACACAATGAATTAGGTGGTGTGTTGAATTGTAATTCCTTGTGCCGAAGCAGGTTGCTCGACAGAGTAAGGAAGCGTCAAACCACCTAGTATGTTGAGTTGTGTTAGTGTGTCGAAGTGTCGAAGCATGTTGCTTCACACAGGATTTTGACGTATGCCTATTTTAGTATTGTTAGCTATTTTCGGCTTTTATAGTTTTGGGTTTTGCCTTGAGGTTCAAGTAAACCTAAATCTATAAATAGAGGGAGTAACCCTTATTTTCGTAATGAGGTGAATAGAGTATTCATAATATTGTATTCACAGTATTTTGCAATTGCAAAGTGAATAGAAGTTTTCCATAGCTTGTGGACAGAGAGAAACTCTGCAAAATTTTAATTCTTCTTCTCCTTCATTGTTCTTTACTTTCTTTCTTTCTCCATTGTTCTTTTATTTTATTGCCATTGTGTGGGTGATAATAATCTTATTCATCAAGATTGATTGAAATTCTCTATATATTTTGGTGGATTTCCAACAAAATGTACCATTATGTCAAAAAAACTTGAGGAAAATAAATCTCCGAGTTCACATAAGATGACAATAACTTATTATGATAGCAACTTTTTAGTGTGACACTAACTTTCCTACAAGTAATTTTGAAGAATACAAATAGCTTAGTTATTGTTCATCGCACATTTTGAGACAATATGAAACATATACCTATTGACACGAAAATCACGAGAAGTTAAACTCATTAACCTAAGATCCTTCATAGATATCAAAGTTCAAATATTTGAAGAGCATTTCTTTAAAACTTTAACGCCTTGAAGAAACTTACACAATAATTTTTCCTTTTCTTGACAAGGTATGTCGAAGATAGATATATATGAATCACATTCTTAATCAATTTAAATCTCAGTCTTAATCTCATTATTTATAGGTCTATTTAGCATGTAGCAGGCGGTTCTCAAATAGTTGATACATTGACCAAACCACTTGAAACAACTATATTTTAAGAACTCAAGACCAAGCTCAAGGTTCTTTCTTGCAAACCCCCTTAATCTTGTAGGGGAGTGTTATAAGCCATATTATATACTTAAAAAATGCAAAGTCAAAGTGTTTAATTCACTTGTATAAATGCAACATTGCAATTGTAATAACAAGAAATTCATTAATGAAAATACCACCATTAGAGATGGTGATTACCCTCTCAATTTCTCTTCCAATAAAACCACGTCAAAGAATTAAATATATTCTTTATTCTTTTTTTTCTCTTCCAAACTATTAGATTAAGTTAATGGTCTGGATGAAAGCATAATGGAAGGCAGTAGACACTCCACGTGAGAGGATCCAGATCCTTATATTACGGATCTGGATCCTCTCATGTGGAGTGTCTGTTGTCTCCCATTCTGCTTTCAGCCAGACCATTAATTTAATCTAATAGCATGAAAGAGAAAAAAGTGAAATAAAATTAAACAATTAAAATCAAATCCAATAATCAATATTGCACAGGAGAGATGGCAGAACCAAAAAAATTAGAGGGGATCTGTTTCGGTAATATAGAGCATGCCTAATCCAACTTTGTCGGGTGCTTGGCATAATCTTTTTCCTGAAAGACCACAAACAACAATAGTATTAGAGAAACACATCAAGATAAAAAAAACTAACTTTTCAACATGAGGCACAATCAATAAAACATAACATCAAGCCATAAAATCAAAATCTAATTATGTGATTGGTTTGAAATGAGGTTGAATTACCTACTGTCGAGTTTATTGAAGAGATGATTTCTTTAAAACTATAGTTTGGACAAGTAATAATGGCATGCCTCAATCCAACTCCGGTGCAAAGTTAACTTCTGAAGATGTTGATTCTGATTCTGAAGATGCGTCAGAGCCTGAAAATGATTTTAAGAGTGAGTCAGAATCAGAAGGAGAAAATGATTTTGAGGAAGAATTTGATTCTGATCCAGATTCTGATGGTGATTCAGATTCTGGTGGTAGTCCCGATTCTGGGAATATTCCAGATTCTGAAGGTGGTCATGCTTCTAAAGTCGTTACTTCTGGAGCTCTAGCATCTGATACTGTTCTAGAATTAGAATGTTCTGAACAAGTTCATAGGCCACAAAGGATTAGAAACGTTATGAGAAAGTTTGCAGATTTGACATGCTACAAGATACTGAAGTAGATTCTGAAGGGGAAGTTATTCAGTATGCCATGTTAGTAGACTCTAAACCCGTGAGTATGGAAGAATCTCTCAAGCAGAAAGTTTGGTTGAAGGCCATTAAAGAAGAACTTGATTCCATATAGAGAAACAAGACTTGGAAGCTGACAGAACTTCCAAAGAATAAGAAAGCCATCAGTGTGAGATGGGTTTATAAGGTGAAGCTAAATCCAGATGGATCAATTGGAAAACACAAAGAAAGGTTAGTTGTGAGACATTTTCTGCAGAAACCTGGATTAGATTACTTTGAAGTGTTTGCGCTTGTAACAAGACATTAAACAATCAGGCTGGTGATTACGATAGTTGCTAATAGGAATTTGCCTCTGATGCATTTAGACGTGAAATCTGCATTTCTGAACAGTCCATTAGAAGAAGAGGTTTATGTGTCATAACCTCCTGGATTTGAGAAAAAGAATCAGGAAGGGATGGTGTACATATTACACAAAACATTGTATAGACGGAAGCAAGCCCTTAGAGCTTGGAATCTGAAAATTGATTCATTTTTCAAGAACAGGGATTTCAGAAATGTGAGATGGAGTATGGTGTCTATGATCAGCATACTCCTGAAGGCAATATGATTCTGGTGTGTTTGTATGTTGATGACATATTGCTAACAGGAACTTGTGATTATGCGATAACTAAGTTCAAGAAGAAGTTGATGAATGAGTCTGAGATGACTGATCTAGGAAATATGGTTTATTTTCTAGAGATGGAGATTATGTACTATGATAAATGCATAATTTTACATCAGCTGAAATATGAACTTGAGCTTCTAAAGAGGTTTGAGCTGCTGAATTGTAAAGTTGTTGTCACAGCTGTTACTATAAATCAGAAATTGGATTCTGATTTTGATGGTGATGATGTAGATGCGATAATGTTCAAGTAGTTGGTAGGGTCTCTGAGGTATTTGTGTAATACCATACTTGATATTTTCTATGCAGTTGGAAAGGTGAGTAGGTTTATGAGTAAACTGAAGTGGTATCATTACCAAGCTACTGTCAGAATTATGAGGTATATAAAGGAAACTCTGAAGTATGGAGTTTTGTTCCCTTATGATGCTGAAACAGACTCAGAACTTCTGAGTTACTCATATTCTGATTGGTGTGGAGACAGAGTTGACAAAAGAAGTACTTCTAGATACTTGTTTAAGTTTCTGGGAAGTCGTATTTCTTGGTGTTCCAAGAAGAAACCAGTTGTTTCTTTGTCAATCTGTGAAGCAGAATATATTGCAGGTGTTGTGATTGTATGTCAAGTTATATGGCTTTGGAATTTACTGCAGGATCTGAAGATCAAAGTAAACAAGCCTTTGAAGCTGATGATTGATAACAAGTTTGCAATCAATCTTGCCAAGAACCCACAGTTGCATGGGAGAAGCAAGCATATTGAGACTAAGTATCACTTTATGAGAAATCAAGTCCATAATGGAGTGCTAGAAGTTGTCCACTATAGCTCCCAAAAGCAGTTGGCAGATGTTCTGACGAAGGCGATCAAGACTGATCAATTTCTTCGCTTGAGGGATGGAATTGGTGTTGTTAGTTTTGGTTAAGCTGAATATGAATTAAGGGATAGTGTTAGAATTAATTCATATTTCATAAACTTGTGGACAAAGTTTTTTATAGGTATTTTAGTATTTCTCATTAAGTTTCACTTGTATTTAAACAAGTGAGTGGTGTGAAAAAATAACACCTTTATTCTTTTTGCGGTGTGTGTGTGTGCATTTTTTCTGTGTAACTGTTTTGAATAGTGGAAGTTTGTTATTATTGTAACACCCCGATGAAATTAAGATAATTGTTTAAATTAAGTTAATATTTTATTTATTAATTTAATTAAATAATTAGAAAATTATTGGATTATTAATATTATTATTGGGATAATATTATTGGGTTTTATTATTGGAGTATATAAGTTGGAATAATAAAAAGTCCTAATTTTTGGAAAAGGGTTTTCACGTGAAAAAGGAAAAGAGAAGCGGCTGAAAGAAAAAGGGCAAAGAGGCAGAGCAAGAGAAGAGGAAAAGCTTGAAGCTAACGGAATTGCCGGATTTACTCAGGTAAGGGGGGTTTATCATCGTTTGATGGGTCTTATGGGATAGCATGTAATGGGTAGTGATGAACCTCTGAATTAGACTCTGATTGAAATGATATGTGATGAATTTGTGAAATATTGATGAACGCAATTGGATGATAATTGATGAAATTCGTAGGAATTAGATGTAGTAAGGTTAGCGATTTGAGAAGTTGAATGTATCTGAGTTGTAATTGATAAAACGAACGAACGTGTATGAAAAATTGGACTGTGAGAGGTTGGATCTGAAGGATCTCGTAGCAGAGAAAACCCATAGCAGATCTGGAAAACTGGATTCTGGTCATACGCGTATGGCACTAGGCAATACGCGTATGGGATGGCTTGAAAATGGGGGTTTTGGCGTTGGTACGCGCCATACGCGTGTGATACGCGTATCCCTGGAGTGGTACGCGTATGGTGTATGCTATACGCGTATGAGTGAAAGAGATGATGTTTTGAACGTGAAAATGTCTCTGTTGGTACGCGTATGAGGATGTGGTACGCGTAGCATACGCGTATGGGCATAGGCATTACGCGTATGGGCAGGTTTGTGATTTTCCTGGACAATGGTTGTGCAGTTTTTGGTTGTTTAGGCTGAGTGATGTACTTAGCTGAGGTATGATGTTGTAGGGATCATTTCCCGTTGTTTTGAATAGAATAGGTATTAGTAGAGTGTGCTAATACTATGAATTATTATGTGGCATGATATGATATGCTTTTGTTGATGATATGTGATGGTATACATGATGATGTGAATGTATGCATTTGTGAATAGACTATTTTATGGCTTAGAGTGTGAGCATGTGTCTATTCTTAAATTGTTGTTGATGTTGCATTGCTAGGTGATTAGCATGCATATTGTGGCCTTATGGTGGTAGCTAATTCCCATGGTGAGGAATTAGTGAGTAAATCATTTTGATTGTTGTTGTTGATGTTTGCATGCTAGGTGATTAGCGTGCATAGCATGGCCCATTTGGGGTGGTAGCTAATTCCCATGGTGAGGAATTAGTGAGTGAGTCACTATGTCTCAGATGAGTGGGACTAGTGAGCTTGGTAGCCGTGCCTGGATTTGGACGGTGAGGTTGAACTATATGTTCACAACATAGTCGGTACCGCATGCATGGAGTCTCATTGCATAATATATGTATGTCGTGTAATATGAATGGATGTATTCCAATATTACACGTGTATTTGTGTTGGTATTGTTGCGTTGTTATTGAGTATGATGTTGAATTAATATGCTGTTCCTGAATGTGTGTTTTGATTAGGGTGATGAAGTGTGTTGGATCACTTAACATAACATGATATTTTATAATACTCATTATATTGATTGAGGAACTCACCCTTACAACTATTTTTCAGGTAACGAGAAATGAGTTGAGTAGAAGCGAATGCTTGGAGTCTAGTGTAGTCTCCTTAGTGGGTCGTGCTCTGATAGGTGTAACATCGGGATGGGATGTTTTATGTTGTTGAATAATTTACATGTGAATGTTACATGTTTTACATGATTGAGGAGCTCTTTATCCGCTGCGTTTTATGCAAATGTTTATGTTTTGAATTAATAAAAGAGCATGACCGTTATATTGTTGAATGGTGTGGAATATTGTGTGACACCCTTACTTGGCATAATTACTCTGATTAATATATGTTGTTATTTTTAATTAAATATTTGGGGTATCTTAGAAGGGTGTTACATTAGTGGTATCAGAGCATAGTCGGTCGAGTCGAGTCGTAATTATTCTGTTCCCCTGTACGGGATGGGTGTTGTGTAACCCTATCAGTACTTATTGTTTTAGTTTGTTGGGTTTTCAGAATAGAGATGGCTGGAAGAGGTAGAGATGATGCTGCGATTGCTGAGGCTCTGGGTATGCTGGCTGGAGTACTTGGAGGAAATCCGAATGTTGTGGGAATGGGAGCTGCTCGTCAACTGAGTGAGTTCCAGAAGAACAATCCTCCCATGTTCAAGGGAGCATACGATCCAGATGGCGCTCAGAAATGGTTGAAGGAGATTGAGAGGATCTTCCGAGTGACTGAGTGTGCCGATAACCAGAAGGTCAGGTTCGGTACGCATATGCTGTCAGAAGAAGCTGATGATTGGTGGGTTGCTACCCGCACTGAGTTGGAAACTGCTGGGAATGCTGAAATCACTTGGGCTGTGTTCAGAGAGAGATTCCTGAGGAAGTATTTTCCAGAGGATGTTAGAGGGAAGAAAGAGATAGAGTTCTTGGAATTGAAGCAGGGTAACAAGTCTGTTACTGAGTATGCTGCTAAGTTCACAGAGCTGTCAAAGTATTATACTCCCTACAGTGAGGCTACTGGGGAATTTTCCAAATGCGTGAAGTTTGAGAACGGGTTGCGTCCCGAGATCAAGCAGGCGATTGGATATCAGCGGATCAGGGTGTTTTCTGATTTGGTTGACTGTTGCAGGATTTTCGAACAGGATTCCAAGGCTAGAGCAGAGAGCTATCAGCAAAGGGTTGATAGGAAAGGTAAGAATCAGATTGATCGTGGGAAACTGTATGCAGCTGGCAAAGGTTTCCAGAGACAGAGTGGGATGAAGAGGCCTAGTGGGGGAGATTCTAGTGCTCCTGCTAAGTGTTACAGATGTGGTCAGGCTGGACATCGTATCCATGAGTGTACCAGTAATGAGAAGAAGTGTTTCAAATGCGGAAAAGGTGGTCATTTGGCTGCAGATTGTCGGTTGAAGACTGTGACTTGCTTCAACTGTGGAGAGGTGGGTCATATCAGTCCACAGTGTCCTAAGCCAAAGAAAGAGAATCAGTCAGGAGGCAAGGTTTTTGCTTTATCAGGTTCTGAGACTTTTGCAGATGATCGTTTGATCCGAGGTACGTGTTCTATTAATGGCTTTCCTCTTGTAGCTATTATTGACACAGGTGCGACTCATTCTTTTATATCTCTGGATTGTGCTGTGAAACTTAAGTTAGAGATATCTGAGATGCATGGAAGTATGGTGATTGATACTCCTGCGAAGGGTTCAGTGACTACTACTTCAGTTTGTTTGAATTGTCCTTTGAGTATTTTTGGTAGAGACTTTGGGTTAGACCTTGTATGTCTTCCTCTAGTACAGATTGATGTTATTCTGGGTATGAACTGGTTGGTGTTTAACCGAGTCTATATCAACTGTTTTGATAAGACTGTGATCTTTCCTGAGATTGGGGAAGGAAAGAATTTGTTTCTATCTGCAAGGCAGGTGAATGAGGCAGTAGTAGATGGGGCAGAGTTGTTTATGCTGTTAGCGACTATGGAAGCTAAAGATAAACTGGTGATTGGTGATCTGGCTGTGGTGTGTGATTTTCCTGAGGTGTTTCCGGAAGAGGTGAATGAATTACCACCAGAACGTGAAGTTGAGTTCTCGATTGATTTGGTACCTGGTACTAGACCGATATCGATGGCTCCGTACCGTATGTCTGCTGTGGAGTTAGCTGAATTGAAGAGTCAGCTGGAAGATCTGTTGGATAAGAAATTTATTCGTCCGAGTGTGTCACCGTGGGGTGCACCAGTGTTATTGGTTAAGAAGAAAGAAGGTACTATGAGGTTGTGTGTGGACTACAGACAACTGAATAAAGTGACGATCAAGAATCGGTATCCTTTGCCGAGGATTGATGATTTGATGGATCAGTTGGTTGGTGCGAGTGTATTCAGCAAGATAGATTTGAGATCTGGATATCATCAGATACGTGTGAAAACTGAGGATATTCAGAAGACTGCTTTCAGAACAAGGTATGGACATTATGAGTATTCTGTAATGCCTTTTGGTGTGACTAATGCGCCTGGGGTATTTATGGAGTATATGAATAGGATTTTCCACCCGTATCTAGACCAGTTTGTTGTGGTGTTTATTGATGACATTTTGGTATATTCAAAATCTGAAGAAGAGCATGCTGAGCATTTGAGAGTGGTTTTAGAAGTTCTACGAGAAAAGAGGTTATTTGCTAAACTCTCTAAATGTGAATTTTGGTTAGAAGAGGTTAGTTTTCTTGGTCATGTGGTTTCAAGAGGTGGTGTTGCTGTTGATCCTTCTAAGATAGAAGCGGTATCTAAGTGGGAAGCTCCGAAGTCTGTTACTGAGATTCGAAGTTTCCTTGGTTTGGCTGGTTATTATAGGAAGTTCATTGAAGGATTTTCTAAGTTGGCATTACCGTTGACGATGTTGACTAGAAAGGGGCAAGCATTTGTTTGGGACTCAAAATGTGAAGAAGGTTTCCAAGAGTTAAAGAGAAGGTTAACTACTGCTCCTATTCTGATATTACCGAGTCCGTCGGAACTATTTGAGGTTTACTGTGATGCTTCATTGTTGGGTTTGGGTGGTGTGTTGATGCAGAACAAGCAGGTTATAGCTTATGCTTCGAGACAATTAAGGATTCATGAGAGGAACTATCCGACACACGATTTAGAGTAGGCAGCTGTGGTTTTTGTTCTGAAGTTATGGAGGCATTATTTGTACGGGTCAAGATTTGAGGTTTTCAGTGACCATAAAAGTTTAAAGTATTTGTTTGATCAGAAAGAGCTGAATATGAGACAGAGGAGATGGTTAGAGTTTCTGAAGGATTATGACTTTGGTTTGAATTACCATCCGGGTAAAGCAAATGTAGTAGCTGATGCATTGAGTCGGAAATCATTGCATATGTCTATGTTAATGGTTAGAGAATTGGATTTAATTGAGCAGTTTAGAGACTTGAGTTTGGTGTGTGAGAGTACTCACAATAGTGTTAAATTGGGAATGTTGAAGTTAACGAGTAGTATTCTGGATGAGATTAGAGAGGGTCAGAAATCTGATATGCTTTTGGTTGATAAGTTGACTTTAGTGAATCAAGGTCAAGGTGGTGAATTCAGAATTGATGAGAATGGTGTTTTGAAATTTGGTAATCGGGTGTGTATTCCGGATGTTACCGAGCTTAAGAAGGGTATTCTTGAGGAAGGACATCGTAGTGGCCTGAGTATTCATCCTGGAGCTACGAAGATGTATCATGATTTAAAGAAGTTATTTTGGTGGCCGGGAATGAAGAGAGAAATTGCGAGTTTTGTTTATTCCTGTTTGACTTGTCAGAAGTCGAAGATTGAGCATCAGAAGCCGTCTGGGCTAATGCAACCGTTGGCTATTCCGGAGTGGAAGTGGGACAGTATCAGTATGGATTTTGTTTCTGGGTTACCGAGGACAAGTAAGAATTTTGAAGCTATTTGGGTGATCGTTGACAGATTGACGAAATCGGCTCATTTCATTCCGATCAGAATGGATTATCCGTTAGAGAGACTAGCCGAGTTGTATATTGAGAAGATTGTAAGTTTGCATGGTATTCCGTCTAGTATTGTTTCAGACAGAGATCCTAGATTTACATCGAAGTTCTGGGAAGGTTTGCAGAAGGCTTTGGGAACTAAGCTGAGATTGAGTTCTGCATATCATCCGCAGACTGATGGTCAGACTGAGAGGACGATTCAGTCATTAGAGGATCTTTTGAGAGCTTGTGTTTTGGAAAAGGGAGGTGCTTGGGATAGTTATTTGCCTTTGATTGAGTTTACCTACAACAATAGTTTTCATTCGAGCATTGGTATGGCACCGTTTGAAGCTTTGTATGGTAGGAGATGTCGGACACCTTTATGTTGGTATGAGTCCGGTGAGAGTGTTGTGGTTGGACCGGAGATTGTTCAACAGACTACAGAAAAGATTAAGATGATTCAGGAGAAGATGAGAATTGCTCAGAGTCGTCAGAAGAGTTATCACGACAAGAGAAGGAAGTCACTTGAGTTCCAAGAGGGAGACCATGTGTTTCTTCGTGTTACTCCGATAACTGGTGTTGGTCGAGCTTTGAAGTCGAAGAAGTTGACACCTCGATTTATTGGTCCTTATCAGATTTTGGAAAGGATAGGAGAGGTAGCCTATCGTATCGCTTTACCGCCGTCGCTTGCGAATTTGCATGAGGTTTTTCATGTGTCTCAGTTGAGGAGGTACATTCATGATCCGTCGCATGTAGTCCAAGTAGATGATGTACAGGTGAGAGATAACCTGACTGTTGAAACATCACCTATGAGGATCGAGGATCGAGAGTTGAAGCAGTTGCGGGGTAAAGAGATCGCCTTGGTGAAGGTAGCTTGGGGAGGACCAGCAGGTGGCAATGTGACTTGGGAACTTGAGAGTCAGATGAAGGAGTCTTATCCTGAGTTGTTCGCTTTAGGTATGTTTTCGAGGACGAAAACTCTTTAGTGGGGGAGAGTTGTAACACCCCGATGAAATTAAGATAATTGTTTAAATTAAGTTAATATTTTATTTATTAATTTAATTAAATAATTAGAAAATTATTGGATTATTAATATTATTATTGGGATAATATTATTGGGTTTTATTATTGGAGTATATAAGTTGGAATAATAAAAAGTCCTAATTTTTGGAAAAGGGTTTTCACGTGAAAAAGGAAAAGAGAAGCGGCTGAAAGAAAAAGGGCAAAGAGGCAGAGCAAGAGAAGAGGAAAAGCTTGAAGCTAACGGAATTGCCGGATTTACTCAGGTAAGGGGGGTTTATCATCGTTTGATGGGTCTTATGGGATAACATGTAATGGGTAGTGATGAACCTCTGAATTAGACTCTGATTGAAATGATATGTGATGAATTTGTGAAATATTGATGAACGCAATTGGATGATAATTGATGAAATTCGTAGGAATTAGATGTAGTAAGGTTAGCGATTTGAGAAGTTGAATGTATCTGAGTTGTAATTGATAAAACGAACGAACGTGTATGAAAAATTGGACTGTGAGAGGTTGGATCTGAAGGATCTCGTAGCAGAGAAAACCCATAGCAGATCTGGAAAACTGGATTCTGGTCATACGCGTATGGCACTAGGCAATACGCGTATGGGATGGCTTGAAAATGGGGGTTTTGGCGCTGGTACGCGCCATACGCGTGTGATACGCGTATCCCTGGAGTGGTACGCGTATGGTGTATGCTATACGCGTATGAGTGAAAGAGATGATGTTTTGAACGTGAAAATGTCTCTGTTGGTACGCGTATGAGGATGTGGTACGCGTAGCATACGCGTATGGGCATAGGCATTACACGTATGGGCAGGTTTGTGATTTTCCTGGACAATGGTTGTGCAGTTTTTGGTTGTTTAGGCTGAGTGATGTACTTAGCTGAGGTATGATGTTGTAGGGATCATTTCCCGTTGTTTTGAATAGAATAGGTATTAGTAGAGTGTGCTAATACTATGAATTATTATGTGGCATGATATGATATGCTTTTGTTGATGATATGTGATGGTATACATGATGATGTGAATGTATGCATTTGTGAATAGACTATTTTATGGCTTAGAGTGTGAGCATGTGTCTATTCTTAAATTGTTGTTGATGTTGCATTGCTAGGTGATTAGCATGCATATTGTGGCCTTATGGTGGTAGCTAATTCCCATGGTGAGGAATTAGTGAGTAAATCATTTTGATTGTTGTTGTTGATGTTTGCATGCTAGGTGATTAGCGTGCATAGCATGACCCATTTGGGGTGGTAGCTAATTCCCATGGTGAGGAATTAGTGAGTGAGTCACTATGTCTCAGATGAGTGGGACTAGTGAGCTTGGTAGCCGTGCCTGGATTTGGACGGTGAGGTTGAACTATATGTTCACAACATAGTCGGTACCGCATGCATGGAGTCTCATTGCATAATATATGTATGTCGTGTAATATGAATGGATGTATTCCAATATTACACGTGTATTTGTGTTGGTATTGTTGCGTTGTTATTGAGTATGATGTTGAATTAATATGCTGTTCCTGAATGTGTGTTTTGATTAGGGTGATGAAGTGTGTTGAATCACTTAACATAACATGATATTTTATAATACTCATTATATTGATTGAGGAACTCACCCTTACAACTATTTTTCAGGTAACGAGAAATGAGTTGAGTAGAAGCGAATGCTTGGAGTCTAGTGTAGTCTCCTTAGTGGGTCGTGCTCTGATAGGTGTAACATCGGGATGGGATGTTTTATGTTGTTGAATAATTTACATGTGAATGTTACATGTTTTACATGATTGAGGAGCTCTTTATCCGCTGCGTTTTATGCAAATGTTTATGTTTTGAATTAATAAAAGAGCATGACCGTTATATTGTTGAATGGTGTGGAATATTGTGTGACACCCTTACTTGGCATAATTACTCTGATTAATATATGTTGTTATTTTTAATTAAATATTTGGGGTATCTTAGAAGGGTGTTACAATTATTCTCTCTTATCTCTCTTGTTTATTTTGTTCATCTTTATCATCTTATGCACCAACAAGGGGTGTGTATAGAACGAATGAATTTGGTTGTGTACCACTAATTGTAAAATTAGCTAACTACAGTAAAAGGTGAAACTTATAATGAGAGAAAGGAAAGCCCCTATTAGAATCCTTTTTCATTTTCATGAGGTTAATCCCAACTTGGATCTATAATGTGTCGCTTAATATAATGAATATTTACAAAAATAATTATGTATGATTTCTCGTCACGTAATCTACTTCGTGTGATTACAATCCCTCGGTTTCTAGTGGAAGTCGCAACTGACGAAGGCTTGATCAATGTGAAATACCTATGTCACGGCCGAGTATGTCCTAACTGTATCCATTCTTTCTTATCATGTGTGCCTCAATATTTCTAGTAACAAAACATCACACTCCTTTGTCTATGGCGCATTGCATTTTATTCACGTGTTGGTTTAGTTTTTCCATACTACAATAGTATCATTTTAATGCATCGGTGCGGTGCGATTTTTGCTTCTTTTTGCAAAAAAAAATGTTTTTCTTTTGTTTCTTGTGTATTACTCTTCTCTATACTTAATAAAATATCATAGAAATTGTCTGGTTAGAATGATTTTTATATAGGTTAGTCTTTTCCATATGTTTCATTCGAATCTTTATTAAATATTACAAAAACATAGACAAATTAAAAGCAAAAAACAACTAAATCGACTATATATATTATACTAAAAGCATGCAATGACATATTTTATTACCAGTCCACATTACAATGATTCCATGATAAGGTAAACGGTTAAATGTACCATTATGTCAAAAAAAATTGGAGGAAAATAAATCTCGAATTCACATAAGGTGACAATAATTTCATTATGATAGCAACTTTGCTACAAGTAGTTTTGAAGAATAAAAATAGTTTAGTTATTGTCCATCACACATTCTAAGACAATATAGAACATATACCTAAGAAAATCACCCTTAAATTCATTAACCTAAGATGTTTCGTAGATATCGAAGTTCAAATGTTTAAAGAATATTTCTTTAAAACATTAACCCTAAGAAACTTACACAATAATTTTTCTTTTTCTTGATAAGATATGTCGGAGATAGATATACATGACTCTCTTTCTTAATCAATTTAAATCTCACTCTTAATCTCATTATTTATAGGTCTATTTAGCATGTAGCAGCCGATTCTCAAATAGTTGATACATTGACCAAACCACTTGAAACACCTATATTTTAAGAAGTCCATAAGGTTTTTTCTTGCAAACCCCCTTAATCTTGTTGGGAGTGTTATAAGTCATATTATATACTAAAAAATGCAAAGTCAAAGTGTTTAATTCACTTGTATAAATGCAACATTGCAATTGTAATAACAAGAAATTCATTAATGAAAATATACCACCATTAGAGATGGTGAGTACCCTTTCAATTTCTCTTCCAATAGAACGACATCAAAGAATTAAAAAGTTAAAAAGACTTAAGGTTTTAATGTTTGTAATATAGAGCATATGCCTAATCCAACTTTGTCGTGTGCTTGGCATAATCTTTTTCTGAAAGACCACAAACCACAATAGTATTGCAGAAACATATCAAGATAAAAAATAAAAATATAAAAACTAACTTTTCAACATGAGCCACAATCAACAACAAAACATCAAGCCATAAAATCAATAAAAGAATCTAATTATTTGATTGGTTTGAAATGAGGCTGAATTACCTACTGCCAAGTTTATTGAAGAGATGATTTCTTTAAAACTATAGTTTGGACAAGTAACAATAGCAAGCCTCATGCTACAAGCCATAGCCAGCATTAGAGTCTGCTCTTCTTTATAACTTGTCCAAACCATAGTCCTAAAGTTATACTCTCTTCAACTCCATACATTTGTTACTGAAACAGAACAATGCATTGAGTTTATTTATGTAGTTGTTTATACTTGTACTACACTTTAGTACTGGTCTTTGAACAAGTTTTTTGGCCAATGAAAAATTATTTATTTTGTACTACACGTTATGAATGGGTGTCACTTGTACTCCAGTGCAACGTGATTTGTACTAAAGTAATGTCACGACAAGTCCTACGTTATTAATCTTAAAAGGACAGTTTTATGGTGATAAGATGGAATATAAATAATTTGTTCTCTACTCACCACCGTGTATGAAAGAGTATTGTTGGGTTGGACTCGCAAATGATTAGGAACTTTGGGCCTTTATCATGTTGGGCCTATCTTCTTTCATTCTATAGTTGGGCTTACCATTTTTTAGATGATGTTACTTTTTCATCCTTTAAATATCTCTGAAATTTTGAGAAATGAAGAAAATATTCTTTGAATTATATACAATTATGGATGTGTTTTAAGCAACGAAACACCCTTTAACCAACGAAACCTCACTTCAGCAACTGAATTTTTCAAACTCCTAAATCCCCAAATCTAAACCTATAAGTATTAATTCATTTTAGATCAAACTTTTATTGAATCAACTCTAGTTTTTTATTTCAAAATAGATTCGTATATATTTGTTGCAGAGTCGTTCCAATCAATTCAAAGGTTCCGTTTTAATTTAAAAAATAAGATTATATATTTTTTTTAAATGCAATTGTAATAATAAAAAATGAAAAATTAAAAATATAATTATATATTAATAAAAAAATAATTTATTATAATTATTTTGACTTATGATTGATCTTACTTTTTTATGTATTGAGTTTTTATCATAGTATTTTTTTGATTTATTGAGTTTTTATTATAACATTTTTCAGGTCTAATAATATTAATGAAAAAAATTGGACTTTTTTAAATTTGGGGTCATGTGCTATAAAGCTTGTTGCTTTTACCGGTCCTATTTGCTTAATTACATGACTTGTGGATTACATTTTTTTCTTCTAAGTTACTCATATTGTCATCAGACACGCGTCATGTTTATTTTTGGATTAAAGAAATCAAATATGCCCCAAGCATTTTTTCAGATTCTATAATTCGAACCATGACAATACATGGCTTCTGGATGGTGAGAGTTTTTGTGACATAGAGATTTAATTTCAACGGTCAAAATAAAACTTCTAATGATGGTATTTGATAAAAAAAAGATATCTCAAGCATCATTAGTCAATAGATTCAAAGTTCTAGTTGAAGTACTAATTCATTGATGTATCAAGTACTAATTCATTGATGTATCAAGCAAGGGAACTTGAAGATCTAAAATTGTGAAAGTCTGAAAGTTCTCCTGATCATGTGTATCGCGTCTTAGAGTGATTAATTAAAATGTAAAAGGTCAATAGTAAGTCTTGACGTACTATGGCAATCAGACATATACAAAAAAAAAATTTAACTCTCTCTTATTTCATAAAACTTCTTGAAATACCTATCAAGGATTTTGTGGAATTGATTAAGAAGTATTTCTAATAAATTATGGAAGTTTTTACATTGTCTAATCGATTAAGGATTTGGTCCAATTGAATAGAGTAAGATGAATGCCCTCTTAATCGATTAGAAAAAACATTTAATCGATTAATGAATATAGTCGTTTTAGAGTTTCATTTTTTGGATTAGGATTTTTGTATTTTGAAAGATTTTAATTTATTAACATTTAGGTTTAATAAATTAAATCAATAAATTAGCCAATGGATTATTTCCATTTTGATCCATATTTTTTCTATATAAATGAGCTTTCTCCTCATTCATTTTACCACTGAGTTTATGTTTAGAAAACCTTATATTTTTCTTCTACTCTATCTATTTTTATATTTGCTTATCGCGAAGATCGTCATTGTGCCAAAAGACTGAAAAATATATGCAAGAATTTTTTTTGTGTAATTGGTGTTTTGCTTTATTTGTTGTATCCAATAATGTGATTCTCTTGTGGAATTATTTTGTGAAGGTTGCAAGTTAATCCCATATAAAAGTTTGGTTGTAGATTCTTGAGTTTGTCCTGTGTAAAAGCTCTATTTGAAGGTTCATAAGCAAAGACCATGTAAAAGCTCTATCTATTGGTTCCTGGGCTTAGCCAGTACAAAAGTTTCATTTTCTTTGTTAAAAGTTCTGGGTAAATCTTGTAAAAACCTCAATTGTGTTTAGTGGAACTCTTGAGAAGAAACACTTGGGGACAAGAGTAGGTCAAGTGGTTAGGTTAAACCTATATAAATCTTTAGCGCACTCTCTCAATCTCTTATCCTTTAAATTTCCGTTGTTAATATTATTTTTCGTGTATCTCTCTCCACTTTTCTTTCTTTCTTTACTTTTGTTGCTTTATCACTATGTGATTACTAAACTAAAAATAATTGTTTTAAATATATATAAAAAATTATAATAAGACTAATCGTCTCAAGAGGTAATATGGTGATTTCAAATACTTCTTTTAATAACAATGGATTTTTCATGAGTACACCTCCACCATTTGTTGGTAAAAGTTTGATATGTGGAAAGAGAGAATAAAAATATTTTTTGATTCTATTGATTGTGATTTATGGCGTTTGTTCTAGATGTTCCTTTTGTCCCTATTCATTTTTCTAATAATGAAGTAGCAGACAAAATAAAATATTTGTGAGCCACTGAAGATAAGATAAAACTGAAACTTGGATTTCAAGCTAAGTACTTGATGACCAACATATTAAGCACTAGAGAGTTCAGTAATGTTTTTAACTGTAGTATGAATAAAGAAGCGTGAGACACTCTCAAGGATATCCATGAAGATCCGACGGCTCGGAAGTGTAAGTACTCATGGTGGTTCTTTCGAGGATGAATCATTCGTTAAAATTTTAATTATCCTCGATTTCCATGGCCACTTATCAAGCCATCTCTCATATCCATGACGTTTTCTTTTCTTCCTTCTGCGAGGTGGTTTATCCTTCTGAACTTGTGGTGGTGGTTCTGACTCTATCCTGAGAACTAGCTATTCAGGTTTGGGTTCAATTTTTTCATCCACCGCCTCAAAGTCTAACTTGCCCCTCTTAATACTAATGAGTTCCCTAGTTTCACGGTCTTCTAATTTTCTCTTCTTATTCAGGATCTCAAACAAAGGTGCATTGATATGGATATTTTCCAATAGCTCCTCATACCTTTCGGATTTGGAGTCTACCTTAACTTCAACAGACCTTCGCGGGAAAGGAGTCGGTGATTTATAGGGATGAGGGATAACACAAAGTGCTTCCTTCTCTACCTCTTCGACAACCTCCCTTTCGGATGGTGTCGGTGGATCTTTCCCAATCTCTACTCTTTTCTCACCTAAACCCTCCTCATTATCTCTCTTCTTAGGAGTTTTTATAGATTTTTCACTAGTGGTTGTTACACCATCCACATGTTTCTCAGGGAAGGGTCCTGGAGGTTTTTGTGCAATAGGGAGATTTGAGTCACCATTGCCTTGTTGTGAGTCGCTAGGGACTCGACCACGGTGTTCAGCTGCTTAAGGGTTTCATTGATATAGAGACTTTGTTTTCTAAACACTTCATTCTAGAGAGTTTGTGTCGCCACAAAGTGCTTCATCATAGATTCTAGCATAGAGTGAGTTTGCGTCGTAATGAAATCCTCCATTAATATTTTAAGTTCGGATTTATGAAAATCTTGCGGTTTCTCAAAATACTGGGAGTGGTAATCGTAGAGAAAATTTGGGTGATACATAGTAATAGAGACAATAATTCCTTAGTCTATACGGTGCAACAACGGAGTTACGATATTTGACGTAATTGGTCCCCGACAACGACGCCAAAAACTTGATCGTGACTTTATGAGTCTATCAGATTACCTAACTGCAAGTATACAGTCTATCACGTAGTTTTAAAAGATATTGATCCTACAAAGACAAATCGTCAAATTTATCGTTTCTAATTGTCACGGTGTTTATCTAAGGCAATTGAATTAAGAATAGGAAAAGATGAAATAATAAACTTTGATAAATTCAGACAAATAATACTATAATATGGTTCACATCAATTAACGGTGCTCTTATTATTTCTAATTAAGATTACTTAATGGGATAATATTTTCCACCTTTAAAAGAATTCAATTGAATAGGAACTATCGCTTTCGCATATTCAGAACCGAATTTTACTCCTTAATTTATACCGTCCACTGTCACATATGACCGGCACTTGTTGCGTTAAAGTAGTATAATGTATTTTAAGGAATTAGACTCTTTACTCAGTTGAAAAGTGATTTTGATTGGTAAGTTTAAATAAAAAGGGTTCCCAGCTTCCGCTCAGGTGATCAGATCCTAATCCTATAAGCGCGCATTCGCAAATAGTTTTGAAATCACCTTCTAGAAATATTAAACTTCCTAAATAATTAATAAAGTACTTTCGCGGTATTTACTAACAAAAAATAAACCAATTTTAATCTTTAGTATCGGGCGGCTTTCAATCTTACCTGACGTTATCTCTATCCTACTTTCGTAGTAACAAATTAGATTAAGTTCAGAAAAATTGCGTTAAAACCAAAACAACCCACAATTGTAATCCTAAAGAAATAACGGACATAGTACCATCAAATGACAGTCTTCACATTCCAGTACTAACAAATTAGCTAGACATAATTTCGGTAAACAAATAGGAAATTAGGTTGAATTTAGAATTAAACATAATGGCGAGTTTAATAAAAACTGTTTTAAAAACAAATGCGAGGAAATTAGTTCAAGGAAAATAAATTGCGGGAAAGTAGACGCGAGGAACCTAAATTTAGGGAAAGCGAATGCGAGGAAATTAAATAGACAAGGCAATTAAAACGTAAATAAAGATGAATTAAATAAGAATCTACTCCAATTGGAGACTTGAGTCTTGTACAATGCAAGTAGACTGAAATAAACTTCGACAGAATGTAAATGCGAGAAGATAAATAACTTCAAAATAATGGTGCTTCAAACTTGATACACGAAGAAAATGAGATAACCCCTTGATGTAATAAGTAGGAGAAGAAATCTTAAAATTGATCATGAAACTTGGATGGCCTTAATATCATAAAAAATGAGCAAGTTATGGTTCTTGGAAGTTGACCTTCCATCTAGGACACAGACATAGTGACCTATAATCTTTCACTATAAAAAATGACTTTCCAAGAAAACTTAGCTCTTGATGCCAACATGAAAGTTGTTTAGAATGTCATGAAGAGTAACTTTTATCTTGGAATCATTTTCATATGACAAAACATTTAGGAGATAGGGTCTAGGGAACCCCAGATTTGACTAGTTGACTTTTCTGGTCAACCTCCTTGAACTAACTTGCAAACTTTAAGTTCCTTTGATCTTTGGGGCTCATGGAGAATCATATATGCTTGAGATGATATATAATTAAGTATCCCTTAAGATACTTGACCAATTTCTGAAGAAACTTGTTGAGGAAGTCACACAAGATATCTAGATGAATTAGGGCTTCCGAGGAAAATAAGCTTCAAAATCTTGATGAATTCTTAATCAAAATGACAAATAAAGAACTTGGGGATACATATATGATACTTAGAAGCAATGTGAACCTTTCTTTTATTGATCTCTTGCATTGAGGGTCTCAAACCCTAGATATAAGCTTGATGAGGCACAGGTGAATATGTAACAACCCATATTTTTAGTATTGAATTATTATACTATTATTATTATAATTTTAATTTAATTATGTGGAGTGTTAATTAATTAATTGGTGTATTAATTCATTATCTAGTGGATATGAGAAATAATTAAATAATTGAATTAATTAATTAACTTGGTTGCATAGTGAGCGGTTAATTATTTAAATTTAAATAGAGGTGTTTAAATATTAGGTATTATTGGGCCTAGTGATTAAATTAGATGATTTAAGCCCAACTAGAATACTATTATAAATAGTAAGAGTGAAGGAAGTGAGAATTAGAATTCACTTGAGCACTGAAAGCAATAGAAAAAGAGGAGAGGAAAAGCGAGAGGAGTCAAGGTTTCCATCAAATTGACAAGGTAAGGGAGGAAATCCTTATCATTATGGGTTAGTATGATTGGGTCAATGGGTAGGAACATGTTTTAGGTTGAAATCCTTAATTGGCATGGTTTGGAATTATTAGGTCTTGATAAATACTCTTGAATTGGGATGATTAAATTATGCTAAAACTGTGAATGAATATATATTTGGATGAGTCATAATTTTCTGAACGTGTAGCTTTTTACGGAATCGAAATCGGAGGTCCGGAAGTCCTCCAACGATGAAAAATGCGGGGAAATCTGCATTCTGTTTCGTGTTAGCGCAGGAACAGCTTTCTGGTTTGCGTTAACCGGTTAACCCAGGGCGTTAACCGGTTAACACTGTTATAATATTAAAAAAATTACATTCTGTCTTGCGTTAACCGGTTAACCCAGGGCGTTAACCGGTTAACACTGTTAAAAAATTGCCAAGAAGCGCATGCTGTTTTGCGTTAACCGATTAACCCAGGGCGTTAACCGGTTAACACTGTTTGAAAAGTGAAAAATTGACATTTAAATGTTGTGTGCGTTTTGGAATGAAATTTATGTGTACATATTTGATGATTGGCCTATATTGGTGAATAATATATTGTATAAATGTGTATGTATACCATTATTGAATTGTGAATGATTTGTGGTGATGGATGTGCATATGTAATCGTGATTGATGTGTTGTGATGAATGTGTATATGTACCAATTGTGAGTCATGGTGATGTGTGGGATGTTAAGACGGTATATAGATGGTCTTAATTGCATATGTGTTGGTATGTGTGCATTCATTCATAGCATGGTTGACTTCATTGTGGAAGTTGTGAAACTGTGGGTTCACATGAGCAGACGTTGATTCTCAATTGGAATCAGGCGTAGTATTAAGCGGTGATCCTTCATTGGAAACAGACGTAGCAGACGTTAATCCTTAATTGGGATTAGGCGTAGTATTAAGCGGTGATCCTTCATTGGAAACAGACGTAGGGCTTTGGTCTTGTCCGGATCAGAAGCGTGGCTTGGATTCTAGATATTGAATCGGAAAGCGGTGAAACTTTGAGTTCACATTGAGGTACCACATGCATAGAGTCACATTGTCTTGCATTGAGTCGTCTATAGTTATGTGATCATTGAATGTATGTATTGATGTGGATGCGATGTACGTTTGAAATATGTGAGATGATTGTTGGTTAATATTATTGACGTGATTATACCAAGTGTGATGAATTCTTAAATTGTGTTTTAATTCATTGTGCCTTATTATGCTATTTCATGATGATTTGAATTCTCACCCTTTCTGTTTGAATGTTACCTTTACATGGGTATCGTGCAGATACTACAGAGTAGTATTGCTGGAGTAGGTGGACGGTAGCTCGCTCAAGAATAGCTGGAGAGTTTCTGTATTTAGTTTGCAATTAGGTACTGAGTCAATGCTCTGGTCATGTAACACTGGGTAGATTAGTGGTATTGAACTCATATCTTATTTTGATATGCTTTATGTCATTAATTGTTTTATTTTATTGATTATTGAGAGATGATCATGGTATGGGACATGGATCATATTATGAAATACATGAGTATTCTTTATTTTCCGCTGCGAACGCATATTGCTTGAATATTCATGATGAGTGAAATGTGTTATTTTGAATGACCATGTGTATTGTTGGTTTTTGAAAGTTTTAAGTTTCGAAAACGTCGATGTGACGCCCTTTTCTTTATATGCGTGCTTATTTACTCTGATTATATGTTAAATAATTTGGGGTAGAAAAAGGGGTGTTACATTAGTGGTATCAGAGCATGGTCGACCAGTTGGTCAATACTAGTAGGTTTTCCGTGGTATTTGATTGTGTATCTGACACGATCGATACTGTTTGTTTGATGTTTCGGGTTGTTCAGGACAATGGTTGCAGGCAGGAATGACGATGCCATTGCTGAGGCGCTGAGGATGCTGGCTGAATCCATGGGTCAGATCCATCAAGCGAATGCCCATCAAGAGAATGCGAATGCCGGTAACCAAAAGGGAGATGATGATGAGTTCCGTGCTTTGGGGAGATTCTAGCGGAACAATCCTCCTATCTTTGAGGGTGAGCATGCACCTGAGAAAGCTCAAGCTTGGCTGAAAGCAATTGAGAAGATCTTCAGAGTCATGAACTGAACTGATGCTCAGAAAGTGCAGTTTGGTACCCATATGCTTGAGAAGGAAGCTGAAGATTGGTGGAATAACACTCTTCAGAGGTTCGAAGAGGACAACATTGAAGTTACTTGGACTCTTTTCCGTGATACCTTCTTGGAGAACTATTTCCCAGAAGATTGTCGTGGGAAGAAAGAGGTGGAGTTCCTTGAATTGAAGCAAGGAAATGGTACCGTTGCTGATTATGCTGCCAGATTTCAGGAGCTTATCAAGTATTGTCCTCATTATAATACTGCTAATGCTGAGAGATCTAAATGTTTGAAGTTTGTGAATGGCTTGAGACATGATATCAAGAAGGCCATTGGTTACCAACAGATTACTCGTTTTACAGAATTGGTTAACAAGAGCCGGATTTATGACGAGGATAGTAGGGAGAGTGCTTCTGTCTACAAGAGTCTGAAGGGGAAAAACCAAGATCGGGGAAAACCATATGATGACAAGAGGAGACAATCTAGTGTTGGCAAGAAGCCAAGTGGGGGAGTATCTTCTATTCCACTTAAGTGCTTCAAATGTGGTGTGGAAGGCCATCGTGCTACGGAGTGTAGTAGAGATTCTGGGAAGTGTTTCAATTGTGGCAGGATTGGTCACAGAGCAAGCCAGTGTAGGGTTGGTTCGAACGTAACTTGTTTCAACTATGGTGAGAAAGGTCACATTAGTTCGCAATGTGATAAGCCGAAAAAGGAGCAAGTGAAGGGAAAGGTTTTTGCATTGTCTGGTGCGGAGACCACTACCGATGATAGACTAATCCAAGGTACGTGCTTTATTAATGGTACACCTTTGATTGCCATTATTGATACCGGTGCAACACATTCTTTCATTTCTTTGGATTGTGCTAAGAGGCTGAATCTCATATTATCTGATATGCGTAGAAGTATGATTATTGATACACCTGCTATGGGTTCTATTTCTACTTCCTATGTGTGTTTGAATTGTTCGTTGAGTATATTTGGTAGGGATTTTGGAATTGATTTAGTTTGTCTTCCGTTAGAGCAACTCGACGTGATTTTGGGTATGAATTGGTTAAAAGTTAATCGGGTGTATATCAACTGTTTCGAGAAGACGGTTATTTTTCCTGAGATTGATGCTAAGGAAGATTGGTGTGTGTCTGCGAAGCAAGTTGATGAATCGGTGCAAGATGGTGCCGAGTTGTTTATGTTGTTGGCAACTTTGGATATTCGGGAGAAGAGGACGATTGAAGAACTGCCAATAGTTTATGAATTTGCGGAGGTATTTCTGGAAGATATAAGTGATTTACCGCCGGAACGAGAGGTCGAGTTTTCGATTGATTTAGTTCCTGGAACTAGTCCTGTATCGATGGCTCCCTATCGAATGTCCGTTTCTGAGTTGAAAGAGTTGAAGAGTCAACTTGAAGACTTACTCGAGAAGAAGTTTATTCGTCCTAGTGTGTCGCCGTGGGGTGCACCTGTGCTATTGGTCAAGAAGAAAGAAGGTTCTATGAGATTATGTGTTGATTATAGACAACTGAATAAAGTGACGATTAAGAACAAGTATCCACTCCCGAGGATTGACGATCTGATGGATCAGCTGGTTGGAGCTTGTGTGTTTAGCAAAATTGATTTGAGGTCTGGGTATCATCAGATTCGTGTAAAGGCTGAGGATATTCAGAAGATTGCTTTTAGGACAAGGTACGGTCACTACGAGTACTCCGTGATGCCTTTTGGGGTGACAAATGCACCTGGTGTATTTATGAAGTATATGAATAGAATCTTTCATGATTATCTGGATAAGTTTGTAGTTGTGTTCATCGATGATATATTGATTTATTCCAAGGGCGAAGAGGATCATGCAGAGCATTTGAAGGTGGTGTTATCGGTGTTGAAAGAGAGGAAGTTGTTTGCTAAACTCTCTAAATGTGAATTTTGGTTGAGTGAAGTAAGTTTTCTTGGACATGTGATTTCGGGCGGTGGGATTTCTGTGGATCCTACGAAGATCGAAGTTGTATCTTAGTGGGAAGCTCCTAAGTCTGTTGCTGAGATTCGAAGTTTCCTTGGTTTGGCTGGTTATTATAGGAAGTTCATTGAGGGATTTTCTAAGTTGTCGTTACCGTTGACGCAGTTGACTAGGAAGGGTCAAGCTTTCATTTAGACTTCGCAGTGTGAAGCTAATTTTCAAGAGCTTAAGAGAAGATTGACTACGGCTCCTATTTTTATTTTACCGGATCCGTAGGAAACCTTCGTGGTGTATTGCGATGCTTCTTTGTTGGATTTGGGAGGTGTTCTGATGCAAAAGGGGAAAGTGGTAGCTTATGCTTCGAGGCAACTCAAAGTTCATGAGAAGAATTATCCGACGCATGATTTAGAATTGGCCGCCGTTGTGTTTGTGTTGAAGCTTTGAAGACATTACTTGTTTGGATCGAGGTTTGATGTGTTTAGTGACCACAAGAGTTTGAAGTACTTGTTCGATCAGAAAGAATTGAATATGAGGCAAAGGAGATGGTTGGAATTCTTGAAGGATTATGATTTGGGTTTGAATTATCATCCTGGGAAGGCGAATGTTGTAGCCGATGCATTGAGTAGGAAGTCATTGCATATGTCTATGTTGATGATGCGAGAGTTTGAATTGTTGGAGCAATTTAGGGATTTGAGTTTGGTTTGTGAAGCGATGTCTTCGTGTGTTAAGCTTGGGATGTTGAAGCTTACGTGTGACATTCTTGACGAGATTAGAGAAGGTCAGAGGTCAGATTTGAAGTTAGTCGATGTTATGACATTGATTAACCAAGGTAAAGGCGATGACTTTCGGACTGATGAGAATGGTATCATGAGGTGTCGTGATCGAGTGTGTGTTCCGGATGGTATGGATTTGAGAAAGAGGATTCTTGAGGAAGGGCATAGAAGTGGTCTGAGTATTCATCCTGGTGCTACTAAGATGTATCAAGACTTGAGGAAGATGTTTTGGTGGCAAGGTATGAAGAAGGATGTAGCGGAATTTGTGTATTCATGTTTGACTTGTCAAAAGTCAAAGATTGAACATCAAAAGCCGTCTGGTTTGATGAAATCGTTATCTATTCCCGAGTGGAAGTGGGATAGTATATCTATGGATTTTGTTTTGGGCTTACCAAGAACATCGAGTAATTGTGAGGCGATTTGGGTCGTTGTGGACAGACTGACGAAGTGTGCTCATTTTATTCCAATGAGGATGGATTATTCGATGGAGAGACTTGCTAAGTTGTACGTCGAGAGAATTGTGTGTTTGCATGGTATACCGTCGAGTATTGTTTCGGATAGAGATCCGAGGTTCACTTCGCGATTTTGGGAAGGTTTGCAAAGTGCTTTGGGTACGAAGTTGTGTTTGAGTTCAGCATATCATCCGCAAATTGATGGTCAAACGGAGAGGACTATTCAGTCACTTGAAGATCTTTTGAGGTCTTGTGTTTTGGAACAATGAGGAAATTGGGATAGTTTCTTGCCTTTAATCGAGTTTACATATAATAACAGTTTCCATTCGAGTATTGGAATGGCACCGTTTGAGGCCCTTTATGGCAGAAGGTGTAGAACTCCTTTATGTTGGTACGAATCGGGAGAGAGTGCTGTGGTTGGACCCGAGTTGATTCAAGAGACTACAGATAAGATTAAGATGATTCAAGGGAAGATGAAGGCTTCTCAGAGTCGTCAAAAGAGTTATCATGATAAGAGGAGGAAAGCTCTTGAGTTTGAGAAAGACGAGCATGTGTTTCTTCGAGTTACGCCAATAACGGGTGTTGGTAGAGCTTTGAAGTCGCGTAAGTTGACGCCGCGGTTCATTGGTCCTTATCAGATTTCCGAGAGGATAGGTGAAGTGGCATATCGGATTGCATTACCACCATCACTTTCTAATCTGCATGATGTATTCCATGTGTCTCAATTGAGGAAGTACATTGCGGATCCATCGCATGTTGTTCCATTAGATGATGTGCAAGTACGGGATAATTTGACGGTTGATACATCACCTGTGCGGATTGAAGATCGAGAAGTGAAGAAGCTTCGTGGTAAGGAGATTGCTTTGGTAAAAGTGATATGGGGCGGAGTCGCCAATGGAAATATTACGTGGGAACTCGAGGATAAGATGAGGGAATCATATCCGGAGTTGTTCGTTTGAGGTAAATTTTCGAGGACGAAAATCTTTTAAGTGGGGGAGAGTTGTAACAACCCATATTTTTAGTATTGAATTATTATACTATTATTATTATAATTTTAATTTAATTATGTGGAGTGTTAATTAATTAATTGGTGTATTAATTCATTATCTAGTGGATATGAGAAATAATTAAATAATTGAATTAATTAATTAACTTGGTTGCATAGTGAGCGGTTAATTATTTAAATTTAAATAGAGGTCTTTAAATATTAGGTATTATTGGGCCTAGTGATTAAATTAGATGATTTAAGCCCAACTAGAATACTATTATAAATAGTAAGAGTGAAGGAAGTGAGAATTAGAATTCACTTGAGCACTGAAAGCAATAGAGAAAGAGGAGAGGAAAAGCGAGAGGAGTCAAGGTTTCCATCAAATTGACAAGGTAAGGGGGGAAATCCTTATCATTATGGGTTAGTATGATTGGGTCAATGGGTAGGAACATGTTTTAGGTTGAAATCCTTAATTGGCATGGTTTGAAATTATTAGGTCTTGATAAATACTCTTGAATTGGGATGATTAAATTATGCTAAAACTGTGAATGAATATATATTTGGATGAGTCATAATTTTCTGAACGTGTAGCTTTTACGGAATCGAAATCGGAGGTCTGGAAGTCCTCCAACGATGAAAAATACGGGGAAATCTGCATTCTGTTTCGTGTTAGCGCAGGAACAGCTTTCTGGTTTGCGTTAACCGGTTAACACTGTTATAATATTAAAAAAATTACATTCTGTCTTGCGTTAACCGGTTAACCCAGGGCGTTAACCGGTTAACACTGTTAAAAAATTGCCAAGAAGCGCATGCTGTTTTGCGTTAACCGATTAACCCAGGGCGTTAACCGGTTAACACTGTTTGAAAAGTGAAAAATTGACATTTAAATGTTGTGTGCGTTTTGGAATGAAATTTATGTGTACATATTTGATGATTGACCTATATTGGTGAATAATATATTGTATGAATGTGTATGTATACCATTATTGAATTGTGAATGATTTATGGTGATGGATGTGCATATGTAATCGTGATTGATGTGTTGTGATGAATGTGTATATGTACCAATTGTGAGTCATGGTGATGTGTGGGATGTTAAGACGGTATATAGATGGTCTTAATTGCATATGTGTTGGTATGTGTGCATTCATTCATAGCATGGTTGACTTCATTGTGAAAGTGGTGAAACTGTGGGTTCACATGAGCAGACGTTGATTCTCAATTGGAATCAGGCGTAGTATTAAGCGGTGATCCTTCATTGGAAACAGACGTAGCAAACGTTAATCCTTAATTGGGATTAGGCGTAGTATTAAGTAGTGATCCTTCATTGGAAACAGACGTAGGGCTTTGGTCTTGTCCGGATCGGAAGCGTGGCTTGGATTCTAGATATTGAATCGGAAAGCGGTGAAACTTTGAGTTCACATTGAGGTACCACATGCATAGAGTCACATTGTCTTGCATTGAGTCGTCTATAGTTATGTGATCATTGAATGCATGTATTGATGTGGATCCGATGTACGTCTGAAATATGTGAGATGATTGTTGGTTAATATTATTGACGTGATTATACCAAGTGTGATGAATTCTTAAATTGTGTTTTAATTCATTGTGCCTTATTATGCTATTTCCTGATGATTTGAATTCTCACCCTTTCTGTTTGAATGTTACCTTTACATGGGTATCGTGCAGATACTACAGAGTAGTATTGCTGGAGTAGGTAGACGATAGCTCGCTCAAGAATAGCTGGAGAGTTTTCGTATTTAGTTTGCAATTAGGTACTGAGTCAATGCTCTGGTCATGTAACACTGGGTAGATTAGTGGTATTGAACTCATATCTTATTTTGATATGCTTTATGTCATTAATTGTTTTATTTTATTGATTATTGAGAGATGATCATGGTATGGGACATGGATCATATTATGAAATACATGAGTATTCTTTATTTTCCGCTGCAAACGCATATTGCTTGAATATTCATGATGAGTGAAATGTGTTATTTTGAATGATCAGGTGTATTTTTGGTTTTTGAAAGTTTTAAGTTTCGAAAACGTCGATGTGACGCCCTTTTCTTTATATGCGTGCTTATTTACTCTGATTATATGTTAAATAATTTGGGGTAGAAAAAGGGGTGTTACAGAATACACACACTACCTAATAAAGAAATGAAACTTCACTAGACATATTTTTGATGTTTTGGTTAGTAAACAAATAAAAACAAAGTATGATACAATCACAAATGTGCTTGGTGATCTCTCCCAATTTAAACCTAATGAATGAGGGGTGAGGAGGATATCAAGGTGTGATCCCAAAGCCAATGCAAATGATGAGATAGCATGATGGATCTTAGTGTCAAAATTGTGGTCTTAGAGTGGGCGCCAATTGTACCTGTTAAAAGTACAATACTTAACAACCTCTTATATTATAGGGGTGTAATATGTTTTTAAGGTTGTTGTCGTGTTAGAGCAATCTCACGTAGGGAAGGTGATAAACTTTGTATACTGGTGTTTTAGGGTGAAATTGAATGCCTCCTCAATCTCAGGGTTGATGTATTTATATGAATCCTATGGACCTGGAACTTAGGATCCAAGAGAGCAATACCCATTCTCAAGAGCATGAGATATGGGCAGTCAAGTCCCCTATTATTCAGGAGAATGTGGTTTCCCCCTTTTGACTTCCTCTCACATACAGTTATGAATAGGAACATACCAGTCCCATGTTTTCATAGAAGGCAAGTGATATAGGAAATGGGTTCCACAACTAAATCAAGGGCGCTCATTTCAATAGATGGGAAATTCATATGCTTCCTTATAGAACTTCATATGTTGCCTATTATGTCTCATTTCCTATATAACTCCCTTATTATGTCTCATTTCCTTATAGAACTTCATATGTTGCCTCTTGTGGGCCTTTTACAAATATACGAATACACATTCCAAAGCTAATTTTACTTGTGAAAGTCAGGTGTAATCAGTGAATTACCTCAATAACTAAGACATTGTCAGCATGATAACTCTTATGGAAGCATCTACAATCCATATTGGAGGAACCATCTAAACTTTTCACGGAGAGAAAAACAAGGTGTCCCTCAAATACAGTGGGTTTATCAATGAGGTTAACTAGTTCAATCTATATATCAACAAAAGAAGTCATGTTTGGAGGTTTCCCTTTAAAATATGGCAACCCAAATTACTTACTAAAATTCCCATTTTCAAGATTATATGAAGAATGACAAAATAAAGCATCTTCCTCAATAGAGAATATTGAGATTAAAAATGGTTAGATATCCCATCTTCTCATACGTTAACCTCAAAGGAATCTTCCATACAACATAGTAAAAAATCCTCAAGAATATAACAAAGTAAATGTTGTTACCACAAAAAGCAAGAAATAAATCAAAGAACAATCTCCTCTATTTCTAGGATTGAACTCCAATATGCTGATAATTCTATCAAACAACCTTATGGTTATAAAATATATGTTGATCAATGTGGAAAAAAATCATATTTCCAGTGGAATTTGTTGTGTTTGATATGCTAGAAAATGTCAACATCCCATTGATTCTAGGTCACACGTTCTTGCTAACAAATAGATGTAACATCAACTTGGAAGAAGGTAAATTAACTCTGAATGTGTATGACGAGGTAGTAAAACTAAATTTGCTTAAATGCTTGCAACATAAATAAGATAAAAAAGATTTTTATTGAGTTAACATGATCAACTTTATTGTCGAGGATACAATTAAAAGTATGATTATACTATTATCCTTTATAAATCCTAAGCACTCCATTAAAAATTGCCAAAGCAAGTGACGAAGGTAGAGAAAGAGATGTCATAGCATTATTTAAGGGTATGACATTCAATGACCAACATGAACCAGAAGTTCTCTCCAATAAAAGAGTTTCAAGTTGTAACTCCAAGAACACAACATAAAAAGAAAAATTGCAAGTGGATGAAATTTTTGGAAAAGTTCAATAACTTGGCACAAAATGTTATTCATTTCTCTCAGAATAGTGACATGATCCTCTCAAAAAAGAAAGTCATTGATGATTTAAAGGTAAAGTATTTATCCTAAAATGAGTGATTAGATGTCAAGATAATGACTTAAAACAAACATTGAATGGAAGGAAAACCATCAATTTTAAATTGCTTTAGATATTAAATAAAATATTTTTATAAAATCCTAAGAGAAAATAAATGAACCTCACTCGAACTAGATGTGACTTACACGTCTTTCAATGGTTTCAACATTTTTTATTTTTATCTTTTTTTTTATTTGATGTAATTTTTGAATTTTATTGCTATTTGCCAATTGAACTAGTGTTGTTCATAACATCATTTCTTTGTATTACCTTTTTGTCCTAATGAATTTTCTTGTCTTATGAGTTTTTTCCAGTTGTATACCAGTCTTTCTTTACTGATGATAACCAAAAGTCGAAATGTGAAAGATATCAGATATCTACATGTGATTGCTCAGATGTGTATGGAAAGTCAACAAGATAGATTTAAGGATAAGATAGAGGAATGAATTATATTTGATGATTTTCCCAATGTCCAGATATCTAAGCTGGTGAAATTTGAGTCAAATATTTCAGCCTTTTAAACTTATTTATGGTATATTAGCATATCCATGAATTTGTTTATTTTTTTCGTAACTTGTAATTTTTCTTTAGAGTTTATTATCATAATGTACACACATTAAGGTAGTTTTGTTAGTACTCTGAACCTTTTCTAGCCACCTTCATATAATATTATCCTTTCCTAACCCCTTTGAGCATAATATCATTTATTTGTTATAAAAGTCATATTATAAGCCCATTTGTCTAAAAGAATTGTCATTATTCATCTCTCATTAGAGTTAGGTACTTATTAGAATATATTTTTAAAGATGGACAAATTTCTAAGTTTGAGGTTGCTCTCGGAATAACATCATTTTAAGTTTGGGATAGTAGTCTTAAATCGATGCAAATAGAGAGACTTAAAAAATTGTTGTAAAAATGGAAGAATAAAATAAAAGATACCCACCAAGAAAAAATTAATAAGTAAAAATAATTGGTATCCTTGTGAGTAAAAAAAGTCAAGTCTCTAAAACTAGTAACATCCGCTGAATATTATCTTGTGGCAAAAAGAAAATAAATTTTAAAGAAATGAGTGATAATAATGATAGTATATCTCACCCAAAGAATAAAACCTATTATTATCAAAAAGATCACACATTAACACAAGTCACATTATAACACTTAAAAACCTAAAAAAATGTATGCTATAGTATTGATTTTATTAAAGCAGATTAATGAGAAGTTGTGTGTAGATTTAGTGATCATCCTAGTTTTCACTAAAGCAGACTGATGAGAAAGAGAAAAAAGTTAAGTATAACTAAAATTTGAAAATATTTCTTTGAACATATTAATCTTGAAGTTTGATAATAGAGGTAACATTCGGGCATGATTATGGAGATAGTCTGATAAGAAGCATTATACTTAGAAGTTATTATTGGTCGGACAAATTTTTTATTTTACCGTGGAATCTCATCTTACAAGCTTGATCCTCGAGGAAAAATAACAATTCGAGATTGGGGGTTGCGATGAAACATTTTCATACTAATTTTTCCTAGTATTTCCTTTAGTATTTTAACCATATTTTTTACTAACATTGCATGAATTAGAGTAAGTTATAACAAAATTTAAGATGTTGTGGAAAATATCAATTCACCTCAAAATCACTCTAACTAGACAATTCTACAATGTATATCTAATATCATTATTTAATGTTTTTTATTTATGGATTACTAACAAATTTATCTATAATTTAAAATCAAACCAAATTAGTCAGTTCAACCGTGAATCAGACCAGTGTTCGGTCCAACTGTCTTTAAAAATACTATAGAAAAGAATCAAACATAAAACAAAAAATCGGGTGAGAAATCGGGAAAATGAGTAAAATAAGCAGTTTGATAGGATAGATCATGATTCACTTTTGCTTAAAAAAGATGGAAAAATGTTGTTTTGCATCAATTAAATTCCTTGATTTCTCTTCTTCTTTCTCAACTCAGATTGCAAAACCGTTGTAGAGAAAATAGAAATTGTTTAATACCTTTTTTCTTTGTTCAACTACTGCCAAAGGTAGATTTCGATTAAAGGAAAAAAGGCAAAAAAAAAATTGCAAAACACGTAATAGAAGGTTAGGTGCAACTAGAGGAGAAAGAACATTTTATGTAAACAAAAATGAATTTATTAGAATTACTTTAAATGAATATTTTGGACCAATTTTATTACCTATATCTTTTAAGTTATATATATATATATATATATATATATATATATATATATATATATATATATATATATATATATATATATATATATATATATATATATATATATATATATATATATTTAACAAGTATTTATGATAATAACAAAAAAAAATTATTGTATTTATGTTTAATTTTTTTTTTTGCACTTGGTTATAAATTTAAAATAATGAGGTAACAAAGTTAAAACTTAAAAGGTATAAGAAACTAAATATAATAATTATAATAAGTATGAGTAATTGTTGATAAAATTACTTTTTAATAAAATATTAATAATATTATTTGATTTTAGATATATTTAGTTATTTCTGGATCAACTTAGATCAAACCTCGATCAAATCATTATACTTTGAACCCTTAAGTGTACCAATTTACTATCTGGTTCGATTCTAATTCCCTTCCAAATTACTTTGTGAAACCATTATGGAATTGGTAAGCCTTTTTAATTAGGTATTCTCATTTATCATAACCTAAGGATGCAAATGGATCTTTGAAACTCATATTTCGATTATTTACATGCTTTTTTTGTCTGATGACAAAAAAAAATTGAATTTGATAAAAAGGGAATATAATTCATTCTAAGTAATGTGTTACAAATGTTTTAAAAACTATTCATATTTCTCACATAATTTGAAGAGATTGTCTTTAAAGTACTCATCAAGAAAATGTTATTATCACATAGATTTGTGATGATTAATCATTTCTTAAAAATATAAAGTTGCTCATCAAAATATTATTGTTTATTATCATTAAAAAGGGAAATTGTTTATCCAACTAGATTGGTTTGGACAATAATTCTCTGCACTTCAGGTTTTATGATAAGTCAATGTAATAGAGTAATTTTATTGTCTAACATTTTTTTACCTATGTAGATAACTTGTAATAAGATTCTTTGTAATCTATCCTTTGAAAAGAGTAAGATGATTCTACAAATGATTATTTGATATATATGAATTTGGAATATTTCATTTAACAAGTGATCATAAGCATTTTGATTCTGCATTATTGAAGCAATCTTTGGGTGCGCGTCTTGGTGACTCACTTTGGTGCCTACTAGTACAAACTATCATTGTTATCCTCCAAGTTAAGTACTCAAGACTATGGCGGGTTCCTCTGGTCAACTCGAAACTTTGAAGTCAACATATTTGATTCTCTAATAAATGGTCAAGTTGATACATTCTTGAATTTGTTCCTCTAGCAACCATTAGCAAAGCATTTTCTCATAAAGAATAATCTTAGTTGTTCTTCCTCTCAAATGTTTGAATTGAGAAACAACTAAGAAATTATACCTAAGGTATAATTGATACAAGCTTTTCACAACAAAAGATACAACATAGTATGCAACAAGACCTGCTACAAGCGCTATGGACATGCAATAGCCTCCTACTATAGTATAAAATCTCAACGACTCATTTACTTGAAGATAAAGATCATCCAACGTTCATCTAAAATAAATTTATATAAAATCTCAACTTATCATTATTTTATTCATCTAACATTCCACGATAAAAAAATAAAATATTATCACTACTACAAATAACACTTTTTTATGACGAAGCTTCACATCGATCATGCCAAAAATCGAGCGTATAGGTCCTGAAAGCGACATGGAACCGAGGTAATATAGTTATAAGTGAGCGTCAATTTTTTTCAAAAAATAAAAAATAAACATATTACCTCAGTATTTTAGAAAACCGAGGGAATATAGCTATTAGGGAACATGTTTTGAATCCCTGTAACTGCATTTAGGTTTTTTTCAATGATTTCTCACTTGACGCCTTCCAATCTTTCCTTTTTTTCTTAGTTAATTTTTTTTCTTTTTTTTATTAATTAGTAATTCTAAAAAAAATCGTTATCAATAAAAACGAATAGACAATAATATGAAAGGAAATATTTCATTAATTAAAAACAGGACAACAAATAACTATTCCACGTATTCAAATTCCTGACTCCATTCAACTTCAATAGTATCAGTATTAACTATCCTTAACTGAGAGAAAAGTTCAAAAATAAGTCTTCCATATGGTATGAGGAAAGTCATTTCCTCCATAGAGATGATTATCATTTCCTTTAAGAAGTTAAAAATGGTAAGAGGAAGATTAATTATGATGTTATTGGTAAGGAATAACAAGAGATGTTTATCATTCCAAGTAAGCATTTCTAATTCTTTCTCTCTTTTACGGAGATTTGACACTAGAAACTGATACAAAAAAATTCCAATTGGTCGTAGAGTAACAGGACTGCTGAGATTATCGTAGTTGACATAAATTAGGCGAAGATGATCTTTATAGACATTGTTGAATCTATAATGTTCAACATAATAACCTTCCTCTTCACATTTTATTATCTGAGCAATAAGTGACCGATTAACTGTGATAGGAAAGTCATTGATATATGACTGGATTGACTCGGCATCATGACCAAATGGCCCAACAGAGGCAGTTAACCAGAACTCTTTAATGAGATTAGTGTAGATGGGTCCATGAAGAATGTCAAAGTAACCATTTAACTTTTGTTTGCGAATAGTTTTCCTTAGATCAAAACCTTTGTCTTTCAAATCATCAAAATCAACAAACTTTTCATTGATTACGAACAAAATATTTTCATCTAAGGTTGTTAAAGACATTTTTGAAGAAAAGAAAAGACTTTGAAATTAGGTTTGAAGACATAGAGTTGGAAATGAGACGTTGAAACTAAGAATAATGTTTAAATAAAGTGGAGAGTATGAAGTGAAACAATCAAAGAAGCTCAAACGCCTCCTTGATAATCCAAAAGATACATTACACTTTTGAATATGGATGATCATTGATATTCTAGTGGATATGATTCTAATGCGTGCCAGAATTTATTTATTTTAGAAATAAAAATCACATATTACCTCGGTTTTTAACAAAACTGAGGGGACAATCAACTTATTATTTCGGTTATTCAAAAAATTTGAGGTGAAAAACAATTCAGGATTTTTTTTTTAATTATATTATAATTTTTTTTGTAAACTAAATGATATATCTTATAGATTTCCTTAATATTCGAGGGATAAGATAAGTAGAATTTTACTATAAAAGCACTTGTTAAACAGATTTTACCATAATCTTAACTTATATGTAGCCGCTCTAAACTCGAACGCGTAATTCTTTTTGGATCCGTCTCACAAAATGGTGTTAATGTTGTTGTTATTGTTGTATTTAGAAGCTTGAAAAAGTTCTCTATGATGGATTGTAAGTGCAGAAAAATATTTTTCAATATTTGTAACAAATAATTCCTTTAGAAGTTGGATGTATTCAATGGTTGAACTAGATAACTCCTAGAAATTGGATGCGTGCAATATTTTGACCAGATAACTTCTTACACCAAAATTATGGTTTTGTTGTATTATTGTTTTTCAATATTTTATGTAAACAATGTAATATTAATAATCATGTTCACCTCAGTTTTTAACAAAATCGAGGGAATAACTTAGCATGAAACCTAAACAAATCTTTACCTTTCATTTCATGACTATCAACGCTCAAGACACTATCATTAGTGATCCGCATGAAACCTAAAAAAATTCCATTATAAAGACATTCTGATATCTATAATTGATAAATACAATATTCAACTGAGTTGACTTAATGAGACTTATCCTACTATATTTAATACCCATAAACTTAACTACAATAAAAACATCTTAAAACTTGATTACTCATTACCCTAATTAAATAACCAAAATTAGTTGGAATAGAGTGGGTCCCAATCCTCAAACATAAACATTCGTGAAAGCAAAACAAGCTCCCAATGGGACCCATCCCCCGCCAAAACCAGACACACGCACTCTCACTCACAGACTGTAACGTAACAAACACAGAATCCATCATTCTTTTTCTCTTCCTTTTTGCTTATTCCACAATTACACCTATTTTTTATACAATACCAATAACAAAGTAGACTTCATCATCATCATCATCAACAATAACGTGCAAAGAATCATTCACTACCTCTAACAGTGCCGCCACCATTGATTTCCACTTCCTCTTTACTTTGCTTCCAACCTTAACTTTCTTCATTCCTTAATTTCACCTTTCTGATCTTCCTCGGGATCTTCCAAACTAGTTTCTGTCGTTTTCCACCTAAACAATAAACATAACATACTCCTTTTTGGTAAGTTTTTTTCTGGATTAATTCTTTAGAATAGTTTGGATTCTGCATTTTTCCAGTGCTTTCTTTTCTGGGTGTTTTGTATTTTTTTAGAAAAACTGAATCTTGACTTGAAAGAAAAGTTTTTGTTTCTTATCATTGCTTCTGAGTACGTTGCTTTCAATTTTGTATATTTTTTAATTTGATTTGGTTAATGCGTCTTTTTTGTGATGCTATGTATGAATTGAGTTATGTTAACCCATTGTTTTACATATTAATCATCTCAGGGATGCTATTCTTGCTTCTGTCTAAACATTCTGCAGAAAGTAAGTAAAGTTTGGTAAAAAAATTGTTCTAGAAAGGATTCGAAATCGGATTCTTTCAAGCAATGCGGCTTTAAGTGTAGTTTATTAACCACATGAGTTCAATTACTTGGTTAGAGATCTCCGTAGCATCGACACCTTTGAGAAAATGCGTGTCCGTGTCGGTGTGATTACGTTTAATTTATTCATTTTTTCAAATTATCACCGATGTCAACTTGTCAGTATCAGTATCATTGTCGTGTCTGTGTCTTGTTTCCGTGCTTCATAGTTAGTGATACATGTTATTATGGTTATGCATATTTGCATCATATTTTGGGATACATTTCTTTACAACATGCTTAACTGATTTAAATCTCAAAATTTCCTGATAGAGAATTGGCAGATCAAAGAAGAGACTATGGAAAGAAAAATCTGAATATATATGAGCTGTTGAAGAAGCTATCTGATAAGATGTGGTCTGATTTCGACATAAGACCTCAGATAGATAAAGGAAAAAAGAAAATCGGCTCGAAGTCAGGTATGGAATTTCGGAATCGAGATAAGTTGAAAAAAAAATCTGTTGTTGATCATAGTCAGCAACCAAAACTTGAAACATTAGGAGAGATTCTGAAGCGCGGGAGTATAAACGAAAGTGCAGCGCAACATGAAGAGCTTGTCAAACACATGTCTAATTTGCCGGGGTATCTGAAAAGTTCTGATAGAGGAAAAAATATCCAAGAGAAGGCTTTAAATTTCGGTGTTCTTGATTGGTCGCGACTTGAAAAATGGAAGAGCAAACAATCATTCAATAGAAATGAAGAATCGTCGTCTTCTTCAAGGGCTGCAACCACGTCATCTTCAACTGCTAGAGGACATAAAACGTTTGATGATAAAAAAGGGTTGTGTTCTTCGCAGAATATTAAACAATATCGAAATTCTGGTAAAAATATCGTTGGAGGAGAGCATAGAATGAGATCAAGGGAATTTGAGTCCATTGGTGAAATTAAGTTAGATAAATCGCTTCGAAAGGGGAAAAGGAGTGATTATGATGTTGAAGCTATAAGCATGCAGGGCTTCCAACAGCATAGCTTTAAGAAAAAAGAGAGAGGTTTTAATTCTGGTTTCGATAACCGATTTCCATCATTGGAAGGTAAAGATAAATGTGTCTCACTTGGCTCTGAGAAGAAAATGAGTTCTAGAAGAAGTGAAGCCAAGATAAAGATGAATCTGTGGCAGGACTCAGATATTGAAGTTGATCAAAAGCATTGTCATATCATGCCAAGAGACATTGTTTTGCTTCGTCCGCGAAAGTTTCTGCAGTCGAATTTCCAAGACTATTTTCCACATTCTCAATCAATAGCTTCGTCTGACGAAATCTTTTCAGAATCAAGCTTGAGTAGCTCATCTTATATTTCCCTTCCTGAGGAGGCTTACGCCGAAAATATTCTCCCTTCTGTGGCTAGCCTTGCTTCTTCTTCAACGCAGGACAATTTCGATACTGATCTAGATGTTGAGTTTTCTTCTGTTCGATCGGAGAAACCTGGTTGCTCGAATAAGAGCTCTAGTTTCATACCTGATAAAGATACTTGCATTGAAAAAGAAATGTTAGACATGAAGCAAAGAAATCAATATTCTTTCCGTAATATGAAAGAATCAACAGAGTGTGACATGAATAACTTGTCCCGAAATCAGCTTAGCTTCGGCTTGAATCGATTAGGAAGAAGTTTAAGTTTCAAAGAGGGACCTACCCTTCCGAAACAAAGCTCTAAGCAAGTTAGCGCAAAATCTGGTCCATTGATATTTGAATCTACCGATTTGAATAAATCTAGCAAGGATCATAAGAGAACAAGATCAAGCACGTTCCTGAGGTTATTAGACCCTTTATGGAAACATAAGGCATCAAACACACAGCAACATTCATCTGAAATCAGTTTGACACCGAAAGGAAGCCCGAATTCAACGATCTTTAGCACAAACAATTTAAACGACGAAAATCGCAAGGAATCGTCGGTTAAAGCTATTTTGCAGCTAACAGTAAAAAACGGACTACCATTGTTTCATTTTGTGATCAACAGTGAAAGAAAGGTTCTTGCAGCTACCATGAATAGTTTAGCTTCGCCGGAGAAGGATGACGGAAGCTGCTATTTCACATTCTACCTTCTTAATGAAATCAAGAAAAAGAGCGGTAGATGGACAAATCACTGGAGCAAAGAAAAGAACTCTGGTGGATATGCTTATAACATTGCAGGTCATATGAAAATTTCTAACTCTAGAATCACCGAACCGAAAGACCAGAACTTCAAGGGACAGTGTATGGTGAAAGATTATGTCCTATTCGGCGTTGGAACTGACCAGCCGAATCAAGGACCGAAGGATTTCGTCAAGAGAAAAGAGCTTGCTGCTGCTGTTATTGAGATCCCTTGCGAAAATGTTAACTTGCTGAAGAAGGAATGTTTAAAGTGCCTACTTGCAGATAAAAGATGTTTTTGCATCTCACAAGAAAATGATATTTCTGGTAGTAGTATTACAGTTATACTTCCAGGTGGCTTACATGCTTCGCCGAAAAAAGGAGAGCCTTCGCCGTTGATTCATCGATGGAAATTGGGCGGATTATGCGACTGTGGTGGTTGGGATGTTGGTTGCAAACTTCTCGTTCTCTCTAACCAGAACCCGAGTTCAAAACCTCACCACGAGAGACTTCAACTTTTTGTTCAGGTATACTTTTGTTTGTATAAATCGCTTAATTAAGCTATTGTAACATAAGCGCTTAAGTAACCGTTTTCGTAAGTTATTCTGAAGAACTTATGAAAATGTTTAGGCCTAGTATATACATTTGTTAATATAGCCGATTAAACAACTTTAACATCATCCATGTCATAAATTTCAGGAAGGAACTGAGGAAGACGCGCCGTTATTCATTTTGGAGCCAATGAAAGACGGATTCTACTCGGTAGAATTCAGTTCAACAATTCCTCATTTACAAGCTTTCTTTATTTCTGTTTGTGTCTTAAGCAGCAAGAAACTAGCAAGTTCAATGGAAATTCCAAGTAAGGAACTAAATTCCAAGGAGGAAGCAAGTAAATACTATAGTTCAGGTCCACCACTCTCTCCTGTTGACAGAGTTTAAAGTGAATGTTTTTCTTCCATCTTAGCTATCTATCTGTCATATATTTCTCTAATTACTTCCTTTTTTTCTTTCCTTTATAGTGATTCCATAGTCCTTGTCACATTGTATTATTATTGTATTATTAATTGTACAAATACTGCACCAATACTGTCATTTTACAAGACACAAAATGTGAATAAAACTAGTACTGTTATCTACTGCACAATTTGGTCACTGTGAAACTGAACAATTGAAACTATATCATATATGAAGTATATGAAACACTCACATATTTAGAATCTAGATATGACATTCATATTAATACATTGATATTATTATGATTTTAAAAAATAAAACTATTGAATATAATGTCATGTGTTGATGTCGTGTCAGTGTCTTGGGTGGCATGAGTAAGTAATTCATCAATGTATTTGAAGTCACTTTAGAAGGAATATATCATCAAAAAATGAGAGAATTTGGATGCTTTTATACCTTTTTCTTTCTGGCTTTTGTGATGCAATAGTATCAGCCATTCTTTTTTTTTTCTCTCTATTGTGTTCTTTTTTTTATCCTGTGTGACAATCAATCATTGAATTAAAAAAGAAGAGGGGGTTGAGCAGCATGATAGATGAGAGGGGTCACAATTTTATTCATGAAAATTCAAATATGTTATTTTATTTAGAGCATACAACAGAATATCTGATATAGAAGTTAAATCAATTGAATTTAAAGAGACATATATAGGGTTCATTTATTTTGTTTTTTTCTTAAATAATTTTTTTATCGCAAAACAAGACCTTTCCACTGTGTCTTCAAATATTCTAATATTTATTTCATTCATAATAATTCATAAATTCCTTGTGTTTCATAGCTTTAATAGTTAGACTTCCACCTGAAAATATTTTTATAAAGTGGCTTTGAGGTATTCTAGAAAAATCTTCCATAAGTTATAAGTGTCACTTTCTAAATCATGTTTAAATTGGATGATCGGCATATGTCGAATCCGTTCAACTTAATCTTGTCAACTTTCAAAGATTCCTCCTCGAGGATTATCCAGTAATTTTATTCAATGAAAACAATTGTTGGTTTGCATTTAAATTTTTCTATTTTTCAAAAAAGATCAACCACATATTTTTTATAAAAGATAAAGATGTTTTTGTTTTGAGTAGCATTTCTCAATTCCAATTAAATATTTCATAAATTTAAAAAATATATTTTTTATAAGTAGAATTAGAGGGATTGTTATATGTTTCTTTTTAAAATCATTAGTCCATTAATTGATGCTATAGATAGTTTGGCCTGGTTTAAACTTAGAAGGATCTCCACCACTAATAAAAAGGAACATTGCGTACCCCACACATGATGAGGATTAATTTTCAATTCAAAAACCAAAAAAGCCAAGTGTGGGGGCTTGACCAACTATCTACCATTTGACGTGGTCAATTCTCTCGTGAAGGAGGCTCTGACTAAACTCAGAACATGTGCTGCTCTACTTTTCTAATATTTATAACATATTTTGCGACTTAACAAAAATAAGACAAGTGGTTGCTTTGAATACGTTCTGTCTGTCGTTTTTATGTTAAATGTTAGAAGTGGATTTGAAGTCATGCATTGACTCTAAAATAAAAATGTTACTAGTATTATACATGTAGTAATTTCTATAGAAAAAAAAGTCATGTAATATTGAATTTACTATTTTTAATAAATAGTTTAAATTTAACCAAATATCAATTAGCTTATTCTAACCTTAAGAAAATTCTTTCTTTTTTCAAACAAAAATCCTATCATTAAAAGTATTTATTCATAAACTTATTCATCTGCCAAATTGTATAGTCACTTAAATTTTAAAAAAAAAACATCAATCAAATGTTAGATAGTTAAGTGGTGATTGATGTTGAACTTAGTATGGAGAATTGCGGTTTGATTCTCCGCAATTGTGATTGAAAGAGGATTGAAATCATTTGACGTTGAAACTCACTCTTGAACCGAAATAATCGGGTTAGTAAACTGAATAATGGTGGTGAAAACTAAATAAATAATAAAAAAAAAACTTTACAGTAATTCGATTTTGAACTTTGTTTTAAATGGGAGATATATTAATTAATATAAGTATTCTCTTCCTCTTAAATTATATAATATTTTTATAATATTTCTATTGGAATTTAAAGATACTGGTTAAGTTTCACATCAATTAGGTTATGTCTTACATCAACTAAACATGACTAATACCCTATTCTTGTCTTAAGGTTTTTGGTGGATATGTGGTGTCAAAATCTCTTGGATTTTGAACGTTTACTCCATTGATAATTTTGGCGCTTCGCTCATCGGACTCCCCAACAAGTAGTATCAGAGTCATGGTTAGGCTCGATGGGAAAACAGAGGAGTATCTTAGTATGGATCAAAGGTAGTGATGTGGGTGACTCACTTCTGGGGGAGATTGTTGGGATTCAAGTGTGATTGGTTAAGTTCCACATCGATTAGAAAGGTCTCATGAAAATCGAAACCACATTGTTGACAGAAGTCTTTGGAAACTAACCTTGCCTTGTACTTGTTTACACTTCCATTTGAGTTTTCTTTAACCTTGAAAACTCATTTGCATCCAATTGTGTTTTGATTGGGGGTAGAGTAGTGAGCTCCCAAGTGCCAGTGTGCATAAATGAATCATATTCAACCTTCATGGGTTCAAACTAATGAGCTTGGGGCAATGCTTGTTTTAGTGTACTTTGTTCAGTATGTGTTAGGAAGACCTTAGATTTAGAGTGACCTGTTTTGGCAGGCGTGAGCATTTGATAATCATTGTGAACACGAGGTGCTTGGGTGGCTTGAGTATGAAATGAGGGAGACAAGGATTTTGTTGAACCTGACATGATGAAAGATTGTAGCTTTGACTCCAATGACTGAGGATATAATACCTGGTGAGGTAAGTTGGTGAGAGATATGGGAGAGGGTAAATTGACGACTTCATTGTCAGGTGGTTGATGGATGACATATCAGTTTTTGATACATGAGTATGGTTACTTGTTGAGGAAGTTAGTGTGATTAAATTATTTGTTTTTATGGCAAGTGTAGAGGTTATGTTATGTGATGTTATATCAATGCTAAGTGTCGTAGGAACATTAGGTGAATCACGACGACATGAGGTATAAGGGCCTATGTTAGTCATGGATGAGGTTTGGAGAAGATTAGCAGGAAACTGAACCTATTGAGTTTGTGAGATAGGACCTGATTGATCACCAACATGGAAGCCAACTTTGAAGAGAAAGTTATTTTCATTAAATATTACATCCTTGGAGATGAAAATTCTTCCTTCCCAAATAGACATACCTAGTGCTTATGAATCCAAGTTTATGCTTATTGTAAGGCTTTAAGTGTGGAAAACATGCACACCCTAAGATTTTCATTGAATGGTAGTCTGGTTGCTTGTTGCAAACAACTGAAAATGGAGACACATAGTCAGGGAGACCACTTATAGGTTGCCTGTTGAGAAAGTAAACTGCAGTAGTGAAATTGTGATCCCAAAATGTGAGAGGTAATGAAGCATGATCAAGAAGCGTAAGGCCCATTTCAATAATTTGCATGTGCTTTCTCTCAACGGTTCCATTTTGAGAGGAAGTGTAAGGACATGTTAACATGTGCATGATGCCTTGTTCCTGAAGTAACTTAGTGAAGAACCTGACTTATCCTTCAAAATATGGGCTTGAAATTGCGTCTGAACATATCTTTGAAACAGGTTGAAGGCATGGAGTGAAGGAGAATTGTGATCCAAAACGCAGCGAAATTTAAAAATTTCTCCTTTAGTGATCCTTACGAATGGGCATGATCAGTGATAGAATCGTTACCTCTTGTGGCGATTGAAAACTTTGATGCAGATGTACGGAGCGATCACGAATGTTGAACGATGACAACGCTTCTACTCAGTCCATACGAACGGATTCCTTCAATCTCAGTGCTAGCTGCTATGAATGAAGGCTTTGAGTGAGAGAGAGAGAGAGAGAGAAAGAGAGAGAGAGAGAGAGAGAGAGAGAGAGAGAGAGAGAGAAACAAAATTACAACTACCCAAATGTTTCTGCACAAGGGTTCTATTTATAGAACCACTTATGTGGGCTGCAAGCTAAAAAGCCCACTTAAGTGTATGTGGCCCATATTTTATAATATGCTAAAATCACTTAAGCGCGTGGTACCTTACCATATTTCGTATTCTACTTAAGTACACCGTACCTTACGATGTTCTTTAATTCACTTAAGTGCACCGTACCTTACGGTGTTCCTTAGTTACTCTATCTCTTATTAATCTGTCCTTTTGTGTGTGACCCTGTAGGTTTTCGCGGCATTGACAATTATATTAAATCGCGTATTTAACATAATAAACAGTGAGCGGTATCTAGCAACACATCACTGCTACCCAAGACACGAAAATGTCATGTGATCTGACAAATCCTTTTGTGATAACACTTATGTGTAAAATTACCCTTTTGCCCTTATGTCTATATAGAACACAAGGCATAGACTGTGTCATCCTTGTCCAGTTCAATATTGGGCCCGTAGACATTTATCCTGTTATGCAGGATGGGCAAATTCCATCTAGGTCACTCATGTCCCTCAGCATGCTTCGTTGGAGTACCCATCAATTGTCTTTATGGTCATCCAGTTACGAACAAGTTTGATCATCAATAAGGCACTTGACTCTACATCTAGGGTCCATAGTGGTTTAAGGTCGAAGGGTGGTATACACCATTATCACCATGAGAATAACTTATGACACTTTGCATAACATTCTATATAGTATTCTCATAGCGGGTCAATCCAGTATAAATATTACTCTTAATATTCATACATATATTTAAGACTTGATAACTCCTTATCCATGATCCATGAGATGTGATCATCAGTCTATATACATAATAGTCTTAATGCTTTAATGTTATCTCATTTCACAATAAAGCTCGACTACGGATACTTTAAGAATAGTGTCCTTATGTTTAATGGGATCTCATGATTAAGTCACACTTGATACATTAAACGGACTAACTATTCTAGGGACTTTATTAAACAAACATAATAAAGAAAAAGCCTTTTATTATTAATAAATAATTCGATACAAGTACCAAAAGTATTGGCCTCTAGGGCTTACACCAACATGGAGTGCATCACTTTTTTATTTAAGTAGGTAAATCCAATAGTACTTGGAAAATGCATCCAAATGCAAGATAGTAGTTATAACCACCACTTGATGGTGATGGTGAGGGTCTCAATAGGTCAGTATGAACTAGCTCAAACAAATGTGTATAATTGATATTAGACAAAAGAGCAAATAACTTATGGGATTTACCAACACAACAAGAATTGCATAAATAAAAGACATTTTTATTGTTTATGGGAATATTACACAACTGAGATATGCTCTTTAGAGCTCTAGGGTTGGTATGTCCTAATCTAGTATGCCATGTGGATCAAACATATGTATTAACAACAGTATTTACAGACTAAACTTTATCGTGAACATGAGAAGCTAACGTAGTATTGACTACAGGTCCTGAATTTTGTGACTTGTGACTCAAGTAATTTCTTGAAGGTTCCATAGCTAGGTTGGTGAAGAAATAAAGCCACTTTCATCTAGGAATCCTTCAAGTATTACCACTTTAAATGCCTGATATTTAATGAAACACTTCTTAGAATGAAACCCAAAATATGCATTGTCATCTCTAACAAGTTTAGGAAAAAATTGAGAATGAACAACTGTTTTGACTTGTAGATTATGCCCATTACTAATTACCACATTGTTTGGCACTGCACAAGAATGAACATGTTATAAATTCTTACTACTAGATGTTATGTGATGTGAGGAATCTGGGTCTACAAACCATGCATGTGACTCAAGATCCTGAGGAATGGCCAATGAATTTTGATGAGCTGGGTTGGTTGTTTCTTATGGAGCAGGTGTTTCTTGAGTCTTGGAGCTTTGAGGTCATGTTGAATCATTGCCAACTGAACCTTGATGTTGAACCTTGATACTGAGACTTATGATGACCAGGTTCAAAACTCTTATCCAACATGTGCCAACATTCAAAAACAGAATGACCATACTTGTTTCATAGTTGACGTGTAGGCATGTTGCTAGTAGTGTAAGCTTTCCTGCCACCACCTATGCCATGTGTGTTCCTACCTCTGCCATGATAAAAGTGATGACCATTGACATTTGGTGCAGCATGTTTGGTAACTTCTTAAGTAAGCCTTAAGCTACATTAGCAATGGCATTGAAAGAGGCCAACTTTTGCCTATACTTGTCCAAGTGAGCTTCTTGGACATATAGAAGGGATTCAATATCATAGACATGTGATGGCTCCCCTTTGCTATAGATTATCATAATGAAAGGATCATTTTCCTATGGAAACTCTTGTAGGATTGCACCTATTAGATCCCTTTCTGATATTGGATCTACAATAGAGCAAGGAATCTGTAATGGCACGAATCCTCAGAACATATTCAAAGATACTCTTGGTACATTTCTTGCTAGTTTTCAGTTCTAAGCGAAGTTGGTGCACTCGAGCTTTCATCTGAGAGTTGAAATTTTTATGCATTTTGTCCTATATCTCATAGGCATGTTTTCAAGATAGGAGGTTGTGGAACAACTTTAGAAATTATCGAGAGGTACCATGTGAATAGAGCTCGATCTTGCATAATCCATGCTTCATAGTTTTCAAAGATGATGTTGGTAACTCGGTCATGCTCAGTCCTGAACATAGGTGGGATTCATGGATTCTCAACAAGTTTGTGAAGCTTGTGTGAGAGAATAACTCATTTAGCTTGTTGATTCCAAAGCAAGAAATTATTTTCTTGAAGTTTAATGGAAATTTTTGGTGTAAATGTGTTCGTGGTACCTGAAACGCAATTTGATTCATTGAAACTTGTGAAGTTTGCATGCCTTGTGGAGATTCTGTAGGTGCTTGAACAATATTATTTATTGATGTTTCTCTGAAACTCACAATGCATCTTGAATTTGATTATGCATAAAGAAGTAGCTTCTTTGAAGTCTAGGATCTGATGATGGTAACACAAGAACAAGATGAGTCACTGCTCCTCTGAAGTAAAACCCACTCATAAAACCAGTTGTGGTTTCTCTAAAACCTATAGAAATATTTTGAGTTGCAACTTCTTTGAAGATCCAACAATGGTGAAGAACTCGAGATTGAAGATGGTGCTTTGAAAGAAGGTCCCTCTTAGGCGTATGATTCCATTCTAGAGTGATCCATTGCTCATTAAAAAAGAGAGAAAGAGTCTCATCATGGATATGAAAGCTTTGCTTGCTTTGTATTTCATAACTTCCATTACAAGGACATGCACTCTTATATACACTATGAGTCATTGATGATGTTGTAACTAACTCAAAGTTAGTTACTTACCTAACTAACTACCTTGCATGGTCATGAACATAGCTTAACCATACTCATGCATTGTGTAGCGTCATACATCTATTTATTCTCCTCGGAAAGAAAATAGAGAATATATATTGATTATGTTAGATATATTTTTTATTGTATCTTTGTAAGGGTAGTATAGTATTTTCCTAGCATATAGCATTTATACTATGGTGTAACCCTTATTCTCTAGTTTTTTGTCATTCTATTGAAACCTTAAGCCAATTATGGTCTTTAACTTCTCTATGTTTCTATGTGTTCATTATTGCTAACATGGTATCAGAGTCAAGTTAAGGACTTCAATGGTATTTGACTCAGGCCCATACTAGGCGAGAGGGTGGGTGTTGAAGTTGGTAGTTATAATGTAGAAGTTTATTTGAAGTCCCACATTGTTTAGGTTCTCGGGCCGTTGGATGTACAAATATGTGAGGGCAACCTCACCCTTTGAGCTAGATTTTCAAGTTGAGATCCAAGTATATTTAACATGGTATTAGAGGAACACTAGGCTGTCAACCAAAGTAAGATATAAGGTGTGATTTAGCAAAGGAACACCATCATATGGAACATATTTCATATTCAACTCAAGAGGACTATATGTTAGTCTAGTATCATAAAGGCGAGTCTTATCAAGAATGTTGCCAATATACTTGGATTGAGAGAGAAGATAGCCTCTAGGAGAGTAAGCAACTTCAGTGCCTAAGAAGTACCGAAGAGTCTCTAAGTCCTTCATCTCAAACTATTTGGCTAACTGTAATTTCAAATCATTAATTCCATCCATAACATCACATGTAATAATCATAGAACCAACATCTAATGAGATTAAAATACAACCATGATAAGTGTGGTCTTGAGAAACAAAGTAGAATCATGGTCACAAGAGCGGAATACAATAAATGTAATCATATTGGTAAACTTCTCAAACCAAGTTCTTTGAGCTTGTTTCATACCGTATAGAGCATTCTACAACTTACACACTTCCCCTTGATTACGAGAAACACCTTGTAGGGGTACTATCGTGGCTGGAAAAATAGCAGAGTCACCACCATCTTTTATTCGTTCCTAAGGAACATGGAAATAATGAGAAAACGTAATAACTAAGGGTGATATGCTAAGTTCGGGAGTTGGTTAACTAAGGGGAAGGTTCTAGGGTTAGTGTGTGCTTGAGATGTTTGATTATCATCTATTCATTGTTTAATTCTTTATTTATTTACAAAAATATTTTATTATTTTAATAAAGGAAGACCTAAAAAATATTTTTGATTATTATACTCGCTGGAGTCTTACAACTCTATGCCTACGTACCCTCAAAATCATTGAAGGATCAGAGTCCCGTAGTTCGTCTCGAAAATGTTGGTTGGTTGTTTGGTTGTTTTTATCCCTTGAAAAATTCTCACGCTTCGGGGACAGGAAAATACTTAATTTTGAAAAAAATGCTTCAATGCTAAAGGGCAGAGGACTTACGATTTGAGGTGTGTTAGACTAACTTTATCTCTTTTTGATTGATTGCAAAATCTCTCATTACTTTGATTTTAAGAAAAATAACCCCTAGTGATATATAGAATTATTCCAATATTAAAAGTTTGATTTAGAAACTCAAATACCATATTCCTTATCCCTGACTTTAATCCATGATTTTATCCCTAAAAATTGTTATAGAATTTTACCTCATGCTATCCCTTAGTTATCCCATGAATTATACATAATTATATCCCCTCATGTTCTAATTAAATTTTTTTAAAAATTAATAATGATATTATATATTAAATTAATAAAAATATTAAAAAATTAATGACATATCCCTTATCCCTAATTTTTTTATCCCTAAAATCCTAAAAATTTATCCCATAATTTTATCTCATATTATCACTAAAATTATCTCATATTTATCATGTAGATTAACCATAATTTTCCAAATTAGTTAATATCTCATAATTAACCCTATTTTTTGTATATTATTTATATTAACCCATTTAAAAATTAATTCCTAATTTCAATATGCTTAATTATAGAATTAATCATAATCTCAACTCTTATTACATATTTTTTGTATTTTCATTAAATGTTGGTTATAATTATTATTTGGGAAAAAGATATTTATTTTATCTTATTATTACTTAGAAACTAAACAACTCCCTTTCTTTTTCTTAATATAAATTATAAATAATTAAAACTTGATTTTTTAGTTTTATTCAATTTAGTATAATCTGGCGTATGTATTTTATTGAGAAATTTTGTGGTTTTGAAACATGATGTTGTTAGTTAAGAAAAAAATTTATGATATAGATTTTATGATATTTGTTAAGAATATTTATGATATTTGTTTAAAGGTTTGAAATTGTGTTTTAGATTAATTGAAATATGATTTGCGTTTAACTTGAAAGAAATTATGAGATTTGAGTTTGAAACTTAAACAAGGTATTAGTTTTTTAGATTTGAATATATTATGATTTTGTTAAAAAACTTTGATTCATGTTAAAAAAATTATTTTAATGCATGGTATTTCTTAAAGAAAGTTATTAAAAAAAGATTTACAAAAATTGATTTTTCTTTTTAAAATGCTTTTTGATATTAGTAAAAAAATTGTTTAAAAAATTGAGTCAAAAGATATTTTTTTTTAAGAAAAAAAATGCCTTATGATATTGATTAAAAAACTAACTAATAAATTTAAACGATAATAAAACATGAGACATCAGATCGAAATAAAACATCCACCAAGCATAAACAATTCAAGCAATTCTATAAATGAGGTATTAAGAGAGGCCAACCTAAGGGAAGGAGATTGTTCCCAGTGAAAAGATAATATTCATTTTTTTTATTCACTCTTTCTCTTTACGTCTTCGATCCCAACCTTCTCACAATTTTTCTTCTTTGTCTGCCCCCTTTTAGAATAGATCGATGATGGTGATGATGGAGCTTTAGGTTTCAGTGTTGTTGTTCTTCAGTGTGATTTGAACAACAACATTCCCCTTTGTAACTCCTTAACTCCTTTTGGAACCAACTAAACCATTCCATTTATTAAAAATAAAATAGCATTAACGAGTATAAAATAATAATCTTACTAATAATACTAATAATACTAATAACCTCATTATGACCCTAATTAAATAATATATCAATTAATGATAATTTGATTAAAAAATTAATTTAACCCTAATCAATCACAATATTAATCTATTCCTAAATAACAATAATATAAATTAATATTAATATCTAAAAATAATAATAATAGTAATAATACTAATATTAATTTATTCTCATTTAACGAATAACATTATTATAATATATTCTACCCCATCTATTAAAATAAATAATGACCCTAATTATTATTTTTTACTAATGTATTTTAATAAGATAAAATGTCCTAGTTACTAATGGTAATATCCTTCTAGCATAACTCCTCAAATTATTACGTTCCATGCAACATCCCTGAATTAAAACAAATCTCTAAAAGGGACTAAAAAGTCAAAATGGTCCCCCTTTGACTTTTTAGGTCATTGGGGTTGACCAGATGCCTTATAAAGCGCCCTGAGCATGTCAATGACTTAGATTATAAGTCAATAACAAGAAAGAAATAATGGTCAAAATTTGGGATACGACAGTTACCCCTATTTAATCAGCTTCAAGCTGAGATGATGATGAGTCTTCATCTTCTCAAGGAGGAGATGGTTAAATAGAAAGAGGAACATTAATTTTGACTACAGGGTTAATAGACTCCAGAGCCGAGAAAGGATTGACCAATCCTCGATGCTCTGTTGGCATCCCACTTTTATATATCTTTAATAATATCTCCTTGCTTATGATTCCCATAATCACAGAAATCGAGCAAGACTCGGACGATCCTTTGGTCGTTGTTTGATAACCCTTGTAGAACCCTGATGAAACTCTTAATAAAATCCCTAGAAAAACTCTTGATGAAACCCCTGATACAACTTCTGATAAAACCCCTAATGATAAGACCTTGATGAAACCCTTTTGACAAATCCCTGATGGAACCCCTCGATTAAATCCCCGATGATCAGTTTCAACCTCTCCGGGTAACACTTGTCTATGATTCCCATGATCATTCGATCATGTCACTGGAGTCGGGTAGGACTTTAGTGATATCACAATCACTCTGGTTGAGACCCATCTGGTGATAATCTGGTGAAACCCCTTGATAAAGTTCTAGTATACCCCCTTGATGGAACCCTTTGATGAAACTTCGGAAAGAATCCCTAGATGAAACCCTTGATAAACCCCTTTTGATGAAATCCCTTGATGAAACCCCTTGATATAAATCTGGTGAAGCCCCTTGATGGAACCCCTTGATGACATTCCTGATAAACCATTTTGATAAAATCACTTGACAAAACCTTTTTGATAAAATCCCTTGATAAAATTCTCGTGGAACCCTTTGATAGAAAATTCCAGTGAAACCCTTTGATAAGTCCCTGATGAAACCCCTCGATAATAATACTTTGTTGAAACTTCTTGGTAAAACCCTGGTGAACCCTTGATGGATAATTCTCTGATCAAAACCCCTTGATTAAACCCTTTAGATAAAACTCCATTGATAAAATCCCTTAGTAAAATCCCTTGACAAACCTGGTATATGGAATGTGTCCCGTGTGTGGGATAGTTTAATAAGCTGGAGAGGTGAGAGGTGAAGACCCGCTCAATAGTTGATAATAATCATTCAGGATGGCCGAACTGGATAGATTCCTTTGATGACTCACAGTGGGTGAGTTTGATGGGGAAGTCCTTTATTAAAATGGCTCTATGGAGATGTTACTTACTAGGAAAGACTAAGAAGCATTCTTAATTGGGGAATTATACTGGTATAGCTGGGGATTGGACTTTGATCGTTATAGGTATAAGAACCGATAACTCATTATTGGCAAGAAAATTGATGTAAGACCATACAGATCTGAAGGAAATAACAGCGGTATAAGAACCGTAAAACAAGATGACAAACGATGTAAGAACCGAAGTGAAAAAGCAAACAGTGTAAGAACCAAAGTGAAGGTATGACAACGGTGTAAGAATCGAAGTGACTGGATGACAATGGTGTAAGAACTGAAGTGACCGAATGACAACGGTGTAAGAACTAAAGTGAATAGTGGTGTAAGAACCATAAACAGGATATTATCATGGATAATACTAGAGCAAGAACTTATTCTAGGGAGTTATCTGAGAATAATGGAGTAAAAAGGAGATTGATAAAAGAACTCGATGTATCTACTGAAGAAGACTGGTCTCACATAAGATGATTGTCTATTGGGGAATAGGCTTCCAAGCGAGGTTCCCTAAGGAGTGTGAGTGTCGAGGAAAGTCCTAAGAAATCCTTGCAAGGATCTGGTTAAGGAATTGTATATCATTAGAGCATACCGGGATAATGCTGCTAAGTATTTTCTACTTGGAGAATGAGTTCCAAGGATATTTGCTGGGGAATTGTCCTTAAGACCGACTCACTGAGGTGTACAGCAAGAATAGAGTTGGGGAGAAGCTTGGACTGAGATCTATTATAGGCTTAGCTTGGGATGGATCTAGACTCTCATGATGAGTCCTGAGTCTCAACCTGTGTTATATATCTATGTTATGTATGCATGTTATGTTATGCCATGTATGCATGTTTAGAGTTTGTATGACGTAATACTCCACATTCATGGATATGCTACGCATGATGTGATTCATGAATGCGATGTTATGGATGACTAATCCATGGATGATATAATCATTTGGAGAATAGGGATTATTTTATTTTAATGAAGAGCTAAGTGGGACCTTCGGAAAGTGGCATTTGAAGGATGGGTTATGGAATTGTTAATAAGGATGGGTTTGTTTGTAGGGTGCCAAGTACATTTGGACTTTTGTGAGGTGCCAAGCAAGGTTGGGCTTTTGTGAGGTGCCAAGTAGGATTGGAAATAGGCCAGATGAATGAGTTGATATGCATGATTAGATGCTAAAGCATATCGACATGGTTAATGTATGACAATGATTTATATGTTGACTTGAATGCTTTTGACTAATGCCCCTATAGTAGGGCGCGAGCAATTAAGGTTTAGAGAAGTTGCTTATGTAACAAGGTTGTATGTCACACAATGGTAGGGTATTACGTCAACATGACTTCCCGATACTCATTTCGAACTTGACGATTGCTGATGTACGACAGAGCTTGTATGCTTCTTGAAAGTATTAAGAGGGCATGTCCATGCGGTATCCTATAGTTGCCCTAGTCTGTTAGGGTATTTGAAGATATTCTCCTCAATATGGGTTTTGAAGAAGCTTGTCTTTACTATATGCTTGAAATGGCCTACCCTTGTATGAGCCTTGGAGAGATTTGTCCTTGACTAATCGACTCTTGGAATGAACTACCCCAAATGAACCGTTTTTTGGAAGTGGTTTCTTCTGATCAAGCCTTGCAGCGGCCTGCGCTAGATTGATGGAGACTTTAAGGGTATTTCCCTTGTTTGTAGGGTTTCTGAAGGATTTTCCTGAAAAGGAACTTGGATCCCACCATGCTCTAATACGACCTTGATCTGAATTGCCTCAGTATTTAAATCTTGAAAAGTCTGCCCCTGATTATTAGGGTCTGGAGAAGTGTCCTGAGAAGGAACTTGGATCCCGTCATGTTGTGATATAACCCTAATAAGGACTTCCCCTAGTATTTGAATCTTGCAAGGTATGCCCCTGATTAACTGGTGCTTAACCAATTCTTAGAACAATTTGCTTCATGTCACTAGGATTTGGAAGTGTTGCATGAAAAAAAGATTGGGTCCCACAATGTTGTGATGTGACCTTCATATGAATTGCCCCAATATTTGAACTTTTGAAAAATATGCCCCTGACTAACCGACTTCCGGAGTGGTTGGCTCCACTATTCTCCTAAGGTGGTTTACCCTAGTATGAGCTCTTGAAAGGTTCACCCATTATCATCAGGGTTATATAGGTGATTCAACATTTATGGGTCAAATCTTGGATTGCTTTGACTCTAATTGGTAGGATCTTCAGATGATTTGTCCATGATTATAAGGATTTTCCCCTAACTGGAAGGATCCTTAGGTGACTTGCCCCTAGTTCAGCAATGTCTCAAAGTGGTGTGCCCCTTATCAGACCATTGTTAATACTTCCTTGGTGCTAAGTATTGATTTGTGAGAAAAATGTTATCTTTGAAAAGTAATTATAACGCCATACTCGTGCAAGTTTTTGAAATCGAAAATTGTTATGGAAAACGGATATGGTGTATACAGATGATATCTGGTCACGAGGTTGACACAAATGAATATGTGAAAATGTGATAAAACAAGATGGTTATCAATGATTTAACAAACATTTGGAGTCAGTTTAACGCAAATTTTACTAAGTATCCTTTCATAGTGAATCTGGATTCAATTAGGACTTTTGAAGGTTGTAACATGGTCTGGTTCACGGTTTAACAAACAAAGGATATAAGGCTCAATTTTGATTTTAATCCCACCCCATTATTCTTGACTTTCTCCCTTCCTAAACCAAATTAGCTCAAAAAATGCGTTCAGCCTGCAAGAGAACTTTGGCAGCCATGGTGATGAAAGAGATACAATGGTTTAAGCATTTGATGAATGTGGCATTGTTTAAAAGCTTGTTTCCATTTTTTACTTTTCCTTTTATTGTTTTTTGTTTTTGATCCCTATTTTTGCATGGACCTATTTTTTGAATTGCGGCCCATCGGGATGCCCTAACTTTATCCTAAGTCAAATCCTTTTTAGTTTTTGACTTAGAGGGCTCTTTTTAAAATACGAGGCCATACCTTTTGCCTAAGTCAAATTTTCAGGTTTTCTTTTGGCTTAGAATGATTGCGACTGCCATGTTGACTTTTGTGAACTTTATCTTTATGCTTCCTCGATGTTGAATGGTGTGAGGAAGAAGATATTGTGAACTTTATCTTCATTGCCTCCTCGATCTTTGGCGATGTACGTGAGGAAGAAGATGTGCTTAAACCTCTTGCTTAGATAGATTGATTCTCTTGATACTAGAATGCATTATTGAAATAATTAAAATCTACCCAGCCCCTGGTTAAGATTAAGGTTTTTTTATGAATAGAAAAAGAAACACTGACTTCTGGCTCGAGGGGGTTGACTATGGATTATAGTGTTTGAGGAGTGAAATAATGCCTTACATCGTCAGCCAGGTCTTACTATTAAAAGCATAGTTAGTAAATTCAGTTATTTTATTTACACCATTCCCCTTCTAAGTTTGTTAAGAGGTAAAAGATAAATAGAAAATTTTGACTTTTTAGCAAGTGATGGCGTAGAAGAGAGTGTAAACGAATTCATTGATTCAAAAATATGCATGCTCGTTTTATTAAAATTATTTCTCAATGAGTGCAACTTTTAAATACAAACAAAACTTAGCAAAAAAGAAATACAATTGGAAATAATAGAGTCTATTAATCCTAGGGGTGAGCTTCCTTGTTGATTCATCCACTTTATGAGACGCTTCTTGAAGTTCTTGAACTTGTAAAGATAAGGTGCGATTGTTCACCAATGGGTCTCTTTTTTCGAAAGTCAAATGCAAGTCTTGTACTTTGTTCTCACATCAGGCATTCTCATCATAACTTGTAGGATATGGACGAGGAGGAAGATCATTCGAATGTAGTTCCACTAGGGCACCTCTAAATAAGTCATGAGACATTAGTATAGGATCCATTTTCCTTTCAAGCTTCCTTTATTGTAATTAATGAGGCGTATGGGGCTGCTGCTGAAGAAGATACTGTTGTAGACCTTGTTGCGGCGACATTATTCAGGGTTGTTGTATTTAAAGTATTGGGTAGATTGGTGGCTTGCATGACGAAGGGTTGCGTTATCTCTTAAATGGTACTTGCCCCTCTCGAGTCCCTCCATAGCTTCTTGATAAATGTGGCAAGTTCATTTACGAGCATCAGGAGACTTGCTAGCTGGATGACGGTTGGATAGGGATGAAAGCGAAAAGGATATGCAAATGAATGTGTATGTATGCAAAATGCATGAAAATGCATGGGTATGCAAAATTAGTTGTCCTTAGTTTTTTAGGTATGCTAAAAGTTTTTTTTACTAAGATGCAATGCAATGTAGGGTCAGGATAAAGACAGACCTAAGGAATCCCCAAACGGGTTTAGGGATAGTGACTGACAAAAGGAAACCCCTACAGATTCAGGGGTTGTGAAGGATATAGAACCCGCGTATGGGTTTAAGGATGGTGATGAATATAGAACCCATATATGAGTCTAAGGATAATGCTGAATATAAGGACACCTTGTTTAAGAAGGCTCATTATAGAGGAATAATGATCGACATGGGAAACTCAAACGGGTTTAGAGATATGGTGATATGCAAGCATAACCTAGTTAAGGGCTGGCTTCTTATGATAGGTCAGCTCTAAGTTAAGACTACCCAATCCCCTAACTTGTAGGATCTAAAATTTTGGATGATAGCACTAGAGTTATGGACTATATCTTTGTTTTACCATGAGAAGGAGCAAACCTCCTTATGGTAATCCTTCGGAATAAGTCTCATATAGGAGGGACCTTAGTAACGATCCTTTCAGGTTGATAATATAAGATCACCCTGAGTTAAAGGTGTTCTAGAAGAGGTCCCTAGAGTCATTGAGCAAATTCAAGGTTTTATCATGAAGAAGTGTTAGCCTTCTTATGACAAACTCTTCGAATTAATCTACTCTAGGCATAATCATCATCAAAGACCCCACGGGATGAGAACCCCAGTGGCCAAGACAGGAGGACCCTTTACTTAAACTTATTACTTTTTCCTCAAGCCTGGGTTTTGGCTTCACACATGTAACAATCTCATCCACATGATATATAATAATAATAATTCAATGAAATTTACAATAAAAAAAAGAAATATATATATATATATATATATATATATATATATATATATATATATATATATATATTATATATATATATATATATATATATATATATATATATATATATATATATATATATATAAAATAGAAAGTATAAAAAGAATGAACAAATAAATAAACAGAAAAAAAGCAAATAAAAAACACACAACCCTAAAACCAAAGGTTAAGACGAACTCTCTTTAGGGAAAGTATAAGAACTCTCCAGCAGAGTCGCCAGTTGTCGCGGCTGGAAAAATGACAGAGTCGCCACCATCTTTTACTCGTTCATAAGGAACAGTAAAATAATGAGAAAACCTAATAACTAAGGATGAGATGCTAAGTTCAGGAGTCGGTTAAGTAAGAGGAAGGTACTAGGCACCCCTTACCTCCATTGTACTCAATAGGATCCTTATCTAATTCTATGGTTAGTGTATGCTTGAGATGTTTTCTTATCATCTATTCATTGTTTAATTCTTTATTTATTTATAAAAATATTTTATTATTTTAATAAGGGAAGACCTAGAAAATGTTTTTGATTATTATACTCGCTAGAGTCTTACAATTATATGTCTACGTACCCTCAAATTTATTGAAGGATCAGAGCCCCGTAGTTCGTCTCGAAAATGTTGGTTGGTTGTTTTTATCCCTTGAAAAATCTCAAGTATAGGGACGGAGAAATACTTAATTTTTTGAAAAAATATCTCAATGCTAAAGGACAGAGGAATTATGATTTGAGTGTGTTAGACTGATTTTATCCCTTTTTGATTGATTGTAAAAACTCCCATTATTTTGATTTTAAGAAAATAATCCCTAGTGATATTATATAATTATTCCAATATTAAAACTTTGATTTAGAAACCCAAAGACCATATCCATTATCCTGACTTTAACCCCTGATTTTATCCCTAAAAATTATTATAGAATTTTATCTCATACTATCTCTAAGTTATCTCATGATTATCCCATGAATTATCCCAAATTTTATCCCCTCATGTTCTAATTAATTTTTTTTAAAAATGAATAATGATATTATATATTCAATTAATAAAAATATTAAAAAGTTAGTGACATATCCCTTATCCCTGATTTTTTTTATTCCTAAAAATCTAGAAATTTATCCCATATTATCCCTAAAATTATCTCATAGTTATCCTATAGATTAACCCTAATTTTCCAAATTAGTTAATATCTCATAGTTAACTCTATATTTTATATTATTTATATTAACTAATTTAAAAATTAATCTCTAATTTCAATATGTGTAATTATAGAATTAATCCTAATCCCAACCCTTATTACATGTATTTTTTTTATTTTCATTCCATATTGATTATAATTATTATTTGGGAATAAAATAGTTATTTTATCTTATTATTAGTCAGAAACTAAAAGATTCCCTTTCTTTTTCTTAATATAAATTATAAATAATTGAAACTTAATTTTTTTAGTTTTATTCAATTTATTATAATCTGACGTATGTATTTTATTGAGAAATTTCGTGGTTTTGAAGTTAATAAAAAGATTTATGATATAAATTTTATAATATTTGTTAAGAATGTTTATGATATTTGTTTAAAGGTTTGAAATTGTGTTTTAGATTATTTGAAATATAGATTGGGTTTAAATTGAAAGAAATTATGAGGTTTGAGTTTGAAACTTAAATAAGGTATTAGTTTTTTAGATTTAAATATATTATGATTTTGTTAAAAACCTTAGATTCATGTTAAGAAAATTATTTTAATTTATGGTATTTGTAGAAAGTTATTAAAAAAAATTATAAAAATCAATTTTTCTTTTTAAAATGCTTTATGATATTAGTAAAAAAATTGCTTAAAAAATTGAATCAAAAGAATTTATTTTTTATTTTTAAGGAAAAAATGCATTATGATATTAGTTAAAAAGATGATTAGAGAATTAATTAATGAATTTAAACTATAATAAAACATGAGACATCAGATCGAAATAAAACATCCAGCAAACATAAATAATTAAGCAATTCTATAAATGAGGTATTAAGAGAGGTCAACCTACGGGAAAGACATTGTTCCTGGTGAAAATATATTATTCGCTTTTTTTATTCCCTCTTTCTCTTTACGTCTTCGATCTCAACCTTCTCACAATTTTTCTTCTTTGTTCGTGCCCTTTTTAAAAAGATCGATGATAATGATAATGGAGCTTTAGGGTTTTGGTGTTGTTGTTCTTCAGTGTAAAGAACAACAAATTTTTAGTGTATGATTTCTAAATTGTGGATGAGAAAAATATATGAAAAAATTATTCTATTTATAGGTAAAATTAGGTTTAAATTAAATAACATAATTACCTAATAATAATAAAAGATTTTGTTTTTTATTTTTTTTATTTTTTTTTAGATTTATTCATAAAATAATGATTTTAATGAAAAAATAATATTTTAAAATATACTTTAAATAAAAATACAAAAATTAAGAATTAAATGATAAAAAGTGATATTTTAAAATAAAACAGAAAAGTTAGAAATTAAAGAAAAACAAATAAACGGGAAAAATGTGGAATTTGAACTCATGACATTCCCCATTATAACTCCTTAACTCCTTTTGGAATCAACTAGATCATTCCATTTATTCAAAATAAAACAACATTAACGGGTATATAATAATAATCTTAATAATAATACTAATAACCTCATTATGAGCCTTGTAACACCCCAAAGGAGAGGAAGCTTTGAATGCCTCAGGATTAATCCAGGGTGAGTGTGAAATTGCAGACAAACTATTTCCAATATTATTTGATTCTGGTGCTACTCATTCTTTCATCTCTGTGGAGTGTGCAAATTTTGTACAAATACTTGTTACTTCACTATCTTTTAATTTGGTGGTCACAATACCATATTCTGAACTTGTAATACTTAATGAAGCTTGCTTGCAATGCCCCTTAACTATTTTGGGCATGAAATTCAAAGTCGACCTGATTTGCATTCCCCTAAGACATCTGGGAGTGATCCTTGGGATGGACTGGTTATCTAGTCATCATGTTCTTTTGGATTGTGCTCGAAAGTCTGTAATCTTTCCAGACCCCGATGTTTCTCAATTTCTAAATGCCAACCGATTGAAAATTTCTTTGAAGGGAGGCATCCAGAAGTATGTGTTCTTAAATTCTGTCAGCATGAAACTAGAAATGGAGATTAATGAGATACGAGTGGTAAGAGATTTTCCAGAAGTATTTTCATTAGACGTGTCGGGGTTACCTCCAGTACGTGAGGTTGAATTTGCTATCGATGTGATCCCAGGAACTGCACATATTCATATTGCTCCACATAGAATTGCTCCATATGAGATGCTAGAGCTAAAAAGTCAAATTGAAGACCTACTATCAAAGAATTTTATCAGACCAAGTGTCTCACCATGGGGAGCTCCTGTATTATTGGTGAAGAAGAAGGATGGGAAGTCGAGATTGCGTGTTGACTATCAACAACTTAATAAAGTCACTATCAAGAATAGATACCCTTTACCATGCATTGATGACTTGATGGACCAACTTAGAGGCGTTGTGATATTCTCGAAGATTGATCTGAAGTCAGGATACCACCAGATTCGAGTGAAGGAACATGATATATCTAAGACAACATTTAGAACGCGATATGGGCATTATGAGTACTTGGTGATACCTTTTGGAGTGACCAATGCACCAACGATTTTCATGGACTACATGAATCGTATCTTCCATCATTCCTTAGACAAGTTTGTTGTGGTTTTCATTGATGATACCCTTATATACTCCAGAAGTAGAGAAGAAGATGAGGAGCACTTACGTCTAGTCTTGCAAGTGTTAAAGGAGAAGCAGTTGTATGCTAACCTAGGGAAGTGTGAATTTTGGTTGGAGGAGGTGAAATTCTTAGGCCATGTAATCTCAAAGGAATGTATTGCAGTTGACCCATCCAAGGTTGAAGTCGTAGTTTCTTGGGAACAACCAAAAACAGCCACTAAAATTAGAAGTTTTGTGGGATTGGCAGGATATTACAAAAGATTCATTGAAGGATTTGCCAAGATTGCAACCCCATTGACACAACTCACTCGAAAGAATCAATTTTTTGCATGGACGGAGGAGTGCGAGAAGAGTTTCCATCTAATGAAGGAGAAATTGACTACATCACCTGTGTTAGTACTACCACAACCAGAAGAACCTTATGAAGTTTATTGCGATGCTTCATATCAAGGTTTGGGTTGTGTACTTATGCAGCATAAACAAGTTGTGGCTTATGCGTCAAGGTAACTGAAAATTCATGAGAAGAACTATCCCACTCATGATTTTGAGCTCACTGCTATAGTATTTGCACTTAAGATCTAGAGGCATTACTTATACGGATGTAGCTTTGGAGTGTTCAGTGACCATAAGAGCTTAAAATGCTTATTTGATCAGAAAGAGCTTAACGCTAGGCAGAGGCGATGGATGGAATTCATCAATGATTATGACTTCACTTTGCAATACCACCCAGGAAAAGCAAATGTAGTGGCAGATGCATTGAGTAGAAAGTGAGTTCATCTCTCGACTATTGCATTGAAGGGGTTGGAACTATTAGAAAAGTTTCGAGACTTGAACTTAGATTTAGATTCTTCAACTGAGAGAGTGCATTGTGGAATGATCACTATCGAAAATGAATTGATGAATAAGATTGTAACCCTTCAGGGAGACGACGGGGAAATTCAGGAGAAAAGGAAGTTGATGGAGATCGAAATAGCACCAGAGTTCAAATTGGGACCAGACAACATTATGCGTTGTAATGGGCGTGTGTGTGTTCCTAATAATGCAAAGTTGAGAAATACTATTTTGGATGAGGCCCATAAAAGTAAGCTGAGTATTCACCCCGGAGCGACAAAAATGTATCAAGACTTAAAGCAGAGATTTTGGTGGTCAGGAATGAAGAAGCAGGTGGCCGAGTATGTGGCTTCTTGTTTGACATGTCAGAAAGCTAAGGTAGAACATCAGAAGCCAGCTGGATTATTAAATTCTCTAGATGTTCCACAGTGGAAGTGGGATAGCATTTCTATGGACTTTGTAGGGGCGTTACCGAAGACTCAGAGCAAGTTTGACTCTATTTGGGTGATCGTGGACAGGTTGACGAAATCAGCTCACTTTATACCAATGCGGACCAATTATAATGTAGCCAAGATTGTAGAGATATATATTGCAGAGATTGTGAAGCTACACGAGGTACCTTCTAGCATTGTGTCAGATAGAGATCCGAAGTTTACTTCTCACTTTTGGGGAGAATTACAGGAGGCTTTAGGGACGAAGCTAAGATTGAGTTCTGCTTATCATCCTCAGACAGATGGACAAACCGAGAGGACTATTCAAACCTTAGAAGACATGTTGAGGGTATGTCAGACTCCATTATATTGGTATAAGGACGGTGAGAGCATGTTAGTAGGCCCTGAATTAGTCCAACAAACAACTGAGAAGGTCAGGTTAATTCAAGAACGAATGAAGATAGCCCAGAGTAGACACAAGAGTTATTTAGATCAGCGGAGGAGGCCTCTAGAGTTTCAGGAAGATGATCATGTATATTTGAGGGTGACGCCTAAAACTGGTGTAGGTAGAGCGCTAAAGTCCAAGAAACTTACCCCTAAGTTTATTGGACCATACCAGATTCTTAAGCGGGTAGGTCCAGTGGCGTATGAGATTGCTTTACCTCCAAATTTGGCCAACCTTCATCGGGTATTCCATGTGTCCCAGTTGAGAAAGTATATGGTTGATGCTTCACACGTTATCACACCAAATGACATTCAGTTGAAGGATAATCTTTTGTTTGTGGTTCTTCCGATGAGTATTAGTGGTCGATCGAGGAGACTTTTGAGAGGTAAGGAAATCCCATTGATTAAGATAATTTGGAACCAGAAGACTGGCGATGCTACATGGGAGCGAGAGGATCAAATGCGGGAACTCTATCCAGATCTTTTTGCGACTGTCTAGTTTTGAGGACGAAACTATTTTAAGGGGATAAGAATTGTAACACCCTCTATTTTTATTAATTAAGTAGAATATCATTTTTATTTAATTATTTTAGTGGCTAGTTTTGTGTGACTATGGTAAATAAGTAATTAAGAGAAAATAGTCAAATGAAAATTTAATATATTAAAATTTGAGAATGTGTGTATTCCCTTTGTTACTATTTTATAAATTAACTTAAATGTATACATATTAACAAATTCTACATCAAATAAGATGGGTTGTTGTTTTATTTCAAATCACCTTTGAACAAATATATTAATTACTATAATGACAAGCATTCTTGCTATTTTATAAATTGAGTTAAACTAAAAGTTAATAATACATAGATTATTATTATTATTATTATTATTATTATTATTATTATTATTATTATTATTATTATTATTATTCTTAGTATGTGGGATGAATACATAGGTGGAAGTAAGATATATGCATTAGAGGTTAGTAATAGGATATAGAAAGTTACTGTATTCACTTGGTTGAAAAGAATAATTATTTCAATTATTATAATTATTAATATTGTAAGTGGACAACTCACTCATGAACTCACGTGGAGAAAAAAAATATTAACTCTCCATAAAAACCTATTCTTACCGTATATTGTGGAGTGAAACTCTCTCTCCTATCATAATTATTTGTTCCACAAATTAAGCATTTTCTTTAACTGCTCAAAAAAAACTCTCCCTTAAAACCTCATTCTATTGTCTTCTATCCATTAACCACGCTTCAGAAAAAAAAAATTTAATTCTTCCACAACCATACGAAAATAAAACCCAACGTTAACATTAAATTATTAGAGGTGTCTTTTCGTTTGCGAGCAAGTCTCAGATTTTACTCGTTAGAGTCTCTTAAAGTATTGTGATTTCAAAGAAAAATATCAAGGTAAGGGTTTTTTCCCAATACATTTATGTTACATAAGACAATATTGTAGAATGGTAGAAAAACCTCTATCTATTAAAATTAAAATAGCTATAAAGAAAAAGATAATTAAACATCAATATATATATATATATATATATATATATATATATATATATATATATATATATATATATATATATATATATATATATATATATATATATATATATATATATATATATATATATATATATATATATAAATTTCCTTGATTCATGTATTCATAGTAGGATTATTGATTATGCTAACATTAATTCATGTTTTGTTACCAATATATTTCTATCTTATAATTAGTACTATACTATCAATGGTGTTTTTAATTAAATCATGAGTATTATTATTGATATATCTATCAATTGTGAGTTTATATTATCACTGGATGTTTATATATTGTAGTATTAGTTTTAATTTATTGGTATGTTCTATATTGTAGTATTATCGATGAGTTATATATTTTAGTTATAAATTTAATATTAGTAACAAAAGTTATGGTTAATATATGCTTCGATGCCGATATGTTACGGTAAAATATGTATGTGAGAAGTGCTTGATGGTTCATTATATATAAATATATAAATGCATATGTAAATGTTAGTTATACCTTATTTGGTTGTTTTAGAAACTGATGCACAGTCATAGATATATAATTGTCATGTACAATATGCATATGAGTTAGTGTTTGATAAAGACTATAATATATGGACATGCATCATATAAGATGTGTTAGTCAAGTCAATGCATTTTACTGTTATGATGTGTTCAACGCTTTTAGGCCTTTGTGGCAGGAGCCTTTGTGGCAAGTCTGATACTTTTCGGGTCTTTGTGGCAGAAGTCTTTATGGCAAGTCTGATGTTTTTCGGGCCTTTGTGGCAAGAGCTTTTGTGGCAGTTTTTCCCATTGGAATGAGTTTATTTATCCGGATCATTTGTGTCTCATATAGTAGTCTTGGTCACGTTACATTTCATATAGTATAAACAATTATATAAGAAGAATATATTAATTCTCTTTTAAGTGATGAAGTCTTTGATATTGTTTTATGATATTTTCTTATGGTGAGCATGATTCAATATGGATATGGAATTTGACCTTTACAATTAAAGTTTTAGGTACTCAAGGAGAAAGACATGGTTGAATGTATTGCTTGAGCGCGTACGGGGAAAACCAGGATTTTAAAGTTATCACTTTATTTAATTAATTAAGTTGTTGCGATACACTACTTTATTTCATTTACCTTAGCATCCGAACTCGTTTAGTAATGCATACATTAATTTTCTTCTGTTAGAGATTTGTGAACTATTTCTAAATCTTATCAATTCTATTATTCTCTACAGTTAATTTCAACTATCGTTATAATTATTCCATTATATATAAAAAAAATAGTTGTATTTCTAATAACATTTTTAAATAATATCTTGGATAAAATCCGGGATGTTACAAGTCTAATTAAATAATATATCAATTAATGATAATTTGATTAAAAAATTAATTTAATCCTAATTAATTCCAATATTAATCTATTCTTAAATAACAATAATATAACTTAATATTAATATGTAACAATAATAATAATAGTAATAATAATAATATTAATCTATCCTCATTTAACTAATAACATTATTATAATCTATTTTATCCCTGCTATTAAAACAAATAATTCTCCTAATTATTATTTTTTACTAATGTGTTTTAATGAGACAAAATGTCCTAGTTACTAATGGTAATATCCCTCTAGCATAACTCCCCAAATTATTACATTTCAAGCAACATCCCTAAATTAAAACAAATTCCTAAGAGGGACTAAAAAGTTAAAATGGTTCCCCCTTTGAATTTTTAGGTTATTGGAGTTGACTAGGTGCCTTATAAAGGATCCTGAGCATGTCAATGACTTAGATTCTAAGTCAATAACAAGAAAGAAATAATGGTCAAAATTTGGGGTATGGTAGGTACCATATAAACTTCCTCTGGAATATCACCATTTAGAAATGCATTTTTAACATCCATTTGAGAAATGTGTCATTTACAAACAAATGCAACTGCAAAAAGAGTGCATATAATAGTCATCTTAGCAACAAGAGAAAAAGTTTCTTCATAATCCATTCCATATTGGTGAGAGAATTTGTTAGGAACAAGACGTGCTTTGTAGCGCTCAACTGACCCATCAAACTTAATTTTGATCTTGTATATCCAGTGAGACTCAATAACATGTTTTCCAGAAGGAGCGGTACTAATTCCCAAGTATTTGTTTTATGCAAAGCATAAAGTTCTTCTGTTATAGCATGCTGCCAAAAAGGGTCAAGAATAGTCTCTTTATAGGAAGAGGCCTCAGACAAACTATGGATAGAGGTTAGCAAAAAAAATAAAAGAAGCAGAGTAAGTGGAATAGACAAAATTAGGCAATTGAGTGGACTTACGGTCGCAAGAGGGATAACGGGGAGATGGAGGATCAACAATCATAGGAGGTTCTGGGATAGTAGTGGGAACAAGAGGGATGTCAGTATCTAGAGTAGCAGTAGCATTAGTCTTGCAGCTCTCAAAATTATAATCACTAGAAACATTATCATTATGACCAAAAGAATCAATATGGCTGAGTTTTAAACTGCTAGTAATATGAGAATCAAAAGAAAGAGAGTAAAAAGGAATGTGTTCAAGGAAAACAATATGACGAGAAACATACAATTTCTTTGCACAAGATCATAACAACGATAACCCTTTTGACATTTCCTCTAACCAAGAAAAACACATATAGTAGAATGAGAATATAACTTACTATGTTCTACTTGTGGGAGAAGAACAAAACAACACTTTCAAAGAGGAATAATCTGAGATAGAATTATATAATTTTTCAAAGGAATACTTTCGCACCTCAAAAAATGAGAACATGACTTCACGAAAGCGCAATCGCACGCTCGCGGGATGGACTAAACAAAATCGCCACTGAACTTTATTTGTTCCTAAGAAAGAAAAGGGAAATATAGATAAAACCCAAGAAAGAACACCAATGATATTGGTCTTCGCAACCAAATCAGGGTTCAGGAGTCGATTAAGCAAGGAGAAGGTATTAGTACCCCTCATATCCGTTGTACTCAACGGGAATCGTTTGGTTAATTGTGTGTGTTAGTATTAGCTTAGAAATGATAGGATTCTTGAGTTATTATGAGGGAAATAAGAATAGGATCAAAATAAAAGAGAAAATGTTTTTGGATATTTTATTAATGTGTCTGACAAGATTTACAAATCCTGCTCCTACGTATCTCCGGGTGCAATATAGAATTCAAGACTACATAGTTCTGGGTAGAAAATGTTTCTATGTTGGAAGATTTTAGCGAAATTTACTTTGTGTCAATCAACGAAAATATTGTTGGCTACATAAAACAATTGGAGAAGGGAACATTTGCATCACGGTCGAATGGATTTACAAATTAACATTTGAGGGCAACGTTGCAAGCTTACTCACACGTTCAAGTGGACGCAACATTATTTTGCATCATCTTGAAAAAAAAACACCTTTAGTTTCATAAAAGGGTTTGAGGATCATTCACACGACATCGAGGAAAGAGTTTTATTGGTTTGAAGTATTTTTTTGATGATGAGAGAGTTCGGAATGGCGAGAACTACATCTCGTTTCCTAACTCTCTGGAGATCATGGACTACACGTCATTCCTTTTTCATCTTATTTGCAAAATGGTTTTGACATTCTTAGATGTTTTGAAGTTTGGCTTGAGAACATGCACTCGAAGCTAGTCAGGGTTTATTATTTGTGTTTGAAACAGAAATTATTTGAGGGTGATGAGTGTTTGGATTGGCGAGAACTACATCTCGGATCCTAACTCTCAGGAGCTCATGGACTACGCCCCGTTTCTTTCATCCATTTCATTGAAAAGTGTTCAATAGTGGTTAAGTGTTTTTGAGTTTTTATAAGAAAAATGGCTTGATGTTGGATCAAGCTTTTGATTAGGGATTGCAAAATGGTTTGACCAAAAATGGTTGGAGAGTTTGAAAATTGTTGAATATAAAAAGTTTGAGAAATCGTGAATGGTAGAAATGGATTGAAAAAAAAAAGTTTTAAATGGTTGAATGGTTTGGTCTTTAAGAAAAAAGAACTCGACGTTGGATCAAGTTTTATTTTTGTTCTTTTTGAAAAATGGGTTGATTTTATTCTTGTGTTAAAAACTAAACTAAACAAACAATCAAAAATAAAGTGATAAAATTATTACACATCAAGGGAGTGGAGGTACATTTGTCGAATGGGGATATGACATAATGAAGCAATTAAAGCAAAACCTGATCAAGAAAATACAAGAAAGTGAGTGTACATGCACAAAAAAGTGTCTCATTGTAAGAAGACTCAAGAGTAAGCCAAAAGATGGGTGATAGTAACACACATGTCATATGCACAAACACGTTCATGGATTAAATCGAAAGAAGTAAAAAAATGAAACATGCACGGATCAAGATCAAGATGCGAGGATGCGAATTAATGTCACATATGCAAAGATGTGCAAAGCAACCAGAAGTAGAGTTCAAATTCGATTTAAACAAACAACAATGTTGGACCGTTATATCTTATCATGAATCGAAATAATTGCTAACGTGAAACATATCATTGCAAAATGGAAGGGAATGAAAATGAACTCACACACTCAACAATGAAAATCGCAAAGTGAGGATTAATTCACATGATGGCAATACAAAGGGTATCAAATTGTGATCAAGTAAACCTCACAAACGAAATTCAAAAATAAGCGAAAAATCAAGAAATACACGCAAAGCCATAAGTAATATGCTCAAATCCGGTTTATGTGTATTGGCAACAAATGGAATATCATATGCAAAGGGCCATAACGCGGCAAAATACAATCAATATATTCATAAAATTCTGGCGGCATAACGATATGAAAATATCGAATTAGAGAATAAAAATCTGATTTTAAAATGTACTGAAATTAAATCAACAGTGACCCCAACATTATTTACAATATTTACATGGAAATTGTCTATTTAAAAATGATACAGAAATGCATAAACACAAAACTTAACAAATTGAACAAAATTAAAACCATATTAGTTGAAACAAAATTAAAATAAAATAGATTTAAAATAGAACTAATATCTATACTAATGAAACAAAAATAAAAATAAACAAAGTGAGCATGGAGAAGAGACAAAATGAGTTTAAGATTTGTGGTGGTCACTATTTGCTTTGGTTCAGGTTGTAATTCACCACCCTTTTTGCTTACAGGCACTACACCCTTTGGACTTTTCTTTGTTGAATGAACAACCTACCATCTACTAAGTTCAATGATGACATCATTCCAGGATTTCCTTTTGTCATGTTCCTCAGTTTGCTCAAAGTGGATACCTTTTTTGATGACTTGATTTCTTCATCCCCTCTTTTAGAAGAAGAAACTAATTTTTATTTAGAAGTTAAATAAAACTTCTACACCAAAGGATAATCTTAAACAAAAATTAAGGCTTTGTTCCAAAACTCGAAACTTGAAATATAACGGGAATCAAAAGGGAAAAGTGATTATGAAGATTAGAGATAACCGTGGCGGCAAAAGGGTTTCTGATGGGAGAAGTTTTTAACTAAAATGGTTTGTTAATGGAGCAAATAAAGTTAACAGAGTTTGCGAGTTTGGGTTGAGATGGAATTTAGGTGGGTTTCGAGGTGGAGGTTATGATTTGTTGGTTTCTTTTGGTGAGTATGATGTGACAGATCCAGGTTTGGTGTAGGATTGGTTTTTGAAGCAGGTTAAAAGGTGACAGATTGGAGTGTTTGAAGTTTGGAGAGTGGTTTTCATGGATTGATGGTGGTTTGTGAATTTCACGGTGGCCGGAAAGTTGGTGAGAGGCGGAGAACGATGGGAGCGTGATCGGAGTTAGTTTCACGGTAGAGGAGTATGATTTGGTGTTAATGAAGAGGAACCTCCAAACGTAAAACCCGAGTCCTTATTTTTTAACTTTCAAAATCACCCAAAGAAAATGAATCCAACCAGCTCTCTCACATTCTCCCGGTGCGTCCAAAATGAATTTTCCACTCCCTTCTTGGCAGCTAGCACCGTGTATGGACCATGTGGATTGGTCCATGTGTCACTTCTTTGCTGTCACAAAAAATCTGATTTTCTAATTCTTTTATTAGTTGTTTTGAAATATGAGAAATAAATTTGGAAAATTAAATAAAAATAAAAATACATAACACAAAATCAAACTAAATGCTCAATTAATTCTAACTAATTATGTCGATCATTTTGACTAGAAAACAGAAATAAACGGATCAAAAGTGAATAAAATTGGGCACAAGAATGTCCAGAAAATTAATATGAATGCACCGAAATGATCAATGCAAAATATACTTCTCAGAAACATACAAGTTTTGATCAAATTTTGAAATAAAAGATAATCGGTTAAATGGATCAGGTAGATCAAAGTGTGACTAAAAAATTAATCGAAAAATAAAATGAGTGCACCAGGTTAAACTACGTGAAACGTAGATTAATAAAACGGATGTCTACAAACTTGATTTTGAAATTTTTTGCTTGCTAATTTGAAACACATTTGAAAATTCTTTCAACCGGTTTGTCTGTAGATCCGAAAATTTATTTTGACTACATTTTAGGCATTATGTTGCATGAAATGTATGCTATGCAAAGAGGAAAAAGCTATGATGTATGTATTGATTCGGTGATTTAGGGTCGAAATTGGGGTGTGACAGATACAAAGTTGATGTGATAGACGATGGGATTCTATTAATAACATGAACATCGGTAAGAACTGCTTCACCTCAAAATTCACTAGGAACCGAAGTAGACAACAAGAAGGAACGAGTTGTCTCAATAATGTGACGGTGTTTCCTTTCAGCAACTCCATTCGGTTGAGGAGTATCAGTACAAGATGTTTGATGATTTGTACCATAAAAAGAAAGAAATTCATAGAATTTATTATATGTATAAATCACCACCTAAATCACAATGGAAGCACTTTATAACAACATTATATTGAGTCTTAACCATAGCACGTAACATATAGTAAATGTTAAAAAATTCAAAATGAATTTTTATAAGATAAACCCAAAAATAAAGAGTATAGTCATTAATGAACGATACATAATATATAGATCCACCCATAGTAAGAAGAGGTGATGGACCCCAAAGATCAGACTGAACTAAGCCAAACGGTGCATATGAAATGGAAACACTTTTACTAAATGGTAAAGCTGAAAAATTTAGCAAGTTTACAACCATAACAATCTGAAATATCATTGGTTTGTAACTTTCCTAAAGCTCTAGTAGAAGCCAAATACTTTAATCTAGAAGCAGAGACATGCCCAAGACGGTAATGCCATAAATAAAAATTAGAAGACGAAGAATTCAAATGAAAAGATAATAATAAATTAGTGTTGGAACTAGAGATTGAGGTTGTAGTATATGGAACTCTCAAATCATCCAAAACATAAAGCCCCCATTGTCTACGGATTGTCCCGATCAGCCTCCCGGAATGATGATCCCTCACACAAAAAGAAGTGGAAGAAAACATAATTGAGTAACCAGAATCACACAATTGACTAATAGAAGCAGGACTCAAAGTTAGGTTAGGAATATAATAAACATCAGAAAATGAAAAATTAGGTGTGGAGACAGAACCAATGCCTGGTAATGGAATATGAGTGCCATCAGCAGTCATAACTGACATAGATGGTGCAATATTCAAATACACAAATGATTTAGTATCATATGAGATATGATGTGATGCTTTTGAGTCTAGAATCCACATAGAAGAAGATATAACTGACAAACAAGAAGAGTTTAAACCTTTAATAGAAGATGCAAACATGACACATGATTGAGTGACAATAAGCTTTTAGAGCTGCTTTGCAGTATCAGATATTTGAGAAGTAGTCTCAGATGGATATACATGACCAAAATTAGAGCCAATGGTAGTAGGAGCAACAACAACAACATTGGATGATGGACTTTTGAAAATTTTCTTACTTGCTTTCAACCTGGGACATTGTGATTTCCAATGACCTTTCTCCTTACAAAAATCGCATTCATCAATACTAAGCCCAACACTACCTTGAAGGTTTCCTTTGTGAAATGGAGCAGCAAAAATAAATTAGGAGTGGAGAGAACTCCTTTATCTGGAATCAAATTAGAGTGGGGCTTGAGTCTGATTTCTTTTGCCAATAATTCATTGAAAACTGAATTGACACTGGGAAGAGGGTTACAATGTAGAATACCTCCACGAAGGCCCTCAAAATCATCCCTAAGTGCCATTAGAAATTGAACCAATCGTTACTCTTCTCTTTGATCAGTGTACGCTTTGAAAACTTTCAATTCAGTTAATTCCATAAGAGGCAATTGATCCCACATATTAGTCATCGGTGAATAGAATTCCTGAATGGTCATATTATTTTGTTTGAGAGTTATAATATCACTCTCCAATTGATACCATTTTTCAAAATTATATTGAGCATACAAACTTTTCAAATGATCTCAACCCTCCTTAGCAATATCATATTTTGCAAGTTTCACACATATTGATTGAGAAACAAAGTTATTGATCCAAGTAAGAATCTTCGAATTACTAACATCCCATGTTTCCAACTTTTTTGTATATTTTGCTTTATCCTTTTATCTGTAGGTTTAACAGAGGTTCCATCAACATAACTCCAAATCTTTTTTCCTTTCAATATTTTTTTCATTACATAACTCCAATAAGGATAATTTTATCCATTGAGTTGAACACTAACCGAAAGAAGAGAATCATCTTTATTATTTGTCAGTATAATCAACTATGAAATAACCAAAACACCACAATTAAACAATGTATTAAATAAAATTGACTCAAAAAAAGATAATCATTGTATCAAAAGTTTCTTCCAATTTTGCAAATTGTTGCACTTCCAAACTAATTGATATGTCCATTGAAAATAATTATACGCAGACTAACATGATGCAAATAATAGAATTAATAGTAACAGTAACAAACTGAATTAATGAGCTCCAGGTATTGTGTGATCGTCTCAAATCTCCTGTAGTTTTTTTTCTCACAATGACTTGCTCTCTGGAAACATAATGGTTAATCACGAAGAAGATAAACTTTGCTTTATTGATCATTAATATGCATCATACAACTACAGAGGCTTTGACGTAGGGAATCACTTTGCAAAATATGTTGGTTTTGAATGTGACCAGAGTCCTTGTACCCAAAAAAATAAATAGTAACAAATCAAATTATCCAACGGCCCCGTTAAACTCCAATTTAATAGCACCTTAAAGCCAATACTCTAATAAATTAACTATCGTCCAACTAATTGAAAATATATGGACCACTTTACGGTAGTTTCCGAAATCAAACCGAGATCTTTGATACTAGAGTAGCAGACTATCCTCTTGAATTGAATGTGAAATATGTCCTCTCTGATGGTGTTCCTCTGCCATATCCCACCTTATATCGTACTTTGGTTGGCAGCCTAGTGTATCTTAAAATTACTAGACCAGATATTGTTTATGTTATTCATGTTGTTAGTCAGTTTCAGGCCGTAAGTCTACCACAGGGTTTTGTATCTTTCTTGTAGACTCTTTTATTTCTTGTAAGAGTAAGAAATAAGATATTGTCTCTCGTTCTTCTACAAAAGCTGAGTATCGTGATATGACATCCACCACTACTAAATTAGTTTGGTTACGTTGGTTACTTTTTGATATGGTGTCATTCTTTCTGAACCAACTCCCATGAATTGTGATAACAACAGTGCCACTCAAATTGCTCACAACTCTGTCTTTCATGAACGTATCAAACACATTAAGATTGATTGTCACTTCACTTGTCATTAGGGCTGGAAATGAGTCGAGTCGAACCCGTCGTCAGCTCGACTCGACTCGATAAGAATTGGTTTAGCTCGAAACTCGACTCGAGTTCGACACGAACTTTTTTTTAAGCTCGAACTCGACTCGTTTTAAGTTCTTGAACAACTCGATTCAACTCGTTAGGTTCAGTTTGTTTACTTCACGGACTAAAAAGTCATTTTTTAAAGTTTTTTTTAAGTTAGAAGTATTTTACTTTGTATAAAAAAATGTCACAAGTATTTTTTAAAATATTTAATTTGATAAGTTAAAAGATTAAAATCTATACATTATTTTTTTAAATGATACTATTGAGATATATGATTTAATATATATATAAATATATATATATATATATATATATATAACCGAGTCGACTCATGAACCTAACGAGTTGAACTATACATAGCTCAAGTTCAGCTCATTTATTTTACGAACTTAGTTTTGAGCTCAAGTTCGACTCATTTGGTTCATGAACCAAGTCCAACGAATTAATTATCGAATCGAGTCTCGAACTATTTTCGAGTTGGTTTGGTTCATTTCCAGCCCTACTTGTCATCATCTTCAGCATGGGACAATTACTCTACTGTTTGTCACCTCCGCTTTGCAGGTTGCTGATTTGTTTGCGAAGACGCATTCATTAAACATTTTCATTTTTTAATTGACAAACTCTCGATATTTCATATTAATGCATCCTGAGTTTGAGAAAAAATGTTTATTATTATTATTATTATTATTATTATTATTATTATTATTATTATTATTATTATTATTATTATTATTATTATTATTATTATTATTATTATTATTACTTTATTGTATCTTACAAGATAATTTGGTATTTTCTTAACCTATAATATTTATACTCTAGTATAGTTCTTATTCTCTAATTTTTTATCATTCTATTAAGACAAAAGTTTTTTTTTCTCCTCTATGTTTCTATGTTTCACTAATCCTATCCGATTCTATATAGTATGTTTTCACTATTGCTATCAGATTCTATATAGTATCTTGAAGAAATAAAGTCCAACTACTAGATTTTTGAAGAATTAAAAAGCTCCACTCACCTTATAGATTTGATGAAAAATATGTTGAAGTTGCCAACAAGGGCCTAAAGGTCGGTGATCGTAAAATGGAAATCCCTCGATTCAATAAACCTTAGGTTTTCAACACAAACATATTTATTTTAGAATCATCAATGTTATCATTTATCCAACCATTAAAGAGAGTGTGACTACAACAAAAAAAAAAAAACCTTAAAATGTTCCTTAGTTTTTGCCGTGGTCAAAACATGAGTGCGCAATTCAATATTTTTCTTTTGAGGAAATATTTGCACTGAAATTGTTTGCGTTGAAATGCTTCAGCCTTCAAATATGCTTTGTGACGGTGAGTCAAAGATCAATAATTTATTACTAAATTAACATCACAAACTAATGTAGCATGTGACCATGTGTAATCTTTAGTATTAAAAAACAAGTGTAGCATGGGTAATCTCGAAGTAAAATGCTATCATACGTGTTGGGGATGATAAGTCAAAATTACTTATAAGTTATATCAACTTGAAAACTAGAAAAAAAATCAATTATATTTAGAGTACTGGAATTGTCAAAATATATTCTATTATTGGTCAAAAAAATACTTGAAAGGGACTTGATTTTTTATTGTTGAATATTTGTAAAAAAAATTGCAAATACCCGTCAATCAATCGAATGACAGAAAACACTTTAAAAAGTATTTTACTTTTATCTTAAATATTTATAAAGAATCATGATTATGAGTGGTCGTGCCAAGTTGAGTGTGTATAACAATTAGATTTTTAATCAAAATGGTTTTCACAAAAAAATAATAAAACAATCTCAAAATAATTCTGAATATTGTGTGGTTTTCATTTTTTTATAATTGTTTTACAATTGTTATGTGAATAGTTGGAACGGCCGATGTAAATTTGCAGGCCGAAGCCGGAGGACCCTAGAAGATACAAAATCTCCATATTTTTATTTTAGTTGTAGATTATTGCTGCTACTATTAAGTATTAGTATTAATCAACAAAAAGGAAATATTCTTCCTATTTCTCAAACAATGAAAACAAAAAAACAAAAAAATCTATTCATTTAATAATATATATATATATATATATATATATATATATATATATATATAAATATAAATTAGTACAAAAACCATTATTTCTATTTAAAAATTATATTATTCTAACAATTATTAAAAATATAAAATCACTGAAAAATTGACTTAACTAACTTTTGTTATTATAAAAAAAATTGGTTAAAAGCAAGATTTTACATTTTCATGACTCGGTAATAGGAAGTAGAGCATCCTCCCAAAAGGCGTCAAAAGAGAGAGATTTCAAAGGAAAGCTTAAGTTTAACATAACTCTATTTTACTAATAAAATCAACAAAATCAACAAGAGGCCGATATCGAGTCAATTCCAATTTTTAAGGTCGTTTTTTAGTAAGTATAAAGCATACTATCTCACATGATTTTAAATTTTTCAGAGTTAAACTATAGTTAAATGAGGTCTTATGAAATATTTGTCGAGTTGAATTGTGATTAAATAAGACATATATTTGTTTTATTCTTGTTAAACTCTGACTAACCTATACAGGACCTCCAAAAACTTGAGATGACTCTGCAATTTCATGTTATATAAGAATACGATTAGAAGTTGGACCTAAAAGAGAACATGACATGGATGAAGAAACAACCAGGGAAAAGATATAAGGAAAGATTTCTTCTAACGCTAGTGTCGTAAATCTCATTAAAAATCTAGTACTTCACTCTTGGACGAAACATATTGAGATTAGACACCATTTTATTAAGAATCATGTTAAAAATGGGGATTGCATAATTGAGTTTGTGTCTTTATCTAATCATCTCGCCAACATTTTTATTAAACATCTTCCTAAAGAAAATATAGTTTTCCATGCATCGATTAATATGACATGTGCTTCTTCCTCCATTTCTCAATGTGAAATAGTTGTTCTATGTATTATTTACCTATTTATTCTTCCTATTTTTCTTCTTTTTTTCCCGTTTTTTTAATAATGTCAAGGGAGAGAAGTATACTCTTAGAAGAGTATAGTGCATCATCTTTATCTCTATTTTGGGGGGGGGGTTTAACAACTTCATTCTTTTCATATTAATTTTGTTATTTACCACCTTCATGAGAGATACGTTATCATTATTAAAAAATCGGGGAGGATGTGGTTTTATATACTATGGGCGATATGATGTTAACAACTGTGATTTTGATGATGAAAAAAGAACAAAGCTAAAATAATCATGAGCATCATCAATGTAGAATTTATAAAAAAAACAAAGCTAAGAAGGTTTTAGTGTTGAAAGTGAAAATAGTCAAATACAAAGATCATCATCGAAAGGAACTGAAGTTGTGAAAGCACACCAATTATTGTGCTTTGATTTTATCTAATTATTTAGAAACTGTTTTAATTGATTAGGACACGAACCTGACTAAATAGTTTCCATGTATGTTAAGTTTAATTGATTAGTATCGCAGGATAATCGAATGAAGAGCGCCAAGAACCCATGTATTATTTCCTTTTTGGACCAATTTTTTTCTCCTATATAAAGGAGTCTTGTGCACTCTTCCAAAGTACAAAAGTTTGATTTACTACTCTTTTTTCACTTACTTTCTTCATATAAATTATTTTTATACACCTCTCGTTATCTTATTGATGAGAGAGTAAAATGCTTAAAGTAGAGTAGTGTATTCCCGTTGTTGTGATCAGATTATATTGTAGTTTTAATTCAAGAGCTTAGTTCTCTTGTAACATTATAAGTGATATAAAAGTCACAAGTTAAACTCGTATAAAAGCTTGGTATAAGAAGGTTTTGGGTTGATCCTCATGTAAAAGTCCAAAGTTAATGGAAATCTCAAGGAGAAACTCTTAGGCACTGGATTAGGTCGCATGGTTTAAGGTGAAACTAGTATAAATCCTAACGTGGTCTCTTTGTCTCTTATCTTTTATATTTGTGCAATTTATCTTCCACGTGTAATTCTTTGTTTATCTTATTTATTAAAATTTACCAACCTTAAAATCAACCTTTTGAGAAAAAAATTCAAAACTAAAAAACAAAATCCAGCTCCTCCTTCTTGTGTTTGAAGTCATTTTCTCAACAAGTGGTATCAGAGACTAACTTACTTTATAAGACTAAATATCTCAAGAGGTAATATGACTTTAAACAATTCACCAAACAAACCAGTATCCTTTAATGGAGAACGTATGCTTATTGGAAAGAGAAGATGATAATATTTATAGCATGACATTAATCCAATATTCATCAGTTAATAGACATTCTTGGGTTCTCTTTTGGAGATAAAATAGATGTTGGCCATCAGTTCTTTGGATCTGGTGATGATCCCATCATTGAAACTTCCAATCACATTTTCAATGGGATGATCTTTCTGAATTAATGATAACACCAAATTACACCATTATTTTGACTCGTTTTATACTTGTTTTATTATCATTTCACCTCCATTTCCATTGCTATGTGGATATTTTGTTTGCATTTCAAGTATTTGACTATATAGGAGTCATGTGCGAAGAAACGAAGCAATTCAGATGCAAAACAAAGAAAAATGGGAAATTACACACAAGGCGACCTATATGGTGTTCGCCATGGAGAATGTCATATGAGAAATGATGTGTCCCACTCACCAACGAGTGGATTGACCCACTCTTCCACACGTTGGGAAGGTGGCGTTTGCCACCTTGACATGGCGTTCGCCATCCTTTGTGAAGGTCAGGCGGTTAGAAAATGGACTTGCTTGGTCTCCCACTCACTCCATGCATTCCTACATTCCCTCCCATGAATGAAGAAGCTTCCCACTTGATATTTTAGACTTTGGAACATTATAAATAGGCGATGGACTTGCTTGGTCTCCCACTCACTCCAAGGCATCCAAGTTTAGCACAATCTTAAGCACTAGAATTACCAATCAAAGTTATAACTCGTCACATCGAGGGATTATAGCACCAGAGAGAGTTGAGTTTGTACGAAGTTTGGAGCACTTTATTTTCCCGCATTTTAATCTTGCCCCAATTTATATTTCTTTACAAGTCTTCAGCAATTTATTTTGTACCAGATTCAAGCCTCCGTTTGGAGCAGGTTTTATTATATTTCGCATTTTATTACCGCTTTACTTATTTACTCGCAGTTTATTTTCCTCGCCTCGCACTACTTCTTTTATCTCCAAGTCTTACTTATCGCACCGTATTATTTTCAATTACCTTTTCGCAATGTCTACTTCTAAGTTTCAAACTTATATTTTCATGTTTGTCATAAGCATGTCCAACTAATTTATTGATGTTGGGATGTAGGACAGTCACTTGACGATACTCTAACTGTTGTTTCTTTAAGATTTCAATTGTGTGCTGTTTTAGTTTTAATACAATCTTTCTGAGCTCAATTATATTGGTCGCTGCGAAGGTAGAGCCGTGAAAATGTCGGGTAAGATCAAAAGTCGTCTGACATTAAAGAATAAGATTGGTTTGTTTTTTATTAATGAATACCGCGAAATCACTTTGTTAATTAACTAGGAAAGTTTAATATTTCCAGAAGGAGGTTTTAAAACTATTTGTGGATGCGTTTATAGATTTAGGATCCAGTTACCAGAGCGAAAGCTTGGAACCCTTTTAAGTTAAATTTTCCAACCAATATTACTTTACAACTGAGTAAAGAGTATGATTTCTTAAAATATGATTTACTACTTTAACACATTAAGCGCCGGTCATATGTGACAGTGGACGGTATAAATTAGAGAGTCAAATTTGATTATGAATACGCGAAAGCGACAGTTCATGTTAAATTACATTCTTTTTAAAGTAAAAAAATATTATCTCGTACGACGATCCTATTTAGAAACAATCAAGAGTATTGTTGTTTGAAGAGAGCCATGTCCCGATATTATTTATGTGAATTTATTACAATTATTTATTTCATCTCTCCTTTGATTAATTCATTCACCTTAGATAAACAATGTATCATAAGAAACGATAAATTGACAGTTAGGTCTTTGTGGGATTGATATCTTTTAAAACTATGCGATAGAATATACACTTGCAGTTAGTTAGTCTGATAGACTCATAATATCACGACCAAGTTTTTGGCATCATTGTCGGGGACAAATACCGTCAAATTTCATAACCTGTTGTTACACCGTCTAGATTAAGGTAACCCTCGCCGGTCAATACGAAGAACTCACAGTACCGGAACTTTAGAAGATCAAATAGTTGAACTAGAAAAGTGCGTAAGAGCTCGAATTTTGCTTCAACGAATCAAAAGAGCAATGGAAGAAGACCAAAATCGTAGGCCACTCAAAAAGTTTGCCCTAACCTCAAACGAAGAGACTCATTCAAGTATTTTTCAACCCAACTATTACAGCTAACAACTTCAATTGAAGTCTGCTTCGTTGCAAATCATGCAATAGAACCAGTTCGCTGGTCTCCCAACAGAGAACCCAAACCAGCACCTAAAAGTATTCATTCAACTAGTTGACACACTAAAATGCAATAACGTTGCTCCTGAGGCAATACATCTTCGTTTATTCCCTTTCTCCCTCAGAGACATAGCGCGATTATGGCTAGATTCTCTTCCAACGAATTCCATCAATACTTGGAATAACCTGAAGAAAGTATTCCTTGCTAGATACTTTCCACCTATTAAGACCGCTGTCCTACGTAACCAAATTACCAAATTTACTTAACAAGATGGTGAGTCCTTCTTCGACGCCTAGGAAAGGTACAAGGAACTACTAAGAGCTTGTCCACGTCATGGATTAGAAATAATGGCTAATCATCCACACCTTCTACAATGGACTTCTCTACAACACTAAGATAACTATCGACACTGTCGTTGGTGGTGCGCTAATGAACGAACCATACCTCGAGGCATGCACACTCATCGAGAACATGGCTCAAAACCATTACCAATGTGTTATAGAGCATACGCAAGTAGAGAAGAAAGAGACTAAATGAGGTATATACGAGGCTAGCAGCCTTAACCATATGAACGCCAAAATAGACGCCCTAACCCAGAAAGTCGAAAGCTTAGTCATAAACCCTATAGCTATTGTAGTTGTAGTGCAACTCGAATGCAAAATCTATGGAACACCAGGACATGTGAGTGCCGAGTGCAGTCTACTAGCTGAAACAAACCCGGACTAGGCCAATTATGCCCAAGGAAACCCTTATTCGAACACTTATAACCCTGGATGGAGGAATTACCCAAACTTCTCTTACAAGAACAATAACTACACTTTTTCCCAAAACTCTACTCCTTAAAGACCAATAGGTTTCCAAGCCTAAAGAACAATGCAACTGATACAAACTACACCTCAAAAGTCAAACCTTGAGAAGATCATGAAAGATTTTATCACGACTCAAACTCGACAGAATAAATAATTCATGAACCAAAACATCCATATTAACGAACTGATTTCACAATTAGGAAACAAGGTTGATTATGTGGTAACTCACAACAAGATGTTGGAAACCCAAATCTCTCAAGTAGCATAACAACAAGCTGCTCAGGCTACACTAGGAGGATTATTCTCTAGACAACCTCAACCTAACCCTAAAGGCCATGCTAACGCCATTTCACTGCAAAGCTGAACTCAATACAATGGGCCTAAAATTTCAGAACCACCAAAAGAAAATGACATGACTACCTCTGAAGAACGAAAAGAGGAACCCGTAGAACCCTAAAAACAAAGAAAGAAGGATATTAAAGATAAGGAGGCAGTAAATGATAACCAAGAAAATCAAACATATGTACCACCGCCACCCTACGTACCACCGATTCCATATCCGCAAAGACTTAAATAGACTAAACAAGACACCCAATACAAGAAGTTCGTGAAAGTAATCAAGAAAATTCATGTCGAGATACCCTTAACCGAAGTCATTAGCCAAATACCATCATATGCCAAATTCCTAAAAGACATCTTAACGAACAGGCACAAGCTCGATGATCCCAAACCTTTAGAATGTAATGTGATTGCTGAAAACAAATTAGCCAAGAAACAAAAAGATCTTGGAATATTTTTTATACCATGTATTCTAGGAATATATGTTATAGACAAAGCATTATTGTATTTAGGAGCAAGTGTAAGTTTGATGCCTTTAGCAGTTTGTGAAAGACTAGACCTAGGAGACATGCAACCAACTATGATGTCCCTTCAACTGGAGGATCGATCGGTTAAGTACCCGATAGGTATATTAGAAGATATCCTAGTTAGAACCAGACAACTCTATATCCTTACTGACTTTGTTGTAATGGATATTAAGGAGGACGAAGAAATCCCCATCCTTCTAGGCAGACCAATCTTATCAACTGCTGGAGCCATGATAGATGTAAAAAGAGGAAAAATGACTTTCGAAGTAGGTGACGAGAAGATAGATTTTATCCTATCAAAATTTCTGAAAGCACCCACCATGGATAACTCCACTTGTGCAATTGATATCATTGATGAATGCATAAGAGATTTAGATAAGAAGGAGCATATTGAAAGAATAAAACAACCTTCGACGCCCATAGTGGAAGATGATAGATTTAAGTCAATTACACCTTACATAGACAAAATCCTTAACAAATGCTTACCACTTACCCCTGATAATACGCCAAGCATTAAGAAGCTCACAATAGACCTTAAGAATCTGCCTAAGAACTTGAGATATGAGTATCTTGATGAAGAACTCAACCGTCCAGTTATAGTAAATGCTAATCTTAACAGAGGCAAAACTGATCAACTCTTAGAGGTCTTAAGAAGATACCCTACCGCACTAGGCTATACCATCTCCGACTTAAAAGGAATATGTACTTATGTGTGCATGCACCAGATTATGCTAGAGGAAGATTCTAAACCTTCTAGAGAACACCAAAGAAGGATAAATCTTATAATGAGTGATGTAGTCAAGAGATAAGTATTAAAACTTCTAGATGCAATAATTATCTACCAAATCTCTGATAGTACATGGGTTAGTCCTGTGCATGTAGTACCAAAGAAAGGAGGTTTAACGGTCATACAAAATGAGAAAGGAGAACCGGTTGCAAAACGCATAGAAAGTGGATGGCGCATGTGCATAGATTATAGAAGGCTAAACAAAATAACCCGAAATGATCATTTCCCTCTTCTATTTATTGACCAAGTACTAGAACGTTTAGCTAGGCACTTTTAATTCTGTTACTTAGACGGATACTCCGTATTTTTCCAAATCCCGATCAACCCAGATGACCAAAAAACAACCTTCACATGTCCATATGGCACTTTCGCTTATCGACGAATATCACTCAGACTCTGTAACGCTCCTGCAACCTTCCAATGATGCATGATGTCCATATTCCCAGATTTTCTTGATGAAATCATGAAAGCTTTCATGGATGACTTCTCAGTATACGGATTCAAGTTTAAGAGTTGCCTGGATAACTTAGAGAGAATTCTAGAAAGATGCGTACAAGTTAATTTGGTGCTAAATTGGGAGAAATGCCATTTCATGGTGACAGAAGGAATAATCCTAGGACACATAGTATCAAAAGGGGAATTGAGGTTGATAGAGATAAGATAGACATAATAGAGAACCTCCAACTACCCAAAAAAATTAGAGAAATCCGAAGTTTCCTTAGACACACCAGTTTTTACCGACACTTCCTTAAAGATTTCTCTAAGATAACTAAACCTTTAACCGACCTCCTAATGAAAGACGTCAAATTAACCTTTGACAAAAAATGTCTAGAGTCGTTTAATATTATTAAGAAAGCACTAATATATGCACCTATTATACAACCTCCGGACTGGAACCAACCTTTCGAGATTATGTGCGATGCTAGCGATTTCGCTGTAGGTGATGTCTTAGGACAACGAAAGGATAAGAGATTACATGTGATCTACTATGCTAGCAGAACCTTAGATGCATCCCAACTAAACTACGCAACTACAGAGAAAGAACTCCTAGTGGTGGTATTTGCAATAGACAAATTTCGATCCTATTTAGTTGGAGCTAAAATCATTGTATATACAGACCATGCTACCATACAATACTTATAGAGCAAAAAGGACACAAACCCTAGACTGTTTTGCTGGATCCTTTTATTACAAGAATTTAATTTAGATATCTGTGATAAGAAATGGACTGAGAATATGGTAGCTGGCCATCTATCCAAATTAGAGTACCTGAAACCCGACCATATCCCTATCAATGATGGTTTTGCCTATGATAGGCTGATAGCATCAGTCGATAATTGGACAAGTCACGAAGAAGTCTTAGATGAGGTAGCGCTAAACATTGAATCTCCCTATGTAGTGACCAGTGTACCTTAGTATGCTGGCTTCGTCAATTTCATCGCGGCCAATATATTACCTCAGGGATTAACTTAACAATAGAGGAAAAAGTTTTTCCATGACCTGAAACATTTCTACTGGGACAAACCCCTTCTCTTCAAGAGGGGAGTATACGGCATTTTTCATCATTGTGTTCCTAAAGAGGAGGCACCAAATATCATAACTCATTTCCATTCTTCTCCTTATGGCAGACATGTCAGCACATCCAAAACGTGCACTAAAATCCTCCAGGCAAGCCTTTACTGGCCAACTTTATGGCGTGATGTGCATACCTTCATAATTAAATGCGACTGATGCCAATGCACTGGAAACATATCAAGGCGCGATGAGATGCCCCTAAAGAATATTCAGGAAGTAGAAATCTTTGACGTATGGGGTATCAATTTTATGGGTCCATTCCCTTCATCTATGGGAAACAAGTACGTACTCGTTGCTGTTGACTACATGTCAAAATGGATAGAGGTCATCACCTCACCTACCAATGACGCACGAGTGGTAATTAGGATGTTTAAGAACTACATATTCCCTAGGTTCGGAACACCCTTTCTAGTTATAAGTGACAGTGAATCTCGTTTTATTTTAAGATTTTTTGAAAAACTCTTGAATAAATATGGCGTGAGACATAGAGTAGCTACACCATATCATCCACAATCCAATGGACAAGTAGAAGTATCAAATAGAGAAATAAAACAAATTCTAGAAAAAACTGTCTCACTTTCCAGGAAAGATTGGTCCTCTAGACTTCAAGATACAATGTGGGCTTATAGGACTGCCTATAAAACCCCTATAAGAACGACACCCTTAAATTTAGTCTATGGGAAATCATGTCACTTACCCTTCGAACTAGAACACAAAGCCTATTGGGCCATTAAGGCCCTAAACATATACTATTTAGAAGCTGGAAACAAACGACTGTTAGATATCTAGGAATTAGAGGAACTTCGGCGCGATGCCTATGAAAATGCTATAATCTACAAAGAATGAACCAAAGCATGGAATGCCAAGCGTATCGCAAGGAAATAATTTTATATAGGCGATATAGTACTTTTATTTAACTTTAGATTACGCCTATTTCTTGGTAAATTACTCTCCAGATGGACCGAACCGTTCGAAGTCACAAAGATCATGCCATCTGGTGCAGTTGAGATTAAAAACCAATCAACTAACTCGTTCATGGTTAACAGACAAACACTGAAACACTACACCAACTGTGATATACCTACCTATTATTCTCACCATGACTTAATCGAACCACCATTTGCTACACAAACAACCTGATTTACACCAATGTCGAGCTACCGACATTAAACAAAATGTTGCGTGGGAGGCAACCCTCGGTTTCATTGTCATTCATTTTTATATTTTTGCACTTTTCTTTTCTTTGAATAACAGTGACTTCCCTAGCTTAATAGCTTTAGGTTTATGATAGTATGAAGTACATGTTTAACCAACTCAGTTGGGACTGTTTATCTATGCATAAACACCCAACCTATAAAAACCTAACATTGGAATTCCTAAGCTCCTACTGATACAACCCTAGTGTAGGAATAGATCGAGTCCAGAGCTTTGCTACCTTCCGACTCTTTGGGAAGGAATACCAACTCACACATAATGAGTTATCCAAACTTTTAGCTTTTCAGTGTGAACCCCAAGACTACATCGAAGTACCAGTAGGTGATGATATGCAATATGAACTAGATTTTTTATGGGGTACCATTACTGAAGATTATCCACTTGATTATGAAAGAATGACCCCCCCCCCTCTAATCCATAACCCTGCCATCAGGTATTTCCAGATGGTTGCAGCCCAAACCTTTTTTAGAAAAGCTAAAAACATTGGACCTGTCAGTAAAGAAGAAGTATTTCTCATATTCAGTATTTTTCAATCCCGCTTCGTACACTCTGCTACTTTCTTAATGGAAAGTTTAGCCAAAATAGCCGCCCAGGTTGTTGAGAACATTTATGTCGGCGGTATGGTCACCCATATCGCCATAGCTTTAGGCCTTCAACAACCTAGTCGCGCATCTAGAACCTTTTTGTTGTTATAACCTGATCAATATTGAACATTGCCTAAATAGAGGATTAGTGAGGCAAGAAGGGCCCAATACCTATAATATTCTAGTCTTTAGCGAACCAGTACACAAATTCACTCTCCCAAACCTAAAAAGGACTAATATACATAACCATGACAACTGGCGATACCTTTTAGGAAATCAAGCAGAGTACCAGTCATCTTCTACTAAAGAAGCCCCCCCCCCCCCATCACCTCTAGCTGAACCCATAATCCTGACCCACTTACCGCTGAACTTACTGCTATTAAAACTAATATCTCAACTCTCAGTAACGTTCTACACCACTTCATGGATTCCATGCAGGAATAGATGGACCATATTTATCAAGAACTCTACTCCATTCGTAGATCTTTAGGCATTAGGGACAATGCTTAGTTCTTATGTGGGGGAGGAACTTATTTTCACCGTCATTAGATTTACTCTACTTTTATTTTCTTTGCAGTTATTTTACTCATTTCCATTATGCACCTTTGGAATTTTGCTCATTTTTCTAATCTTTAATGCATGTTTTGATTATTTGCTCTACTTTCTTTTCCCTGTTTTCTAGATAAATTTATTGCTTTTTAGTCTTTATGCATGATTTTTGCTGTTTATTAATTCTTCCATTTCATGAGCCATACAATTTTTTTTTAAGAAAACAAGTGTTATTTGAAATCGAATGGCTATTAGACAAGTTACGAATAGGTTATAGAGCTTGGGAAAACCCCTAAAAGATCAATATCGTTTTAACACCGTAAGTCTCCTAATTATGAAGATCAATTTGGATACCTGTTATGCCATAACCTTGAATAAGTCTTTGAGTAGTTTATCCTAGCAATCAGCACCATCTGAATTACCATCGAGTAAGCGGGCCGGTGCAAATAGGTGAATGATCCCATGGTAAAAATAAAGAAAAGAGAAGCAAAAATCTGGAAAAGTAAGAAAAAGAAAGAAAGGAATTCACCTTCTAAGTTAGGTGACCCTCACCCAGTCATTTAGCCTAACGGCTGTGAAACCTCTAAGAATATTGGATATTCATTAGAATTTTTGACATAATATGGATCATGGTCACTAACAGGTTCGTTTGCTGTGTGCGAACAAATAACAGACTTAATGTGATTGCGCCTGAATGAAAAAGGATGAAAAATAGGGCGAGTAAGTTAGGTATGGGCATAATGACATGATACAAATTGGTTTGTATATAGAGGTGATTTATGACCGTAAACACGGAATGTGTTATTACAATACCCATAGTTTGTGATTTAGTACCTATCAATATGATCTTGAGTGATTAGAGTCTTAAGCCTATAACAGTTAAAAAGGCGCCATTTTTTTCTTCTTCATAAATCTTTGCTTGAGGGAAAGCAAATGTTCAAGTATGAGGGAGTTTGATAACACTAGATTACACCGTTATTTTGACTCTTTTTGTACTTGTTTTATTATCATTTCACCTTCATTTCTAGTGTTATGTGGGTATTTTGTCTGCATTTCAAGTATTTGACCATATAGGAGCCATGTGCGAAGAAACGAAGCAATTCAGATGCAAAACAAAGAAAAAATGGGAAATTACACACAAGGCAACCTACACGGCATTCTCCATGGAGAATTCCATATGAGAAATGATGTGTCCCACTCACCAACGAGTGAATTGACCCACACTTCCACACGTTAGGAAGGTGGTGTTCGCCACCTTGAAATGGCGCTCGCCATCCTTTGTGAAGGCCAGGCGGTTAGAAAATGGACTTGCTTGGTCTCTTACTCACTCCATGCACTCCTACATTCTCTCCCACGAATGAAGAAGCTTCCCACTTGATACTTTGGATTTTGGAACATTATAAATAGGTGATAAGCTTCATTTTCCAAGGCATCCAAGCTTAGCACAATCTTAAGCACTAGAATTACCGATCAAAGTTATAACTCGTCACATCGAGGGGTTATAGCACCAGAGAGCATTGAGTTTGTACGAAGTTTGGAGCACTTTATTTTCCCATATTTTAATCTTTCCGCTATTTATATTTCTTTACAAGTCTTCAACAATTTATTCTGTACCAGATTCAAGCCTCCGTTTGGAGCAGGTTTTTATTATATTTCGCATTTTATTACCATTTTACTTATTTACTCGGACTTTATTTTCCTCGCCTCACACTACTTCTTTTATTTCCAAGTCTTATTTATCACACAGTATTATTTTCAATTACCTTCCCTCAATGTCTACTTCTATGTTTCAAACTTATGTTTTCATTTTTGTTATAAGCATGTCCAGCTAATTTATCGATGCTGGGATGTGAGGACCGTCACTTAACGATACTCTAACTGTTGTTTCTTTAGGATTTTAAATGTGGGCTGTTTTAGTTTTAATACAATTTTTCTGAGCTCAATTTAATTGGTCACTACAAAGGTAGAGCCGTGAAAACGTCGGGTAAGATCAAAATTCATCCGACATTAAAGAATAAGATTAGTTTGTTTTTTATTAATGAATACCACGAAAGCACTTTGTTAATTGACTAGGAAAGTCTAATATTTCCAGAAGGAGGTTTTAAAACTATTTACAAACACGTTTATAGGTTTAGGATCCGATTACCAGAGCGAAAGCTTCGAACCCTTTTAAGTTAAATTTTCCAACCAAGATTACTTTTCAACTGAGTAAAGAGTCTAATTTCTTAAAATAGGATTTACTACTTTAACACATTAAGCTCCGGTCACATGTGATAGTGGACAGTATAAATTAGAGAGTCAAATCCGATTCTGAATACGTGAAAGCAAAAGTTCCTATTAAATTACATTCTTTTCAAAGAAAAAAATATTTCCCCGTACAACGATCCTATTTAGAAACAATCAAGAGTATTATTGTTTGATGAGAGCCACGTCTTGGTATTATTTATCTGAATTTATTACAGTTATTTATCTCATCTCTCTTTTTCTTAATTCATTCGCCTTAGATAAAGCAATAAGAAAAGATAGATTGGCAATTAGGTCTCTTTGGGATCGATATCTTTTAAAACTAAACGATAGACTATACACTTGTTGTTAGTTAATCCGACCGAATCATAATATCGCGACCAACTATGATAGATGGTCATTTTTTTGTTAGAACATTATATTCTCCATCTCCAAAGTTTTCATATTCTCGTGTCTGATCAATGTTAGTACCTTTGTGTAGCACATCAGGCGTGACAAGCTGCTCATCTCTAATCATAGGGTCTTCCTCTTCTTCATTTGCTTTATTATGAGATACTTCATTTACAACAATGTTGATGGATTACATCATTGCCTTTGTGCGGTTGTTATACACATGTTAGGCTTTTATATTGATAGAATACCCCAATAAAAATCCTTTATCACTTTTAGGGTCCATTTTGTGCCTTTGCTCTCGATCAACCGAAATGTAACACTTGATGTCGAACACATGGAAGTATTTAACATTAGGTTTTATTCCTTTCCACAACTCATATTGAGTCACTTTGGTGACATGGTGGATGGTTACTCGATTGTGGATGTGACAAGTTATATTTACGGATTTAACCCATAAATGATATGGGAGATTATTTGCGTGAAGCATGACCCTAGCCATCTCATGTAGGGTTCTATTTTTACATTCAACCACTCCATTTTGTTGTGGAGTAATTGGTGGAAAGAACTCATGAGAGATTCCTTTTATAAAACAAAATTTTGAAAAGCTATAGTTTTCAAATTCCCTTCCATGGTCACTTCGTATACAAACAATCTTTCCAATCTCACTCTCTTTCTCACACTGAAGATAATGACACGTCCTTTCAAATGTGACAAAGATGTCAGATTTTTCTTTAAAAAATTCAATCCTAGTGTATCTTGAGTAGTCATCAACACACATAAAACACATTTTCTTCCATCCAAGATTTCTACTTACATGAGACCCATGAGATCCATGTGAAGTAATTCTAGGAACTTTATGGTGGTAAGATATTGTAGCTTCTTGTGGGATGTCTTGGTTTGTTTACCTATTTGGCAGTCTTCATAAATTCTCCCTTCTCCAATCTTGAGGTTAGAAAGACCATTTATATCCTTTTCATAAATAACATTCCTCATGGTTATAAGGTTAAGATGACCAAGTTTCCTGTGCCACAACTTATTTTCGTCTTCTTTAGTAGTCAGACATGTTGAGGTTGGTCCTTAGATTGAGATCTCCACATGTAGCAGTTATCTGATGATCTTGTACCTTTCATGATCTACTTCAAATCCTTATTGGTGAAAATATATTTAGACCTATTTTAGTTGACACAAATATCTTTATCACATAACTGGTTGATGTTAATTAGATTAACACTCAAGCCTTCAACCAGGAGGACATCTTCTAAACTCGAGAGGCTTGGATGATCTAGTTTGCCTGATCCTACAATCTTTCCTTTTACACTATAACCAAAGGTAACATAACTATTAGAATAAGGCTTTACCTCTTTAAAGTAGTTATTTTCTCCAGTCACGTATCTGGAGCAACCACTATCAAAGTACCAATCTTCACGAGAGGAAGCTCTTAGAGCAATGCGACTTGTAGTTGCCTCCTTAACTTTTTAGACTTGTTGGACATGATTATTCCTTGATCTATTCTTCATGGGATGTTGTGGATAATGATGAAAAGGCCTTCCATGCAGCTTGTAGCAAAATAGTCAAATATGCTTGTGTTGCCCAAAGTAGTGACATCTCCAGGATGGTCCTCAATAGAATCTTTTGTGTTGGTAATGATGTCGAGCATGTTACTTTGACTTGTAGTATATGATTAGGAACTCAATTTTCTGTTCAGACGTAACAAACTTATTTTCTTCATTCATTGGACTATAAATAAAGACAATTAATTTCATGTCTCTAGCTACCTTTCCTACCCCAAGGATTTCATCCAGAACTTCAGACCCACCGTTTAGCATGCAAATTGATTTGGTCATACCTTCAAGTATACAATTCAAGAGAGTAACTTATTCCTTCAGTTATGAGATGGTTGTGACAAGATTAGCCTTCTCTTGAAGCAAAACATTTATTTTTGCCATTTGTCTTTCTCTGGACATGTATTCTTATTTCCATTTGTCATACAAATGTATGTAAGCTTCAACAACATCTTCATATGAGATTTATTCATTGGTGGATTCACCTTCATTTTGGTCATTAGGTTTATGCACCATGCGATTAGTGAAAGCAATCACCCTGTTGGCCTTTTCTTCATCACTTTCTTCTTTAGTTTCTTCATCTAAAATAATGGTAGTGTATCCCTTCTTCTGCTTGCGAATGAAATTGATACAATCTACTTGAATGTGTCCAAAGCCTTCACACTCATGGAACTGAATTCCCTTGCCTTGATTTGGGTTGTCTCCTTCTCCTCCTTTATGATGAGAATTTAACCCTTTGGTGTTGTCATGAAGTTTGTCCTTGACATTTGTCATGACATTATTATTTGATCTTTTGTCCAGTCTTCTCATTATATTACCAAACCTTTTTGCAAGTAAACAATAAAGTTTGACAAGTTATCATATGTGTCTTCTTCTTCCTGCTCCTTATCATTTTCAATGTCAGATGGCGAAACCAAAAAGGCTTCATATGATTTAAAAGTGAAGAATATACTTATCGCAGCTTTAAGCGTGAAAGAATTCTACTCAATTTCACATAATAAGAGCGTAAAAGATATGTGGGACACTCTTCAACCCTTTATGAGGGACCTGAAGACATCAAGGATTCTCTGATCAACATGTTAATATAAGAGTTTAAACTTTTTCGTATGGAACCCATAGAATCCGTGGAACCATACAAACTTGGTTCCTCTACTTAATAAACAAACTAAACAACTTAGGCTATGTTTGGATTGGCTTCTTGAAGCCCCAAACTCACGTTTTATTCCTTTAAACTTAAAAGTGGTCTTATTTTCTTGTTTGGGTTTTTTCTCCAAAATCAATTCTACTCTCCTAGAAGCAATTCCAATAGAAGCTACAATTCCTAGCTTTTGAGGTTAGCAAGAATCAATTCTGCATTTATGATATTTTGGTTCTTACAATTTTCCTTCATTGCCCTCTTTAATTTCTTTTCAAGTGTTTCTTCTATTTTCAAGCTACGATACTCTCTACTTTCCAATTTTCTGCTTTGTATTAATTCCTTCATTACTCTCTTTGCTTTGTATTAATGAATTTGGTAAACCAAATTTGATTAAGATTTATTACCTTCAAGTCTATATATACACCATCATCTCTTACAACCAAAAATACAAGGAAAAATTCTACTCCAAGAATAAGGTAATCTCATAATTTTGTTCTATAATGGTTGTATTTTGTAATTCTTCTGCAACTGATATGAATATGAGAAGAAACAATTGTTTTTTTTTTCGCTCACCTAAATGCATTCTAAGTGTTTGATAAAATGCCTCTTAGAATTTATTTTGTTCAATATTAAACTATAGTGTTGATATACTGCTTATGTTTTCAAACTGCTATTGTTTATATACTAGTTTATGTTCAAATGCATTCTAATGTTTATACTATAATATTTATATATTGCAAATACATTCTAATGTTTATATACTATAGTGCTTATATACTTTTATGAGCTAGTTTTTTACGGCTAGTTAATTTTTTCCTGCAATGCAACTTTAGTGCTGCTACTTTAGTGTTGATATACTTCATGAGTTTGTGTAATTTCATATGGCAGCCTATAATGCTGCTACTTGTATTATGAGTGAAATTTTGTTGCCATATCATGTTAAAATCATTTTCTACTCACACATTATTGTTAGTGTTGATGTGTGTTTGTAACTTTGTGTACATAGTATTATGACTACAAAGAGAAAAAATCATGTTGATGAAATTCAAAGATATAAAGCTAGTTGGACGGATCTTAAAGTTAACGAAATATTCATTCAAGCATGTATGGATCAAGTTACGAAAGGTGAGCGCATTGGAACTAGCTTTACCAAGACGGGTTGGAAAAACATTGTTTCTCAATTTAATGGATCATCCGGGAGAAATTATGACAAGACAAAATTGAAGAATAGATATGATAGCTTGAGAAAGGAATGGAGAGCATGGTTTAATTTATTTGGAAAAGTTACCGGAATGGGGTGGGATAGTGAGAAGAATTCATTAGTACTATATTTCAATTTAAATTAGTATTGTAATAATATTTTAGTGCTATGTTGCATTTCAAATTTTATTATATATTTGTAATTTTTATTATGTTTAAATATTATGAATTTTGTCTTTTTTATTTATGTGTTTAACCATGTCCATTTTGGTAATTATACATTCAAAATCAATTTTGATAAAAATCATCCAAACAACATTAATTGATAACAATCACTTTTACATAAATGTATCCAAACATAAATCAATTCTGTTAAACTCAATTCTGTTAAAATCAATTCTACCAAACTCAATTCTATCAAAATCAATTTTGTTCACCGCCAATCCAAACACACACTTAGGAAAGTTCGTTTCTAACAAATATTATGCTAAATAAATATTCAGGTCAATGTGCAGGGAATGGTAACCGAAGGTTAGCGCCATCAAAGAATCTAACAATCTTAATACTTTGGACATCACAAAGTTATTTGGGAAGCTTGTTGAACATGACAATGAGATGAAATGACTCATGGATAGCAAAGTGAAGTTGAAAAAGAAAGAGAAAGGTAAAGAATAGAGAATGGGTCTTTTGTTGAAATCTTCAACATCTAAGGTGAATAAGTTAAAGTAAGAAAGTGATATTTCTAACGAAGAATATTCAATGGAAGAGGAGATAAGGTTATTAGTTAGATGCTAAAATTGATACTTGAAAATAAACAAGCTCAAGCATTCCGACAAAGGTTTGATAAATTTCAAAAAGACTCATCCATCTAAAATATAACATAAGAAAAATTATGAATACATCACATCTTATGAGTGTGGAAAAACATGACATCTTAGAACTACTTGTCCAAGTCTCACTAAACATCATAAAAAGAAGGATAAAAAATTCTACTAGACGAAATGCAAAAGCACCAAAGGCCATAAAGCCTATATCAGGTGGGAATAAGAGGATGAGAGTTCCTCCTCAGATTCTTGATCAAGCTCGGATGATGAATGTTCTAATCTATGTAACGACACATAATAAAAGCGAAGACTCACAGGTATACTCTTCTAATTCTGAAAATGAACCTTCATATAGAGAATTGTTGGAAGCGTTTGATGAAATGTATGTGGATTATTTAAATGATTATAATAAAATTTCTCTCCAAAATAAAGTCATTTTAAAAATTGAAAAGGAGATTAATGATATTAATAGAGCTTTGGATTCCTTAAAAGAAGCACATACATCTTTAATCGATGAGCGTTTTAATGTTTTTAACACTTTAGTTGAAAAGGTAGAAAAAGTAGAGGGTGTTACTTGTCCAACTTTAAAATTTGAAATTGAAAATCTCAAAGGACAATTAACACATGCTATTTATCTATCTACTACTAGTTCTACATCCTCAAGTGATAAAGAGATCGATTTTAAGAAAATCTCTCATGTTACTAGAAGAAATAGAAAAAGTTTTCATCTAAAGGTTTATGTCATTATTGTGGTGATAAATGTCATATAAGGCCTCTTTGTCATATTAGGAATATCCAAGTTCCTAATGATAAAATGACATGGATACCTAAGTGTTCCTTAACTAACCCCAAAGGACCCACTAGTTGGGTACCTAAATTGTTTATTTGATTGTCTGGAAGAAAGTCTTATCTCTATGAAAAGGTTATGGTCCCTAGATAGCGGTTGCCAAAGACACATGACAGGGATATGCTTCAATGTTCATTAAGTTTGATGATAAAGAAAGTGATCACGTTACGTGTGGGGACAACACAAGAGGTATAATTTTAAGAGAATGTGTTGTGGAAAATCCCTCCATAATCACCATAGAAGGTGTGTTTTTAGTTGAAGGGGTTAAACACAATTTACTTAGTGTTAATCAATTATGCTAGAAAAGGTACTATGTGGTCTACCCTTGTAAGACCCCAATTTTGATCCTAAGATCCCTCATGCTATCTCATCATTTGCATTGACTTTGGGATCACACCTTGACATCCTCCTTACCCCTCATTCATTGGGTTTTCATTGGGACAGATCACCAAGAAAATTTGATTGTATCATACTTTATTTTTCTTTGTTTACTAGCCAAAATATGTCAATGTATAGCTTTATTTCTTTTGTAGGTAGTGTGTGCATCCACCAATGCCTCATCAAGCTCACAACTAGGGTTTGAGACCCTTAGTGCAAGATATCAATCAAGGAAAGATTAAAATTGGTTATAAACATCATATATGGATCCCCATGTTCTTCATTTATCATTTTGATCAAGAATTCATCAAGACTTTGAAGCTTGTTTGCCTTGGAAGCCCTAATTCATCTGGGTATCTTGTGTGACTTCCTCAGCAAGTTTCTTCAATAATTGGTCAAATATTTAAATGGATACTTAATAATACATCATATTATGCATATATTATCCTCCATGAGTCCCACATATCAACATAACTTCAAGTTTTCAAGTTGGTTCAAGGTGGTTGACCAGAGAAAGTCAACTAGTTAAAATTGGGGTTCCATAGACCCTATCTCCCACAATGTTTGTCATATGAAAATAATTCCAAGATAAAATTTACTCCTCATGACATTCCAAACAACTTTCATGTTGACATCAAGAGCTAGTTTTGCTTGGAAAGTCATTTTTTATGGTGAACCATTATAGGTCATGTTGTTTGTGCCCTAGTTAGGAGGTCAACTTCCAAGAGCCATAGCTTGCTCAATTTTTATGATATAAATGCCATACAAGTTTCATTATCAAATTCAAGATGTCTTATCCGGCTTTTATTCTTTGAGAAATTTCAAAATCAACTTGCAAGAGCATGTGACAAGAGGAAACATTATAGGTCATTTTGGGCCATAACCATTGAACAAGCAATTTTTGTCAACTTCTAAAATGCATAACTCACTCATGACAAATTCAAATGATATAAAATTTGTGACTAAACTGAAGAGGGATGAAATATATACAACTTTGGTGAAGGAACCATTTCCATTTGAAGCTCATAGCAAAAGCTATTCAAGGTGGAAGAAGTGGTCATTTGACTTGGTACTTAGAAAACATTCAATTATGTTTGATTTCTCAAACTTCCACCTCAAAATTCATTATGATCCAAGATTAAAATGGTAAAGTGTTCAACATAAAAGTTGTTCCCCTTGATGCCACCTTTCCAAAAAGTCTAAGATCACTTCATTTGGACAAGATTTGAGGGACTTGCACATGGTTCCTTTCATAGGTTTGTTTTGGCAAGACTTGAATTCATATAACCATTTCCTGTTACATGCTTACATGTTAATGTTTCAGTACTCATTGTGCATGAATTGGAGAAAAATCACATCATGAATTGGGCCCAAATTAATGCCCATGCATCCATGCACCAAAGTTGCTAAAATTGGCAAAATTTCAAAGCGTGTGAAAAGCAACTTGTTATGCTATATATACATGACCATTTTGATCAGAATGAGGATCCTGCTTGCCCAAGCTTTGAACCATTGTCTCCCTAGCCTCCATTAAAGGATAAACTTGAAGATTTCACTTGAATTCGAGTTTTAATTCTCCTTCTGTTTTGAGATTGAAACTCCAAGAATCTAAGCCTCTCTTTGATCCATTCACTTCCTGCAAGCTTCTAGAGTCGAGCCAAGGAAAATTGGAAGCAAGATCGAGCCAGATTCAAGCTACCTCAAGGTGATTTTTTAGAAACTTTGAGCCTTCGATTCTCTTTCAATTCTTAACCATTCTCTTTGATTTTTGGTTGGATGAAGTCCTACCAATGTAGGCAACAAGATTAAGTTTCTTTGAGGTCAAATCGAAACAACTCAGATCATGAACCTCAAATTTCAAATCCATGTATCTTTCAATATACTTGGAATTGGATGAAATGGAGGTCAGATTCAAGCTCATGAGCATTTTCCCTTTAAAACCATGTCCTTACTTTTCATTTTTATGATGGTTTGTGGTGGACCAGTCTGGTGAGGTCCACTGGAGAAGATGACCGGAGTTAGGGCTCCGGTGGTGCGTTGGCACCTTCCAAACCATCTGATCTTTTTAATTTTTTTTAATATTGACCCTTGGTTCTGATTACCATTGGTGTTGCACATTGACCCAGGTCTTTGGTCGAACGCGCGCGCTTGGCCATCAGATCTGTCACCTCAATTAATGAGAGAGATCTGATGACCCTTGTTTTTTCTCAATTATTTTAATTTTTGATTTTATTTTTAAATAGTCTTATTTTGTTTAATTCATGATAAATCCATTTTTAATCCAAAAAATATGAGACTTTCACAAAAAGTCTTTAAATATTTTTCTCTTCCATATTTTAAATTAAAATTATTTATTGGCTTAATTTTGGTATTTTTCATGAATTAAATGTTTTTGTGCATATTTTTAATTGTTTTAAAATACTTCTGACTTTCCAAAAATCATGTAATTTTTTGTCTAAGGTCCCTTGACCTTGTTTAACCTAGTATAAATTCCTTGGCCATTTATTTGGTGTCTTGAAGGGATTTGAGGTTTTGACCAAATTAAAATGCATTTTAATTCATTTTAAATATGATTTTTAATTGATTAAATGCTTAAAAATTATGTTGAGCCATTTTTACAGTCTTGTGATGTTTGACTTTCTGTTTGGGCCTTGGTCATGGTTGATTTGACTTTTTTTTATCAAAACCATTGGATTTAGGAATTGATGAAATGTATATTTCATCTCCCAAAATGAATGGATGGTATTAATTAAATTAAATTCCTCTCATGATCAATTTGTGTTTCTATTTCCCCTTCGCTCTTAATCTTCACCCCTTCCCCATTTCCCCATTGAACAATGAAATCTTTTTATGTCTAAGTGCTAATTGATTCATCATTAACCTTGTGTCATATGAATCAATACGAGTCTGACTGAGATAGGTCCCTCCCTTTTTTTAGTGTGTGGTATGTTTTAGGAGTTTGGTTCTTTGTACCAAATCTCTAACATGCATTAACACCTATATTTTTTATGGCCCGACCTCAGATAGTTGCGACTTCTACATAAGTCCAATTATGATTGCTTAACATAAAGCTAAATTTGATCAAGAAGGCATATCATTCTAGTAAGTGAGATTGTAAGTCTCCCATTCTTCATGGCATTGTGTGGAAACTTGACCTTTTTTCCTTTCATGAGAGATAGTGACATACTTGTTGAACTATCCAAGTTGGAGCCTTTCTCATGGAAGATGTCTTGGTTTAAGGATTCATACTTATGAATGAATAGTTGAGTGTTCTCCAAAGAATGATTTAATCAATTAAAACTCACCACTAACATTTGACTAACTATTAACTAACTCTTATTAATATTGCTTTACTTTCAAGTCATTTACTTTATGCACTTTAAATTTCAGTACCTTTATCATTCATTGCCATTTACATTTCATGCAACTTGTTTATGTTTCAAGTCTTTTTTCACTTTACTCACTTGAGTCATATCTTGATTGTATATATTGTTTGCTTTCTTTTGTTTTGTTGGTGGTATTAGGACCTTAAAACACCTAATAACAACAAAAACCCTAAAAAATATCTTGTTGGACTTGATCTGAACTTTTGGACTTAGAACTAGGCAACGTTCCCTATGCTAAAGGACTTGGCCAATGCCAACATTTGAGACTGAGCTATCTTTGATTTTGCATTCATTTGATGCAAGACCTTTGAGTGCCCTTGGTTCATTTGTTACTCTGTCTTTGTGCTTAATTATTACTTTGTTATTATTGTCTATGTCTGATGTTTTGTTCTGAGTTGATCAAGGAATATCCATCTGCTACATTGGAAGACATTTGAAGACTGCTAGCTATTGGAGTTATTGCTTGGATATGGTTATCTTTATTTGATGCCTTGAGCTTTATGATGTTTGGATGTTGCTCATTGCTTATTGCTTATTGCTTATCAAAGTCCAAAGGAAAATGGGTTTCTATATGACATTCTTGTCTGTTGGATTGCATCCCATTGATCAAATCTTTCCAACTCTTAAATTTTAATTTTTTCTTAGGGTAGTCTCTTCATCTCCTCCCACTTTATTTAATTTCAAAATTCTCAATCTTTTCAAAAACCTTCTTTTCCTTGTGATTTCAAACTTAGACATGTTTTAATGATTAGAAACTTTGGCCTTACGCCACTGATTTTTCAAACTTCTTTTCTTAAATCAAATTTGTAAGTAAACTTAACCAGATTGAATTAAATTTCAAAAGACAAAAATAACTAACAACCTCGTTCAACCCTTTGGCCTCTTGTGCCCTTTTACTTAAAATTTTGTTAAAATCAATTCACCAACTTCTTTGAAATTTTTACCATGAACTACGGGGTTTTGATCCCTCATTTTTATGTAGGTAAGTAGGCATAAGGCTGAAGGTCTTATCAAACACAAAAAATATAATCAATGAATTTGTTTCTTATCCCCACACTCTTTATTTTATCAAACATCATTTATACCAAAAATATATGCACATAAAAAATGGCTCCCTACCAGTACCTAGGATACTTTGGGTGCCAACACATTCCCTCTATGTAACCAACCCCCTTACCTGTAATCTCTATCATTTTATTAGTTTTGATTTGAAAACTTCTTATCTTTGGGTTATATTCGTGCTTTTCCCTTTTCCTTTGGAAACAATAAAAGCACGATGGCGACTCTAGTTTTACTGACGTCAAGTTTATCCATAACTTGATGGTCACGAATTTACCGCTACAGAAATTAAGTGGCGACTCTGTTGGGGAGTAGTCCGCAGTGGGTTTAGCCTACTTTTTATGTGTATATATTTGTATATTTGATGTTTGTATATGTTGTTTGTGTGATATAATCTGTCTGTTATGCTTGGTGATCTCTGTGTGGTCAGATAAGTTCTAACCCGAACTTGAGTGCAATTAAGATATGGAGATGGTATAGTCCTATTCAACTTGTGTGGAGTAGTCCTTAACAAGTTGGCTTGAGACCCATCTACTCAGTGGAGACCTCTTTAGAGTTATTGATGTCACATAAGTTATTTATGGATAGGCATTACTTTCTCTGATTTGGGGTTCGAGAAGCTGAGGACCGTAGAACATTTAACCCAACTTGGCCTATTTAGGACGTAGTGCGGAGACTGTTCAGGTGTAGACTTGATAACATTTTTTACACGATACTACACTCATACGGGTTTCTCTTGAGAATATTACAGGTTAATGAGTCAGTCATCCTAACCTGTAATATCCGATATATGGGATCAAGACTCTAGGAACTTCTTAGAACATGATTTGCAGGTTGTTATCCTTAGTACACTCCTTTGGGATTTTTTTTAACCTGGCTCCATGCTCATGACTCACAACAAACCCTTTGATTCTAGGTTGATCTGATCAAGTCTCATCAATATCAATGGAACTTGGATGTTGATAAGGTGAAAACCATAATCCACCAAAATGGATGATTGATCTTGATGATGACTTGATCTATCCCCTGACCTTTGTTTGTGTTTGCCTTTGTGTGTGATCCCTTGTTTGTGATTGTTGCATTCATGCATTCATGTGCATCATGAAATTCATCACAAAAAAGTAAATTTCAAGGAAACTAAGGTCTTATTTGCAAATATTTTCAGACCATGGATTATGGACGAAGGAACACTAAGAAGTACCCTTTCAGATGTCCTGATTTGAAAGAGTTAAGGAAGTTGTCATCTTTTGTAATAGATCCTTTGGACTTTAAGAAACGTCATGGGAAACTTTTGTCCGTATTATCTACTGATGTGGTTTAAGGACTCTTGAGTATGTTGGTCCAGTTTTATGACCCTCTCTATCGGTGCTTCACTTTTCTTGACTATCAGCTTGTGCCTACATTGGAGGAGTATGCCCATCTCTTGGGTATGCCTGTATCTGACAAAGTACCTTTCAATGGATTGGAGGAGATTCCCATATCTCATGTCATAGCCGAAGCTCTTCATTTGAAGAAATTTGAGATTGATGCTCATTTTGTGAAGAAATGAGGTATTCTCGGGTTGACTTCTGAGTTCCTCATTGGTAGAGCTATTGTTTTTGCTCAAGCCGGTAGCATGGATGCTTTTGAAGCTATCTTTATTTTTCTCATATATGGTCTAGCTTTGTTTCCTAATATTGACAATTTTGTTGATGTTAACACCATTAGAATCTTCTTGATTGGAAATCATGTTCCTACTCTTTTGGGTGACATGTATTTCTCTTTGCATTTAAGGAATTCTAAGGGTGGTGGGACTATTGTGTGTTGTATTCCTCTTCTGTACAAGTGGTTCATTTCGCACTTGCCTCAGATACCTGCTTTCCTGGAGAACAAGTAATGTCTACGGTGGTCTCAGAGACTTATGTCTCTCACTAATGATGATATTGTTTGGTATGATTCAACATTGGGCAACTTGGATATTATTGATAGTTGTGGTGAGTTCTCTAATGTGCCTCTTATTGGTATGCAAGGAGGAATCAACTACAACCCTACATTGGCTCATCGTCAACTTGGGTTCCCCTTGAAAGATAAACCTAATAACGGTCAGTTAGAGGGTCTATTCTATCGGGAGGGTAAATATTCCCAACTTCTAAAGAAAAGGATGGAGCATGCTTGGCATAATGTGCATAAGAAGGGAAGATCCGAGCTTGGTCCATGCAACTGTGTAGCTTTGGAAGCTTACACTATTTGGGTGAAGAAGAGAGCTTTGGAGCTGAAGATGCCATACGCTTGTGAGAGACCTATGTCTATGGTTTTGGCTAAGCCATAAACTCTTCCTAACCAAGATGTAGAGGAGTTGGAAGGCGCACTTGCCAAGATGAAGCAAGAGAGGAATATGTGGGAAGAACAGTTCCATGCTTTGAGCGGAAAGCATGAAGAGTTACAACTTGAGTTGAAAGACAAAGATGCACTTATTGAGATTCTTAAGGATCATGCAATAAAGAGACAAAGAGAACCAGAGGGTTTAGTCGCCTCTAGCATGCCTCCACCTTCCGGTGCTTGGAAGAAGATTGTAGATCAGCTTGTTCTCGAGAAGGCTCAGATGAAGACATCTTTTGAGTCCGAGATTTGACGCATCCGCAAGGAAATATACTCCTTTGGACAGGTCTTCTGATGCAGTTTCTAGGAATCCTTAGGATGATAGTTTCCTTTTCTCTTATAATTGTATTTTGGTTTCTGAAATTGTACTCACTGTAATTCTTCCAAAATTTTATGAATATTAAGAGATTTTTTATGGTCAAATTGAATTATTATTATATTTTGCAAATAAGACTTCATATATTCCTTGAAATTAAAAACAAATAAAAAACATTGCATTTCATGCATCATTTGCATAACAGGGTTCTTCCGTCAGGTGTCTTATCAGTTCTTCTTTTGTGTATCAGCCAAGCTAACTCACCACTCGAGCTAATCGACCGCGAAGAATGGAGCATCTAGAGCAAGAGAATAGAGAGCTTAAGGACAAGATCTCCAGACTTATGGTGTTAATGGAATCCGTGATTGCTGCTCAGAACCAGCCGTCACCGTCTCCTGCAACTCCTTCTCCTCAGAGGACTGTCATTTCCGAGATTGCTTCTCCATCTATAACTATTATTGCTGCTAGCCAATCTGTTCCCGCCATGCCAGCTGGATTCCCTTGGGGAATGCCACCTGATTTTATGCCAAAAGGGTATGTGCCCACTTTTGTTTCTCTGTCGGTATCTAGCACAGTCATGCCAATGCCTCCTCCTATCGTTCACACTCTGCCTCGTGTTGAGGAAACTATTTTCCACTCTGAGTTGTCTGAAGGTCCGGACATGTATGAAAAGATGGATGAAATGAAGGATCAATTTATTGAGTTACGTAAGAAGTTGAAGACTCTCAGGGGAAAAGATTTATTTGGCAAAAGTGCTGCTGAATTATGTTTGGTTCCAAATGTCAAGATTCCGGTGAAGTTCAAGGTCCCAAAGTTTAAAAAATACAAAGGGAATACTTATCCATTGAGCCACCTTGTTATGTATGCCAGAAAAATGTCTACTCAAACTGATAATGATCAGCTGCTGCTTCACTACTTCTAGGACAGTCTGACTAGAGTTTCCCTAAGATGGTACATGGGCCTAGGCAGTGCTAGCATCCGTACTTTCAATGACCTAGGTGAGGCCTTTGTCAAGCAGTATAAGTACAACGTTGATATGGCGCCAGATAGAGATCAGTTGAGGTCGATGTCTCAGAAGGATAAGGAGACGTTCAAAGAATATGCTCAGAGATGGAGAGAGCTTGCTGCTCAGGTTAGTTCGCCTTTGGAGGAAAAAGAGATGACCAAGGTTTTCCTAAAGACACTGAGTTTATTTTATTATGAATGCATGATTGCAAGTGCCCCCAATGATTTTACCGGAATGGTAAATATGGGGATGAAATTAGAGGAAGCAGTTCATGAAAGGCGTCTATCTAAAGATGAAGCGTCAACCAGCAAGAAGTATGGCGGGAGTTTTTCTAAGAAGAAAGAAGGAGAGACTAATGCAGTATCAGCTGGGAGGCAGAGGAGGCCTCATATAAGGAAAATTTCTCAATCCCGTCAGCATCGACACCAAGTTTCGTCAGTGATTCCAGTTTTTTCCAATAATTCAACCAATCAATCAGTTCCAATTCAACAACAACATCAGCAACAACCACAACAAAGAACCAACTACAACAACAACAATCATCATCAGTAAAATTTTGAGAGGAAGAAGGTCTCTTTTGACCCTATTCCTATGACGTATACAGAGTTGTACCCGTCTTTGGTACTCAAGAATCTTATTCATCCAAGAAACCCTCCGCAAATTCCTGAGCCACTACCATGGTGCTTCAAGCCTTATCTTCATTGTGCTTTTCACCAGGGAGCCCCTGGTCATGATATATAAAATTGTTACCCACTAAAGTATGAAGTTCAGAAACTTGTGAAGAGTGGTATGGTGTCCTTTGAGGACAGAGCGCCAAATGTGAAAGCCAACTCGTTGCCTGCTCATGGTAACGCTTCTATCAACATGGTGAAGGGTTGTCCCGGGAATTTCAGATTTTTTGATGTGGGGCGTATTCGTAGATCTTTGGTGGAAATGCATTGTACTTTGTGTTTGATTAGTGATTGTGAACATAACAATGATGGTTGTGTCATTTGCAGTGTGAACCCTTATGGGTGTATGATTGTCAAAAGGGATATCCAAAAGTTAATGGATGAGAATGTAATCCAAATTCAACAGTCAAGGGATATGGGAGATGATGTGAATATGATAGTTTTAGTATTCACGACCCCTGAGCGGGTAGTTATTCAGTATGATAGCAGCAACAACAATAATGGCAACAAATCGGTATCGTTGTTGGTAATATGGTTAGCGGGCCCTATCCCATATGCATCCGATAAAGTTATACCATATCAGTATAATGCCACAATGATTGAAAATGGTCACGAGGTTCCTCTTCCAGTTGTAGACTCAGTGGTAAATATTACGGATATTACAAAGGTGACCCGTAGTGGTCGGGTGTTCAGTCTGGTTTTTTCTAAGATTGTAGAAGATGTTTCCATGGGAAATAAGGCAGAAGTTCCTACAGTGGATCCATTTAGTGCTCCAATGTGTCAGTATGGTGAATCCATCAAATTGAAGACTAACAATGATGATGAGGTGTTAGGGTTGATTAAAAGAAGTGAATTTAACATTGTGGAGCAACTGCTCCAAACACCGTCAAAGATCTTTGTGTTGTCATTGTTGATGAATTCTGAAGCACACAGAGAAGCATTGCAGAAAGTGTTGGAACAAGCTTATGTTGAACACTATGTTACTGTGGATCAGTTTGACCATATTGTTGCCAACATCACTTGTAACAATTTGAGTTTTTGTGATGAAGAACTTCTCGAGGATGGCAGGAATCACAATTTGGCATTACATATTTCGATGAATTGTAAGGAGGATTCTTTGTCCAATGTGTTGGTTGATACATGATCATCGTTTAATATGTTGCCGAAGTTAAATCTATCAAGACTCTCCTATCAAGGTGCCCCAATGAGGTATAGTGGCGTGGTTGTTAAAGTGTTTAACGGTTCTCGTAAAGTTGTCATTGTAGAAGTGGACCTTCCGGTGAAGATAGGCCCGAGTGATTTCTAAATTACTTTCCAGGTAATTGATATCCACCCAGCCTATAGCTATTTGTTGGGAAGGCCATGGGTTCATGAAGCTGGAGTTGTGATGTCTACTCTTCACCAGAAGCTGAAATTTGTGAAGAATAACAAGCTTGTAGTTGTTGGCGGAGAGAAGGCATTGTTTGTAAGCCATTTTTCATCTTTCACTTACGTTGATGCTGAGGAGGAAGTTGGAATGTCGTTCCAAGCTTTGTCCATTGTTGATGAATAAAAGAAAGTTGGGGCGCCCATGTCTACTTTAAAAGATGTGCAAAAGGCTATTCAGGTTGGTAGTATTGATAAATGGGTCGTGCCGTGGAAGTCACAGAGAACAAGAATAGGGCAGGACTAGGATTTCAACCAGGGTCATTCAATACCAAAGTCAAGGTTATACAACCAATTTTCCGTAGTCGAGGGTTCGTTCATGAGAATGATCAACACTCGGCCGCGTTTATAGAAGATAGTGATGAAGACGAAGTTTGTGACAACTTTGTGACACATGGCCAGACTTGCAACAAATGGGTTGTTGTTGATATTCCTACTTTCATTCACCGTTTTAAGTAATTTGTTTCTATTATTTTAGAAAAATCCTTCTCCTATGCCTAAGAGAGAAGTGAACATTATTGGACAGTTTCCTTATTATCATCAATGAAATACAATTTTATTCATCCACATCTATGATGTTTTATTTTTACTTTTTGCTTTTTCTAAAAATGGTAATCACAACAAACATAAATAAATAATAATCTTTCCATCTGCATAATATGTGTTTGCACTCCAGTTCTCTAAAATCAAAATATCAAATCATTATGCAGGTTGATTCTCAAACCCATTGAATACAATGATCATACTCCCTCTCCAAACTTTGATTTCCCTGTGTTTGAAGATGAGGAGGAGATTGATGATGAAGAAGTATCTAATGAGTTATCCTGTTTTATTGAGCATGAGGAGAAAGCCACTCAGCCGTTTGAAGAGCAAATTGAATTAGTCAACTTGGGTTCCGAGGATGATGTGAAGGAAGTCAAGATCGGGTCTCAACTGTGTCTAGAAGCTAATAAAGGGTTGATTGATCTTCTTCGAGACTATTATGATGTGTTTGCTTGGTCCTATCAAGATATGCATGGTTTGGATTCTGAGATTGTGGAGCATAGATTTCCTTTGAAGCCAGAGTACCCGCCGGTCAAGCAGAAGTTGAGAAGAACTCATCATGATATGGCAGTGAAGATTAAAGAGGAAGTGCAGAAGCAGATTGATGTTGGTTTTCTTGTTACCTCCGAGTATCCACAGTGGGTGTCCAATATTGTGCATGTTCCTAAGAAAGATGGAAAAGTCCGCATGTGTGTTGATTACAGAGATTTGAATAAAGCCAACCCGAAAGATGATTTTCCTCTGCCACACATTGATATGTTGGTAGACAATACAACAAAATTCAAAGTCTTTTCGTTTATGGATGGACTTTCCAGTTATAATCAAATAAGGATGACACCTAAAGATATGGAGAAGACCATATTCATTACACCCCGGGGAACATTCTATTTTAGAGTGATACCTTTCGGTTTAAAGAATGTTGGCGTAACATACTAGAGAGCCATGACCACTCTTTTCCATGATATGATGCATAAAGAGATTGAGGTTTATGTTGATGATATAATTGCTAAATCTAGTGATGAAGAAAAACATGTTGAACATTTGTTGAAGTTATTCCAGCGTTTGAGGAAATATAAACTCCACTTGAATCCCAATAAATGTACTTTTGGTGTTCATTCTAGTAAGTTGTTGGGCTTCATTGTCAGCGAGAAGGGGATTGAAGTTGATCCTGCCAAGGTCAAAGCAATAAAAGAGATGTCGGAGCCCAAAACTGAGAAGCAAGTCAAAGGTTTTCTCAGCCATATGTGCGCCTTTATTCAAGCTTATTCAGAAAGATCAATCTTGTGATTGGACCGAAGATTTCCAGAAAGCTTTTGATAGTATCAAAGAGTATCTGTTTGAGCCTCCGATTCTGTCCCCTCCTATTGAAGGAAGACCCTTAATCATGTATTTAACTGTGCTTGAATAAAGTATGGATTGTGTTCTTGGTCAGCAAGATGAATTTGGGAAGAAAGAATATGCTATTTACTACCTCAATAAGAAGTTCACCGACTGTGAGACTTGGTATTCTATGCTTGAGAAAACATGTTGCGCATTGGCTTGGGCTGCTAAGCATCTGCGCCAGTATATGTTGAATCATACTACTTGGTTGATATCCAAAATGGATCCAATCAAGTACATTTTTGAGAAGCCTGCTTTAACTAGGAGGATCGTCCGTTCGCAGATGTTGTTATCTGAGTATGATATTGAATACAGATATCAAAAAGCTATTAAGGGTAATGTCTTGGCTGACCATTTGGCCCACCAACCAATTGAAGATTATTAGTAAGTGCAGTATGATTTTCCTGACGAAGAGATTTTGTACTTGAAGATGAAAGATTGTGATGAGCCCTTGCTTGAAGAAGGGCCAGAACCTAGTTCCCATTGGGACATGGTATTTGATGGAGTTGTTAATCGTATGGTAATGGCGTCAGGGCAGTGAGTATTACTCCTCGCGGTACTCATTTTTCATTTATAGCTAGATTGACCTTCGAGTGTACAAACAATATGGATGAGTATGAAGCTTGTTGTCATACCCCAAAATTTGCCCATCAATAGTTCAAGACATTTTTCAAGGGCATTCCGACTCATTTTATGGCACTGATCTTAAAGGGACAAAGGCCCAGCTCACGAATGGCCCAATCCAGAAAATGGCCCAAAATGGCCTGTTCGCTACACGCTCGCCTAGCGAACGTTACGTTCGCTACACGCTCGCCTAGCGAACGTTCGCTACACGCTCGCCTAGCGAAGCAAACGTTCGCTACCAGCTCGCCTAGCGAAGCTGACAGACAACAAAAAATTTCGGGCTTCGGTCTGAGCCCATTAGGTCATGAAAAAGGGCATTATAAATACCAGCACTTCAGTAATGAAAGGGACGAAAAAAGGAGAGAGGAGAACTCTAGCAAGCAAACCCTAGCGCTCACAGACGGAAAACCCTAAAGGAAGCCCTGAAGGAAAAGCCGGCGGCGGCAAGGTCACTTCCGCTCAATTCGGTCCGATCAGCCAATTCAAGGTTACAATTCGATTACCAACAGGTTGGCATTGCTATTACTACCCTATGTTCTTAATTTGCACATGGTATCATGATTGAATTTATGAAACTATCTTAAGTTTTACATATGAATTTAAGTATGCATGAACCGTTGAATGTCTAACCACATAATCTCTGTAATGAATGCTATAAAATGTGAAGCTTGCTGCCATTATATCGTTATTAAAACCGGAATCCGCAGCCGCTCGCTAGCACATCGCTAAGCGAACATGCCGCGAGTATTCGCTAAGCCTTCGCTAGGCGAGGCAGGCGCGAACCTGACAGTAACCGACTTTTCTATTCTGATTTTTCATTCATGTTTTATCATAGCCAGGCATTGTTTATCTGATCATATTACTGTTGCTTTTGCGGTGTAATCCTCGATTGCACCCTGATTTGGTATTCTAACCCGTTTGCTGAATGTTGCAAAGGTTCACACGTCCCAGAAAAAAGACCGCTGTTAGGTCTTCCACTTTATTTGTGGGATACCCTTGTGGAGGCTCACCCTAAATTGCTTAATTAACTTTAATGTGTTAATTTTAATAATTAATTTTAATGTGTTAATTTTAATAATTAATTTTAAGGTATTAATTTTAATGTATTATTTTTAATGTATTGATTTTAATGTGAAGATTCATCATAATCACCTAATTAACTTTAAAATATGGCCTTTAAATATGTGATTTTGGACCTCTCTTGTGCCTTACGATATTACGGTATTACGGTCATGTCCCGCGAATGTGGGGATACCCTTAGCAAAGACCCTTCGGTTAAATCATCATAAAATAAATCATAGTCCCTCGGATGTTGCCTTCGAATATATGATTTCGTCCCTCGATGACCCTTCGGTGTAGCCTACGGTTAAATGATGATCGTCCCTTCGAATGCTAAGGTATCCTTACAACTGTTGCCTTCAATGACCTATCGATGACCCTACGATGACCCTTTTACATCCAAAGGATAAAACTACTTATTTCTCAATAGTAAGGACAGTTTTACCCTCATAAGGATAGGAAATGCCCATAACGACCTCAGGAAGGTATAACTCTCAATTACTGGATCATAACCTAAAACATTTTCCACCCTTCACACTTTACACTTTACAAATCCTAGAAAATCACCACTTGGTATACATTCATACTAGAATCATTACCGAGCTATATTTTTCTAAACCATTTTCAAAATCAAACGAGATAAATACTTTGTATACATTCATACGAGAATCATTACAAAGTTAAACTCTCTTTCAAACATTTTTTAAGCAATTCACCAACACTTTTTCAGACAAAAATATAAGTGATCCAGCAATTAAGAGCCCATGGATAACCATGGATACAAAGGGTGCTAATACCTTCCCTTTGTATAATGTACCTCCCGAACCCAAAATCTATTGAGGTCTTTCCTGTTCTTTTCCACCTTTCCTTATTGGATAAAAGAAAAGTCGGTGGCGACTCTTGCTATCCGCGACATTGCGATAAAAAGCAAAACACCCCAAGTCAGTTCACCGTATGACAGAACTGGCGACTCTGCTGGGGAATCTTTAAAAAGAGAGGTTACCTTAAAAACAAGATCACTTATTCCAAATTGTCTGATTTACTTTTAAGGGATTGCTTGGGTATTTTTGAGTGAAAGATCCTACACCCGGATCTAGTGTACCTTAGGTAAGTAGCAATAGATCATCGCGACTATCCGGCGTATACTGGAATGGTTAAAATGATGGCTACGGTTAATGTGACACTTTGGTTGTCCTGATGTTCCTCATGTTACTTGAGGAAAAATTTGGCTTCCGCGTGGTGTCATCAAAGCATTAACCAGACTTTTAGAACCCTAATTGACTCATCCTGGCCATTAGAAAGTAGTGAGATAACTGACTTCGGTTCCGACTGGGGTTGGTTGAGACTCGATACTACACTCTTTGAGATTGGACTTTAGGGAAGCTTCGGTCAACCACTTGGTGTTGCACTGAAGTGGACTTAAGGAAAGGTCGATGATTTGAGATCCTTTTAGAACCCGGTTACTATTCTAGGACAGGTTGAACCAACTAAACTTCAGTGGGGAGGGTACTTACCTATGGAACTCATGCAAGCCTTAAGACCTAGGAATGATGGTTGTGTGACTTGCTTGTGCTTGTTATTTATTTAACCTCATAACATCATAACATCATAGCATCATAACATCATAGCATCATAACATATGCCATTTCAAGGACTTAGGGATTTAACTTTGCTCTGTTTTGTAAGGCTATGGCTCCCAGGAAGACCATCCGGATTAATCTTGTAGCAATCTCTCCTCAACTCAAGAATTTAGTGTTAGAACTTCCCGATCATGCTCAGTTCATCCAGAAACATGGCTCTCTCCTCAATTTGGTTACCACTGGTTTCAAAGAAGATATGATGAGAGTTCTATTCCAGTTCTTCGACCCTAAACATCATTGCTTCACATTCCCAGATTATCAGTTGGTACCCACATTAGAAGAATTCTCCAAGTTGCTTGGGATACCTATCCTTGATCAACTACCGTTCAGTGGTTTAGAAAAGGTTCTGAAGTCTGAAGAAGTTGCCGCAGCTTTACACATGACGAAGTCCGACATTGAAGCTAATTGGGTAACAAGGAGTGGAGTTAAGGGTTTACTTGCCAAATTCCTGACAAATAAGGCCCGAGAATTCTTAAAAGTTATGAATGTCCGTGCTTTCGAAGACATCCTGGCATTGCTAATCTATGGCTTGGTGTTATTCCCTAATCCAGACCAATTCATAGACATGAATGCTATTAAGATATTTCTCACTCATAACCCTGTACCTACCTTGCTCGGAGACATTCTGCATTCCCTTCACACTCGTACTATGAAAAGGCAAGGGACTCTCATGTGCTGCATACCTCTATTGTCTAGGTGGTTTATTTCACACCTTCCTCAATCAGTCTTGAAGAATGAGCAAAATCTGAAATGGTCTCAAAGGATAATGTCACTCTCCCATTCAGACATCCGTTGGTGTCCTCATCTCGAAGAAAATGTTACCATCATTGACCGTTGTGGCGAGTTCCCTAATGTACCACTCCTAGGAATAAGAGGAGGTATTACTTATAATCCTGCTTTAGCTCTGCGACAGTTTGGTTGTGCTCGAAGAGATGGTCCACATGAAATGATCATCGAAGGCATTGTGTTCGACTATGACAACGATTCCCAAGGCCTCCGTCAAAGATTTGTACGAGCTTGGGGCATGGTGAAGAGAGGTACGTTAGGACAGAAAAATTTTATTCCTATGGAACCTTATCTCAGATGGGTACGCGCCAGAGCTCGTGAACTTGTCATGCCATATCTTGCAATCGGACCTCAGATTGTCGAACCTGAAGCTGAAGGAGGTGCTCCTCAGATCATTCCTTATCCAGATATGCCTACCAACGTTGAGGAACTAAAAAGATCCTGGATCCAGTTGAGAGAAGAAAGGGATACTTTCGAGACTCAGTTCGTCGCAGAAAGGAAGAAAGTGTTAGAACTTACCCGTCAGCTTAATGAGGAACGAAGACTCAATGCGTATCTTCGCCCAAAAAGAAGTCGCCCCTGGGAGACTTGAGCTTTCATTGTATTTTTATATTATTCCTTTTGTAATGAACATTGATCAAAGAAATTAGCAATAAACATTTCTCTCTTGTTGGTGATTTACGCAAAGTTAAATTCCAAAAGTCCTTGAAAACATTTCATGCATTGCATAACATAACATAACACTGCATAACAGGTATTCTACAAGTTCAATGTTCTCACGGTCTTCATTACAAACAGAAAAATGGATCTCGAACAAACTGTCAAAGATCTCCAGACTCAGAATGCTCAATTCAAGGAGATGATGCTAAGCTTATCCAAGGGGCAGGAGGAACTAAAGGCTCTTTTGCTCGAAAAGAAGAAAGACAAGAAAGCTGTGAGTTTCATTAACCCGGGAAGAAGGCGTAAAGGACAGGCCGCAGGAGTCAAATTTAGGATCCCGAATGGCCCAGAAGAGGAGACAGAAAATGATTCAGAAGAGGAGAATGTCGATCTCTTCAACCCTGAGGACGACGATGAAGATTATGAAAATGAACAGTACTCTCCAACAGATGATAAGTACAAGTTGCTGGAAGAACGTATGCTAGCTATGGAGGGTCAGAAGGCGCCCGGTCTGGATTTCGAAAGTTTGGGTCTGGTCTCCGATGTGACCATTCCTCGCAAATTCAAAATCCCCACTTTCACTAAGTACGATGGTGCGTCCTGTCCTCAGATGCATCTGAGAGCTTATGTGAGAAAGATTCAGCCGCATACCACTGACAGGAAGCTATGGATCCATTTCTTCCAAGAGAGCCTGTCTGGCACACAGTTGGAGTGGTATTATCAGCTCGAGAGCTCTGACATCCGCACCTGGACTGATTTAGCAACAGCTTTCTATAAACAGTACCAGTATAACTCTGAACTAGCACCTACCCGGCTACGGTTGCAGAATATGACTATGGGATCTAAAGAAAGCTTTAAAGAATATGCTCAAAAGTGGAGAGATTTGGCGGGCAGAGTCAAACCCCCTATGACTGACAGAGAATTGGTGGACATGTTCATGGGCACACTGACCGGCCCATTCTACAGCCATCTACTGGGAAGTTCTTCATCAGGTTTCACTGAACTTATATTAACAGGTGAACGTGTTGAAAGCGGCATCCGAAGTGGAAAGATACAGGCGGCTACCTCTGCAAGCACCAAAAGGTCCTATCAGGGGAGGAACGAATCAAATGCTGTGTACGGTCAAAAGGGTCGTAACAAGAAAAACCGTGACCATGACATCGGAGCAGTTACGATTGCAGCACCACCATCTCAAAACTTCCAGCCCAAACAAGACAGGCCAAGAAGGCAGTTTACCAGGATCAATATGACCTTGGCACAGGCACTGCAGGGAATGCTAAAGGCAAATTTGATCACCCTTAGAGATCCTCCTACAAATCCCAACACTACCTCTTCTCGTTATAACCCCAATGCCAGGTGTGCATATCACTCCGATAGCCCCGGGCATGATACCAACGATTGCTGGTCATTGAAGAATAAGATTCAGGATATGATCGAAGCTGGAGAAATTGAGTTTGAGCCTCCGGAGACTCCTAATGTCATCACTGCTCCTATGCCTAACCATGACAAGACTGTTAATGCTATGGATGACGATTCTCACATCTCCAATGTGGCGGACTTAACATCTCCTCTCCCGATCATAAAGAGGAATTTATTGCAAGCTGGTTTATTTCCGGGTTGTGCTGAAGATTGCAATCTCTGCATACTCCGGCCCGAGGACTGTTTGAAATTGAAGAATGGTATTCAACGGCTGATGGACGATCGTACAGTTCTCTTTGAAAGGATTCCTAAGGCGGAAAACCCTATTGAAGAAATATCTGTGGTTGCTAGGTCCAAAGTTCCAGTGAAGATTACCGCTACCAGGGCGCCTGTGAAGATTACTGCTGAGCCCAGGGTTGCTCCCCTAATCGTCACTGCACCTGGCCCGATCCCGTATTCCTCAAGCAAAGCTATTCCGTGGAATTATGGCGGTGATGTTTACGTCCATGGCGTGAAGCAAGTGGATAATGCTGCTAATACTAGTGGCATTGTTGGGACTAGTAAAATTACTCGAAGCGGAAGGATCTTCTCTCCAGAAATCTCACCTCCTGTCCTTGAAACTCGAGGAAAGGAACCAGTTAATCCTTCTCAGTCAAAGACACCGGTCGAAGTTACTCCCGAAGATGTTGCCAAACAAGAAATGGAAGAAGTGCTGAAAATCATTCGCAAGAGTGATTTTGATGTTGTAGAACAGTTGGGGCATACCCCGTCTAAGATCTCGATGTTATCCTTGCTGTTATCTTCTGAACCTCATGCCAATGCATTGATAAAATTCTTGAAGACCGCTCATGTACCTCAGGAGACATCCGTCGATCAGTTCGAACATTATGTTGCTCACTTGGCTGTTGACAATGGCCTAGGCTTTTCCGACGCTGATCTGACACCAGCAGGAAAGAATCACAATAAAGCCCTGCATATCTCCATTGAGTGTAGGGGAATCACTTTGTCTCATGTGTTGACCGATAATGGCTCTTCCCTGAATGTGCTGCCGACAGCTGTGCTGGATAAGCTGGATTGTAAAAGCATTGAACTGAAACCTAGTGACATTGTGGTACGTGCTTACGATGGTGCGAAGAGTGTTGTCCATGGCGAAGTAGTCCTTCCTATCAAGATAGGACCTCAAGTCTTCAATACTACCTTCCATGTAATGAACATTCGTCCTGCCTATTCCTGCTTACTGGGACGCCCTTGGATTCATGGGTCAGGTGCTGTAGCTTCGTCTCTCCATCAAAAGCTGAGGTATCCCACAGAGGGCACAATTGTCACCGTGTGTGGAGAAGAAGAGTACATTGTCAGTAGTGTGCATACCTTCAGATACGTCGAGATGGATGGTGAATTCATTGAGACTCCTTGTCAGTCATTTGAAGTAGTTCCTCCAACCAATCCTGTCCTTAAGCCAACTTCCTGTGTACCCAAGGTTATTCGTGCTCCTCCTGCTATGATTTCTCTGAAGGACGCTCAAGCCGTGGTTGAAGATGGTGGTCGTACTGGCTGGGGTCAATTGATCGACGTACTGTACAAGTCTGACAAATTTGGCCTGGGGTTCAGCTCTGACAAGAGTCAAATTAATGCTGTAGAAGATGCTGACAGCGATTGCGACCTGGATAGCTGGATTTTCCCAACAATTGGTGACGGACTCAATAATTGGAAGGCTGAAGACACTATCCCGATTTCCTTTAGTCAGGAGTAATTGTTATTGTCTATTTTGGTGTTGCAAATTTTTGTTTTTTTTTACAATTGAACTTCTCCAAGCGTTGTGTCTATGCCCGGGGCACAATAGCTAATTTGTTAAGGGTTTTGTCATCTTCATAAGCATATTCATATTCAATAAATCAATGGACTTTTTGCATTCAAATATTGCGCTCTTTATCTTTTCTGTCATCTTCCAAACGAGCTATGTTTTCTTACACACACTCACGTAACGAATTGCAGATCCATACCCACTCTGGATCCTGTTGACAATAGTTCTACTACTGTTCATTATGACTTTGAAAATCCGATCTACCAAGCCGAGGATGGAAGTGAGGAAGATTGTGAAGTACCTGGAGAACTTGCCAGACTGTTACTGCAGGAAGAAAGGACTATACAGCCACACGAGGAGTCAGTTGAGACTGTAAATCTGGGTACTGAAGTAAACAAGAAAGAAGTCAAAATAGGAGCAGGCTTGGAAAACAGTGTCAAGAGAAGGTTGATTCAGATGTTGCATGACTATGTAGAGATTTTTGCTTGGTCTTATGAAGACATGCCAGGACTGGATACCGATATAGTAGTGCATCGACTGCCAACGAGGGAAGAATGTCATCCTGTTAAGCAAAAGGTTCGTCGTATGCGTCCTGAAATGTCTGAGAAAATCAAAGCCGAGGTGATGAAACAATTTGATGCAGGTTTTCTGGCTGTCACTTCTTATCCTCAATGGGTTGCTAATGTGGTACCAGTGCCAAAGAAGGATGGTAAGGTGCGAATGTGTGTAGATTACCGAGACCTGAATAAAGCGAGTCCCAAGGATGACTTTCCACTCCCGCACATTGATGTTCTGGTAGATAACACCGCTCAACACAAGGTGTTCTCATTCATGGATGGATTCTCAGGTTACAACCAGATTAAGATGGCGCCTGAGGACATGGAGAAAACTACGTTTGTGACGCAATGGGGCACGTTCTGTTATAAAGTAATGCCATTTGGTTTAAAGAATGCAGGGGCAACGTACCAGCGTGCTATGGTGGTTTTGTTCCATGATATGATCCATCATGAAATAGAAGTATATGTGGACGACATGATAGCCAGGTCTCATACTGAAGAAGAACATCTCGATCATTTATACAAACTGTTTGAGAGGTTGAAGAAATACAAGTTGAGATTGAACCCGAACAAGTGCACCTTTGGGGTGAGATCCGGTAAACTCTTGGGCTTTATTGTCAGTGGTAAAGGTATTGAGGTTGACCCGGCCAAGGTGAGAGCTATTCGAGAAATGCCAGTTCCCCGTACAGATAAAGAAGTCAGAGGTTTCTTGGGACGTTTGAATTACATTGCCCGATTTATTTCCCATTTGACCGCTACCTGCAAACCCATCTTCAAACTACTGAGGAAAAATCAAGAGATGATATGGAATGATGAATGTCAAGAAGCTTTTGACAAAATCAAGAAGTATCTCCAAGAACCTCCAATCCTGTTGCCACCAGTTGAAGGAAGACCTCTAATCATGTATCTGACCGTGTTAGAAAATTCGATGGGGTGTGTGTTGGGGCAACATGACGAGTCTGGTCGAAAAGAGCATGCCATATACTACCTTAGCAAAAAGTTTACCGACTGTGAAACAAGATACTCACTGCTCGAGAGAACTTGCTGTGCTTTGGCCTGGGCTGCTCGCCGACTAAGACAGTATATGTTGAATCACACCACTTTATTGATTTCTAGATGGATCCTATCAAATACATATTTGAGAAACCCGCCCTCTCCGGAAGAATAGCAAGATGGCAGATGATTTTAACAGAATATGATATCCAGTATACTACACAAAAAGCAATCAAAGGAAGCGTGCTAGCCGATCATTTGGCTCATCAAGCAGTGAATGATTACCAGTCTATGAATTTTGAGTTCCCAGATGAGGATGTCATGCTTGTTACTGATTATGAAGAACCGGGACCGGATGAAGGACCCGAACTGGGATCCCGATGGACTATGGTTTTTGATGGATCGTCTAATGCATTGGGCAACGGTGTTGGCGTTGTAATCATTTCCCCCAAGGGTTGCCATACGCCTTTCACCGCTAGACTATGTTTTGATTGTACCAATAATATGGCTGAGTATGAAGCATGTATTTTGGGACTCAAGGCTGCTATAGACTTAAGAATCAAGTTTTTGAGTGTGTACGGAGACTCAGCATTAGTAATCAGTCAGATCAAAGGAGAATGGGATACTAAGCATCCGAATCTCATCCCTTACCGAGAACGGGTGATGACATTAATCCCCTACTTCGAAGAGATTACATTCGAACATATCCCACGAGAAGAGAATCAGTTGGCAGACGCATTAGCTACCATGTCATCTATGTTCAGAGTCAGATGGGACAATGAAGCTCCCAGGATCACCATTGAGCGACTAGATGAACCGGCATACTGTTATGAACTTAACACTGAGGGAGTACGGGAAAAACCTTGGTTCCACGAAGTAAAAAGATATTTAGAAGCTCAGGAATACCCTGAAGGGGCATCCATCAATGACAAAAAATTCCTGAGGAAGTTCTCTGCTAAATTCTTTTTGAGTAATGGAGTATTATACAAACGTAACCATGATTCGACTTTGCTTCGCTGTGTGGACAAAAAGGAAGCAGAAAAGATTATGGAAGACATGCACGACGGTATCTTTGGGACTCACTCTAGTGGACATACGATGGCCAAGAAGATTCTGAGATCAGGGTATTATTGGTCTACCATGGAAGCTGATTGCCACCATCACTCCAGAACTTGTCACAAGTGCCAGATCTATGCGGATAAAGTACATGTGCCTCCTGCTCCATTGAACGTGTTGACAGCACCTTGGCCCTTTGCAATGTGGGGCATTGATATGATTGGGGAGATTAAACCTATTGCTTCTAATGGACATCGCTTCATCCTTGTCGCTATTGATTACTTTACAAAGTGGGTCGAGGCCGCCTCATTTGCTTCTGTCACCAAGAATGTGGTGGCACGGTTCATCAAGAATAGTCTTATTTGTCGATATGGCATCCCTGAAAGGATTGTCACCGACAATGGTACTAATTTGAACAACAAGATGATTACTGAACTCTGCACGCAGTTCAACGTAAAGCACCATAACTCTTCTCCGTACCGACCAAAGATGAATGGCGCTGTAGAAGCTGCTAATAAGAATATCAAGAAGATCATACAAAAGATGACGGTGACGTACAAAGACTGGCATGAGATGTTACCGTTTGCTCTTCACGGTTATCGCACTTCAGTACGCACTTCGACAGGAGCAACTCCTTTCTCTTTAGTCTACGGAATGGAAGCCGTTTTACCAGTGGAAGTTCAGATTCCCTCTCTACGAATCATGAAAGAGGCGGGCTTAGATGAAGAGGAATGGATTCAGACTCGACTCGATCAGATAAACTTGATTGATGAGAAGAGACTTGCGGCTGTTTGTCATGGACAGATATATCAGAAGCGCATGACCCAGGCATTTAACAAAAGAGTCAAGAGACAGGTGTATCAAATTGGCGACTTGGTGGTCAAGCGTATCATTCTACCACAAGGCGATCCCAGAGGCAAATGGACTCCCACATACGAAGGGCCATTTGTGGTTAAGAAAGTATTCTCTGGTGGAGCCATGATACTTGCTACGATGGATGGCGAAGACTTCCCACATCCCGTGAACGCAGACATAGTTAAAAAGTACTACGCATAAAAGAGACCCGCTAGGTCGACGTACCTAGGCAAAAGTTAGGGCATCCCGGCGAACCAAAAGGGTTCGGGCAAAAATTAGGGATAAACATAAAAAATATGCACCCGGCAAGTCGAAAACCTGAAAAGGCGGCTTGGGCAAAAAGGGGTATCCTGGTGGATTGAAAACCTGAAAAGGCGGTCCAGGCAAAAATTAGGGATCAAAGCGTATGACTATGTCCCGTTCTCAGACAGTTTCATCCAAGTTCAAAGGACTGAACAAGCTAATCACTTCTATCCGACAGCAGGAGATGAGAGGCTTGAAGACATAATGGCAGTAGTGGAATTAAAGTCCATAGGACGTTTTCCTCATAGCTTCTCTTTGTTCTCTTGACAATTTCCTCTTACTAGGATTTCTGTCTCCTTGTACTCAAATTGCCTATTTATAGGCCCTCTTTCAAAATCAATACAATTTCATTTCCAAAAAGGATACTTTTGTTTTACTTTCTCTGTTTTTGTAAACGTCCATTGATTTAACTTGAATTGATATATGCATTTGAATATGATCAATGTTTGTCAAAATACATGCATAAAATAGCCATGGCAGTTACTACTAGACTTCAGGATCGAGGAGAAGGTCTAATCATGCTTTCCAATGAATCCGTTGCTAATCCTATTCCCCAGCAAAGCCAGTCATTCCCAGAAGAGAGGGGCATTACTAGACAAATGGGTCACCTCTTCCACCCCCAGCCAGGCTTCTGTTGAACATTTCTACCATCAGACGGCAATCGAGTATCCCCCAGCTAAGGAAGGGTCATCAATACAAATATCTCCGACCAGAAGACTGAGATTTATTTCCCCAGTAGAGTCCCCTGGAAGAACGTTTCAGACACATAGTGCATTCATTACATCATTTCACATCACATACCTACATACAATTTTCGTTCCGCATCATATACATTACATCATTTCATAACATATACATGTATACAATGCTCTCATTTATTCCAGACGCATAACCCATTCATCACATCATTTCACAGCACACGCATACATATAACATTTGCATCTCATGCATCATGACATAGCATGAAGCTAACTTTATTTTTCAGGTCAATTATCCTCCTGACACAGTCAAAACAAAGGTCCATTCAGACGGGCATCTTTATCTATTACATTCAAGATTTAACTATATCCCTCAGATACTGCCTAGCGTACGGTATATTCCGAGGTGCAGTCTAGCGTGCGACTACTTTCTTCTTCAGATACATCTTTCAGATATACTCCGTGTCAACATTCATTTTGACATCCTCCTAACGATGGCATCTCTAAGCCCATCCCAGACATTTATCGCAAATACAACATACACAAATACTATCAGATATAGCCTAGCGTACGGTTCATTCTGATTCAGCCCAACATATAACTCCTTCCACTCAGATACGATCTAGCGGACGATCCATTCTGATCTTCAACTACTCCAACACGGTCTAATGTACGACCCAGTTGGACCTTCACTTCTCAGGTACTGCCTAGCATACGGTCCATCCTGATTCATCTCAACATATGACTCCTTCAACTCAGATATGATCTAGCGTACGATCCATTCAGACCTTCAATAACTCAAAAACAGTCTAATGTACGACCAAGTTAGACCTTCAAGTCCTCAGATTCTGCTCAGTGACAGTCTAATGTACGACCAAGTTAGACCTTCGAGTCCTTAGATTCTGCTCAGTGACAGTCTAATGTACGACCAAGTTAGACCTTCGAGTCCTCAGATTCTGCTCAGTGACAGTCTAATGTACGACCAAGTTAGACCTTCAAGTCCTCAGATTCTGCAAATAAAGTCTAATGTACGACCAAGTTAGACCTTCAAGTCAGATTCTGCTCAAATACAGTCTAATGTACGACCAAGTTAGACCTTCAAGTCAGATTCTGCTCAAATACAGTCTAATGTACGACCAAGTTAGACCTTCAAGTCATCAGATGCTGCTCAAATCCAGTCTAATGTACGACCAAGTTAGACCTTCATCTACTCAGATGCTACCTAGTGACAGGTACATTTCTGAATTGTAGTCTAGTGTACGACTACCCCTTTTATAAGCAGATTCAGCCTAATGGACGGCTCATTCTGCTCAGATACGGTTTAATGTACGACCCAGTTAGACCTTCATCTCCTCAGATGCTACCTAGCGTACGGTACATTCTGAAGTGTAGTCTGGCGTATGACTACCCCCTTCATCACCAGGTACAGCCTAACGGACGGCTCAGTCTACAACTCAGATACGATCTAGCATACGATCCATTCTGATCCTTCACCCCCAGTAACGATACAGTCTAACGGACGACTCGTTCCGCAACTCAGATACGATCTAGCGTACGATCCATTCTGATCCTTTATCCCCAGCAGTGTATGACTCATTCAGATTCTTATCTCATTTTGATTCGGCACAACATATTACTCCTCCAACAATACGGTCTAGCGTACGACCCATTCGGATTCTCATTCCTCAGATACTACCTAGCGTACGGTACATCCCGAGGTGTAGTCTAGCATACGACTACTTTTCGTCAGATACAGCCTAACAGGCGGCCCACTCTGCAACTCAGATACGATCTAGCATATGATCCATTCTGATCTGTTATCCCCAACGGCGTATGACCCATTCTAACTCCCCCAGTGAAGTCGACGGCCTAATGAATGACTCACTATACGGTCTGGCGTATGACCCAGTGACACCCATGACTTCGGATATCGTCTAACGTACGACACACTCTGAAGCTCTCATCATCAAACTTCCTAGATGGCATCTTTAAACCCATCTCCATCAAGACTAACTAATTGACAAATGCAAATTTTTGGGGCGTTCTAAGTGTTCAATAATCTTCCACCTCCAGACCACGAATGGCGTACATACCATCCTAACTCTCTCGGTTCAAGAATATTGAACAGGGGCAGCTGTCATACCCCAAAATTTGCCCATCAATAGTTCAAGACATTTTTCAAGGGCATTCCGACTCATTTTATGGCACTGATCTTAAAGGGACAAAGGCCCAGCTCACGAATGGCCCAATCCAGAAAATGGCCCAAAATGGCCTGTTCGCTACACGCTCGCCTAGCGAACGTTACGTTCGCTACACGCTCGCCCAGCGAACGTTCGCTACACGCTCGCCTAGCGAAGCAAACGTTCGCTACCAGCTCGCCTAGCGAAGCTGACAGACAACAAAAAATTTCGGGCTTCGGTCTGAGCCCATTAGGTCATGAAAAAGGGCATTATAAATACCAGCACTTCAGTAATGAAAGGGACGAAAAAAGGAGAGAGGAGAACTCTAGCAAGCAAACCCTAGCGCTCACAGACGGAAAACCCTAAAGGAAGCCCTGAAGGAAAAGCCGGCGGCGGCAAGGTCACTTCCGCTCAATTCGGTCCGATCAGCCAATTCAAGGTTACAATTCGATTACCAACAGGTTGGCATTGCTATTACTACCCTATGTTCTTAATTTGCACATGGTATCATGATTGAATTTATGAAACTATCTTAAGTTTTACATATGAATTTAAGTATGCATGAACCGTTGAATGTCTAACCACATAATCTCTGTAATGAATGCTATAAAATGTGAAGTTTGCTGCCATTATATCGTTATTAAAACCGGAATCCGCAGCCGCTCGCTAGCACATCGCTAAGCGAACATGCCGCGAGTATTCGCTAAGCCTTCGCTAGGCGAGGCAGGCGCGAACCTGACAGTAACCGACTTTTCTATTCTGATTTTTCATTCATGTTTTATCATAGCCAGGCATTGTTTATCTGATCATATTACTGTTGCTTTTGCGGTGTAATCCTCGATTGCACCCTGATTTGGTATTCTAACCCGTTTGCTGAATGTTGCAAAGGTTCACACGTCCCAGAAAAAAGACCGCCGTTAGGTCTTCCACTTTATTTGTGGGATACCCTTGTGGAGGCTCACCCTAAATTGCTTAATTAACTTTAATGTGTTAATTTTAATAATTAATTTTAATGTGTTAATTTTAATAATTAATTTTAAGGTATTAATTTTAATGTATTATTTTTAATGTATTGATTTTAATGTGAAGATTCATCATAATCACCTAATTAACTTTAAAATATGGCCTTTAAATATGTGATTTTGGACCTCTCTTGTGCCTTACGATATTACGGTATTACAGTCATGTCCCGCGAATGTGGGGATACCCTTAGCAAAGACCCTTCGGTTAAATCATCATAAAATAAATCATAGTCCCTCGGATGTTGCCTTCGAATATATGATTTCGTCCCTCGATGACCCTTCGGTGTAGCCTACGGTTAAATGATGATCGTCCCTTCGAATGCTAAGGTATCCTTACAACTGTTGCCTTCAATGACCTATCGATGACCCTACGATGACCCTTTTACATCCAAAGGATAAAACTACTTATTTCTCAATAGTAAGGACAGTTTTACCCTCATAAGGATAGGAAATGCCCATAACGACCTCAGGAAGGTATAACTCTCAATTACTGGATCATAACCTAAAACATTTTCCACCCTTCACACTTTACACTTTACAAATCCTAGAAAATCACCACTTGGTATACATTCATACTAGAATCATTACCGAGCTATATTTTTCTAAACCATTTTCAAAATCAAACGAGATAAATACTTTGTATACATTCATACGAGAATCATTACAAAGTTAAACTCTCTTTCAAACATTTTTTAAGCAATTCACCAACACTTTTTCAGACAAAAATATAAGTGATCCAGCAATTAAGAGCCCATGGATAACCATGGATACAAAGGGTGCTAATACCTTCCCTTTGTATAATGTACCTCCCGAACCCAAAATCTATTGAGGTCTTTCCTGTTCTTTTCCACCTTTCCTTATTGGATAAAAGAAAAGTCGGTGGCGACTCTTGCTATCCGCGACATTGCGATAAAAAGCAAAACACCCCAAGTCAGTTCACCGTATGACACTTGTATTATGGGGCTTAAAGAAGCCATTGATCTCAGAATCAAATACCTCGACGTCTATGGAGATTCAACTTTGGTTGTGAATCAGATCAAAGGTGAATAAGATACGAATCAATCTGGTTTGATACCTTACAGAGATTATGCAACAAGGATATCAACTTTTTTTACAAAGGTTGAGTTTCATCATATCCCTCGATATGAAAACTGGATGGCAGATACTCTTGTAACGTTGGCCTTAATGATTGTGGTAAAATTTTGGAATGAAGTTCCTAATTTGACTATAATGCATCTTGATAGGCCAACTCATGTATTTACCGTTGAAGAAGTCAAAGATGAAAAACCTTGGTATTTTGATGTCAAATGTTTCCTCCAAAGTCAGATTTACCCGTATGGGGCATCTTTAAAAGATAACAAGACTTTGAGGAGATTAGCTGGCAACTTCTACCTGAATGGTGATGTGCTTTATAAGAGAAACTTTGATATGGTTTTTCTCAGATGCGTGGATAGATACGAAGAAGACCTGTTGATGACTTAAGTCCATGAAGGTTCCTTTGGTACTCATTCCAATGGATATGCTATGGAAAAGAAAATGTTGAGAGCATATTACTATTGGATGACAGTGGAATCTAACTGTTGCAATTTTGTGAAGAAATGCCACAAGTGTCAAATTTATGCGGATAAGATTCATGTTCCTCCGACACTATTGAACGTCATCTCCACCCCATGGCCTTCCTCTGTGTGGGGGATTGATATGATTGGGATGATTGAGCCCAAAGCTTCGAATGGACATCATTTCATTCTGGTAGCTATTGATTACTTCACAAAGTGGGTTGAAGCGGCAACGTATGCAAATGTGACCAAGCAAGTTGTCGTAAGGTTTATCAAGAATCAGATTATATGTCATTATGGTGTGCCAAGCAAGATTATTACTGATAATGGATCGAACTTGAACAATAATATGGTGGAAGCTCTTTGCAAAGACTTCAATATTGCACATCATAATTCTTCTCCCTACAAACCTAAGATGAATGGGGTTATTGAAGCTGCAAACAAGAACATCAAGAAGATCATCCAGAAGATGGTTATGACATATAAAGATTGGCATGAGATGCTCCCATTCGCTTTGCATGGGTACCGTACATCCATTCGCATTTCAATAGTGGAAACCCCTTTCTCTCTCGTTTATGGCATGGAAGTTGTGCTCCCTGTGGAGGTTAAGATACCATCATTGTGTGTTTTGATGGAAGCCAAGTTGATTGAAGATGAATGGTGTCAAACCATATATGATCAGTAAAATTTGATTGAAGAGAAGAGATTGACTGCCATGTGTCATGGTCAGTTATATAAGCAGAGAATGAAGAAAGTATTTAATAAGAAGGTCAAGCCTCGTGTGTTTAGAGAATATGACCTCATGCTCAAGAAGATTCTATCTTTCAAACCTGATGATAGGGGAAAATGGACTCCTAATTATGAAGGCCCATATGTTGTGAAGAGAGCCTTTTCAGGCGGTGCTTTGATTCTTACAATTATGGATGGTAAAGAGTTCACGCGTCCTGTGAATGTTGATGCAGTCAAGAAATACTTCGCCTAAAAAAATATAAAAGAACAGCTCGCTAAGTTGAAAACCTGAAAGGGCGTCTTAGGCAAAAATGAGCGTCTCAGTGGATTGAAAACCTGAAAGGGAAGTCCATGCAAAAGTTAGAGACATAAAACAGAAATAAATCAATGAATAATTATTTTTCTTAGAATAATAAGAACATTCACTTTAAGAATAATCGATTTCAGCAAAGACTATCAACAATTATCTGAGAACAGGTCAGTCTTGAAGTGTGAAGCAATGTTGGTCTTCCCCAAGTAGTTGGTTTGGTAACTTTTTCCCCCCAATGGTTCGTTGTTCGTTCCCATCATGGCTAATAAGCTACTCCCTAGGCAACCTATTATCCCCGGTTCAGCTGATGGTTTGTCCCCTTTGCATTTCATCTTCCCCAACTGAGGTGTTCGTGTTTTGCATCCTCCAGTTTTTGATTTGATGATTGGACCATGGATATCCCGGAACCTTTATTTGGTCTCCAGATCCCCACTTGCATTTGTTTGTGTTGTATAACAGCGACAGTTTCTCCCATGTGTGAGTCAGATCTGATTATTTTGGCCTTGGAGTTGGTTTATTTCACAATTCCGAAGAAGAATTTGATGATTATTGAGGAATTTGATGGTCTTTGTTTTGTTCCAACAAGTCACAACATTCCCAGTAATTTGCTTGATTCCCCATTAAGAGCTTTACCTCTTGTATCCCCGGCGGAGTTTGTCTTCTGACTGAAGTTTCCCTCCTTCCCGGTAGTGCTTAGTTATGAGAAATATTGATTTTTGTCTCCTACAAGGTTGTCTTCCATTTGGCATGATGTTGACTTAAAATTCGCCGTGGCGTTGACTTATTTGGATCCTCAGCAGATCCTTCTCCATCCTTAGCATGTTTGGTTGATTATCCTTCAGCAATGCTCTCTTCCCCCGCGGAGTTTGCCATGATTGATTGAAGGCATGTTCTCCATGTCTCCCTCCCAGCCATAGTTGATTTATTCGGAGCTAGATGATTTATTTTCATCCCTAGCATTTTCTCTAGTTGGTGTTTCCATCTTGTTGAGATTAGCCGAGTGTTTTGTAGTGATGATCCAAATCTTCATTATTTGTATCCTTTATATTGTTTTGTCAGCATAATCATTGTCACATACATGCATATTCATGTAACACAACATCAGATATTTCATTGTGCATTGTATCATATTGATTTTTCTTCAGATTCCCTGTTTTGGTGATATTATTTCCCCATGTAGATTTGGTGTGATTGTCCTCTTTCAAATGTAGAGAGTCATCCCCTTAAATAGAAAAAGTTTATCGTTTCTCATTACCCACTGAATTATTTCCTCGTGGATGATGATTACTTCAGTTTCCTCCCTAGTTTATTATCTGGATGGACCCCCCCCCCCTGAGTTATATCCTCATTGGGTTGAGTCTTTGATTGATCGTTTCTTTCTAGTTCTTACCTAGATAGATCTTTTGGTCTCCAAGAATCTATTACCCAGTAACTGGTAATATTCTTCTGCGTGTTGAGTACATTACCTTTACCTAATACCCAGTAAAAAGTAATCTACTTTCTTTATTTTTCCCCATCGGATATGTTTTCACGTTTCCCTGGTAAGTCTATCCTTGATATGTTCATCCCCACAAATATTACTTTAACATTCATATCATATGCATATTGAGGTCTCTTAGGGGCCAAAATTTGTTTCTTGATGTTATTATTTAAGTCGATTCTACTGAGTTGATACGAAGATGTTAACATTCACATCCTCAGTTAGAATGTCCTTAAATAAGGGCAGCTGTAAGACCCCAAATTTGACCCTAAAATCCCTCATGCTATCTCATCATTTGCATTGGCTTTTGGATCACACATTGGCATCCTCCTTACCCCTCATTCATTGGGTTTGCATTAGGAGAGATCACCAAGCACATTTTATTATATCATACTTTATTTTTCTTTGTTTACTAACCAAAATGCCAAAATATGTCAATGTATAGCTTTATTTCTTTTGTAGGTAGTGTGTGCATCCACCAATGCCTCATCAAGCTTACAACTAGGGTTTGAGACCCTTAGTACAAGATATCAATCAAGGAAAGATTCACATTAGTTATAAACATCATATATGGATCCCCATGTTCTTCATTTATCATTTTGATCAAGAATTCATCAAGAGTTTGAAGCTTGTTTGCCTTGGAAGCCCTAATTCATCTAGGTATCTTGTGTGACTTCCTCAGCAAGTTTCTTCAACAATTGGTCAAATATTTCAAGGGATACTTAATAATACATCATCTTATGCATATATGATCCTCCATGAGTCCCAAAGATCAACATAACTTAAAGTTTTCAAGTTGGTTCAAGGTGGTTGACCAGAGAAAGTCAACTAGTTAAAATTGGGGTTCCCTAGACCCTATCTCCCACAATATTTGTCATATGAAAATTATTCCAAGAGAAATGTTACTCCTTATGACATTCCAAACAACTTTCATGTTGACATTAAGAGCTAGTTTTTCTTGGAAAGTCATTTTTTATGGTGAAGCATTATAGGTCATGTTGTTTGTGCCCTAGTTAGGAGGTCAACTTCCAAGGCCCATAACTTGCTCAATTTTTATGATATGAAGGCCATACAAGTTTCATTATCAAATTCAAGATGTCCTATCCAACTTTGATTCTTTGAGAAATGTCAAAATCAACTTGCAAGAGCATGTGACAAGAGGAAACATTATAGGTCATTTTGGGCCATAACCATTGAACAAGCAATTTTCCTCAACTTCTAAAATGAATAACTCCATCATGACAAATTCAAATGATATCAAATTTGTGACCAAATTTGATAGGGATGAAAGAGCTACAACTTTGGTGAAGGAACCATTTCCATTTGAAGCTCATAGCAAAAGTTATTTAAGGTGGAAGAAGTGGTCACTTGGCTTGGTACTTAGAAAAATTTCAATTATGTTTGATTTCTCAAACTTCCACCTCAAAATTCATCATGATACAAGATTCAAATAGAAACGTGTTCCACATAAAAGTTGTTCCCTTTGATGTGACCTTTCTAAAAAGTCCAAGATTACTTCATTTGGACAAGATTTGAGGAACTTGCGCATGGTTCCTTTCATAGGTTTGTTTTGGCAAGATTTGAATTCAAATAACCATTTCCTATTGCATTCTTACATGTTAATATTTCAGTACTCATTGTGCATGAATTAGAGCAAGATCACATCATGAATTGGACCCAAAATAATGCCCATGCATCCATACAACAAAGTTGCTAAAATTGGCAAAATTTCAAAGCGCGTGAAAAGCAACTTGCTATACTATATATACATGACCATTGTGATCAGAATGAGGATCCCTGTTTGCCCATGCTTTGAACCATTGCCTCTTGTAGCGGTAAATTCATGACCATCAAGCTATGGATAAGCTTAACATCAATAAAACCAGAGTCACCACTGAGCTTTATTGTTTCCAAAGGAAAAGGGAAAAGTACGAACAAAACCCAAAGATAAGAAGTTTTCAAATCAAAACTAATAAAATGCCAGAGATTACAGGTAAGGGGGTTGGTTACACAAAGGAAATGTGTTAGCACCCAAAGTATCCTAGGTACTCCTAGGGAGTCCTTTTTTATGTTTGCATATGTTTTTGGTATAAAAGATGTTTGATAAAATAGAGAGTTTGAGGATGAGAAAAGAATTCATTGATTGTATTTTTGTGTTTGACAAGACCTTTGGTCTGGTGCCTACGTACCAACATAAAATGAGGGATCAAAACCTCGTAGTTCATGGTAGAAATTTCAAATAAGTTGGTGAGTTGATTTTAACAAAAGTTTAATAATAAAAGGGCACAAAAGGCCAAAAGATTTGAATTAGGTTGTTAGTTATTTTTGTCTTTTGAAATTTGAGTCAATATAGTTAAGCTTATTTACAAGTTTGATTTAAGAAAAAGGTTTGAAAATTCAATGGCATAAGGCCAAGGTTTCTAATCTTTAAAACATGTCTAAGTTGAAATCACAAACAAAAGAAGTTTTTGAAAAGAGGGAGAGATTTTGAAATTTAAGAAGTGGGAAGAGATGAAGGGGTTATCCTAAGCACAATTAAAAGTCAAGAGTTGGAAAGATCTTACCAATGGGATGCAATCCAATATACAAGAATGTCATATAGAAATACATTTTCCTTTGGACTTTAATCAAGAAATAAGCAATCAACCATGAGCAACATCCAGACATCATGGAGATCAAGGCATCAAATAAAGATAGCCACATCCAAGCAAGCGCTCCAATAGCTAGCGGTCTTCATTGTCTTCTAATGTATCAGATGAAATATTCCTTAATCAACTTAAAACAAGACATTAGAAACAGACAAACAACAAAATAAGCAATTAAGCACAAAGATAGAGTAGAAGATGAACCCAAGGCACTCAAAGGTCTTGCACCAGATGAAAGGCAACTGTTTAAGATAGCTCAGTCTCAAAATGTTGGCATTGGCCAAGTCCTTTATGATAGGGAATGTTGCCTAATCCTAAGTCCAAAAGTTCAGATAAAGCTCAACAGTCCACCAAATGTTTTTTAGGGGTTTTCTTATTATTAAATGTTTTAAGGTCCTAAGACCACAAAAAAAACCAAAAAGCAAGCAAACAATATATGCAATCACAAGATATGGCTCAAATGAGCAAAATGAAAAAGGACTTAAACATAAACAAGTTATATGAAATGTAAATAGAAATAGATGATAAATGACTGAAGCTTAAATTGCATAAAGTAAATGACTTGAAAGTAAAAGTATAATGAATAAGAGTTAGTCAATGGTTAGTCAAATGTTAGTGTTGAGTTTTAATTGATTAAGTCATTCTTTGGAGAACACTCAACCATTCATTCAAGAGTATGGATCCTTAAACCAAGACATCTTCCATGAGAAGGGCTCCAACTTGGATAATTCAACAAGTATTCCACTAGCTCCCATGAAAGGAAAAAAGGTCAAGTCTCCACACAATTCCATGAAGAATGGGAGACTTATAATCTCACTTACTAGAATGTTATGCCTTGAGGGTCAAATTTAGCTCTATGTTAAGCAATCGTAATTGGACTTATATAGAAGTCACAACTATCGGAAGTCGTGCAATAAAAATATAGGTGTTAATGCATGTTAGAGATTTGGTACAAAGAACCAAACTCCTAAAACATACCATACACTAAAAGAAAATAGGAAGGACCTATCTCAGTCATACTTGTATTGATTCATCTGACACAAGGTCATTGATGAATCAATTGGCCTTTAAACATTAGAGATTTCATTGGTCAAATGAGGGAATGGGGAAGAATAGCAAAATACATATGCACACAAAAAAGGGCTCCCTAGGAGTACCTAGGACACTTTGGGTTCTAACACCTTCCCTTTGTGTAACCAACCCCCTTACCTGTATTCTCTGGCATTTTATTAGTTTTGATTTGAAAATTTCTTATTCTTGGGTTTTGTTCGTACTTTTCCCTTGGAAACAATAAAAGCACGGTGGCGACTCTTGTTATTTGATGTCTTGCTTATCCATAGCTTGATGATCATGAATTTACCGCTACAGTCACCCAATAGAGTAGGAACATGATTTCCAATCAGGAAGATTCTAATGGCGTTAACATCAACAAAACCGTCAATGTTAGGGAACAAAGTTAAACCATAGATGAGCAGAACAAAAATAGCTTCAAAAGCATCAATGCTATCGGCCTGAGCAAAAACAGTAGCTCTACTACTGAGAAACTCAGAAGTCAACCCAAGAATTCCTCCTTTCTTCACCAAATGAGCTTCAATCTCAGATTTATTCAGATAAAGAGCTTCGGCTATGACATGAGATTTGGGAATCTCTTCCAATCCACTGAAAGGTACTTTGTCATATAAGGGCATGCCCAAGAGATGGGCATACTCCTCCAATGTAGGCATAAGCTGATAGTCTAGAAAAGTGAAGCACCGGTAGTGAGGGTCATAAAACTGAACCAAAACACTCAGAAGTCGTTCAACCACATCAGTAGATAATACAGACAAAAGCTTCCCATGACGTTGCTTGAAGTCCAATGGATCTATTACAAAGGATGATAACTTCCTTAGCTCTTTCAAATTAGGACATCTAAAACTATACTTCTTAGTGTTCCTTCGTCCATAATCCATGGTCTGAAAATATTTGCAAATGAAACCTTAATTTCCTTGAAATTTATTTCTGTGATGAATGTTATGATGCCACTGAATGCAACAATCACAAACAAGGGATCACACACAAGGCAAACACAAATAAAGGTCAAGGGATAGATCAAGTCATCATCAAGATCAATCACCCATTTTGGTGGATTATGGTTTTCACCTTATCAACATGCAAGTTCCATTGATATTGACAAGACTTGATCGGATCAATCAAGAATCAAAGGGTTTGTTGTGAGTCACGAGCATGGAGTCAGGTTAAGAACCATCCCAAATGAATGTACTAAGGATAAAACTTATAGATCATGTTCTAAAAAGTGCCCAGAGTCTTAATCTTATCTATCGGATATTATAGGTTAGGATGACTGACTCATCAACCCATAATATTCTCAAGAGAAACTCGTCTGAGTGTAGTATCGCATAATAACTGTTATCAAGTCTACACTTGAACAGTCTCTGCAGTACATCCTAATTAGGCCAAGTAGGGTGAAATGTTTTACATTCCTCAGCTTCTCGGACCCCAAATCAGAGAGAGTAATGCGTATCCACAAATAACTTGTGTGACATCAGTAACTCTAAAGAGGTCTCCACTGAGTAGATGGATCTCAAGCCAACTTGTTAAGGACTACTCCACACAAGTTGAACATGACTATACCATCCTCATATCTTAATTGCACTCAAGTTCAGGTTAGAAATTATCTCACCACACAGAGATCACCAAGCACAACATACAAATTATATCACACAACAATATATACAAACATAAAATATACAAATATATACACATAAAAAAAGTTGGCTAAACCCACTGAGGACTACTCCCCAACAGAGACGCCTCTTAATTTCTGTAGCGGTAAATTCATGACTATCAAGCTATGGATAAGCCTAACATCAATAAAACCAGAGTCACCACCGCGCTTTTATTGTTTCCAAAGGAAAAGGTAAAAGTATGAACAAACCCAAAGATAAGAAGTTTTCAAACCAAAACTAATAAAATGCCAGAGATTACAGGTAAGGGGGTTGGTTACAAAGAGGGAAGGTGTTAACACCCAAAGTGTCCTAGGTACTCCTAGGGACCCCTTTTTTATGTGTGCATATATTTTTGGTATAAAAGATGTTTGATAAAATAAAGAGTGTGGGGATGAAAAAAGAATTCATTGATTATATTTTTGTGTTTGGGTGTGGGGGAAATAATATTACATCAATTGGAGATGTATTTTCCTCCATCATTTTTTGACATTATGGTTCACTTACTTGTTCATCTAGTCAGAGAAATAAGATTTTGTGGTCCAGTTTATTTAAGGTGGATGTATCCTATAGAGAGATACATGAAGATATTTAAAGGATATACGAAGAATAATCATCGACTAGAAGCTTCGATCATTGAAAGGTACATCACAGAAGAAACTGTTGAGTTTTGTTCAAACTATTTGTCGGAAACAGAGTCTATTGGGATTCCAAAGTCTCGTCATGCTGACAAATTTGAAGGTAAAGATACTAAAGGTTTAAATGTTAAGTCAATGGATTGGGATGTAGTACTTGAAGCATATTTCTATATATTGAATAATTTTAGTGTAGTTGAACCTTACATAGCTACTCATAAAACAATTATAAAGAAAATATATTCCCGAATGAATGACAAGTGGTTGTTGACACGACATAACAGGGAATTCATAAGTTGGTTTAATAAGAGGATTTCTAATGATGATGGTGCATTCGAGACAATTAAATGATTGTCATAGATGCCAAAACTTATTGTGATAACTTGGACGACATACGACATTTATAATTATTCCTTTTATACAAAAGCAAAAGATGATCATAATATTGTGTCAATTGGAGATGTATTTTCCTCCATCATTTTTTGACATTATGATTCACTTACTTGTTCATCTAGTTAGAGAAATCAGATTTTGTGGTCCATTTTATTTAAGGCGGATGTATCCTTTAGAGAGATACATGAAGATATTTAAAGGATATACGAAGAATAATCACTGACCAGAAGCTTCGATCATTGAAAGGTACATCACAAAAGAAACTGTTGAGTTTTATTCAAACTATTTGTCGGAAAGAAAGTCTATTGGGATTCCAAAGTCTCGTCATGCTGACAGATTTGAAGGTAGAGGTACTCAAGGTTTAAATGTTAAGTCAATGGATCAGTATGTAGTACTTGAAGCATATTTCTATATATTGAATAATTTTAGTGTAGTTGAACCTTACATAGTTACTCACAAAGCAATTATAAAGAAAAAAAAATCCCCGAATGAATGACAAGTGGTTGTTGACACGACATAACAAGGAATTCATAAGTTGGTTTAATAAGAGGATTTCTAATGATGGTGGTGCATCTGAGACAGTTAAATGGTTGTCGTACATGCCATAATTTATTGTGATAACTTGGACGACATACAACATTTATCATTATTCCTTTTATACAAAAGAAAAATATGATCATAGTACAATGCTAAATAATAGGGTTATGGTTGAGGCCGAATTCATGTATTTCTCTAGTTCGAAAGATAAGAATCCTATTTTGGCCACCACTGCGTTCTATGGTGTCGTTGAGAAGACTTTTGAGATTGATTATGTTATTTTCAAAGTGCCTTTATTAAAATGCAAGTGTGTTCCCAATAACAATGGTGCATAAACTGATGAGTTAGGATTCACACGGGTTGACCTTGTCAAGGTAACTTGTAACACTGAATCATTCATCATGGCTACTCAAGCAAAACAAGTTTTTTATGTGACATATCCTGCAAACTTATCGAGGAGATGGTCAATTATTCTCAAAGGAAAACACATTCCTCATAGTGATGATGAAAGTTTTGATATTCCTTCCACTCCTTCTTATAAAATGCAAATGCCTACTTCATATGAAGAAGTTGATAGAGATGATGTACATGCTATTTATAACGATCATCAAAAAGGCATATGAGAAAATTAACAAGTAAGTATTTTATATTCTTCATTCATAATTTATTGTATGTTATAATTTCTAATGATGTTATTTTCTAACAAATATTATTATTTGAAATTATAGGTGTTTAAAGTCAAGACACCAAGAGATAAGACACCAAGATAAAAAGATAGTATTATTTGATGTAATGATATGTACATTGTAGGTTGTTTTGTGCCATTTTGGTTTTGATGTAATATATACTTTTTGGTTCCTAATGGAATTGTGTCATTGATTTAATATACTTTTTGGTCTAATTCAATTCATAAAATGGATGTATTGTTGTTTCTGGTCTGATACGATTAAAATATATTCAGGTTAAAAATTTGAGAATATAGTAAAGTTGAAAAACCATTAGACCATTAGGGGACGTTGTAGGGATTCGAACGCGGGACCTATAAATTATTTCACAATAGTTGTTTTCTTTTCCCATTGATATAAGTAGTGTGCTATCTAACTTATAACCATGATCGCTCGCCTGTTATGGAAACCAACGTACAATCACACACTACCTAACAACGGTCGTGAAACCATCATTATATATGTTTCACAACCGTCATTATATGTGTTTTCTATAGTATTAAGTCTACCCATATGACTCTCACATTAGCCGACCGATATGTAACGTATCCTTAAGGAATCTCAGAGGTTGTATTAGTTGAGGTGGATGACCTTGTTTTTTTAGCCGACTTTGTAATTCTGGACATGTCGGAGGATGTTGAAACACCACTGATTCCCGGAAATTGATAAAAGAAGAATTGAAAGTTGGACAGAAAGACCATTAGGGGAAGTCCCATCTAAAAGGACTCTTAGGCGTGTTTTGGTGTAAGGAATTTGGACCTTACATGATTCAGAAAATTTATGAAGATGGAAGTGTGGTAGTGAATGATGCTGGAGACTCGAAGGTCTTCAATGCTAAGAGCAAGGAGATGAGGGTCTTGCCAACTACTGACAAAGCACCGGAGGTGGTATCTTCAGTGATCAGAGAGCCTTTGGCTCTTGAGTCAAGTTAGTGACCTTAAATACGCACTATGTGAGAGGCAACGTACGATGTGGTAACTTATTTTATTTTCAGTCAAGTTAATTTAATTTCAGATGATATTAAAATTTTGAGTGTTTTTGCATTTTAGTATGTTGGTATTTTTAATGTGTGTGTGTGTTGAATATGTAGAATAATTCAAAGGGAAGTGGAGATAGCAAGTAGCAAAAAGATAATTAGTGAGAGTAGAATTCTCAGCAGAAAAAAGAGTTTGCCACTGGATTTAACGTGGGTGCATCACCACACAGCGCATGTGCGTTATGACCGTTGTGGTTCTGACTATTGGATTTTACCGTTGGAGATGACCATTGGCCATATCGTTGGTAATGTGAGCATGCTGGACTTCATTGCAAGCGCGCTAGGCGCGCTGAAGCTCTATGAAAATGGCTTTTTGGCCATTCATTCTTCATCCCAACTTCAAATATCAATTATTCTCACTAATCTTGCTTAATTTTTGTTGTTGCATTTTCTTATTTTATTTCACCTGCTTTGCAGAGAATGTCTCCATAAAAAAGAAGCCGAACCTCTGATGCACCAACCTCTGTTCCCATTCCTTCTTAAACCACTCTAGAATACCCCCACTTATCTGTTTGTAACTCAAGCAAGTGCATAACAATATCTGTAAATCAAGGAGTATACAGTGGTAAGAGAGCATGCTTTTAATTTAGAAAATCTGAGTAGTTATGAAGAGCTAAACATCATGTTAGAGACGAGAGGGTGGACGTACCCGAATAAGCTAATAAAGGACATAAACCAGTCCATTGGGTTTGAGTTCTATGCAAATGCCACCAATAAAGAACCTCAATATTATTCATCATATGTTCTAGGTAAACATATCAATTAGTCTCCTCAAGTTATTAATTATATTCTTCGTCTCAGAGGTCCTCATAGTTGCAATATTCAAACTAGGAGGACTGCTCATGGGTGAATTTATGACATAATTTGAGATGACCAATCTTGGCCTCATGACATACTTCCTTGGAATTGAGTTCCATAAGTCCAAAAAAGGACTGCTCATACACCAAAGAAGATATGCTCTTGAGATTAGGGGTGGCAAAACGGGCCATGGCTCGCCGGTCCGACCCGCGCACCCGCCTTAAAATGGTGGGTTAGGTTTGGATTTTGTGTCTGCCTACCTGCTCAGCCCGCCTCGCCTTAAACCTGCCCCGCCTTAAGCCCGTAAAAAAAGGGGCGAGTTGGCCCGCCAGCCTAGTTATCAAAGACTTAAAATATTTATTTTGGTTGTGTCGCAACGCGAAAAACAACCGGCAGAAAAAAATACAGAGCCGCCACCGACGCTATTCATCCTATGACGGAAAGGGAGCGCAGGACTAACCTAAGAAAGGGAAAGGAACGGTCTTACGACCAGAGATTACAAGGTACGGGAGTTTGTTATGCAAGGGGAAGGTATTAGCACCCCTCACGTCCGTCGTACTCGACGGGATCCACGCTCAAAAGATAGCTCAAAGGAAAGGATAAGGTTGGTGCTAATAAACTGCTCAAAAAACTGCACAAACTGGAATGATAAACAGGTGAAAGAAGATGGAGGAAGTGGACTCGGCAGGATGTCGCATCCTGGGGCTACGTAGTTTGTCAGAAACAAACATCAGAGTCAACGTAGTTCGGGGAAGGGAGGCATGCTCGCTAAGACATCGCATCTTATGCCTACGTATCTTCTCTATCCAGAGGAGAATCAGAGCACTCGTAGCTCGGCTAACGCATGCCGAAACAAGACACCAAAAAGAGACGTTGAGACGTCAAAAGAAACACGTAAAAGGAAACAGACTGCCAATACATGGACTTACGCCCGACTCCTAACAACACAAAGGAAACAAAGTGCCAATACATGGACTTACGCCCGACTCCTAACAACAACAAACAAAAGGAAACAGAATGCCAATACATGGACTTACATCCGACTCCCAACAATAACAAACGCTAACCAGCGAACACCCAAGAAAAAGGTTCTCCGTGCGAACCATAACAAAGTAACCAAATATCCAAAGATGAACCCCAAGTGAGTGACAACCGTCACAAATGAACCCCAAGTGAGTGACAACCGTCATAAATGAACCCCAAAGATGATAACCATCATCACAAATGAACCTCAAGTGAGTGACAACCGTCACAAATGAACCCCAAGTGAGTGACAACCGTCACAAATGAACCCCAAGTGAGTGACAACCGTCACAAATGAACCCCAAAGATGATAACCATCATCACAAATGAACCCCAATATGAACCCCAAATGAGTAACAGAAGAAAACCCCAAGGTATAAACATACCACACACGCACACGCTGAACAAACGAGTACTCACACCACAACAAAGAAGAGGGTGAACACGCAGAGACTCACAGAAAAGGGTGAACACACAAAAAAACAAAAGGGTGAACAAACACAAAACAAAGAAAAAGGTTTCCCTGAGAGATTTCGCTCAATCTCCTACCTACGTATCTCATCTGGTATGAGAATCAGGGCGACGTAGTTCCTCTTAACAGGGGAAAAAGGGAGACAACAAACTAATAGGGAGACTGACTCGAGCCTAATAGTTGTCACAAAAAAGAAAAGGTTGAAAAAGGTTGCCCGGAGAGATCTCGCTCGATCTCCTTCCTACGTATCTCATCTGGTATGAGAATCAGGGCGACGTAGTTCCCCTTAACAGGGGAAAAAGGGAGACAACAAACTAATAGGGAGACTGACTCGAGCCTAATAGTTATCACAAAAAAGAAAAGGTTGCCCGGAGAGATTTCGCTCAATCTCCTGCCTACGTATCTCATCTGGTATGAGAATCAGGGCGACGTAGTTCCCCTTAACAGGGGTAAAACTCTCCTAACCAGAGACCAGGGAAATAACAAACTAATAGGGAGACTGACTCGAGCCTAATAGTTGTCATGCAAACAATATCCCTAGGTTGAGGTCTCTAACATGCATCCTACTCGCTCTGGAAGCGATTCAACTCAAACAGCAAATAAACATCAACACAAGTGAACAAGCATCACACACTATATCCATACAAGAGGCCCAAACAATGGGTGGGCTTTAGTCAAGAGGGGTCATATCAACCTCGACAAACAAGCCAAACTGTAAGGGTAATCAAGTGAGCTCTTAACCACTGACATTGAACGTTAGGGTGAGCAGATCAAAATGGTAATGAGGATGAGACCTCATAGCTCTTAACCCTGGCCTGGGTGAGCTCATGACATAGAAAGCGTGGGGATCCAGAAAGAGGGACTCTATTCCACTTGACAGACTCTGGACAAAGATCTTGGGTACATGTTCAGAAGCATCAGCATGTAGTGCGAGCATAATGAACGACACACTGAATAACGGGGGATTGGCTACTAATCCCTTTTATCCGTCAATTGCCTCTTCACTTAGGAGGACTTATCAAGTAACACATGCCTCATCTTGGAGGTCTTTGGCACAAATGTAAACAAACACAAACAGAGCCTCTTAAGGAGGACTTCCAGCAAAATGCCTGCCAAAAAGGTGACAGGACTTCCAGACTACATGGAGTAAGAGGCTAACTACCTCAGTGGTGTATCAACCACACTCCAAAGCTTAAGCAAAAGCAAAGCTAACAAGCAACTAATGTACCTGTACAAAAGCTAAACAGTTAATATCTCAATCAGAAAACCAACAATCAAACAGTGGAACTTTCCAATATTTACAACTCAATGAACAATGCTCAAGCATTCATGTGAACTCAAGAGCTCACTTAGAACCTACAAAACAACAATAGTTAGTACTCAAAGGCATTTGCATCTCACAAAGTGAGAACAAATCCAACCATTAATGCTAAATGTCCAAACCTGAAACACAAAGCACAATTAGTTTATGTACAAAACACTAGTACAAAGACTAAGTTCAAAACCAAACCAAATGATCAAAACAGAACCCAATCTTTCACATAATGCACATTCAAACAATCAATAAGATGTCCTCAAAAGGACCAGCATCAAATCACCAAGCAAATGCATCAAATGATCCATGTAATGCAATGACAAACAATATGCACAAAATGGACATCCTAATTAGAAAATCCAAATCAAAACAGAAAAGCATGCAATGACCTTGAAATTTTTTATGCAAGTTTCTCATGTCATGAACAAGCAATGTGCAAAATATCAAATCCAGAAAAGTTCAAATGATAGGTGAACAAAAATGCACAAATGCAATGTCCAAAATGTGACACAAATTGTCACATTACATCTTCATGTGTCAAAAACAGTGATAGCATATGAGAAAAAATTCCATGAATGTGGAATTTCCCTCCGAAATTTAAATTGTGGAATTTCCCTCCGAAATGAACATGAATGAAATAATGAACATACAAGCTTCTCCCATGCATGGCAATGGTTCATTTGAAAAGTATTGGTCATGAGGAGTATTTTGCAAAAAGAATGGACCAAATTGGACTTTTGTATTAAAAGTTTTGCCATTTTGAATTTCCATGCACACCTTGTGATCACACGACCATAACTTCTCAACCATTCATCATATGGACATGAATTAGGACTTTTTAGAAAGGGGAGACAAAGATCTACAACTTTCATGTTCACCAAAAATACATTTGAAACTTCTTTGATCTTGAAAAGTCAAGTTGAATGTGGACCAAAAACTTGCCAAATTAGGAAACTTTGAATTACAGGTCACTTTCCATTTTTGGTAACTTTTGCCATGATCTTTGAATCTTCAAGATGAATGTTTAAAATTATGAATGGACCTCTTTTGAACATGATTGAGGTGTCTCAACTCATTTCCCCACCTCATAGCCCTCAGTTGACTGCACAGTTGACTTTTGGTCCTCAAATGACCTTGACATGTCTTGATGATGATAGAACCATGATGATGGTGATATATCCTTGCAAACAAGATGATGCTCAAGATCTTTGAAGAATCAAGAAACCCTAATTGAAGCCCATACCCTCAGACGGTTGATGATCAATTCCCAGAGACCCTTAGGCTTGAATCATGTAACCTCTCATCTTCTGAAAAGACTTTGGAGGATGACTTTCTTGTTTTCATATGATATGCAAAATGCAACGCCTAATGTCCTAAAATGAAATGCAATGTGTCAAACTAGTCCCAAGAAGAGGAGGGCAAATTTTGAGGTGTTACAGCTGCCCCTATTCAATCCACTATGAACCTGTCGATATGAACAGCCTCGGCTTTCAGATGATCAGGGTGAAGAGTGGTTGAATACAAAGAACAGACGAACAATTTGCGTTCCGCTGGGAATTAAGTAACAATGCCTGTCAGAATTGGCAAAGAGGTGATCTTGAAAGAAGAATCTGTCTGGTACGGTGAAAGTCGGTCTGAATACCGAAAAAGAACGTTAACCTGGATACCAAAATAAATGGTAACACAGGAATAACCATGGCTTGAATGCCGCTCATCAGTCTGAATACTGAGCATCAGAAGATATGAGATTATTAATATCGGCCTGAACACCTAGAGACTGGCCTGAATGCCACTTCAGTCTGAATACCGGAAAACTGGCCTGAATGCCACAAGCTGCATCGACCTGATCGTCGGAAACTTCTTCGATCTGAACATCGGAAAAACTGGCCTGAATGCCACAAGTTGCATCGACCTGAATGTCGGAAACTTCTTCGACCTGAACATCGGAAAAACTGGCCTGAATGCCACTTCGGTCTGAATACCGGGAAAACTTCATGCCTGTCAGTATCGGCAGAAAATAGGGAAAATGATAATTGAGGCGGCACGCGTGCCAACGACTTATGCTGGGGATAATAAGTCATGAACAGGCTGCCCCCATTCAATCCACTGTAAACCTGTCGATATGAACAGCCTCGGCTTCCAGATGACCAGTGGTGAAGAATGGTTGAATACCAAGAGCAAACGAACAATTTATGCTCCGCTGGGGATTATTCTTATTTTTTTTGCTTTTCTTGAACCCCAAAACTTCTTTGATTTTTTTTCTTGAACCCCAAAACAAATATTTTCTTCCGTGTGAATGATCCCCGATCACCGCATTTGAACCCCGACAACTTCATGTCACTCTTGTTGCCAAACAATGAACCCTGTTCTCCATTTGAACCCCAGTCGCCTGACGATAACTCGCGATCGTCGTTGTGAACCCCATTCTCCAGAAAACACCCCGTGTCTCCTTTTCTCCATTTGAACCCCGTTCTCCGTTCTCTTGTGATAATTCCGCTGGCAACGTCGGAAATAACACCAAACACCACTCTGATGGCGACATACCAGAGGGTACACCTTCACGAAAGGAAGGTAACATGTGCATTTCTTCCTCAGAAGACACCCGTAACGACTTCTGTTGGCCTCAGCCAAAGTCTAAGGTGACACATGATCAGAAGACAATCCTGAGGACCTCATCCCGGATACAATCTTCAATTCCAGTTGAACCCCGTTCTCCAGAAAATGCCCAACACTTCCTTTTCTCCATTTGAACCCCAATTTTCGTGCTGATCGCGTAACGTTCTCCGATCTTCATTTCCATCTCCGCCCGACGGAAACTCTTCCTCCAATATCGCGCTACTGGGGAATATTGTTGATCCAACGTCACAATGCTAAACTCCTCAGAGTAACATCTTCCAACTTCCATCTCCGCACGACGGAATTTTTTCTCCAATATCGCACTACTGGGGAATACTGTTGATCCAACGTCACGATGCTAAGCTCCTCAGAGTAACATCTTCCAACTTCCATCTCCGCACGACGGAATTTCTTCTCTCCAATATCGCACTACTGGGGAATACTGTTGATCCAACGTCACGATGCTAAACTCCTCAGAGTAACATCTTCACCAACCAGCTAAACTAATTCTCAAACGGTAACCACGGCTTGAGACTAGCTTATGCTTGCAATGCTGATGCATAAGTTTTACAGCGTAATGCTCCATAACCATGGAAATGCTACGCAATTTGCTATGCAATATGCTATGCTTCTCTAAATGATGAATGCATAAAAAATATCCCCCTCGGGGGACGGCACGAGCAACTCTGCTGAGGAACTCGATATCACTCCAATCTCCAATCTTGCTGGGGAATGGCACTGTTGCTGGGGAGAGAGCAACCCTTACTAGGGATGACCTCCACTGAACTCGATCCGCTTGGGGACTTCGCTGGGGAAAAAATCACCAACGCACACCTCCGCTGGGGAAACAGCAACCTTCAGGCCTGCTGGGGAAACACCGACCTCAAACCTGCTAGGGAGATAACAATCTCAAACCTGCTAGGGGAAGCAACAAACCTCAGGCCTAGCTGCCGAGAAAACACCGATCTCGAATCCGCTGGGGAGGTACGGAATATTCCGACATGGAACACCCATCGACTCGTCGAACACTGGTATTCACCATCTAACCACCGTGTCAACTTTCCACTTTTGAGAGCTTCCGGACTCATCTGGTCTTTTCGATTCACCATCTTGTATTCTCGACTTCTCCCTACTTCCAGTCCTCAGACTTTGAAGAGTCTTCTTGATTAACCCTCTAGGATCGTCGCACTTCTCTCGCCGTCTCTACACCTTTCTTCAATTCCTCGTCCCTGATTGGACCTCAAAGGAATCTTTCGTCAAAAATGCTTCGCACCATAACCTGCAAGTGAGTGAAAATAACCAACAGCACCTGCAAAAGAGATCGTCAGATAAAACGTGCCCCAGGCGTGCCAAAATTTCAACACCCAGGTCACTCTACCTTCCGAATAAGATTTCCAGTTTTCAATCCTACAAGCATGCATTGGAAGGGAATCCTATGTCTCAAAATGAAAAGATTCTTTATCAAAATAAACGGATGTTTTTGCAATCAAAGCGGTAATGAAAATAAAAACAAAATTATTTGACTGAATATGCATTTTATTGATTGAAAAAGGTGGCTCATAGCTGAGCGATACACCGGAAGCAATTCCTGAAAAGAGGTAATTACGCACAAAAGGAAAATCTATCCTAATGGCAACGTGAACCCGTGATCTCATCAAGTTCCAACCCGGTTACAACCCATATGTCCTCAAGACTCTCTGCGCTTTCTGCCTTCTGAAACAAGACGCTTCTGACCGATCTCTGCCGGGAATTATCCATGTGTCATATCCAAAGTACAAACGATCATGCTAGACGCAGTTGTTCGTTTCATTCCCTCTTTTGCCTGAACCGCCCTTTCGGGTTTTCAGTCCACCGGGATACCCTTTTTTGCCCAAGCCGCCCTTATGGGGTTTTCGACTTGCCGGGTGTACAGTTTTTTTTTCTTTTTATCCCTAATTTTTGCCCGAACCTCTTTCATTTTTTTTGGTTCGCCGGGATGCCCCTTTTTGCCTGGACTATTTTATTCTTTTCGTCCAACGGGTCTCTTATACGAAGTATTTTTTAACTGCGTCCGCATTCACAGGGGATGGAAAATCCTCACCATCCATGGTCGTCAACAACAAGGCTCCGCCAGAGAAAACCTTCTTGACCACGAATGGACCTTCATAATTGGGTGTCCACTTGCCCCGACGATCGTTCTGAGGAGGAAGGATCCTTTTCAACACCAAATCTCCCACATGATACACACGAGGTCGCACCTTTCGGTCAAAAGCACGCTTCACTCGCTGCTGGTACAACTGCCCATGACAAATAGCCGTCAGCCTATTTTCCTCAATCAGGCTCACCTCTTCATACCGAGTCCTTACCCACTCAGCCTCTTCCAATTTCACATCCATCAGGACTCTCAATGACGGAATCTGGACCTCAACCGGTAGCACGGCTTCCATCCCATACACAAGCGAGAAAGGCGTTGCCCCAGTAGATGTACGCACCGAGGTTCGATACCCATGCAATGCAAACGGCAACATCTCGTGCCAATCCTTATAGGTCGCGACCATTTTTTGCACAATCTTCTTAATATTCTTATTAGCCGCCTCGACCGCCCCATTCATCTTTGGACGATAAGGAGAAGAATTGTGATGCTCAATCTTGAACTCCCGGCACAGTTCTACCATCATCTTGTTGTTGAGATTAGAACCATTATCAGTAATGATTCTTTCGGGAACCCCATATCTGCAAATGATGTCTTTTTTCAGGAACCTGGCCACGACCTGTTTCGTCACGTTTGCATAAGACGCCGCTTCCACCCACTTGGTGAAGTAATCGATAGCCACTAATATGAACCGGTGCCCATTCGAAGCCGCAGGTTCGATCTTTCCGATCATATCAATGCCCCACATAGCAAACGGCCATGGAGACGACATCAAACTCAACGGGTTTGGAGGTACATGCACCTTATCAGCATAAATCTGGCATTTATGACATTTTCGCACGAAGTTGAAACACTGAGCCTCCATTGTCATCCAGTAATAACCAGCTCTTAACAACTTTTTCACCATCGCATTCCCACTGGCGTGGGTACCAAACGACCCCTCGTGCACCTCTTTCATCAATTGGCTTGATTCTTTGTCATTGACACATCTAAGCAAAACCCAATCAAAATTCCTCTTGTACAAAACCCCATCTTTGTTCAGATAGAACGCCATGGCCAACCTCCTCAGAGTCTTTCGGTCCTTTTTAGACGCTCCCTCGGGATACTCTTGGGTCTCCAAATAGCGTTTGATGTCATAATACCACGGCTTTTCTTCATCAGGCGCTGTGTCGACAGCAAACACGTAAGCCGGTCTATTCAGTCGTCCCACCTCAACACTAGGGAATTGATTCTACCACAGCACCTTAATCAAGGCGGCCAGAGTAGCCAAAGCATCTGCCAAAGGATTTTCTTCTCTCGGCACATGGTGTAATTCCACCTTGGTGAAGAACGTCAACAACCTCCTCGTATAATCCCGGTATGGAATTAAGTGAGATTGATGCGTATACCACTTCCCGTTAACCTGGTTCACAACCAAAGTTGAATCTCCATAGATAACAAGGTTTTGGATTCGCAAATCAATCGCCTCTTCAACACCCAAGATACAAGCTTCGTATTCAGCCACGTTGTTGGTGCATTCAAACGTTAGCCGGGCGGCAAAAGGAATGTGGGATCCCTTCGGCGTAACCAAAACAGCACCAACTCCGCTACCATTCACGTTAACAGCCCCATCAAACATCAGAATCCATTCGGACTCAGGGTCAGGCCCCTCCTCCGGGATCGGTTTCTCACAACCTTTCGATTTGAGAAACATGATGTCCTCATCAGGGAACTCAAACTTCATCGGTTGATAATCCTCAATGGGTTGCTGGGTGAGGTAATCAGACAATACACTCCCCTTTATTGCTTTTTGGGAAGTGTACTAGATATCGTATTCAGTCAAAATCATTTGCCATCTCGCAACCCGTCCGGTCAATGCTGGCTTCTCAAATATATACTTGATCGGATCCATTTTGGAAATCAACAAAATGGTATGAACCAGCATGTACTGTCTCAGTCGGCGAGCAGCCCATGCCAAAGCACATCAAGTTTTCTCGAGCAGTGAATATCTTATTTCACAGTCGGTAAACTTTTTGCTAAGGTAGTAAATTGCATGCTCTTTTCGACCAGACTCGTCATGCTGCCCCAGTACACACCCCATAGACCCCTCGAGGACTGTCAAGTACAGGATTAAAGGTCGCCCCTCCACAGGAGGCATCAGAATCGGAGGCTCCTGCAAATATTCTTTTATTTTTTCAAATGCTGCTTGGCAATCATCATTCCACCTGACCGTTTGATCTTTTCTCAACAACTTGAATATGGGTTCACACGTGGCTGTTAGATGAGATATGAACCGTGAAATGTAGTTCAATCTACCTAAGAAACCACGAACCTCTTTTTCTGTTCTCGGTTCAGGCATTTCTTGTATCGCTTTTACTTTAGCAGGATCAACCTCGATTCCTCTTTCACTTACAATAAACCCCAGCAACTTACCGGACCGCACTCCGAAAGTGCACTTATTCGGATTCAACCTCAATTTGAATTGTCTCAACCGGTCAAACAACTTGGCCAAGTCTACCAAATGCCCCTCTTCTGTTTGGGACTTCGCTATCATGTCATCAACATAGCATTCGATCTCATGATGAATCATATCATGAAACAAAGTCACCATAGCTCTTTGATACGTGGCACCGGCATTCTTGAGACCGAATGGCATCACCTCATAACAAAAAGTGCCCCATGGTGTGATGAACGTTGTTTACTCCATATCATCTGGCGACATTTTAATTTGATTATAGCCAGAAAAGCCATCCATGAAGGAAAACACCGAGAATTGAGCTGTATTATCTACCAACACATCGATGTGAGGTAATGGGAAATCATCCTTCGGGCTAGCTCTATTCAAATCCCGGTAGTCCACACACATCCTCACCTTTCCATCCTTCTTTGGCACCGGCACAATGTTCGCGACCCAAGGCGGATAGTTAGTGACAGCTAGGAAACCGGCATCCAACTGCTTTTGCACTTCCTCTTTGATTTTCATGGCCATCTCAGGTCGAGTTCTGCGCAACTTCTGCTTCACTAGAGGACAGTCTTCTCTCAATGGCAACCTGTGCACAACAATATCGGTATCCAACCCTGGCATATGTTGATAAGACCAGGCGAAGATATCAACATACTCTTTCAACAATGCCACCATTCTGCTCTTGACATTCACCTCCAAAGCGGCCCCAATTTTCACTTCCTTTCTGACCTCCTCGGTACCCAGATTAACAATCTCAACTCGCTCCTCGTGCGGTTGAATCACCTTCTCCTCTTGTTTCAACTGTTAGACTATGGCACGGATCTAGAAGGGGGGGGGGGTTGAATAGATCCCAATTAAAATTGAGTCGGCGCTACCAATAAAAAATTGGTTTTGAAAATTAGTTTTAAGTGCGGAAGCGGCCGAGGAAAATATAGTCTAAAACGAACTGCTATTGGAAAACCGGATATGCGTCAAGCCTATGGATTAGTGATAATGTAGAATACGAATCACTCCACTCGTCACACTATCAATTATTTGTTTCACTAGCTAGGATTCCTAGTTCCAATGATTCAAACACCAAACCAAACTAGATACACAACTAAGATAATTTTGGTTTAGGCAAATTATCAAACACTTGGTGTGCAAAAACACTCCAAGTGATATTTATGTTGAGTAAGTGATTCCAATTAATCTAGTACAATATCCTATTGTACTTTGGATTCAAAAACAGAGTTTTAACCTCTTACTCAATTAATATCAATGTTTGATAAAAGTGCTTATACTAAAATCACTTAATTTTTAAGCTAAAATCAATTGTGCAGAAAATTAGAGAAGACAAAGATTTGATGAGGCAGTTCCCCCGCCGTCCTCGCTTCGGGGTACGTCTGCCCTCAATTCTAAAACTAGAATTGAGATGATTTAATAGATATCACCTGTTGAATTTAACCGTTTATACAAGGATTGCAAAGCACATATACAACAGAACTCTCAAGATGTTGAATGTTGCTTCCACTCCTTGTTCCTTGATTCAAGATGAATCAAGCCCTTCGATTGTTGTTGATAGACCTCCGATTCCAGCCTCTTTGTTGAATAACCCTCACTTCTTTAAACCCTCGGCCCGGCTGATCTCAACTCCAACAAATCGAACCCGAATTCTTCCCTTCAATATCGTTGAATGCGCTACTAGATTGACGAAGACTTCCTCTTCTCAATCACCTTCTCTCAGCTGAAAATTGATGAAGAAATTCGTCCAAAAAACCCCCAAACACAAACCAGTCTTGGAGGACAAAACCCCAACGGTTTTATTCAAGAAAAAACCTGCCACAAGCTTCAACCCGAACCGGATTCCCCAATCTCGGCTTCGAACCTTATCACCTTTAACCAATCACAAAGCACTTCAAAAATGGTTGTGTGTAGTTGATGTGTTGTGAGATGTTGAAGATGAAGATGATGAATCTTGGACACTTATTTCACTTTTTCTTGTTTCTTTGAACACTTGAATCAATTTGACAAATGTTAGTTGATACAAGTAACTAAACTTCTATATATACTAACCAACTTACCAACCAAAATTAACAGCTTTTCAAACAGAGTGGAAAGTCTTCAAAAACTGAATTTGCGCACGAGCGATCGACCATAGCAGGTCTATGCGTCGATGCATGGCCTGCAATTTTGGACAGACTGAAGAATGCTTCAGTATGCGTCGACCATAGGTCGGCGTGCGCTGACCCGTGGGAAAATGAAAGTTTCATGCGCCGACCCTGTGGTCGACTCAAGTCTTCCATGCGCTGACCTGTGACCAACTACACTATGCCATGCACCGACCTGTGGTCGACTCAAGGCACCATGCGCTGAGCAGTCACCAACTGGTCTATGTTATGCGTTGACCCGTGGTTCATGCGCTGACCCTTGCGGTCGACTCAAACCCTGCAAATCTGCAAAAATTCATGTTTTTGTGGTTTTCATGCTTTTTGTCATGGCCACATTTTATCCACATATGTTGTATGAAATATAGCAGTTTTAGATGAGCATAGAAAAGGATATGATAGGTGATATGTTGCATTTGTTTTGTAGAAGTGGAATCGACAATGCCGATTCATCCATGGTGGTCATTTGTCATCATCGAAACCTATGATTGTATGTTGTATGACAATTTGCCTTTACATACTCCCCCTTTTTGATGATGACAACTTGTGTAAAGCCAAAGAGAAAAACAACATGCAATATTTACACACATTATGCATACTTCCCCTTTCTTTTGTAATCTAAGGCTATCTGCAAAACCGACTGTTAATTGTTGTGAATATTTTGGCTGCTTGTATCTCTTCTCCCCCTTTGACAACATCAAAAAGAGAAAAGGAACGATTATTCAACGTAACATAAAATTCAACAGGAGATAGGGAATCAGATAACAATATCACACCAAATATCAGTACTGAACAAATAAAAAGAAGATAACATTAAATTGGAATTGCACAAACGAGCACAATAGAAAATTAATTCAGTCAAACAACAAAAACAAAAAAAATACAGATGCATATGCAGTCTTATGTCCTAATGGTGTCGTCCTCGATGGTAACAGATATCCGGGTTTCTGTAGGGGTCTGCCAGAGACGATATTTGGTCAGCAACACCACCTAGATACTTGATACCCACGTCGACCGACCGCTCCTGGCGTTCAAACGTTTCGGTAAATGCTGCATACCGTTCATTCATGCTTGTAGAGAGGTTATCGAGCCTCTCATTTTGTGCTTGAATTTGGCTGCTAATATGAGCATAGCGCTCATCCTGAGTTTGCATGAAGGATTGTTGAGCCAACTGCATATTTCGCATCATATCCAACAGTTCGGAAGAGTTTGTGTGCTGTGGAGGAGATGGAGGAGATTCTTCATCACCATATTGATACGGCTGGTAGAATTGGCGTTGTGTTGACCAGCCCGTATGTTGCCATTCACCCCAGCCACCCTGGTTGGAGGCATCTTCTTCAGTTGAATGTGAATGCTGAACCCAAGTGGAGTTTGAGTAGTCGTGAGTGTCAACATGTGGAGGACTATCATCTCCACCATGCTGATCAAAGGCTTGTCCTGCTCCCTCTTCTTCATTTTCCTCTTCGTCTTCTTCTTCACTTTCATCACTTTCATCATCTTCTTCAACAGTCGTAGGAACATACCCTCTGCGAACAAATTTGTAGATTCTCCGCTCATCACACCAAAAATATCCCATCATAGACAGAGTTTTTGGGCTGAACTCTTTGTCTGATGAAATGGAGGTATACGGGAAGGACGGATAATCAACTTCGGCTGCAGTAAGGACCTCTTGAATAAAAGATCCGTAGGCAAGAGCCGTTCCTCGTCCGGAGTCACGTAAACTGAACATCCTACTAGCAATGTAGTAGGGCCAGTTGATTTTCCGCTTATTTTTCAGAATGTATATGAGATGAACCTCAGCCTGTTCAACTCTGGAAAGACCACCTTTCTTAGGTCTCAGGATGCATGAGACAATCCACTGGAGAATCCGCTCTCCTGTTTTCAGCTTGCCGGCAGTGACAGTTCGTGGGAACGCATCACTGTTCACAATCTGATCAGGGTAGGGTCGTTTCAGCATGTCGTTCAACGCGCTCTTAAACTCGTAACCTTCTATTGGGTGAGAGTCAGTTACCTCAGCTAGAGGATTTTCATCAGCATCCAATGACATATCAAAATATTTGTTCCAAACATTTGACTTAAACGATACCTTTCTCGTGCCGATCCTGGAGTGAAACTTGTGCCCACGAAATTTGTCATGAAGGCAGGCATAGAAGACTCGGACCAGGTCTTCGCTATATTTGGCATTGCATTCCAGGAATTTGACAATGCCGTGGTACTGTAGCAGAGACATGATTTCCACGAGATGCATGCGTTCTGCAGTGAGTTTGTAGAAAGCATGTTGCCGCACAACTCCTCTTTTACCAATATCTTTGTTGAAGGAATCGACGAGAGCCGGTGGAACTAGCGATACAGCGGAGATGGGTAGAGATGCGGCGGATGATTCTCGTGATCTCTTACCGGTAGGTCTGCGGGATGAGGAAGCCATTGCAAATAATTTTTGAAGCTTTGTGTGTGGGTAGAGAGTGAAGCTTGGTGAAGGTTTTTGAGAGTGATTTTGCAAGAAAGAGGTTTCCCCTTTTTGTAGATGAGGATTTAGGGTTTTGGGAAAGACCAGGAGACAATAGACACTAGGTAGATGCAACTCACAATGTAGTGGGAAGTTTGAAATGTAAATGCACACTTAATGAGAATTTTGAATGAAGATGCATGAGAAGTTTGAAGGTTTTCTGCAGAAAAACTGAATTTTTGAGCGATGCGTCGACCATACCTCTGCATGCGTCGGCGCATACTGTTTGATTTTTGAAAAAAGAGGAAAATTTTGAAGTGTGCGTCGACCGTTGCCCTCTTATGGTCGACTCATACAGGCAAAATTTGCAATTTTCACTATTATGCACATATGCTCACATGTTTGATGCATAAATAGAATGCCACACAACATTTAAACATCCAAACAGATATGGCATAAGAAACAATACATATATGTACAATATTTTCATGTAGTACAACCATTTAATTATGAAGTTTGGGGGAGAGAGAAGGATAAGGAACAATATCACCTCGATGCCATGCCGGAATAACTTGATGAACTATATAATTGTGCTTGCAACAACATTTACTTGTTAGAAGTACAAGATTATAGTGTTAAATGAAATAAGATAAAGCAAGCAGTTTATAACGCCCGTTCAGAAATGTCGAGAATACCAAGTTCTCGGCGAATATGAAAGAAAGGTTCAGTAGCTAGCGGCTTTGTGAAAATGTCCGCTAGTTGATTTTCAGTATTAACATGTTCAAATACAACATCACCTTTCTCTACATGATCCCGAAGAAAGTGGTGTCGAATTTCGATATGTTTGGTGCGAGAATGCAACACAGGATTTTTGGTAAGATTAATGGCACTTGTATTGTCACAGAAAATGGGAATACGTTCGAGTTTGAGGTTAAAATCCAATAGTTGTTGCTTAATCCATAGAATTTGAGCACAACAACTACCGGCGGCAACGTATTCCGCTTTGGCGGTTGACAAAGCAACTGAAACTTGTTTCTTGCTATGCCAACTGACTAAAGAATTTGAAAATAAGTGACAAGTGCCACTGGTGCTTTTCCTATCCGATTTGCAACCGGCAAAATCGAAATCGGAGAAACCTACCAATGAGCAATCATTACCTTTGGAATACCATAGTCCATACTTCGGAGTACCAGATAGGTATCGAAGTATTCGTTTGACAGCTTTTAGATGGGATTCCTTGGGACATGATTGATATCTTGCGCACATGCACACGCTAAACATAATGTCGGGACGAGAAGCAGTGAGATAGAGAAGTGATCCAATCATACCTCTATACCGTTTTACCTCTACGTTCTTACCGTTTTCATCTTTATTCAAGTTTGTACATGTTGGCATGGGGGTGTCAATGGCTTTGGCTTTTGCCATGTCAAATCTCTTGATAAGGTCCAAACAGTACTTTGTTTGACTCACGAATGTTCCTTCCTTGAGTTGTTTAATTTGCAAACCGAGAAAGTATGTGAGCTCCCCCATCATACTCATCTCGAATTCACCCTGCATAAGATCTGAAAACTCTCTCACAAGATTCATGTTAGTAGACCCAAATATAATATCGTCTACATAAATTTGTACTAATATCAAGTGCTTTCCTTGACGTTTAATGAAGAGAGTTGTGTCAACCTTTCCTCTTGAGTAACCTTGATCGAGTAAAAATTTACTTACTCGCTCATACCAAGCTCTAGGAGCTTGTTTGAGACCATATAAAGCCCTTTTTAGTTTATAAACATGATCAGGATACTCATGAGATTCAAAACCCGGAGGTTGTGCGACGTAGACCTCTTCATTTATGTGACCGTTAAGGAACGCACTCTTAACATCCATTTGGAATAGTTTAAAGTTTTTCGCACAAGCGAAGGCAATGAGAAGGCGTATAGCCTCGAGTCGGGCAATCGGCGCATAAGTTTCCTCATAGTCGATGCCTTCCTCTTGGTTATACCCTTGCGCGACTAAACGCGCCTTGTTACGGGTTATTACCCCGTTTTCGTCCAGCTTGTTCCTAAACACCCATCGGGTGCCGATTACTCGATGATCTCGCGGAGGAGGGACAAGGTCCCAAACCTCATTTCTAGTGAACTAATTTAGTTCCTCCTGCATTGACAAAAACCAGTGTTCATCGAGTAGGGCTTCTTTAGGGTTTTTAGGTTCCATTTGCGAAACGAAAGCGAAGTGATAACAGAAATTACTTAGCTTCGATCGAGTTGTAACACCCTTTGAGATATCTCCGAGAATGTTGTCGATTGGATGGTCTTTGGGAGACTTCCAAGCTTGAGAGAGATCATCGTTTGAAGGCGGATGAGCTACCTCGGTTTCCTCATGGTGTACATCTTTATCCTCCTCAACTTTGACTTTGTCGGGTTGATCAATCCCCGGCTCGCCACCTTTGAGTATGTCTTCCGTAGATGTACCTGCACCATGAACAACACTACCCTTTCCGACGTTTCTCGGATTGGATTCATCAAAAGTGACATGTACAGACTCTTCCACGGCAAGTAATCGTTTATTATATATTCTATATGCTTTACTCGATTGAGAGTATCCGAGGAATATACCTTCGTCGGCCTTGGAGTCGAATTTGCCCAAGTTTTCCTTTCCATTATTTAATACAAAACATTTGCAACCAAAAACATGTAAGTGAGAGATATTTGGCTTTCGCCCTTTTAAAAGCTCATACGGTGTTTTGTTTAGAATGGGGCGAATGAGCACCCTATTCAAAACATAACACGCCGTACTAATGGCGTTGGCCCAAAAATATTTTAGTAAACCACTTTCGTTAATCATTGTTCTTCCCAATTCTTCCAAAATTCGGTTTTTACGCTCCACAACCCCATTTTGTTGAGGAGTACGTGGAGCGGAGAAGTTATGATCGATACTATGGTTACCGCAATATTCTTCAAATAAATGGTTTTCGAACTCACCCCCATGGTCGCTTCTAATTGAAACAATGTTTGTATTTAATTTATTTTGGGAAAGCTTAGCAAACCTTTCAAAGGCGGCGAATGTATCGCTCTTGCTTACTAAAAAGATAGTCCAACAGAATCTAGAAAAATCGTCCACTATTACGAAACCGTAATAATTTCCTCCTAGACTTTTAATCCTAGACGGCCCAAATAAGTCCATATGAAGAAGTTCGAGAGGTCTCGTTGTTGAAACGATATTTTTGGATTTAAATGAGATCCTCGTTTGCTTCCCTTTTTGACAAGCATCACAAAGGTGATCCTTGGTGAACTTTATTTTGGGGAGACCTAAGACTAGATCTTTTGAGACTATTTTGTTTAGTAAGTCAAAGTTAACATGTGCTAAACGCCTATGCCATAACCATGAATCTTCACTCATTGTTACAAGGCATTTGTCACTTGTTAACGATACTTCGTTCAAGTCTAACATATAGACATTATTCACACGCAGGCCATTAAACATACTCTTCTTATCATCATTATATACAATTTTGCAACAATCTTTTGAAAACGATACATTGTATCCTTTGTCACATAATTGACTGATCCTAAGTAGATTGTGTTTAAGACCTTCGACAAGCAATACATCAGAAATAGTAGTGGAAGAAGGATTACCTACACTACCTTTACCAAGTATTGCTCCACGGTTGTTGTCACCATAGGTTACATATCCTTTCTTCTTAGCCACAAAGTCAATGAAGAGTGATATGTCGCCTGACATATGCCTTGAGCATCCACTGTCGAGAACCCATCTTCTCTCGGTAGTCTCGAGGCATTGTACCTATGGAAATGCAATTAACACGAGAAGGTACCCAATGGCTTATTGGGTCCTGAATGGTGAGTAACGAAATGGTTGCATTTAGGCAGCCATTGATAAATACCTTTAGGAACTAAGAATCTCCTAAACCTGCATTTAGCAATGGAGTGGCCTTTCTTGCAACAATAAAGACAAGAGAAATTAACATTTTGATTGCCTTTGCTATCTTCATCTTTTATAACATATTTATATTTTTGATATGGGTTAATCATACTTTTTCGAAAGTTTGATTTATCGATTGCAAAGGTAATCTTGGGCTCAAGAGCCTTGTCAAGTTTGGCCTTTAGGTTTCTTACTTCACCTTGCCAAATATAACAAGTATCACACCCAAAGTTAATCATCCTACTTCTAAGGTCCTCACAACCTGCTTTTGTGCTTTCTACTATAGAAGCTTTAAGTGCCTCAAGTTTCCTTTCGGATTCTCGAATTTTTTGTTCCAAATGAGTAAAAATTGTGTTGTTTGAGGCAAGCCTTTTAAAGGCCTCTTTAGCTTCACAGTGTAAAGTATCAAAAGCAGCTTGTAATTCATGATGAGACATACTAGAGGATTTTTTATATTTAACATGTCGTACCTGTTTCTTTTTGTTCTTTTGATGAGCAGAGAGACATATGTTTCCATTTTCATCTTCATCACTAGAACTTTCATCATCGGAGGAGTCGATATCGCTTTCCCAAGCTATGTATGCTCTCCTTGGCTTTGATGATCTCTTGTGTGATTTGGATGATTCCTTTTCCTTTGTCTTCTTGTTCATTGGACAGTCCGGTTTGTAATGACCGGGCTTTCCACAAGTATAGCACGACCCTCTAGTCATTTTGCCTTTTGAGTCGTCATTTTTAGAGTACCTAGAATGTTTCCGGAAGTTTACCAAGTTCTTCTCGGAATGTTGGATGTCGTTCTTTCTCACGTAACGATTGTAACGTTTAACGAACAACCCCATATCTTCACTCTTGTCCTCTTCTTCTTCGTCGCTCGAGGAATAATCACTTTGCTCTTTTGCTTGAGACTTTGAGGAGGAAGTCTTTAGAGCCATTGATTTCTTTTCACTCACCTTAGCTTTGTCCTTCTTTTCTTTCTTTTCGTGTTGTTCTAGGCTCAAGAGTACTTGTCCGTGCTCTTGTAGTTTGCCAAATAATGTTGTCAAGTCTAATATGGTAAGATCATTTGCTTCTTTGATGGCGGTCACTTTAGGCTGCCATTCCCTGTTAAGACATCTCAAGATCTTATTAGTAGCAACATCATTGGAAATAGGCCTACCTAATGAATGTAATCGATTGATAAGATGAGTAAATCTCTTTTGCATGTCAGCAATGGTTTCCCCTTGCTCCATGAAAAAGAGATCAAACTCTTGTGTTAGTGTGTTGATTCTTGCCAACTTAACATCGTTCGTCCCCTCATGGGCAATTTGTAGTGAATCCCACATGGCCTTAGCAGTAGGACAATGGGATACACGATAGTATTCATCTACACCTAATGAGGAGATTAGGATATTTTTGGCTTTCCAATCATAGTTGTATTTCTTTTCATCATCATCGGTCCATTGTGCTTCGGGCTTAGGCACTAATTCATTATTCTCATTGGTCATGGTTATTTCAATCGGACCATTGAGAATGACGTTCCATATTTTTCTATCTATGGAATTTATGTGCACCCGCATACAGTCTTTCCAATAACTATAATTTTCACCATTGAAAACGTGAGCTCTATTATAAGCCCCTTTAGGTTCGTTAGCCATTTTCTATCAAGGTTATATTTTGAAGCACGGAGTGAACCGGAGCTCCTGATACCACTTGTTAGACTATGGCACGGATCTAGAAGGGGGGGGGGGTTGAATAGATCCCAATTAAAAATTAAGTCGGCGCTACCAATAAAAAAATGGTTTTGAAAATTAGTTTTAAGTGCGGAAGCGGCCGAGGAAAATATAGTCTAAAACGAACTGTTATTGGAAAACCGGATATGCGTCAAGCCTATGGATTAGTGATAATGTAGAATACGAATCACTCCACTCGTTACACTATCAATGATTTGTTTCACTAGCTAGGATTCCTAGTTCCAATGATTCAAACACCAAACCAAACTAGATACACAACTAAGATAATTTTGGTTTAGGCAAATTATCAAACACTTGGTGTGCAAAAACACTCCAAGTGATATTTATGTTGAGTAAGTGATTCCAATTAATCTAGTACAATATCCTATTGTACTTTGGATTCAAAAACAGAGTTTTAACCTCTTACTCAATTAATATCAATGTTTGATAAAAGTGCTTATACTAAAATCACTTAATTTTTAAGCTAAAATCATTTGTGCAGAAAATTAGAGAAGACAAAGATTTGATGAGGCAGTTCCCCCGCCGTCCTCGCTTCGGGGTACGTCTGCCCTCGATTCTAAAACTAGAATTGAGATGATTTAATAGATATCACCTGTTGAATTTAACCGTTTATACAAGGATTGCAAAGCACATATACAACAGAACTCTCAAGATGTTGAATGTTGCTTCCACTCCTTGTTCCTTGATTCAAGATGAATCAAGCCCTTCAATTGTTGTTGATAGACCTCCGATTCCAGCCCCTTTGTTGAATAACCCTCAGTTCTTCAAACCCTCGGCCCGACTGATCTCAACTCCAACAAATCGAACCCGAATTCTTCCCTTCAATATCGCTGAATCCGCTACTAGATTGACGAAGACTTCCTCTTCTCAATCACCTTCGCTCAGCTGAAAATTGATGAAGAAATTCATCCAAAAAACCCCCAAACACAAACCAGTCTTGGAGGACAAAACCCCGACAGTTTTATTCAAGAAAAAACCTGCCACAAGCTTCAACCCGAACCGGATTCCCCAATCTCGGCTTCGAACCTTATCACCTTTAACCAATCACAAAGCACTTCAAAAATGGTTGTGTGTAGTTGATGTGTTGTGAGATGTTGAAGATGAAGATGATGAATCTTGGACACCTATTTCACTTTTTCTTGTTTCTTTGAACACTTGAATCAATTTGACAAATGTTAGTTGATACAAGTAACTAAACTTCTATATATACTAACCAACTTACCAACCAAAATTAACAGCTTTTCAAACAGAGTGGAAAGTCTTCAAAAACTGAATTTGCGCACGAGCGGTCGATGCATGGCCTGCAATTTTGGACAGACTGAAGAATGCTTCAGTATGCGTCGACCATAGGTCGGCGTGCACTGACCCGTGGGAAAATGAAAGTTTCATGCGCCGACCCTGTGGTCGACTCAAGTCTTCCATGCGCTGACCCGTGACCAACTACACTATGCCATGCACCGACCTGTGGTCGACTCAAGGCACCATGCGCTGACCAGTCACCAACTGGTCTATGTTATGCGTTGACCCGTGGTTCATGCGCTGACCCTTGCGGTCGACTCAAACCCTGCAAATCTGCAAAAATTCATGTTTTTGTGGTTTTCATGCTTTTTGTCATGACCACATTTTATCCACATATGTTGTATGAAATATAGCAGTTTTAGATGAGCATAGAAAAGGATATGATAGGTGATATGTTGCATTTGTTTTGTAGAAGTGGAATCGACAATGCCGATTCATCCATGGTGGTCATTTGTCATCATCGAAACCTATGATTGTATGTTGTATGACAATTTGCCTTTACATCAACAACCTGACTAACTCCTCCGGCAGTTCACAATCTTCTTCGCCTTCTTCTTCGGCATGATAGATCGGATTGTCGAAGTCATATAAGGGTGTAACAGGATTGTTATCAATGAGATCCGGAGAATGATCGCATCTGCATGAATGTTGATTCATGCATTGCTTTAGAGTCGGGATGCGACAAATTAAAAGGAAGGAAAAATGAAAATAAACATTGCCATTTTTATTGTTTTTTTTAAACTACAAAAATAAATGAAAAACAGGGAACACCGCTTTTAATGCGAAAAACATCCATTTATTAATGATGTAAATGTTGCAAAATGAAACACATGAGGTGGCCCTTACAATGAACCATTACGTTTCGGGCAAAACGTATGGCTTTCATGCAAACAGAATTGAAAAACAGAAATATTACTCTTCACGCAGAGTGACAGTGATGATCTTTTCGGCCTTCCAGTTCTGGATCTTCATCCCTGGTACGCACGGTTTTATCCACGATTCGAGCTCGCAGTCATTGTCAGTCTCTTCACCCACCGCACAGACGCGATCTGGATCTAGCATTCCAGCACTGGTGAATGTGAACGGTTGACGACGCCCTCTATTCTGTCCAGACGAGCCTTGGCCCGACTGACAGCCAATCCCAAACCTGTCCTCCTTCACCGCAACATCTATCACTCTTCCCCACCCTGGGGCTTCTCCATTCTCGGCGAGTGCTTTCTGCCCCAAGGGAACCCTTGCATGGCGTTGATCAACTCACTCATCTTCTCTTTCAACTCGAGAATGTCAGCGTTGGGTGGATTCATTAATCTGGGTTTGTTGCGTCTGGTAAAGTATCTGTGCGGACGAGCTACGTGCAGAGGAATGATTCTGCGTGCGCGAGCAATGATTCCTGAGTCAATCAAACATGTTAGAAACTGACACCTGCAAAATAGAAGACAAGTTATCATGATTCATGCATGAATGCAATGTCTATCCATATGAGGAACATTCTGTCCTTCGATCCTGGCTTCATTGAGACAGATAATAATTTGACAGCAACATTCTGACATCAATCATCTGGCTTTTCCATATAGAACAGAAAGTTATGAAGATGCCTCTCAACCAGGATCTCAATCAAGAATGTACCCTGGATATGGATAAACATGAGTCAGATGCAGATGAATGCAAAATGGGAGTGATGCAGATGCATGAATGCAAGTCACAGTGCCATCCTCCAAGTCATCTGAACATCAACTGTACTGGACTCCGGTCTCAGAACTGATCACAACCATCCAAGGGACTAAGTAACCACAAATCCAACTCGGGGTTCCGAAATAAACGGAACCGGAGGATATATCACCATCATCACAAGAAATCCACTGAACAAATAGCAACAAAATCCTCTGAACAAGTACCCTTAAATTCAACCCGGGGATCCGAAATAAACGGAATCCGCTGATAAATACCACGGACAGAACTCCGGCGTGTCAGAAATAAGTATCCATAAATCCAATTGAACCAAAGTCACCATCACAGAATCGCCGATAGAACCTGTATCTGTAGGAATCAAACCCTCCCCTCACAGGTGAATTCTAATAAGGTTATCCTAAGGCGGATAATGGCCTCGACAATCGGACAAGATACTCAACGGGTTTGCCCTTTCGGGTGTGCCGTGCAGCTCTCATAAGATCATCTAAACCAAAGATCCGGGAAAGAAAGGTCACCGAAGTCAACAGCTCAAAAGAGGTAACCCAACCAAAGTGGACTACTCCACCCGGAAGAGCTCTCTCAAAAGAACCTCGTCCGACTGTGGTATGTCATGTCGCAACAACATGCTAATCCCACATGTGAGACAACATGAGACCATGCTAATCCTAGGTGTATACTCGGGCCTGGGTTTTAGCCCCACTCAGAACACCCACCCCAAATCAGAGGAACCACACCTGTCCAGAATCCAGCACAGTGATAATATGATGCATGCAAACATATATGCAAATATATACAATCACAGTATAATAATCATAAATGCAATAAATAAAACAGTAAAAGCAACCCAAACTACCCTAAAGAGCGCTAGGATTGACTCGCTTAGGGAAGATGGACCAGCAAGAGGTCAACTTGTGTCCCCAGCAGAGTCGCCAGCTGTCGCAACGCGAAAAACAACCGGCGGAAAAAAATACAGAGTCGCCACCGACGCTATTCATCCTATGACGGAAAGGGAGCGCAAGACTAACCTAAGAAAGGGAAAGGAACGGTCTTACGACCAGAGATTACAAGGTACGGGAGTCGGTTACGCAAGGGGAAGGTATTAGCACCCCTCACGTCCGTCGTACTCGACGGGATCCACGCTCAAAAGATAGCTCAAAGGAAAGGATAAGGTTGCTGCTAATAAACTGCTCAAAAAACTGCACAAACTGGAATGATAAACAGGTGAAAGAAGATGGAGGAAGTGGACTCGGCAGGATGTCGCATCCTGGGCCTACGTAGTTTGTCAGAAACAAACATCAGAGTCAACGTAGTTCGGGGAAGGGAGGCATGCTCGCTAAGACATCGCATCTTATGCCTACGTATCTTCTCTATCCAGAGGAGAATCAGAGCACTCGTAGCTCGGCTAACGCACACCGAAACAAGACACCAAAAAGAGACGCTGAGACGTCAAAAGAAACACGTAAAAGGAAACAGACTGCCAATACATGGACTTACGCCCGACTCCTAACAACACAAAGGAAACAGAGTGCCAATACATAGACTTACGCCCGACTCCTAACAACAACAAACAAAAGGAAACAGAATGCCAATACATGGACTTACATCCGACTCCCAACAATAACAAACGCTAACCATCGAACACCCAAGAAAAAGGTTCTCCGTGTGAACCATAACAAAGTAACCAAATATCCAAAGATGAACCCCAAGTGAGTGACAACCGTCACAAATGAACCCCAAGTGAGTGACAACCGTCACAAATGAACCCCAAAGATGATAACCATCATCACAAATGAACCCCAAGTGAGTGACCGCCGTCACAAATGAACCCCAAGTGAGTGACAACCGTCACAAATGAACCCCAAGTGAGTGACAACCGTCACAAATGAACCCCAAAGATGATAACCATCATCACAAATGAACCCCAATATGAACCCCAAATGAGTAACAGAAGAAAACCCCAAGGTATAAACATACCACACACACACACACGCTGAACAAACGAGTACTCACACCACAACAAAGAAGAGGGTGAACACGCAGAGACTCACAAAAAAGGGTGAACACACAAAAAAACAAAAGGGTGAACAAACACAAAACAAAGAAAAAGGTTGCCCGGAGAGATTTCGCTCAATCTCTTACCTACGTATCTCATCTGGTATGAGAATCAGGGCGACGTAGTTCCCCTTAACAGGGGAAAAAGGGAGACAACAAACTAATAGGGAGACTGACTCGAGCCTAATAGTTGTCACAAAAAAGAAAAGGTTGAAAAAGGTTGCCCGAAGAGATCTCGCTCGATCTCCTTCCTACGTATCTCATCTGGTATGAGAATCAGGGCGATGTAGTTCCCCTTAACAGGGGAAAAAGGGAGACAACAAACTAATAGGGAGACTGACTCGAGCCTAATAGTTATCACAAAAAAGAAAAGGTTGCCCGGAGAGATTTCGCTCAATCTCCTGCCTACGTATCTCATCTGGTATGAGAATCAGGGCGACGTAGTTCCCCTTAACAGGGGTAAAACTCTCCTAACCAGAGACCAGGGAAATAACAAACTAATAGGGAGACTGACTCGAGCCTAATAGTTGTCATGCAAACAATATCCCTAGGTTGAGGCCTCTAACATGCATCCTACTCGCTCTGGAAGCGATTCAACTCAAACAACAAATAAACATCAACACAAGTGAACAAGCATCACACACTATATCCATACAAGAGGCCCAAACAATGGGTGGGCTTTAGTCAAGAGGGGTCATATCAACCTCGACAAACAAGCCAAACTGTAAGGGTAATCAAGTGAGCTCTTAACCACTGACATTGAACGTCAGGGTGAGCAGATCAAAATGGTAATGAGGATGAGACCTCATAGCTCTTAACCCTGGCCTGGGTGAGCTCATGACATAGAAAGCGTGGGGATCCAAAAAGAGGGACTCTATTCCACTTGACAGACTCTGGACAAAGATCTTGGGTACATGTTCAGAAGCATCAGCATGTAGTGCGAGCATAATGAACGACACACTGAATAACGGGGGATTGGCTACTAATCCCTTTTATCCGTCAATTGCCTCTTCACTTAGGAGGACTTATCAAGTAACACATGCCTCATCTTGGAGGTCTTTGGCACAAATGTAAACAAACACAAACAGAGCCTCTTAAGGAGGACTTCCAGCAAAATGCCTGCCAAAAAGGTGACAGGACTTCCAGACTACATGGAGTAAGAGGCTAACTACCTCAGTGGTGTATCAACCACACTCCAAAGCTTAAGCAAAAGCAAAGCTAGCAAGCAACTAATGTACCTGTACAAAAGCTAAACAGTTAATATCTCAATCAGAAAACCAACAATCAAACAGTGGAACTTTCCAATATTTACAACTCAATGAACAATGCTCAAGCATTCATGTGAACTCAAGAGCTCACTTAGAACCTACAAAACAACAATAGTTAGTACTCAAAGGCATTTGCATCTCACAAAGTGAGAACAAATCCAACCATTAATGCTAAATGTCCAAACCTGAAACACAAAGCACAATTAGTTTATGTACAAAACACTAGTACAAAGACTAAGTTCAAAACCAAACCAAATGATCAAAACAGAACCCAATCTTTCACATAATGCACATTCAAACAATCAATAAGATGTCCTCAAAAGGACCAGCATCAAATCACCAAGCAAGTGCATCAAATGATCCATGTAATGCAATGACAAACAATATGCACAAAATGGACATCCTAATTAGAAAATCCAAATCAAAACAGAAAAGCATGCAATGACCTTGAAATTTTTTATGCAAGTTTCTCATGTCATGAACAAGCAATGTGCAAAATATCAAATCCAGAAAAGTTCAAATGATAGGTGAACAAAAATGCACAAATGCAATGTCCAAAATGTGACACAAATTGTCACATTACATCTTCATGTGTCAAAAACAATGATAGCATATGAGAAAAAAATCCAAAACAATTATCAAAAATCATATCATGAGTGAAGATCAATCATACAAAAAATCAGATCAATTGGATCAAAGATAAGGATTCCACAAAGCATTGAATGCAACATATCAAATTGGCATAAGGTTCAATCAAAAATTCACAAATAAAAATCCAGCAAACAACAAATCATGAAAATAATACCATAAAAAACTAGACATTAAAACAAGACTATGAAAAAAAACTGGAGTTAATTTGGATCATTTTTCTATTTTTTATGAATTTTAGAAGATGAACAAAATAAAATGAAATATTGAATGAAATAGAGGGAAATGTATATATTTGAATTAAACCAGAATTAATCAGGACCATCAGATGAGGCACGCAAAACAGATCTAAGGCTCATATTTAAACATCCAAAACGCACAACATCACTTAATACAATCAACATACATATCAGCGAGTCGAATGCACACATGGCAAGTCAAAGGCATCAGAACCAATCAAACGGACATGCAAGCAATACAATCAGCGGCCACACAAGCTAAATGAAATGCAACGTTTCATTAAATGATTTGGCACGCAACGTCATCAGTCAAACGCACACTCAACACAGTCAAACGAATCATGGCCAATGGAATATACACGAAGCGCTCGCATGGCAGCCACATAAGCAAAGCCCTAACAAATAACCAGACGCCGGAGCTGTAGCTCCGGTCGTCTTCTCCGGTAGGATTCCGGCGGAGATTCAACAACATTTTTCCAGAAATCATCAAATTATATATCACTCGACCCGTATTTCAACCAGGAGTCCAAATATCATAATCATTTCATCTAATTCCACATGTATTTTCCAGATCGAGCAAAAACATTTTTGACATCAAAACTTTAAGTTCATCATACATGCTCAATATTCATCCATTTTCGAATCTAAACATATCGGCATGCTCAGCTAAGTGAGATCTACAGTTCTATAACAAGAAAACAGCAAAAAGAGATGATCGATTTCTCACTTACTTGAAATGCAGTTCTCTGAATTCGTGTCCTCAGGCTCTCAAAATATCCAGATCTTCTTCCTTAACCCTGCCTTGAAGCTTTGTGCAAGAATCACCACTTGAAACCACCTGGATCTTCTTCAATTTCAGAAATCCATTTCCATGAAAGTGCACTCGATCTGCTCGAAATCCAGCTCAATTGTCCAATCCAGATGATGATTCTTGCTCAGAATTACACCAGGAGCAAGAATATGCAAAGAGATTTGGTGTTTGTGTGAAGAAAATTGAATTTCGAAGAGAGAGAAAAATGGAGGGAAAATGAAAATTCTAGATCTGAAATTCTGTTATGGAGGTTATGGATTAGGGTTTCAGCTTTTATATGGTGTGCTAATGACACTGAAAATTCAATTAGGCTTTGGTTAATCATGATTAAGGAGTTATAAGGAAAATTGTAAAAAATGCATATTAAGCTCATGTAACCATATTGCACGTGCCAAATCTCATGCAATGCTTGGAATTCACTCCAAATTATCCCATGGTCCTGATGGAATCATTAAATTGCTTGTACCATAAGCCAAATTCAAATTGTGGAATTTCCCTCCGAAATGAACATGAATGAAATAGTGAACATACAAGCTTCTCCCATGCATGGCAATGGTTCATTTGAAAAGTATTGGTCATGAGGAGTATTTTGAAAAAAGAATGGACCAAATTGGACTTTTGTACCAAAAGTTATGCCATTTTGAATTTCCATGCACACCTTGTGATCACACGACCATAACTTCTCAACCATTCATCATATGGACATGAATTAGGACTTTTTAGAAAGGGGAGACAAAGATCTACAACTTTCATGTTCACCAAAATTCCATTTGAAACTTCTTTGATCTTGAAAAGTCAAGTTGAATGTGGACCAAAAACTTGGCAAATTAGGAAACTTTGAATTACAGGTCACTTTCCATTTTTGGTAACTTTTTCCATGATCTTTGAATCTTCAAGATGAATGTTTAAAATGATGAATGGACCTCTTTTGAACATGATTGAGGTGTCTCAACTCATTTCCCCACCTCATAGCCCTCAGTTGACTGCACAGTTGACTTTTGGTCCTCAGATGACCTTGAGATGTCTTGATGATGATAGAACCATGATGATGGTGATATATCCTTGCAAACAAGATGATGCTCAAGATCTTTGAAGAATCAAGAAACCCTAATTGAAGCCCATATCCTCAGACGGTTGATGATCAATTCCCAGAGACCCTTAGGCTTGAATCATGTAACCTCTCATCTTCTGAAAAGACTTTGGAGGATGACTTTCTTGTTTTCATATGATATGCAAAATGCAACGCCTAATGTCCTAAAATGAAATGCAATGTGTCAAACTAGTCCCAAGAAGAGGAGGGTAAATTTTGAGGTGTTACAGGTTGGTTGAAGGTTAACTCTTATTGATGGTTCCATTTTTATACATTTATTTGTGAATATATGCAATGTTTTTTTAAGTAAAATTTATTAAAAAGATGATTTATAAAAAATATTCTAAAAAATACGTGAATATTTTAAAGCCCGCCGACCCGCCACTTTGGCGGGACAAGCCAAATTTTAAAGCCCAATTTCACTTAGCCGACTTGTTCGCCCCGCCCTTTTTTGGCGGGCTTAAGGTGGAGCGGGACGGACTGTCTGTTTTGTCACCCTTACTTGAGATATTGAAGAAATTTAAAATATAGTATTATAATGCTGCCATTACTCCAGCTGAACTGATGGGAAAATAGCAAGTGTACTATTTTTCTCACTGTAGTAATAAAAGGGAAATTCCCCGTTTGTCGATCTCAAGGACTGCTTGACGATACAGAGTTTATAGATTGTTTCAATTAGACAAAAGCCTTTGGTTTTTGTGTTGTGAGTAATTATACTACCAATTGCAAATAAATAAAACAAGTAAAAGGTTGAACAAGAGACAAATGAGAGAAGATTGCTAGGGTTCGGTGAATGAAACTTCCTGTAACAGATATAATTTATGAAAGTTTAGACAATATTCCTGTCCAATTAATTCCGGTCCTCAAAGGTATCTATTCCTAATTCCTTAGTGAAAAGACCTTTGATTATGTAACCTAATTACTATGTCCATAAATAATTAAGTTCATACTCAAGCATTCAAATATCAAGAATTACCGGTCAGATAGAAAATCCCTAGTCCTAGGTTATTTTTACTATCCAAAGTTCTTATCCAGATCAATGAATAATCGCTGTCCAGCTTAAACTATTCATATTAATCATCATTCGTTGGTCCGACGAATAAAGCATAAAGAACGGTAATAAGAACAAATCAATGGAAAAGAAGAAATAGTCAATGCACTCATAAACATAAAATCCGTCACATTCAGAATCAGGGTCACCCCCTTAGCAATGGGGGGTTTAGCTACTCATAATTGAAATAAAAACAAAGATTAACATTGTTGTCATTACAGAATTTCGTGAGGAATCAATCTTCAATCGTCGGAAAACTCTTGAACATATGAATCCTCTGATAAACGTGGAGTCTCCAGCTCTCAAAACGCGTCTTTTTTCTCTCCAAAATCGTCCAACCCCCGGAAAATCGTGTTCTCCCCTCTAAATAGCTATGCAGTTGGGCTTTTCCTGATTTTGGGGGCCATACGCGTATTGCCCAGTCTGGTACGCGTATTGCCCAGTCTGGTACGCGTATCACCAGTTTGGTACGCGTATCACCAGAAGCTTGTCTTTTTGCTTGATTTTCAACCCCTCTGGGCATTTGCGTATGCTACGCGTATTGGGAAGGTCCATACGCGTATCAAGTAAGGCCATACGCGTATGGCCAGTAGATTCTCCAAGAATTTGGTTTTTTCTTCCTTTTTCTTGCTCGGGCTTAATTTGGCATCTGACGTTTGATCCCCTGAGCTTCCAGACTACTTTTTGACCTGCTAACATACCCAAAAGTGTAAAATATCCTCAAGAAATTCATAAGTAACAACATACTTCATATTATAGAATTGAGCTTATATCTAACTAAAAATGCTTCAGTTTACGCAGTTTACCTGACTTATTTACGGTTAAACAGTGGAATGTCTAGCATAAATGGTGACTGATCACAACCCCAAACTTAGCTTGTTGCTTGTCCTCAAGTAACATTTTATTACCATACGATCATGTCACCCCAAACTTACTGTAAAACAGTTCTTACCACAATACTGCTGAAATCTTTCGCACTGGACCTCTTGCTGTTTTTTCAGGTTTTCTGATTCTTCCACATGGCCAACGAGCTAGAAACTCTTTCCCTCATTGATATGACTTTACCTGTCAGCTTATATCACACTCTCACCAAGTCTCTCTGGGTTAAAGTGTTATCACTTTCAAATCACAATATGCAATATCAAATCAGAAGTTTGAATAAATTCTCTCATCCTATCAACATGTACAATCACACACACTTTTTGAGGTCTTTTTGGGTTGTAACGGGGCTTTGGTTTAGGTAGGGTATGAAATTGGAACAACGGTTTTTGGGTCTTTTGGTTCAGAGTACATGAAATCATTCTCTCACTACGTTTCTTTCCTATTATTCCTGTAGGGTTTTGCAATCCTCTTTTCCTTTTATCTATAGTGAATGTAGCATTTTTCAAAAGCTGTTCTTTTATTGTTTTTCGCTTTTCTCTTTCTTTCTTTTCATGTTGTTGTTGTTTTTCTTTTTTTTTTCTTCTTTTTTTTTCTTTTTTTTTCTTTCTTTTATACGACATTCACTTACTATTCACGTACTGCAAAGCTACCCCAAACTTAAAGGTTGCTATTCCAACATCAACCCCAAACTTAGATAGAAACGTAGAGATGAAATCAATCCTCACATACTCTGAACAGGGTAGGATAGGTACAAGGTCATGGCTTTAGAAAAACGGGTATATCAGAAATAAATGATTAACAGGCTCAACAGGGTAGGATAGGTACAAGGTCAAGGATTTAGAAAAAAAAACGGGTATATCAAAAATAAATGATTAACAGGCTCAACAGGGTAAAACAATGGATAATAATAATAATGGGATGGCTAGAAAGGCTCTAGGTGATAAACAAAAAACATGCCTCAGTGTGTGTAGTCGTACAGCTAATAATAACAAAAGAACATACGCAAACTAAGATTGATAAAGACATACCTGATATCTCTCATATGATGATAAGTGTTTGGCTTTTTATGATCTCACCAGGACGGTTTAAGCTGACTTGTTCTATCATACCTCTGAGTTCAAAGCTCATGCTCGTGGTTTTGATGTTAATCTTAACCAGTGCGTCCAATCATAAACAACAGTATCTACAGTCAGGGGACTGAAAGAGAGGACGCCCAAGTATTTGGTGTAAGTGATCAAGAAACCCAATAGCCAGACATAGTCACGTATCTAACGAAATAAACAGGAAAATGGAGGTAAACCAAATCAAATTCATTAGATTAAGCCAACCCATAATAGGTGATTACATCAAAGCAACATAAAATAAAAACTGAATAAACCAAAAAGAAAAATACACAAAGAAATTTCAAACCTCCCTTGGGTTGCCTCCCAAGCAGCGCTTCGTTTAACGTCGCATGGCTCGACGGGACACCTCATACTCAGATGAGTTTAACAGTTTCAATTGGTCCCCCTTCACCGGGATCATATGGTTTCAACCTCTGACCATTAACCTTGAAGGTGTCGCCATTCTTCTCATTTAAAACACCAATACCACTTTTATGTTTCTTCAGTACCTTTTCATCTTCTAATTCTGGTGAAGATCTCAGATCCTCCCACCTGCGTGGTTTGTATTTCCTCCAAGGGGTTTGTGTGTCCAGCATAGCAAGCACTTCTTTTTCTTTTTCCTCATCCTTCTCCTCCATCTCTCTGACCGACAGACTAAGAACTCTTTCTAACGGTAATTCAGGAAACTTTCTTTGAATTGTGCTAGTTACAATTTGATCAATCACTTCCACGGAGTGGTTTGTACACATATTCTCTTTATATTTCATAGTATCTCGGACATCAATTCTGAGCTCTTCATCATACACCTTTAGGGTCATGGTACCTTCCTCCATATCTATATTGCATCTCCCTGTTTCTAAGAAAGGTCTGCCCAGAATCAGAGGTATCTCTTCATCTTCTGGCATTTCCAAAATTACAAAATCAACAGGAAAAACAAATTTATCAACTTTGACCAGAACATCCTCAACTACCCCAAAAGGTCTCTTCACTGAGTGGTCAGCAAATTGAAGTGTCATTCTGGTATCTTGAACATTTCCAATTCCTAGCTTCCTGTAAATAGACAAAGGCATAAGGCTAACACTAGCCCCCAAATCAATCAGCGCCCTTTTAAAAGACCTATCTCCAATGGTACACGGGATAGTCACAGAACCTCTATCTGGCTTCTTCACTGGAATCTTCATACCCTGCAAAATAGCACTACAAGTTTCAGTTAGTATAACAGGGTCAGTGTCAGTGGTGCGCTTCTTGGAGATGATGTCTTTCATGAATTTCGCGTAGATAGGCATCTGCTCGAGTGCCTCAGAGAATGGAATATTGATTTCTAATTTCCTGAACAACTCCATGAATTTTTGAAAATTTTTCTCATCTTGCTTCTTCTTTTTGTTTCTTTGTGGGAAAGGAAGCTTAATGATAGGTTTTGGTTCAGGGAGCTTTTCTTGTACCACTGGCGGTGTTACAATTTCTTCCTCAGATGGTGTCTTGTTTTCTAAGATTTCCAGGCCCACTTCAAGCAACTGATCTTCTTCTTCATCCTTCTTCTTACGATCTTCAACATATCTTCCGCTTCTTGTTGTTACCGCACTCACATTATGGTGCTCCCTCGGATTTGTCACTGTTGCACTAGGTAATGCGCCCGGTGTTTGAAAATTTGTTATCTGTTGTGCTATCTGACCCAATTGAATCTCCAGATTTTTAATGGATGCATTGGTGCTCTTCTGATTATTCCTGGTCTCCTCCTGAAATTGCATATTCTGAGTTGCCATCTTCTCTATAGCAATCTCCCAATCCGCTTTCTTCGGTATTTGTTGCTGATAGGGTTGCTGTTGCGATTGAAATTGTGGTTGGTAAGGTGGTTGTTATTGTGGAGGTCCTTGATTCTGAATATTACCTTGCTGATCTTTCCAAGAGAAATTAGGATGATTTTTCCACCCCGAATTATATGTATTTGAGTAGGGATTATTTTGCCTCAGGTAATTTATAGCTTGCACTTGTTCTGCGGTTGCAACACAATGCATGGTAAAGTGTGGTCCACTACAAATCTCACAAATCATGGTCGGAACCGGTTGAACTTGAGCAACAGTCTGGGTCCCTACATTCATAGCTTTCAATCTTCTTTCAACCTCAGCTGCAATCTGGTCTTCCATTTTCACTACCTGATTTGCTAATTTCAAGTCAATTTTTCCCTCCGGCTGATTTACAGTACGGTCATATAATTCCAAATGCTCATTTGCTGCAATAGCTTCGATGATTTTTTTTGATACCGGTTGCTGTAGAAAAATTAGACGAGCCACCGGCAGCTGTATCAATGAGCTACTTAGTTCTCATCTTCAGCCCGTTTACAAAATTCTGCATTTGTTCAGTTTCATCCAGATTATGTGTAGGACATGCAACTAAACATCTCTTGAATCTTTTGTATGCATCTCCGAGTGTCTCTCCTTCTTTCTGTTTAAAATTCACAATGTCATACCTCTTACGGATATACACAGAAGCAGGAAAATACTCATTCAAGAATGCTGTTTCCATTTGTTGCCATGTAGTAATGCTTCCTGCAGGTAGGGAATAAAACCATTCCTCAGCGTCCTCAGATAACGTGAATGGAAACATGACCAATCTCTTTGCCTCTTCAGAATGCCCATCAATTTTTAATGATGTAGTCATAGTAAGAAACCTCTGCAGATGCTTGTTTGCATCCTCATTGATCTTTCCTGCAAAAGGTTTGCTTTCTAACTGACAGATAGTTGAGGGGTGTAACTGGAAGTGAGCAACATTAACAGGTTGGTTAACAATGGTCAACCGCACTGCTGGGTTATTCTGTCTGCCATAGTCACCTAAAAGTCTTTCCGCTGGGGGTGGGTCTGCAGCCATGTTAACAGTGTCTGGATGTGAATATGTGTCTGACTCAGATTTTTCGGAGTGAACAGAAGCTGGTGTTCTAGGTGTGGCCGGTTCTTCGGTGTCAGAATTTGCCAGTTTCTTTCTTCTAGCTTCTCTGAGCTTTGCACGCAATGTTCTCTCTGGTTCTGCGTCAAAATGAAAATCAGCTGAGGCCTTACCTCGCATACACAGATTAGAAAGAAATTAGTTATAATAACAATAAAAATAAAAAATAAAATTAGCAGTAAATAAAATTTTGGATGCAGAGCAACAAAATTCTAATTGAAAATAAATTAATAAACTCTATTATCTTTGGCAGTCCCCGGCAACGGCGCCAAAAACTTGATGGGAAAATAGCAAGTGTACTATTTTTCTCACTGTAGTAATAAAAGGGAAATTCCCCGTTTGTCGATCTCAAGGACTGCTTGACGATACAGAGTTTATAGATTGTTTCAATTAGACAAAAGCCTTTGGTTTTTGTGTTGTGAGTAATTATACTACCAATTGCAAATAAATAAAACAAGTAAAAGGTTGAACAAGAGACAAATGAGAGAAGATTGCTTGGGTTCGGTGAATGAAACTTCCTGTAACAGATATAATTTATGAAAGTTTAGACAATATTCCTGTCCAATTAATTCCGGTCCTCAAGGGTATCTATTCCTAATTCCTTAGTGAAAAGACCTTTGATTATGTAACCTAATTACTATGTCCATAAATGATTAAGTTCATACTCAAGCATTCAAATATCAAGAATTACCGGTCAGATAGAAAATCTCTAGTCCTAGGTTATTTTTACTATCCAAAGTTCTTATCCAGATCAATGAATAATCGCTGTCCAGCTTAAACTATTCATATTAATCATCATTCGTTGGTCCGACGAATAAAGCATAAAGAACGGTAATAAGAACAAACCAATGGAAAAGAAGAAATAGTCAATGCACTCATAAACATAAAATCCGTCACATTCAGAATCAGGGTCACCCCCCTAGCAATGGGGGGTTTAGCTACTCATAATCGAAATAAAAACAAAGATTAACATTGTTGTCATTACAGAATTTCGTGAGGAATCAATCTTCAATCGTCGGAAAACTCTTGAACATATGAATCCTCTGATAAACGTGGAGTCTCCAGCTCTCAAAACGCGTCTTTTTTCTCTCCAAAATCGTCCAACCCCCGGAAAATCGTATTCTCCCCTCTAAATAGCTATGCAGTTGGGTTTTTCCTGATTTTAGGGGCCATACGCGTATTGCCCAGTCTGGTACGCGTATTGCCCAGTCTGGTACGCGTATCACCAGTTTGGTACGCGTATCACCAGAAGCTTGTCTTTTTGCTTGATTTTCAACCCCTCTGGGCATTTGCGTATGCTACGCGTATTGGGAAGGTCCATACGCGTATCAAGTAAGGCCATACGCGTATGGACAGTAGATTCTCCAAGAATTTGGTTTTTTCTTCCTTTTTCTTGCTCGAGCTTAATTTGGCATCTGACGTTTGATCCCCTGAGCTTCCAGACTACTTTTTGACCTGCTAACATACCCAAAAGTGTAAAATATCCTCAAGAAATTCATAAGTAACAACATACTTCATATTATAGAATTGAGCTTATATCTAACTAAAAATGCTTCAGTTTACGCAATTTACCTGACTTATTTACGGTTAAACAGTGGAATGTCTAGCATAAATGGTGACTGATCATGAACCAAGACTGCAATTGTCAAAGAATGAGGACGAACAATATGTTGATCCAACTCAATATAGGAGGTCGATTAGATCCTTGCATTATTTGTGTAATACACGACTGTACTTAACATTTAGTGTCAATATTGTGAGTAAATTCATGGGGAGACCAAAGGTGTCCCATTTGGCAGTAGTCAAGAGGATCCTAAGATATGTCAAAGATTCTGTTGGCTGCAAAATTCTCTTTCCCGTAGCGCATACGAGCATAAAATACAATTTGTTCGATTTTATCGATTCGAATTGGTGCGAAGATAAATATGATCGAAAGTCTACACTTGGATACATCTTAATGTTTGATGGAACACCAATCTCCTGGTATTCGAAGAAGGAACCAGTAGTTTCACTCTCATCTTGTGAGGTCGAGTACATTACTGTTTCGTTATGTGCATGCCAAGTCGTGTGACTTATGAATCTAATGGAGGAGCTGTGCAGTGAGGGTGAGACTGTTATATCTCCTAATTGATAATGTTTATGTGATTAATTTTGCTAAGAACCCAATTGCATATGGAAGGAGCAAGCATATTGAGACGAAGTTTCACTATTTGAGGGAGCTTGTTAATGAAGGAAGGTTACAATTGAGATATTGCAGAAGTGAAGACCAAGTGGCTGATTTATTGACTAAGAGTCATAAATGACGTGTTCAAGAGGTTGAAGATGAACATGAGCATGGAAATTTTGGAGCACTTGAATTTAAGTGGTGTGTTAAAAGCATTTTGAGTAATTCAAGTGTTGTAACCGGTTAACACGAGGGTGTAACCAGTTACAACAGAGACATAAACACTTATGAGGAGCAGAAAAGTGAAAATCTCGAAGATGTAACCGGTTAACATCTGAGATTAACTGGTTACAATTAAATGTAGTTTATTTTTTATGTCAGCTATAATTGGTTAACCAAATGATCTAACCGGTTACTGACCAGAGATTTTGTAATTTTCAGTAGTTACATGTTTTAGATCCCAATCATTTTGTAACACTGGTATAAATACCTTAGAGACATTCTCATCTCAGTTAAATGAATGTAATATAAATGTTATTTTACACCCTCAATTATTTCTTTTTCTCATTTTTCCTCTTTCCCATGTACATTTCAAATTTCTTCACAATTATTCACCAATTTTAAAGTTGAAAGTTTCAACAAAAAATACATTGCATCCTAGTATTATTATTATTTATTTTTATGAATGAATAGTTATATAATTGTACCTTTCTCACCCCTAATCCCACGTTCCCTTCTTTTTCGTCTTCCTATTCAAAAAATCACAATCACGATGTCAAAATTTCAAAAACCAAACTCATTTTTAACTTTTTTTTCTTAATTAAAAAAATGAATATAAAAAAAGCAAGTTGGTTTTGTTGTATATATAGTGTTTATTCTCCTCCTCTTCTCAACTGTCTCCTCCGTGTTCAACTCGCGTGCATTGCAGTCAGACCAAACCGAGAAACCAAAGAGAATTCAGAGAGAGAAAGTACCCAGAAACACAAGAGAGACAAAACCCCTTTCACCATTTTCCAATTTTATCCCTTGCATTTTTCTATCATCTCATTTCTCTCCATCTTAATCTTTCTGGGTTTCACTTTTTCTCCTCAGATCCTCTTCTGTTCTTCACAAATTTTGTTTTTTATTCATTACCGGGTGATTTTGCTTCGTGGGTGTCGGTTTTTCTGTAAAAAGATTCGGTTTTTAATGGTTGGAAAGTGGAAAACGAATTGATTCTTATCTGGGTTTTTTGATGCGATTGTTGTTGGTTTGTTTATAAGGGTAACAATGATGTTGACCTTAAGTGTGCTTTTTTAAGTATTATGGAAGGTGGTCGTTACTCGGTTACGACATCATCATCATCAACATCAACAACATCATCAACATCTTCTTCAATAACAATCTACAATTACAAGAAAAACATGTCACTTTACATTGGTCGTGAGGCTTCCAAGGTTGTTGTCTTTTTTTGTATATAATAATTTTGATATGTTTTTCTCTTCATTAATCTCTGTTTCAATTTTTGGATTTGTAGCTATGGAAGAGAGTTTGTGCAGAGACAACCACAGAAATCAACCTTCTTGTGGAGAATTGGAAGTACCTTCTCGCTGGTTTAGTTTTTCAGGTTTTTTATATCATAATTTTGATCAAATTTATATGAAATTTTACATTGAATTGTACTTTGTTTTTATGGTTACCCTTTTGTGAAAAAGAATCGAGATGTTCTTTTGTGTTGTTTTTCTGTGTTTTGATATTAAAGTAGTTATTAAAGTAGTTTTCACATTTGGTTGTAGAACGTTACTTGAACGTTACAAAAAGTTTTTCATTTTCTCTCATTTTAATTGGCAACTTTTGAGATTTTTTACTTTCTATATCAGGAACAAAGTTTTTCAAATTTTTTATAATACTAATCTTGTAGTTGTAATTCTGCAACTGTGTGATGATATGCGTTCTCAAAACTTTGAAACATTTATTGTTTTTTTTTCATGTAACTGTGAAATCTAAATCAAGATTGAAACTGTTTTTCTATACAGTATATTCATGGTCTGGCTGCAAGAGGAGTTCACTATTTACATAGGCCTGGTCCTACGTTACAGGATCTTGGATTCTTCCTTCTTCCGGTTTGTTATTTTCATCTCTTTTGTCTTTCATAAGAATGTCTTTTGATTTTTGATTTTGATTTTGATGTTTGTGGCTTTTACAGGAGCTTGGCCAAGAAAGAGCTTACATTAGTGAATCTTTGTTTACAATTATCTTTTTATCGTTTTTCCTTGTAAGAATTCTCAACTTGCATTCACTCGCTTCTATGAAGTTTCATTGTTTTATTGAAGTCTTATTAATGTAGTATAAAATCTGTGCGTTGTAGTGGACATTCCATCCTTTCATATTCAAGACCAAAAAGATCTACACAGTTCTAATATGGTGCAGGGTTCTATCTTTCTTAGTTGTAAGTGTTTATAAAGACTACTTAAACTCGTGACTCGCGAGTATGTAGTGTTATAAATTGAATTACAATTCATGTTGATTATGCAATACATGACTGCTTCTTAAAGTCGGGCTCCTCTGTTGACTGCAGGCTGCTCAAGCGCTCCGCATAGTGACATTTTATTCCACGCAACTTCCTGGTCCAAACTACCATTGTCGCGAGGTATAGTTTACGTCCTTGCTAATCAATTGCAGCTTAACTGTTGATTTTCTTCGAGTTTTTTCCTTTAAAATAATTTCTTTAACTCAACACTACTTGTATTATGCAGGGATCTCCACTAGCAACACTGCCTCGTCCGAAAAGCGTGTCTGAAGTGCTCTTGATTAATTGTTAGTAACTTTTGTTTTCGAGTCACTTCCCTTCAATGCCTTTCTTTTTGTATTGGTGCTCATTTTGTTTTCCAATATGCAGTTCCTCACGGCGTGATATATGGATGTGGTGATTTGATATTTTCATCGCACATGATCTTTACTTTAGTCTTTGTTAACACATACCAGAGATATGGCACAAAAAGGTAAATTAACTCAAAAGTTTCTTTTGGTTTTGCGTAATTTTCAAGGTTCAAGTTTTTCAAATGATATAATCGCAACGATCCTTGTTTTGCTTGATTCATTGTTCAATTATGACCCATCGTGATTATTTTTTAACCGCCACAGGTGTATAAAGCAACTAGGATGGGCTCTTACTATCATTCAGAGCTTTTTGATAGTAGCATCTCGCAAACATTATACTGTTGACGTAGTTGTTGCCTGGTAAGGAACATTTCGTGATATGTTTTCATCGCCAATTTATTTCTTGAAATTGTGAAAGTTGGACAATTTGGTTTCTAAAATTAGCAAAACTCCAAAATGATCAATGAAGTTGAAAATCATCAATCATAGTCTCTCCAAGACAACTTTGAGACTGAATTGATCGACAATCGAGATGAAAATTTGCAACGATCCACAATCCTTTTAGAGTTTCATTTTTTTAAAACTTGGCATCCGGTCTTTAGACCGACTAATCCAAGGAAACCAATCCCACAGTCCACTAGCGGGGGGCTTATTTACCCGAGCAAAACTCTGTTTGGACTGATCCAACACATGAATTGTTTGTACCTAGCGGAATTCGAACGGGGAGATCTTGTGAGAAACGGTCCCCCAACCAAGCCTTCAGAGTTTCATTAATTTCAATAACTAACGAAATTTCGGGAACCCTAAAATATGAAGGTTTAAACTGTGGTCCATGTCCTTTGTCTTTATATTTTAACTCATTATTTGGAACCTGACAGGTATACTGTGAATTTGGTGGTATTTTTTATTGAGAAGAAATTACAAGGTTTGTTGTACATAATAATTATACCATGTTTATGTCATTTACTATTTGCAATTGTGTGCTAACATATTTATTCTACAACAACAGAAATGCCAGACAGGACAGCTGCAACACTGTTGCTACCATTAAGCAGCACCAAAGACAACAAAGATGGCAGAAACAAAGAAGAGAATCACAAGTTGTTAAATGGCAATTCTGTTGACCCTTCAGATTGGGTATAATAAAATAATCTATCTACTTGTTTTTTTTTCCATCTCTCCGAGTAAATAGACATATTAGTCCCCAAAACTGATCTCTATAGCATCGACACTTTTAAAAAAAGATTTGTCCGTGTTAGTTTCAGGGTCCGAAACCTACACCGACTGACATTTATGATTACGTTTAATTTATTTATATTTTCAAATTATTACATTTTTGTGTTGAGGTGTCTGGTTTGGTGTCGTGTTTCTGGTGTCCGTGCTTTATAAGATTGACCGGAGTAGTCTCTTGGTGTATCAAGAGGTTCAAGACAAACATAAAGAGACTAAAATGTTATTTTGGAAATTTGAAGGACTAAAATATATATTCCTCTTTTCATAGTGAAGTCACTGTCTTGTGTGGTTATGATATGGACATAACATTGTTATTGTTACTTTGTTTATAGAGACAAAGAACTCAAGCAAATGGCAAGACGCTGGAAGATGGTCATGCACACCATGCTGACTCTGCAAAGAATGGTGCATAAATATAAGAGCTTTTGTTTTTCTGCATCTGGATTGGATTGGAACTTCTGCTGCTGCAACATTGTGTCCTTGGGAAGAAGCTGCAACCTTTCAATTAGTTGAATTTTCTTAACATGGAAATATTAGTAGAAGCCTCTGATTGATTGATTGATTCTGTATTATTATTATTAAGCATATTGTAATTGGGTTGTGCTTCTCTTAACATGCTGCAGCCTTGATCCATTTTCATTGTTTAGCATCCATTAATCCATTAGGTGCTATAGAAAATTTTCCAATTCATATTGCATTAGAGTTCCATTGTGTATAGTCTTTTTGATAACTATTAAAAATAGAGGATTTTTTAATGCACCCTTAATACTTTTTAGTCATTATGTGAAATTATTTAAATGTTTAGTTTTTAGAGATGCATCTCCGGACGTTGGAAATTCTTAATGAATTTTGAAATATTTTGGAGATGCATCTCTGTAACAATTTAAAACATAGATACTCTGAAATTATTATACATGTGAATTGGATTGGATATGCATCTCCATGAATATTACAACGATACATCTCCGTGAATATAATAGAGATACATCTTCGTAATGTCTCATAACTTAGTCTTTCATGTTGTATTTTGTTTATCTGTATTTAAATGAAGACTTAAAATATAACATACGATCGAAAAACAAAAATGTCATACATAAATAAAATACTAATAAATGTTAAAATATCATACAATCGAGAGCAATAAAGTAGCAAGACTGTCAAAATAAAATAAAGATCATAATACTACTACTATATACTAAGACACTACTGTGTATGTCTGACTACCTCTCCTTTACCTCCTCTGTCAGCTCTGCCTCCTCTGCCATCAATCCCACTTCAATGTCCCCGTGCCTTCGTCATGATGGCATCTAAGACATGCCTCACATCAGACCCATTAAGGAAGATACCTCAATCAATGTCCGTCTGCGCAATCTCCACTATGAGACGACACTTAGGCGACATGATCTAGCTGTGTCTGCTCCTCCTTTAGTATCTTCTGATGAGTTGGTCTCGGCGGGTCTCTTGAAGCAGCCCGCACCATGTACATATGTGACACCTTGAAGAACCATCTGATGTACCCTTCAATGTAGCTCCAGTTGCTCTCAACTATGGTAGCACATGCCTTCTCCGATACCAAATGACAGTCATAATCATCAAACATTCCATCTATCTGTATATGTGTCAAGGTAGGAGGAGCAGAGACATCAGGGTGTCTGGGAATGGTTTGAGTATAGCCGAACTGTCTCATGATGCGCTCGGGAAGATGAGGAGCAATGAGACGCGATCCACATGCCAACCATCTAGACTATATCACTATCTCGTCAAATGGTCGCATCTCGTGGTGATCAACATAGTTGTTGAAGTGATTGTCCTCAGCAACCAAACGATCAAGATAGACTCTGTAAGGCTCAGTCGCCTAGTTCCCTCTGAGCGAGATAAAAGTAGTACCACATGGCATATCCTCAGTGTAATCAGGCACACTCGCCCAACCAGAGATGTGCGAGAAGTGATGGAGGATCCAACCCTGAAATAAAAAGTTTGGAACACACAAATCATCAGTAATGGCTTTGCAAAGATGAAATGAAAATGACAAGAAACATTCAAAGACCAATAATTATTACCGTCACTAGTGTGACGTTGTCTGTGACCTGCTTTGTCTTTCAAATATAACCCTATCTCAACTTCGAATACAGGTAGACCAGACAAGCCGTCCCCATTTGTACTCATGGATTCGCTCGAAATTCACGAAGTAACGTAGGTAGACATCTGTGTAGGTAGAACTCTTGTCCATAAAAATCGCAGTACCAGCCAAATAAAGCAGGTATGCTCTTAATGCATGTGATATGTGGAGCATCACCTGCTCATCATCACCATCAGTCTGTTGTGCATTCAGGAGCACATCCTCATATACCTTCTTCAGGTATACAAATCTAGCATGAACACCCCTAGTCTTATCCAACTCATCCATCGCCTCCCTTGGACTAGCCCCCAGATACGCTACCATCATCTCGAGTGCCTCGTCTTTGGTCATTCTCCCATGATCTAGGAATCTCACCATGATCGGAAGATGTAGCAAATACGAGACATCGTTGAATGTGATAGACATCTCACCATGCGGGAGATGAAACGACGAGATCTCCGAGTGCCATCTCTCCATGAATGCATTAAGCATCCCGTGGTTGACTGTAGTATAACCGGTCATGCACAAGTCCTTCAGGTCAGATAAGGACAACATCGATTGAACCCATTCCTCATTCTCCTGAGGCAATGCAACAATCTTCCTCTCGTGGTTAAGAAACTTCTGCGGATCACGCTCCTGAAATTTTTCAGAAATAATCAATGTTAGAAATAATCAATGTCAGAAATTAAAATTAACATGAAAATAAATAAAGAATCCAACTAATGCTACCTCACCGTCCCATATATATTTGGTAGTATGGTCTGGATATAGAGGCAGTAAGTACAAATCAACTGGACCACCTCCAAAGGCCTTTGGCTTAGCATCCGCAACAGCCTCACCCTCTGGAGGTGGCACTAGATCAACATGGGCATCAGTAGGAGGTGGGAGTGGATCAACAACATCAATATATGAGGTGGAAGTGGATCAGAAACATCTACATCAAGAGGTGGCACTGGTGAAACCTGACGCCTGCAGGAGAATGGGGGGAGTCATGCGTCATATGGTGAATCCCATTTCCTACATGAAGAAGAATATGAAGTGGCATGAGGAGAAGTACGAGCCCCAAAAGTAGACGACTCTACGTGACCAGAGGGATCAGGAGCATCCGAAACCTGCTAACTCTTCTTTCGCTGAACGGATGCATGCTGAGCAACCCTGCAATGCCTCAATCTATCATGTATATCAGCCATTATACCAGTAAGTTAAAGTAAGGCAGACCATTAGTGCAGACAAACAACACAAGAAAATAAAAAAAAGACTGAGAATTTTTCGGAGATGCATATTCGATTTATGGAAAACTAAACCGCTGAAAAATTACGGAGATGCATATTCGATTTATGGAAAACTAAACCGCTGAAAAATTTCGGAGATGCATCTCCGAAATTTTCTACAACTCAGAGGCCGCGTCAATGGCGTAATGTACCATAATGAAGCTAAAAAAATTATTTTGAATATCAATTTCAGCCAACAATCAACTAATACACTATGACTAAACTATCTTAAATGTGATTTCTACTTATTTCTAACCTTAATCATTGATTTCTACTCATTTACACCAAAACTCAAAAATTTATCGAAAACTCGAAAAACTTACAAGAAATTGATGTTTTTGATGAAAATGGATGATGTTACAAATGAAGATTGATGTTCCCTTGAGTTCCCTTAAGCCTTGTTGAACATGAATTTTGACTCGATGTAGATAAGAAATTTGAAAGTTGAAGTTGAGTTGAAGTTTGAGTAATGTGAAATGAGGAAGGAGAAGAGTCTGACGCGATTTAACCTCCAAAATATTCCGAAGATCCATCTCCGGAATATGTTAATATTAATTGACATTTTGGTGCATCCGGAGATACATCTCAGAAAATTGGAGACGTTTTTGAAATTTTATGTGGTGCATAAGAAACATATCAGGTGCATTAAGAAATGCTCTAAAAAGAACTGCAACACTAATTTCATGTTCAAGACTTCAATTTAGTGTTTATAGTTTAAAAATATCTATATTAGTCTTTCAATTCTTTATAACTCATCGTATTAGTCATTTTTGTTTAATTAGTAAAGAAAGAATCTAGAAATCGATTGCTAAATTTATTATTAATTAGACAAAAATGATTAATAAGATAAGTTTTGAAGAGTTAAGAATCTAAATATGAATGTTTTTTAAGCTAAGAGATTAAAATAAGATTAAGATATGTGATGAAAAAGAGTATTAACGGGTGATTAAATGAGTTTGGTCCGTCGAACATACCTGTTTTACCCGCATTTTTTTCCTGAGACGGACCATGATTTTAAGTCCTCTCTCTAATATGTCTATTTCGTTTTTTCTTCGGACGTAGACATTAACATAATTTTTTACATTTTTCTTTTGCAATTTTTAAACTTTAAAGGTATTGTGTCTGTTTTGCTCCGCCCTCATTTTTTTAAGCAGGTCAAGGATTTAAGTCCGCGTCTTACACAATGCCTGCCCTCATTTTTTTTATAGCGGGTCAAAAATTTAAGCCAACCCTCTACACAATACTTGCTCCGTCCATCTTGATTTTGCGGACTTTTGTTGAGTGGACATACGCGTTTGTCACTCCCTTAAACCTCAATTTCCAATTCCCTTGTCTCATATAGTTTTTTGGCATAACAAATTCAAGCAATTGAGACAACAACTATTACTCTTGTTACACTTATTGTTGAAAGTGAAAAGGACATTCTCATTGATGAGAAACTTCTTACATTGTAATCTAATGTAAAGGACTAGTAGCTTTGAAGGGTACATTACCTAAAACAATGAGTTTAGGTCTTATCAAAAGCTAAAGAAACTACAACATAATTCCTTCAACTAAAACAGTAATGAGTGACAGAAACAATCACATGGTTACGACACATAATAATGACAATGGTTTGAATTGTCCCAATCTTGGTTCCTCAAATAATATTCCATTTTTTGAAGTTCAAAATCCTTCTCAGGTTTCCGTTTCAAAGACAGACCAGTCACATGCATTCTTTTCTTTTCACATGGGCCATAGGCCTATTGTGGCCTATATAGTTGCGCAAATTAAACACCTGGTCTAATCATATAGGGTGTATTTTTTTATCAATGTTTTTATGTTTATGGTAAAGTTTGTGACCAATTATAGATATTTTTCTCCTTAAGTGGCCTCTAATGTTGTCGCTATTATTGGTTTATATTTGCATCAACGATAGAACAATAGATTCAAGGCATTTATGGGTGTACTCAAATTAATTAAATTTGAATCTTCCATATTACTAACAGAAAAATGTCACGTTACAGAGAGAGACAGATACAAGTATAAATTTAAATAGACTTGACCCAAATATTACTACATATTCTTTTAATAACACAAGTCACAACAAACAGCATAAAAACATGAGCTGGCCAAATTTTACTTTATACATTTTTGACAAAATACATAAATAATAATAGAGTTAAAAGTATTTTTGCTTCCACTATATTTGGGTAAGTTTTTTTTTTCTTTAAATAAAATATTTTTATTCAATTCTTATAATATAAATTTTTTAACATTTATATCTAACATACAAATAATTTATTTAAAAAATTAATATTTGTTTTGACATGTCGAACAGTTCAATAAATCCGACCAAATTCAGAATTTTTAATTTTAATTTAATTTAATAAATCCTTGTTAAGGTGTCATATAGTGGAATACATCACCAAGCTCATCACAACGGTTTGAATTAATCCAATAACCTTCCATATTTCATATCGCATTCACAAAGGTTTTTGCCTCTATCATTAGGGCAAGTTTTAGTTTTTCTTTTATAAAATATTTGTTCTATTTAATTCTTATAATATAAGATTTTTAATATTTATCCTTGTTTACATCTCGCTTATAAATAATTTAAAACATTTAATACTTGTTTTAAATCAACCAAACAATTCGGTAAGTCTGGTCAAATTCAGAGTTTCACCTACTTAAAGATGATGAACAAGTAAATCCTTGCCAAAAGACCGCACAGTGAAATCCAACACCACATTCATCACAACCATTGAAATTAATCCAACAACCTCCGGTGTATCACATTGTGTTCAGAAGGGATGGATTTAATCAACACTCATAATTAAACGCGATTGGTCGCGACTTAGTAAGTTTATGGGATTCGTGACTGCAAGTGCACAGTCTTATCGCGTAGTTTTAAAGATTATCGAACCCAAAGGACTAATAATCGAACATACTGTTATCTAATGTTACTATATAAATCTAAGGCTGAGGATCTTTCTAAGAGTGGAGGGACGAAGAGAAATAACTATAACTAGAACAGAATATCAATAAAGATATTTAATAACGGGATATCGGTATGTAACGCATCAAACTTCGGGGATTCGATAGATGATTGGTGTAATCTTAAAGATCAAAATATTCTTCAGTAGAAATTATTTATTTAAAGGACTTTGTCTCACACTCTCGTTTTTATTGACTTTGACCATACTCTTAAACCAGAATGCTTGACTCTCGCGGTCTCATTTGAATTTAAAAGTAATTTTTGAATATAAATAAAGTCTAATTAATCCTAAAGCGCTCTCGCTGTGTTTAGGATTAATGCTTAGTTTCAGCTATCCAGTTAAAATCTCAAACTCTCGTTCTTATTGACCGTAACCTTTGTTTGCTTTGTACTCTCGTACGAAAAACAATTTCGAATTTAAAACAAGAAACTAAAACCGGAAAATAATATTTTATAAAAGCCAACACCAATTATTTACGAATCCCGTCGTTTCGACGATCTTTACATACCGATACCTATTGGTTTAGCCGGACATGGATCCGGGAGCAGACATGATATTCAGATAATTAAGCATACAGTAAGGCATAAGTAATTAAAATGACAATTGAAATAAAACCTGGAATATAAATTGAGAACTTGGAATGAATACTGATTCTTCAAATTAAACAATGCCGACACGCTTTGGAAATCGAGTACACCGTTACAATCAAATTCAGTTGCTTAAACAATAATTGCAATAGTCCCCGATGTGAAGAATCTATTGCTTTTACAAGGTAGGAATCTGCCTAAGAAAATCTAATAACAAGAATCTGACTAGAAAAATGCACCCCCGTCCATGAAGACTAACTTCTCTATATATACTCCCCACTCTCCTTAAAAAGTAGCCTTGGATATCTACTAGTGGGGAGCGGTTGGTTGAAAAAGTAAAAACCGGTCGTGGCGAAAAATGTGGAGAAGAACAAGGAGGACCGGGTTGGTGGTGGCTGCCACAACCCTAATTTGGTCCACGTGGTGGGCTCCACTTTATGTGAGGTGGGTGCCACCTTAATGCAATGTGGTGGGCGCCACCACTTCATAGTCCCTCGTTGCAGGAGCCACCCTTCATCTAGTGTGGTGGGCGCCACTATTCATATTTTGCTCCATTTTCTTCCTTTTTTTCTTTCCTTTTTGCTATTTTCCTCTTTGCTTGCCTAGACATCTCTTATTCGATAAATACCTGAAATAAACTTAAAATACGGCGTAACACTATGAAAAATCAAGTAAAAAGCAATGCATGTTAAGTCAAATATACGATATATTTTCGCGTTATCAAACTCCCCCATACTTAAACCTTTGCTTGTCCTCAAGCAAATATTGCGTACATGAATAAAAGAGTTTTGTAAAATCTTTGTAGCATACAGTATCAAGACTCGTGAAAGACGCAGTTGCATTCAGATACTCATTCTAGCCTATAAACTCTACTTTGGTCAGAAATTGTATCAACATGCACTAACTTCCACAATAAGGGTATCGTTGGAACACATAGTCGCAGTCGTGCAACCATAAGTCTCCCTCCTATACAAACCAATCCGAATCATGTCGTCATGCCTAAGCGTACCTTACTAATCCTTCTTTTTATCCTTTTTCATTCTGGCGCAATCACATTAAGCCCGTTATTCTTTCACATTCATAGCAAGATAATCTGTTAGTAACTATGATCTCATCATTATTTCTTTCTTTCTTTTCTCGCACTTTGGCTTAAATACAGCTAAAGATGGTTATACCGTTTGGTTAAATGACCGGGTGAGCGTCACCTAACTTAGGAGGAACAACATTTTTCATAAATTTTGTCAATCTTTTTCTCTTTTAAGCTTGAGATCATACACTTATTTGCATCGACTTCTTGCGTAGTGTGTGCTTAGGATGATGCTAACTGCTAGATAAACTACTTAAGGAATATTAAATGGTAGAATTTAAGGCTACGACATGACAAGTACTCAAATCGATCTTATACTTGGGAGATTTAAGGTGTTAAAACGATACCGATCTTGTAAAGTTTTTTCCAAATTTCTATAGTTCAACCTACGTTTTATTTATAGTTTAAATTTTCAAAAGATGTACTGTGTTTCTAAGTCAAGATTTTTGCAAAAATTTGGTATGGCTTAAGCAAATGGGAGAATAAATAAAATAACGGAAACCACGCATAAAGACTCGACAATGCAATTATATTTGACTCAACTAACACTTAACAATTTAACAAATAACAAATAACAAAAGGAAATAACAATAATTTAAATCTACCTAGAAAGTGATAAATAAAAGCGGTAAAGCTTCCTTCTCCATACTTAAACCGAGCATTATCCCCAATGCAACGACATAAGATAGGAAAGAAAGGTAGAACCGGGTAGCCTGCTACTGGCGCCTTCTGCCACGTGTTCGTGCACGTCCACCATTTCCAGGCCGGTGAGGTGGCGTACCCACATAAGAGGTATATTCTTGTAGATCTTCCACACGCACTATCAAAGCTGCCATTTTATCGATCAAACCAAACATGTTTTGTTCAGTCCTGAAAGCGTAATCATGCTGGTCATGCTGCATCTGGTGAAGGATTTGCATCATTTCTGTTTGCCGAGCTTCCATATTTTGGATTTGTTGGTCGCGCTGAGCGTCTAATTCTCTATGCCACAGCAGTTCAACATAGATGTCATCAAGGGTGGCGGGTGCCACATTCCTTCTTCTGGGTCTTTGGATGGATGATGTACCTGCAACATTTTCAGAAGACATGTGTGTGGTGTGTGTGTGTGTGTGTCAGTAGCAGGAGCATCTTTCTCCTTAACGTAATCCTCATCGATGTCCCTGTCAGCAGCTACATTCTCAGGAATGTGCGTGGGGACTTGGTTAGGCACCAGATCATGAATATAACAATAATTTTCCGGGTTACGTACATCATTGTGAATTGGGTTTGGGAGGATGAAATCTTGAAAAAAATTATTTGCAACCATCAGGTGAAACTTACCGTCTCGCCTTCGTTTTACCAATTTCATGCTCCTCGTCATGCCAATGTCAATGGCACGAGGCAGGAGCGGAGTTAGCCGGGAGAATTTATCTTCGAGTCCTAGGACTCTGTCTAATGAGGTTATTAAACCTCCAAAAATAATTGGCCCTCTCCTCGCGTTGATAATGGCATGCATGTGAGAGAATATGAAAGGGATGGTATTTATCTTTTATGGCAGAAAAGTGGCGAACAGATAGAAGAGTTCTTTTTCGTTCACCTTGTTAGAGTTGGATCGACAAAAAATGGTGCATGCCAATATTTGGCGGAAATAACGAATAGCCAGATTATGAATTAAAGTGGCTCTGTTTCCCTAAAAACTATAGGTTATTGTACTTGTTATTGGCCTCCAAAATGGTTGAAAGGCGTGCTGCCAAACTTCAGTGTCTGGGACCTCACTTACTACGTCATTCCCATGGGGGAATTGTAGCAGGTCCGCTAGTTGGGCAAAGGTAAAAGCATATTCTATATTGAACAAGCGAAACTGGACAGTCCCACTGGAACAGTTTGTGTTGGGTGCGGGACTAAAAATAATCGAACTAAGGAATTCTAGTGTTAATTGAGCATTACTGGGTCTTTAAAAGATAGGGAATAATTTAAATTTAAAGTATTTAGCATATGATTAACACTATCTAGAATTCCTAAGGCTATTAAGCAGGGTTCATCGGCGTACCTTATTGATTCGATTTCTCTTGCGCTTAGAGTCGTGTAAATCTCTTCCTGCAATTCACCTGGTTCGCCATTTCTGAACAATACTTTGTATTCTCTCATTTGTGCCATGACTGAAGTTCACACTACTCGTGTAATGTAGTAAGAATGTAGCAAGAAAGAGGAGAATTACGTTTATGAGAGGTGTGGTTTTGTGAGATTATATTGGTGGTTTATATAGAGATAATGGTGGTTGGAAATTGATTAATGAAATAAATTTCCTTGAATGGGGTTCAATGCCTCAGTCAAAGAATTTGAAAGTGGTTGAAGAAGATTTCTTACAATGTCTAGCATGCAAGGGACAAGCCAATTAAAGAATTTATGTGACAATAGCACAACAGCGTGACCGTGAGGATTAATGAAGTGGCTGGCACCACTTTTCATGTGTGTGGCGGGCGCCACTAAGAGGGTGTGATGGGCGCCACAGTGTGCACATGGGCACCACAGCCTATGTGTGGCAGGCGCCACATATAGTGTTGTGTGTTCCCATGTATTCTCTTTTTGACTCTGCATATTATCTTTGACCACAGCTTTTGCATGTGAAATTAATTTGACCGACATTTAATAGTAATTGTAATATTAGGTGAAAGAAAAACAGGATACATAGAAGTGAGAATCACAGATAAAATAGGATATGGTAAAATGAAATTAAAACACAAAATTGAAAAAGAAAAGAACGAGGAAGATATGAATGAATAATATAATTTGTCTACTAGATAAGAATGAAATAATTAAAAATTCTCAATATGTAAAAACAACAATAAAATTCAAAACATGAAAATAAAATCTAAAATCAATGTCAATAAATCGGTAATATTCATATAAATTAACCATTACGGCGACTGTTGGCAGGAGGAGCAAACGAGTAGAAGTGCTGGTAAATGTGATCCAGGTTCTCTGTCACTACATCCATAAAGCCGTGGAAGTCCACGCACAAAGTGCTCAGCTCGCCTCTCAGGTTGGTGATGTCTATCTGGACAGCGTCGATGGCATCATCATGATTGGTAGGAGGTGCAACAGGTATAGCAGGGGCGCGTGATTCAGCGTCATAGAGAAAGGTATCATAGTGGTCATACATTTGGGGCGTCTCTGGAGGAGAGGATGGTGTATCTAGTGGTCCATCCAAATCATAGAGCCAATTGTTCCTATCATGTACACTCGTCCTATGGTCTGGCAGGGTAAACAGGTGTACTACTTGGCGGTTAATTAGAAATTCAAACACATCCGGGTCCAGGTTCCTAATGATACCAGTGTTGAAACAGAATTGGATGTTCATTGGTCGTATCCCACCTAAAGGGTTAAGTCTGATAAGTGACTATCTCAGTCCAATGGCATTTGCGATCATGGTCACTAATTCCCCTACTAAGATTGGTCCATGGTTATCTTGCGATATACGGTCCAAGTTAGCTATCATAAATGTAGCGGCGTTAACAGGACGGGCCTGTGATACACAATACATTATAAAGAGCTCGTATTTGGACACAGAGGTTATGTTTTGTTCCTTTCCAAATAGGTTGTGATCTAGGATCTTATGAAAGTAGCGAACGACAGGGTTGTGGATGTTCTCGGAATGCATGAGATCCGGCTCGGGATGGTTGTTTCCTGTGATGCTACCCCAAAAGTAATCTAATTTAAGGTCTATAAGCTTGTCTTCCTGGGTGATGGTAAAGGTATCAGGACCATTAGGGCATCCTAGGAGTTAAGCTATTTCTCTATGAGTGTAGCGATACTCAATATCGAACATCCTAAAGGTGATGAGGCCTTTGTTAAATCCCATACCATGGTTTGGCAGGTAAACTAGGCAGCTTAGGAATTCTAAAGTTAAACTACGGTAGGAACTAAAATTTATTTTGATAGCAAAGGTATCCCAGCCAATTTGGTTAATTAGGAACATAATACTGTCTCTTATACCTAACTTGGTCATGGTACGTCCATTTGGGTGTATGGTTAGTGCCATTTCTCTCTGACCTAGAGCCTCAAAGCGTCTCCTTTGACCTCTGCCTCTGAAGACTATATCCATGTAATCTACTTGTTTCATTGTGATGGTCAGTAGCTAGATAAATTTAAGTAGATAATAGCATTAAGTTAGTAATGGTCAATAATAAAGAAAAAATACCGATTAACTTTATGAAAAATAAGAAAGAAATAAAATGAGAAATAAGCAATAATAATAAACAGAGATTTAGATAATTGAATTAATGATTAGAATTAGAGTGTGGGTTGTCTTCCACCAAGCGCTTTGTTTATTATCATAAGTTCGACAGAAATTGGATAGATGTCAATCTGGTGAATGAGCGGGAAGCTCTGCAAGTTTTAGATTCGCGATGAAATCATTGTTGTCAATGTTATGGTAATGTTTCAAACGCTGCCCGTTTAATGTAAATGGTTCACTACTTTTTCCTTTTATCTTTATCGCTTCATTTGGAAAGACGTTGGTAATTTCAAAGGGGCCAGACCATCTAGAACGAAGTTTTCCTAGAAAGAGTCTAAGTCGGGAGTTAAACAGAAGTACTTTATCACCTTCCTTAAACTCTTTCCTCGATATGAGATTGTCATGCCATTTCTTTGTTCTTTCTTTATAGATCCGGGCATTCTCGTACGCATCTAGTCTAAGTTCTTCTAGTTCATGGATATCTAATATTCTTTTCTCGCCTGCGGAAGTATAATTAATATTAAGGGTCTTAACGGCCCAATATGCTTTATGTTCTAATTCTACCGGCATATGACACGATTTTCTATAAACTAGCTTAAAAGGCGTGGTTCCTATTGGGGTCTTATAAGTTGTCCTATATGCCCACAGGGCTTCGTGTACTTTTGAGGACCAATCTTTCCTAGAGGTGGCAACCGTCTTTTCTAAGATTTGTTTGATTTCTCTGTTCGAGACCTCTACTTGCCCACTCGTTTGTGGGTGATAGGGTGTTGCTATGCGGTGCCGGACTCCATATTTCTGTAATAGCTTTTTAAAAATCTTTGAAATGAAATGGGAGCCACCATCACTGATGACAAGTCTCGGCACGCCGAATCTAGGGAAGATTATGCGCTTAAAGAGTCTAATTACCACTTGTGTGTCATTTGTTGGAGAGGCTATAGACTCAATCGATTTTGATACGTAATCGGCCGCAACGAGGATGTACTTGTTACCAAAAGAAGATGGGAATGGTCCCATAAAATCAATTTCCCCGACATCGAAGACTTCTACTTACAAAATGCCTTTAAGTGGCATTTCGTCGCGTCTAGATATGTTTCCAGTGCGCTGGCACCGGTCGCAATTTATGATCGCGATGTGGACATATTTCCACAGAGTGGGCCAAAAGAGTCCGACTTGCAAGATCTTGGCGCAAGTCTTCGAGGTGCTTGCATGTCCTCCATAAGGAGTAGAATGACAATGGGAGATTATGTTTTCTACCTCATCTTCGGGGACACATCGACGGAAGATACCGTCGGCGCCTCTCTTGAAAAGCAGAGGCTCATTCTAATAGTAATGTTTAAGATCGTGGAAGAATTTTTTCTTTTGTTGGTAATTTAAGTCTGGTGGAAGCACCCTATCTGCTAAGTAGTTGACGAAGTCAGCATACCATGGCAGTGTGGTTTTAGTGTAGATTGCTTCCACTACCTCGTTTGTTTCAGTATCCTTATGGGCTAATATACATTTAGTTGTATTGCTTTCCAATTGGGCTATGAGTCGTTCGCAAGGGAAATCGTCGTTTATAGGCACTCGTTCAGGTTCAATACCTTCCATTCTTGACAAGTGATCATCCATGACGTTTTCAGTGCCCCTCTTATCTTTGATTTCTAGATCAAACTCTTGTAGGAGTAAGATCCACCTTAGGAGTATTGGTTTGGCGTCCTTTTTACTTAACAGGTACCTAATTGTGGCATGATCAGTATAGATAATCATCTTTGCTCCTACTTGGTAAGAGCGAGATTTATCCAGGGAGAACACGACAACTAAAAGGTCCATTTCTGTGGTGGCGTAGTTCATCTGCACAGGGTCTAGGGTTTTACTTGCATAGTATATTGCATGAAGTTTCTTATCCCTTCTTTGTCCTAATACTGCGCCTACAACATAGTCACTCACGTCACACATGATTTCAAACGGTAATCACCAACAAGGAGGTTGCATGATAGGTGCGGTGATAAGAGCTGTTTTCAATTGTTCAAACGCCACTAGGAATTTGTTGTCAAAGATGAATTCGGCGTCTTTCATCAATAAGTCAGTCAGTGGTTTGGTGATTTTTGAGAAATCTTTAATGAATCGTCTGTAGAAACCGGCGTGTCCTAAGAAGCTTCGTATTTCTCTTACGGTTTTCGGAGGTTGAAGGTTTTCTATAACTTCTATTTTAGCCTTGTCAACCTCAATCCCCTTATCAGACACTATGTGTCCGAGTACGATTCCTTGTCGGACCATGAAATGGCATTTTTCTCAGTTTAACACGAGGTTCACTTTTACGCATCTTTCAAGTACCATTTCAAGATTCGATAAACACCCTTCAAAGCTCTGTCCACATACAGAGAAATCGTCCATAAAGACTTCCATGATGTCGTCTATAAAATCAGCAAAAATTGACATCCCATCTTTGGAATGTTGCGGGAGCGTTACATAGTCCGAACGACATTCGTCGATAGGCGAATGTACCATAGGGACATGTGAAGGTCGTTTTCTCTTGGTTGTCAAAATGAATAGGAATTTGGAAAAATCCTGAATAATCGTCTAAATAGCAGAAGTGAGAATGCTTAGCCAATCGTTCAAGCATTTGATCAATAAATGGTAAAGGAAAATGATCCTTCCGAGTGGCTTTGTTTAATTTTCTATAATCAATGCACATTCTACTTCCAGTAACCACTCTTTGTGCTATAAATTTGCCTTTTCCATTATTAACAACTGTGACGCCTCTCTTCTTCGCTATGACATGTACTGGGCTGACCCATTGATTATCGGATATTGGGTAGATAATCCATGCTTCTAACAACTTTTGCACTTCTTTCTTTACTACATCACTCAGAATGAGATTTATCCTTCTTTGATGTTCTCTAGAGGTCTTAATGTCTTCCTCTAGCATTATGCGATGCATGCATATGGAAGGGTTTATTCCTTTTAGATCTAAGATATTGTAGCCTAAAGCAGTTGGATATTTCCTTAAAACATGTATAAGCTTTTCAGTCTCTATCTGCCCTAAGTCTGCATTAACTATTACAGGTCGCTCGAGTTCAGTGTCTAGGAATTCGTACCTTAGATTTTTGGGTAGCGTTTTAAGTTCTAGGGTTGGTTTCTTTGGGCAAGGCATATGATCAGGCGTTAGTGCCAGGCATTCGCTTAGGCTATCATCTTGGTATTCCTTACTCCAATTTTCATCTTCAAAAGTAGGAGGCCTTGGAATTTTTAGTATTTCGGAGTATGATGTTTGTTCATTCTCCATTTCTCTGATACATTCGTCGATGACATCCAATAGACAACATGTATCGTCTATAGCTGGCGCCTTTAAGAATTGTGTCAAAATAAATTCGAATTTTTCCTCATCAACTTCACAGGTTAGCTTGCCTTTCTTAACATCTATAATGGCTCCGGCAGTGGCTAAGAATGGTCTTCCTAATATGATAGGGATGTTGGAATCCTATTTTATCTCCATGATTATGATATCAGTAGGAATATAAAATTGACCCATGCGCACCGAAACGTTCTCTAACATACCTACGAGAAATTTAACAGAATGATCTGCAAGTTGTACGGACATCCTAGTAGGTCTTAGTTCTCCCATTTTAAGCTTTTCACATATGGATAAGGGCATTAAGCTAATACTGGCTCTTAAGTCACATAGTGCTTTGTCTATGATAAACTTTCCGATTACACAGGGTATGGAGAAAGTCCCTGGGTCTTTCAGCTTAGGAGGCATGTTGTTTTGTATTATAGCGCTACACTCAGCAGTAAGTGTAACGGTTTCGTTATCCTCGATCTTCTTCTTGTTAGATAAGATTTCCTTAATAAACTTAGCATATGAGGGAATTTGAGTGATGGCTTTTGTAAAGGGTATTGTGATATTCAATTGTTTTAGAAGCTCTACAATTTTTTTTAAATTTCCCTACACTTTTAGATTTAACAAGTCTTTAAGGATAAAGGATAAGAGGTTTATATGGTGGTGGAGGCACATATGGGTCTTCTTTCTCTATGGCCTCTTCGATTTTATCTTCCACTAGTTCGTCTTCCTTCTCAGTTATCTTACCAAGGTCTTGGTGCATGGTTGGGTTTTATATTCTAGGGTTGGTCGGTCCGTCTAGTTCTGTCCCACTTCGTAGTATAATAGCATTTGCATGACCTTTCGGGTTTGGTTGTGGCTATCCAGGAAATGTGCCTGCAGGGGCAGCAATAGGTTCTTGTTGTTGAGCCACTTGCGAAATTTGTGTTTCCAACATTTTGTTATGGGTGGCTAAAGCGTCTACCTTGTTTGCTAACTGCTTTATTTGCTCACTAGTGTGTATGTTTTGATTCAGGAAATCCTTATTTGTTTGGGCTTGGGTAGTTATGAAGTTTTCCATCATTATTTTAAGGTTTGACTTCCTAGGAGCATTTGGAGCACTTGTGGTAGCTTTATGATATCCTGGTGATACAACATGTGCTTGGTTAGGTGCATACAATGCATTATTGTTTTTGTATGAAAAGTTAGGATGGTTCTTCCAACCTGGGTTATAGGTGTTTGAGTAAGGGTTTCCTTGAGCATAGTTCACCTGGTCTGTGGAGACTCCCGTCAAAAGTTGACATTCAGGGGCAGCATGCCCAGGAACTCCGTATATCTCGCAGTTTGGTGCTATGGCAGCCACGGTGGTTGTGGGTGTTATGGTCAGGTTGTCTATCTTTTGAGTAAGAGCATCTACCTTAGCATTGACATGGTCAAGACTACTTATTTCGTACATACCGCCTTTCGTTTGAAGTTTCTTTACGGAGGTTCTTTCGCTTCCCAACTGGTAATGATTCTGGGCCATACTTTCGATAAGTTGATAGGCCTCATTGTAGGGTTTATCCATCAGTGCGCCACCTGCGGCGGTGTCTATTGTCAATCTTGTGTTGTACAAGAGACCGTTGTAAAAGGTATGGATGATCAACCACTCTTCCAGACCGTGATGTGGACAAAGCCTCATCATGTCCTTCTATCTCTCCCAAGCTTCAAAAAGTGATTCATTGTCTTTTTGTTTAAACCCGTTTATTTGGGCTCTTAGCATAGCCGTCTGATCCGTTGTCGCACACGGGTCAAAAACGAGTTTAAAAGTGTAGTAAAACGGAAGCGACACTCGAATATCGTATCACAAGGACTCCTGAATGTTATAACCAAACGAATGAAAATAAGGGGGTTTTTAAGGTTCAAAACTTAAATCGATGATTATTAAAGGTAAAATCAAAATTGATAAATAAGCTAATCTATTGTATCGATTTCCGACTTATCATCGATTATTATAATTTCAATTCCCTAACGGATTCAATCCCATTCGATTATAATACCCACTGACAAGCGCAAATTGGTATTATATGATGTATGTTCCTAATTTCCGAATTAAGAAAACGGATTTAAGCATACGCGAATTAAGCAGACGCGACTTAATCAAACACGATAACGAAAAAGCTACGCTAACGTGATTATAGTTAAGGATCATACAACTAATCAAATTTAATCAACCCTATCCTATAAGAAACAATCGAATTAAGCAAACGAAAGTTATCGAATTAAGCTAACGAGTTTATAGGAAGAATTGAAAAGAAATCGAAATTAAACTGAAATTATTAAAAACCTCAAAGTGGAATTCGAATACAACAGATCAGCTCTTTGGGAATTAGCTCTTCATGAAATCGTCTAAGCAATATTGTCTCATCAAAATTCAGAATTAGGATTACTATACTAGTGAAAGACCTAATATAATAAAAGGCAAATTCGGGCCCTTATAGGATCCGGCCCGAAAATTACAAAAACTGGTCCAAACTAACTATTTTAATTAAGTCTGGAACTTCAACAAATTATTCGATCATTCTTCATTCCGAATTTGCTTTTGACTTCAACTTAAAACTTGTAGTTCTTTCTCTTAGCTTTCCAACGTATATTAGCGTCAATCCGATTCCTATAGCCCAAGTTATGATCTGCATAGTGACAAGGTATCAAATAATTGTTTATGCTGAAAATAAAGTACGAAAATAAAATAAAGTAAAAAATAAACTTAAATCTAAAAACATAATAAAATAGTAAAATAAGTAAAATAAACTAAGGAAATGTCTAAGTACAATAGTAGAAGAAAGTGCATCAAAACGCACTGATCAAATTCCCCCACACTTAAACTTTTGCACTCCGAGCAAAATTATAAATTCAAAACTCAAAATAGAAAAACAAGAACAAACAAAACATGCAATTCCAAAGGTTATCGAGATACAAGATGGAAGCAAAGTTCTAAGTCTAAGCTTTAAGAATATGGTGTTAGTAAGCAACTTTTTGTGACATTCAAAGCAGATAGGAAAACAGTTACCAAAGAGTACATCCAAAAGCAGTAAGATCCTCACAGGATATAGTTCACTCAACTCTCAAGTGTTTAGATTAACTGTTTACACTCAAAGCACAACATGAAAATTAGTACTACCATAAGCTTGAAAGGACTCTAACATCCACAGTTGAAATACATGCACACAAAGATCAAAAGAACTTTTATTTGGTTGTAGCGTGGTCAAGGTAAGGGTGAGATAAATCCTAAGGGGTACTAGGCTAAAATTCAAAGAGATAAAAGAGACTTGAAAGAAACTGCGGGAGTTGAATTTACAAAATATTTCATTCACTTGAACAACTCTATAGCAATTGTTTTCTCTTCTCCTTCCTCTTTTTATTCTTTTTTTTTGAAGGAGTATGTATTGACATGTATTGAAATATTACAAACATAATTCCTTTTTTTTTTCTTCCTCTTATCCTTCTAATTTTTTCATTCATTATTTTTTCTTTTCTATTTTCTTTTTCTATTTTTCTTTTCTTTTTCTGCCAACTTCTGAAATATTACAAATATATTTATTCAACCCCACATAACTCCAAACAAGACTCTTCCAACCCTTTGAATAGGGTGATAATATTGTTTTTCATTTCTCGGTTTGTAATGAGTTTTAAACAAAAAAAGGATAATAGGCTCAAGGGGGTTTCAAACAAGGGATGATATTACTTAAGGGTTGGATTTTTGGCTAACTGGCTAAAAAAAACAAAAAACAAAACCGCCTTTATCATATCAGTATGCACAAGTAAACAACAACATCAACAAGATTCAATTCAAGTTCTAGAGACTAACAGGCATGAGTGAATCACACAAGAAAGAAAGAGATAGATTTTTGTATGTTATTCATATAAGACTCAAAATCTCACAAGGTTAATTTATCTACCACAAATGATGTACAATTTAGAGTTTAGTCCTACCTATCATACTAAAAATGCACAATAAATTTTTCACATCACACCACAAGACTTTAGTCAAGAGAACTAAGAAAAATACTCATAATTGTAACTCAAAAACCAAAGGAAAAAGCGTGCAATTTTTTTAATTTAGCAACTAAAAACCAAAAACATAGAAAAACTGAAAAATAAAATAAACAAAACAAAACAAATAAATGGTTCCCTCCCCTACACTTAAAACATACATTGTCCTCAATGAAATACCATAAATATAAAATAAGAGTGGGAGAAAGGAAAGAACACACCCGAGGAGTCAAGGCGGATAAGTGATTGCATAAGCAGCCTTTCCAAAAGAGAGTTCTTCTACAGTCTCTCCTTCCAAAGTCGGGTTCTCATGTAGTAGCTTTGGGTAGTGCAGTGGCAGAGCCAGATAAAATTTTTTGGGATGGCCGCTAACGTAAAATAAAGATTATAAATAAAATGTAAATAGTATTTTAAATAAAACATTAAAGTTAAAATAAATACAAAGTTAATTACTAAAAATTTAAATTACATGACTTAAAACTACCTTAAAGTAATGCTTTACGCGTTTCGAGTGACTTGAAATCGTCAATAATTGACTCCAAACTAATGCTTGCACTAATCTCCCTTTCAATATATACTGTCATGCTATCTCCAAGAAACCCATCATCCATCTTGTTTCTCAACTTAGTCTTAATAATTTTCATTGCTGAAAAAGACTTCTCAGTTGTGGCCGTAGAAACGGGAAGAGTCATGATAAGACGAAGTAGTCTATCAATCAAGAAGTAAGTTTCAGCCTGTCCAGATGCAACCAAACATGAACATAGTTCTTGAATAGTTGATAAATTATTCAAGTTTGATGCTTGACGAGCAACAAATAGAAAATGTTGGAGTTGAAATTGCAAATTATTCTTCTCTTGATCACTAAAATCCATAGAATAATATTTTTCAACTAAAGAACAAATAGTATCAATGCTAAAAGCTTTATATCCATCCTTAGGAGATAAAGAACAAGAAAGAGTTAACAAATCCATTGCCTGTTCACTGAATCTGCTATTCAACTCTTGTAACTGTTTGTCAATGGTAGTGAAAAAGATTTCAACTTTAAAGTAATGTTGAATTGTGACTTGATTCTCTTCAAGACGGGAGCGTCCAAATCTTGTTGTTGAATGAACATCATTAAGATCAGGAATCGCAATACCATGCTTTTCACAAAAAGATACCACTTTAGTAAACAATATATCCCAACCATTTTCTCTCAAACCTTGAATAAGATGTTTTGTTGAACGAACCAAGTTCATATCATTAACTACATCTTGATTTTTTTTGTAAGGCTTGACAAAGCATATCTGTTATTCCCATGATTTCTTTCATCAAGTGCAAAATAAATATAAAATCAAATGCCTTCAAGTAATTGTAACAACTATCTACATCCCCACGTGTAGCATAACTCCCTCTATCTTTTGCAAATTTTTTTAAAACTAAACAAGTTGCTTCATACATGTTTATCAAGCTAGAAATTGAATCGTAATGTGATCCCCAACGAGTATCTCCAGCTCGTTTCAATGTACCAACTTGATTTGCACCTTTACCAGTTACAATCTCATCAATCTCTAACAAATAAGAAATTTCTTCTAATTGGGCAGCTTGTAACTCATCATGACGCTTTGTAAAAGAACAAACAACATTCACAACAAAGATCAGCTTCTCAAAAAATTTATGAACAAGTTTGACTTCTCTTGATGATGTAACTAATGCAAGTTGCAATCGATGAGCAAAACAATGAACATAGTATGCATAAGGACAATCCTTCATAAAGAGGGCTTGTAAACCATTCCATTCTCCTCTCATATTGCTAGCACCATCATACCCTTGGCCACGAATGTTAGAAACATCAAGGTTATGTTGAGAAAGTATATCACATATTGCTTCCTTAAGAGTTAAAGATGTGGTGTCTTTAACATGTGCCACATCAAAAAATCTCTCTTGTATTAAACCAAGTTTATCAACAAATCTTAATACAAGAGCCATTTGTTTCTTTTTTGACTCATTACGAGCTTTATCAACAACGATACAAAATTTGGAATCACCAATTTCCTCACGAATACTCTTTTTCACCCTACTAGAAAGAATTTGCAAGAGCTCTTTTTGAATTTGATGTGAAGTATACTTGCAATTTTGTGGAGCATTTTCCAACACAACTTTTGCAACTTCATCATTGTAGGATGCTAAAAGTTTAAATAACTCAAGAAAGTTACCTTGATTTCTTGATTTGCTACTTTCGTCGTGACCCCTAAAAGCACAAGCTTGTAGTGTTAACCAACGAACAGTGTCAATTAAAGTCTTGAGTCGTAACCGATTATTCATTCTTTGACTTGAACTTTGCACTTGAATAACATTTCTAATATGACCATCTTGACAAGCTTTCATTGCATTGTTGTGTGGTGAGCAAGGATCCTTCCCTATGTGTTTAAGAAAGGAATAATGTTTTCCATTCCTAACTTTCTTCAAATTTCTAAAACCCATAGAAATAAAGACAAGTGATCCGGGACGTCCACTTAGTTTTTTGCTAAAAAGGTAACATGGTAAGAAATATGCGGCATCTTCAGATGGTGAATATTCTAACCATGATGGAAATATGCTAAACCAAGTATGTTGAAACCTTCTCGGATGATCCTCGTTACCGGACAAAGGATAATTTTCTAAATGAATTTGATATGGACCCCATTTTATATAAGCTCTTAGTATTGGATCCACTTGATTTGGTGGATATTGCCAAATCGAAGGACGCTTTCCAGGATCGCGTTCCAAAGAATTTTCAAAACCATGATGCTCTTCAATTGTTGGATTCTCAAGAACTATTTCAGATTCGGATGTTGGGATTATAATTTCTTCATCTCTCTCTTCTCTTTCAATTTCACATGCTTTCCTTTTTAAAAAAGAATCAATTTTCCTATTATTCATCTTTACTCTTCCTATAATATCATATCAGATCAATAAATCAATTTAGAGAACATAAAAATTAAAAGAGAAAAAAATTAATAAACTTAATTAATCAACTTTAATCCATTTTCAAATACCGGTAACTTCACTATTAGAAATTAGCAGCAACAATGATTAAATAAACCTTATTATAGTGTATAACTATATTTGTAAATTACAGTGTTATGAATTGGCTTAATAAACCTCATATAGATTATTTTAACACATCAAGAAAGAAGAACCCTAAAAATCTCAAAAACACAAATCAAGCAATCACTTTAATTTGTTACTCTTTATAAAAGAAGAATGAATAAAGTTTTTTACCTGTTAGATGCCGATCACTTTAATCTGTTCCGATTCCGGTGGCGGTAGCAAACCCATATGAGAAAGAAAGGAAAGGTAGGAGCTTTTTACCTTATCTGTATTTTAACCTAACTTTGAATGAAAAAGAAAAAATAAAAATTAATTTTAATTTAAAATAAGGATGTTTTAGTAATTTAATATATATGAATTAAAAAAGATAAAAAGTTGAGGGGTGGCCGTGGCCTTCCCACGTCCCCCCTCAGTTCCGCCACTGGGGTTGTGTCCATTGACCTTGAAATTTTGATTAGTGCATTCGCCTTGTATTCCAGGATCAAAGAAGAATCTTTGATAAGTAAAAGTGTTGAATGAGCGTGTGAAAGTGATCTCCTTTTTCATAACATCAAGAATTAAAGGATTACGGGGTTGTCTCACTACTTTTGTTTCATCTTTAAGTGATATCCTAGGTATACATATGGATGGGCTAATATCACGAGTGTCAGCCAAGGTCCATCCAATTCCCTTCTTATATGTCTGCTTAAGTTGAAGCTTTGATGAATAATATGAATCATCGGGAAGTGATTTAGGCTCTAAAGAATGTGGTTGTTCAATGGATGGTATGTTTGGGGCAACCGGAATGTCAAGAGCTTCAGCTACATAAACAACTTCACTTACACTGTCACCCTGCAAGACAGCATCAATCTCAGCACAAACAACACAATTGTTAGTGTTAGTACAATCATCACATGAGTAAATATCATCAAAACTAGATAAAGTTGGAAAATCAGCTGAAAACAAATCAGAATAAACTTCATCAACAACTTCAGAAAGCGGCTCTATTTGAAAAACAAAATGCTCTTCCTCGTCAATCTTCTTATTTTCCAATACTCTTTGTGGTGAAGGGATTGGTGATACATACTTTTTTTCAACCTCAACAACAATAAAAGGTTCGGGTTTATTTTCAGGTGTTACACTAACAATTTTTTATATTTTTTTTAGGGCTGGTTCTGTAACTTTTCCGGATCTCAAGGAAATTGCACTCACATTAGAGCCTTTTGGATTAACTATTGTTTGAGCATGTAGTTGGTTCGATCCTCGAGCTTGCTGCATGGCATTCATTGAAGTGGCAAGTTGTCCAATTTGTGTTTGCAAAGTCTGAATACTATAATCTGTTCGCTGCTGAAATTGGATACTGTTTACAACCATTTGCTTGACAAGTTCCTCTAGTGAAGGTTCAGGAGGTGAAGAAGTGGTTACCTGTGGAAGGTTATATGGTGGTAGTGGTGGAATAGGTAGCATCAATTGTTTCACTAAAGATGTAAGTTCATCAATTCTGGTTTCTAGAGCTTTGTTGGAAGAAGAAACCTGAATCTCATTCACACCTGTTGCTTGGACCATAAAATTATCCCTTGTTGTGAACTGTTGAGAGTTAAGTGACATGTTCCCAATCAAGGATTTGGCAGCAACAAGATATTCAATACACAAAGCATTATAATCAACATCAGGGGTAACAAGTTCTCTCAGAGTTCTTTTGTCAGCCATGTTAAACTCAATAGGAAAAAAAATTAACAAACAATGACAAAACACAACTAATTCAGCAATGCAGCAACAAATAGGAAAATACCGACAATGTCCCTATTAAGTAAAAACAATTAAAATACGAAAAAAACAATTAAAATAAAATACAAAAAATACAAAAACACAAAAATTAATCTAATAACGTCAATTAAGAATTTTGAGAATTTTTGTGGAATTTTCTGAAACTATCAAAACAGAAAATAAATCATAAAAAATAGAAAAATAAGGAATTTTGGAGTTTTAGAACAACTTCCACTATTTAGTTTCTAAATAGAGGCTTTTAATCCTTGATTTTTTCCTAGTCAATCGATAAAGAATCATAATAATTTGAGATAATTTTCTAAAAAAACAGATTTTTTTTATCCTAAAACGCCTAAAGACCAAAACGCAAGAAAGTTAGGGCAAAAAAAATGTTAAAACAGAACACCTATAACTATGATAATGGTTAGACTAGAATAATGGTTAAAATCTACAAGAGTCCCCGGCAACGGTGCTAATTTGATCCGTTGTCGCACACGGGTCAAAAACGAGTTTAAAAGTGTAGTAAAACGGAAGCGACACTCGAATATCGTATCACAAGGACTCTTGAATGTTATAACCAAACGAATGAAAATAAGGGGGTTTTTAAGGTTCAAAACTTAAATCGATGATTATTAAAGGTAAAATCAAAATTGATAAATAAGCCAATCTATTGTATCGATTTCCGACTTATCATCGATTCTTATAATTTCAATTCCCTAGCGGATTCAATCCCATTCAATTACAATATCCACTGACAAGTGCAAATTGGTATTATATGATGTACGTTGCTAATTTTCGAATTAAGCAAACGGATTTAAGCAGACGCGAATTAAGCAAACGCGACTTAATCAAACACGATAACGAAAAAGCTACGCTAACGTGATTATAGTTAAGGATCATACAACTAATCAAATTTAATCAACTCTATCCTATAAGAAACAATCGAATTAAGCAAACGAAAGTAATCGAATTAAGAAAACGAGTTTATAGGAAGAATTGAAAAGAAATCGAAATTAAACTGAAATTATTAAAAACCTCAAAGTGGAATTCGAATACAACAGATTAGCTCTTCGGAAATTATCTCTCCATGAATCTTCTAAGCAATATTGTCTCATCAAAATTCAGAATTAGGATTACTATACTAGTGAAAGACCTATTATAATAAAAGACAAATTCGGGTCCTTATGGGATCCGGCCAAAAAATTACAAAAACTGACCCAAACTAACTATTTTAATTAAGTCTGGAACTTCAACAAATTATTCGATCATTCTTCATTCCGAATTTGCTTTTGACTTCAACTTAAAACTTGTAGTTCTTTCCCTTAGCTTTCTAACACATATTAGAACACGTCAATCCGATTCCTATAGCCCAAGTTATGATCTGCATAGTGACAAGGTATCAAATAATTGTTTATGCTGAAAATAAAGTACGAAAATAAAATAAAGCAAAAAATAAACTTAAATCTAAAAACATAATAAAATAGTAAAATAAGTAAAATAAACTAAGGAAATGCATAAGTACAATATTAGAAGAAAGTGCATCAAAATGCACTGATCACCGTCTTAATAGGTGGGAAGTATCATGCTAAGAGAACTTTCTTCAACTCGTTCCACGTAGTGACAGAGTTGGATGGTAGAGATTGGAGCCAAGATCTAGCTCTATCTCTTAATGAGAAATGGAAAATACGTAGTCTTATAGCTTCGGGGCTGACACCATTTTCTTTCACTGTGTCTGCGTATTGCAAAAACACTGACAAATGTAGGTTCGGGTCCTCCGTGAGACTACATGAAAATTGGTTTTGCTGTACGGCTGAAGACAACGAAGGTTTTAGCTCGAAATTATTTTCCTCGATGACAGGGGCAACGATGATGTTATGTGGTTGATCCTGCGAAGGGATGACATAGTACTTAAGAGGACGGTTCTGCGGTCCTTCGACCATCTCTGGTTGTATAACTGGTTCAGGAATAGGGATATTAGGATCGGGAAGATTTTTCTTGATACGGTGTTCTCGTATCAGGTCTTGTATCCGGCATTCTAATCTTAGATAACACTCTGGTTCATTGAATGGTAGCTTTAATTTCTCGCATTGAGAGCGAGTACTTGGCATACACTCGACAAATTAGAAAAGGGAAATAGATTCGTTTGCCTTAGTCTATACTGGGCAACACTGGAGTTACGATATCGACTAAATTAGTCCCCGACAACGGAGCCAAAAATTTGATCGCGACTTAGTAAGTCTATGGGATTCGTTACTGCAAGTGCACAGTCTTATCGCGTAATTTTAAAGATTATCGAACCCAAAGGACTAATGATCGAACGTACCGTTATCTAATGTTACTATGTAAATCTAAGGATGAGGATCTTTCTAAGAGTGGAGGGACAAAAAGAAATAACTATAACTAGAACAGAATATTAATAAATATATTTAATAACGGGATATCGGTATGTAACACATCCAACTTCTGGGATTCGATAGATATTTAGTGTAATCTTAAAGATCAAAATATTCTTCAATAGAAATTATTTATTTAAAGGACTTTGTCTCACACTCTCGTTTTTATTGACTCTGACCATACTCTTAAACCAGAATGCTTGACTCTCGCGGTCTCGTTTGAGTTTAAAAGTAATTTTTAAATATAAATAAAGTCTAATTAATCCTAAAGCGCTCTCACCGTGTTTAGGATTAATGCCTAGTTTCACCTAGGGGTGGCAAACGGGCATGCCCGCCCCGCAAAAGCCCGCAAAAAAATGGGGCGGGGCGGGGCGGTTATAGTTGAGGATGTGGGCCTAAAACTTAGACTCGCCCCGCAAAAAAGTGAGGGCGGGGCGGAGAAAGCCCACGGGCACTGCACTCTTTAAACCTAAAAATGCAAAAATTTATGTAAATGCACGTGCACGCAAAAGCCCGCGAAAAAAACGGGGCGGGGCGGGGCGGGGCGGACACATTAGAGGGTGAGGGCCTAAATCCTTGGCCCGCCCCGCACTAAAGTGCGGGCAAAACGGACATGTCCAGCGGGCCGGGCCCGTTTTGCCACCCCTAGTTTCAGCTATCCGGTTAAAATCTTAAACTCTCGTTCTTATTGACCGTAACCTTTGTTTTCTTTGTACTCTCGTACGAAAAACAATTTTGAATTTAAAATAAGAAACTAAAACCGGAAAATAATATTTTATAAAAGCCAACACCAAGTATTTACGAATCCCGTCGTTTCGACGGTCTTTACATATCGATACCTATTGGTTTAGCCGAACATGGATCCGGGAGCAGACATGATATTCAGATAATTAAGCATACAATAAGGCATAAGTAATTAAAATGGCAATTGAAATAAAACCTAGAATATAAATCGAGAACTTAGAATGAATACTGATTCTTCAAATTAAACAATGTCGGCACGCTTTGGCAATCGAGTACACCGTTACAATCAAACTCAGTTGCTTAAATTATAATTGCAATAGTCCCTGATGTGGAGAATCTATTGCTTTTACAAGGTAGGAATCTGCCTAAGAAAATCTAACAACAAGAATCTGACTAGAAAAATGCACCCCCGCCCGTGAAGACTAACTTCTCTATATATACTCCCCACTCTCCTTAAAAGTAGCCTTGGATATCTACTAGTAGGGAGCGGTTGGTTGAAAAAGTAAAAACCGGTCGTGGCAAAAAGTGTGGAGAAGAACAAGGAGGATCGGGTTGGTGGCGGCTGCCACAACCCTAATTTGGTCCACGTGGCGGGCGCCACTTTATGTGAGGTGGGCGCCACCTTAATGCAATATGGTGGGCTCCACCACTTCATAGTCCCTCGTGGCGTGCGCCATGCTTCCAAGTGGTGGGCTTCACCCTTCTTGTATGGTGAGCGCCACCATTCATCTAGTGTGGTGGGCACCACTATTCATATTTTGCTCCATTTTCTTCCCTTTTTCTTTCCTTTTTGCTATTTTCCTCTTTGCTTGCCTAGACATCTCTTATTAGATAAATACCTAATATAAACATAAAATACAGCGTAGTACTATGAAAAATCAAGTAAAAAGCAATGCATGTTAAGTCAAATATACGATACATTTTCGCGTTATCAGCGATCACATGCCATACCATCACAATTTCATTCATTTTTGCAAGTTACACCTCTCTAACCTCATCGACTTAGACATTGAAGTAATAAATATGCAGAAATACCCATATCCACCTATTGGAGATTCATCCCTCTGTATTAAAGATCTTATATAGAGACTTCACCAGCATCTCACCAATTTTCTATTTCACACCGGAATAGTGACGTCGTTTGTGGGTATTGTTTCATGATTCTTACGAAAACCCACGACAAAATCCTTTGATCTCTTTCATTTCCCAGTCATATCCGTTCTTGTTAAGTGATCACATCATTCTGAGTTGTCTCAACCAGGAAGGGTAACTTCCAAAATAACTCGATTGGTCAATCATTGCAAAGAAGATCCTCATCTCCACTCATGAATGCCATCCTTATCTTGCTGGGAATGAAGGTCTAGTTCTAGTAACATCTCCAACCACTTAATCTTCCAGAATTTTGGTTCCTACATTGGATGGACGAGGAGCTTTCCAGGCCCTTCAACGTTCTAGCCATTTTAGCAACACTCCAAGGTCAAACATCTAAAAAACCTTAACTTTAAATGCAAGCATCCAAGCCATAAATGTTTCAGAAAATTCAACAACTTCAAGCTACACTCGGGATGCAAGGATAGAACAAACTTATATAAGCATCTACAACCTAGTCAAACAGTAGAACACACACCTTCTAAATGAGATACTTTTGTGTATAAAGGAAAATTAACACAAAGCTGCAAGTGTAAACACAATATCGTATGGTATCACTTTTTTATTTTGATGTTTTTGTCAATTTGAATGTAGTTGTTTTAGTTTATTTGCGTATTTTTATTTTTCTTCTCATTTAATATTCGTGTGCTTGTGCTTTATTCATATTTCTTATGTATTGTAATCGCTTCAGCTATCTTGTTGTTGTATCACTAAGAACCCTCCCCTCTCAATTAAATAAGAGTCTTTTGGTCCATGATATTGTTTATTTTGCGCCTAACAAGTTGCTACTTTGTTGTTTCATCAGGCGTGGCCTGAATCACAAGTTAGAGATTTTAAATCTGGATGTGGAGTTACTTAATTCGAATCAAGTGTTAATCATGATTCGAATTAGAAGCCTTGTAAAAATTTGGAATTTCCTCTGGAAAAATTGATTCGAATCTCAAAATGAACATGATTTGAATCACAACCTCATGTGATCTGAATTAAGTTAAAATCCTGATTCGAATCAACTATTTCCATGAAGCCATATTTGGGCTATGCTCAAATTTATTTGAGTTAAAGTTTCTTCTTGATTCAAATCAAAGCTTCACAAGAACCATTTTCCATCCTTGATTTAAATAGTTGTTTCTTTGGTAAAAGTAACAAGTGTGTGAAACATATGGTTGAAACCCATAGATATAAAAATGCAACTTTTTTTTCTCTTCTTAATGTGTCTGTACCCATCACCATGAATCTTTATCTTCTTCTCTAAAATAACCTCTTGAGTGTAATCCATATCAGATTCACTTCTTTTTTGGTTACATCTTGTTCATGTGTAACTTATTATTGTTTTGAGTGAATTAGAGAGAGTGAGTTGATTAACCTTGTTGTGTTGATTCATGATTAATCAAGCTCATGATAATAGTCAAAAACCAAGACTCATTTACTCAAAAATTATAGACAACCTTGTGTATGTGTTCTTAATTCACATTCATCTATGCCTTGACTAACACCTTATGTTTTTAGATTGGTTATGAGATATTATACCATTGTTCATCATCTTTATCCTTAGTATTTTTCCATGATTGAGGACCTTCATCTCTAAAGATTGAATGTTGAAGGAGACTAGTGATACATTAGGGTATCTAATGTTTTTGTGTGAAGTTTGTTGTTTGTAACAGGCGCACATATCAATCTTTGCATGCAGTTTGATCCTTATTGTTGTCTATCAAGGGGGAGTTTCAATATACTTCAAGGAAGACTTTGGCGAGATCAAGTATCGATTATCTGTAAGGCGGATTTTTAAGTTATCCTTCTTTAGTGGAGTTGGAGAAAGATTGCTCGCAGACAAAGTTGGGAGTTGTTAATCAACGCTTAGCTAATGGAAATCACTCGGACAAGAAATCAGTGGGATCATGTGGATTGCCACACACAAATACTTGAAGCAGGTTATTGGACCAAAATCTTTTAGAGATCTTATTTCTGTTAGCAGTTTACATGGCTGCATCGACAAAGAGAATTATTGTGTGATAATTCGTCGTAACCAAAATGCTCGTATCAAACTTATCAAATTAGTGAAAGATCGTTATTATTTTCCCGTGGTTAATTAACACTATTGAAGAATGGAGTAGACAAAGCGAGGACGAACATCGAACCACTATACATCTTTGTGTATATTTTATTCTTCCTTTATTTCCTTTATTTTACTAGCATCCATTAATATCACTTTTGCATTATTGTATAATTGCATTAATTGTATGCCACATAAGTTAGACTATGCTTATAAATATTTAATGTATAAGCCAATGTCTCCGGTGTATCAGTCTTATAGAATTATCATGAATCTAATGATGGCTTGATATAATATATATGTCAAGAGTTTTAAAATCACTTTGTTTAAAGTGACTTTGGTTGTCTTGTGATTGACCTGCATTAGAAGCAATCAAGCACTTAGTAACTTCATGTATTATTTTATTTGGTATAATTCATTGAGATGCTTCGAAGCTCCCTTGTTTTTGTGTTTTACTTCCGCGCCTCTTAAAATATCTGATTTCATTTATGAGACCTAAAATGTTTTTGAAATTGTCTTAAGGGAAAATGGTCTATTGAACCCCCCTTATATACCTCTTTGTGTCCCTATTATCACTAAAAAAAACGATGTCGCGAACTACTACACAATTGAAGGTATCACATTGTGGCAAACTTAGGGCTACGCCTTACACCATTCTTAGAGATACCACAACATAGCACAAGAAGACCTTTAGGTTTCTTGAATATCTTCATCCCTGAGCCCATAATTGTCGTCCCCATAGTTCGGGAGGTAGATATAGTAGTGACATCCTCATGAAGATTGTTTCTATGGGAGATCACTATCACATCATTCCTAAAAGAAGGACATGCAAGATTCCAAACACTAGACTCTCTCTCACTACAGGAATAACTCATTCTCAAAATACATCATTGACTATATGATTCCTAAATCCCTAAAAAACACAAAATTTATACAATTATAACAAAACCGGGGGCCCAAACAATAAAATTAAGCATATAGTCACCATTTTAGACTATCACCTTGCTAGAAGGCCAGGAAAATGCAAATTATTCATGCTAACTCTCAAATGAGCCACTATGATGTGGTTCAAGACCCTAGATGACATATTGATCAACTCATAGGGGAAGTTGTGTGATAATTCAAAGTACGAAAACCAAAAACCAAAAACAATAGCCATCCTCAGTGGGATTCACCAAAAAAGAAGGAAACCCTTAAAGAATATACCGATTGGTTCACGAGATTAGTAGTAGAAGTAGGCATATCAACCAATATGCTGAAATGTTGGATATCAAGAAAGGATTGGGGGAAAATTGTGTATTTTGTGAGGATATATGGCTAGAGGGCATGAAGAGCATCAGTGAGAACCTCACTAATGGCCAACCATATATTAATTATAAGGACAAGTTGTTGTCCAAAGTCGTAGAAAGAAATAAAGGTTTAAGTAACCCAAAAAATAGTCGGTTTGAAGACAATAAATGCCAAGATGTCTTGGACAAAGATGTAAACTGGGGCCATGGGCCATTTCTCATCGTACATCACTCTCAACACTTAAAGAGAAATATTTTACAAGAGTGTGCCAACATCAAATTCAAAGAGGTCGCAAGAAGCTACTCACATCTCACCAAAGAATTTGCTAGGGTAGACATATTGAAGTTTTGTTGCTCCTACAAAAGCCACATACTCAACACAAGTGAACACATCCATCTGAAAGACGTTATCAAATAGATAATTAATAAGGGAAGATTAGGACGGTGTCCAAAATGATAGAAGAAAATACGACCATGAAAGGAAAAGAGGCTCCCTTAGGGAATCTAGAAAGAAGAACCAGTCACCGCGTAAAAAATGGTCCCCTCGCAAAGACAAATCATCACCAAATAAGACAACATAAGTTGTGGAGAAATCTAAGAAAATCAAGGATATCAGCAACATTAAGTTGCATGTCTATGATACATTAAGGGGGAAACTTGTGTGAGGTTTTTTTGCTTTTACCTTAAGCTTTAATTTACTTGTAGTTTTATATTTGAGTATCCTCTTCAATTGCACATCTTTAAGATATGATTTTTGGATATGTATTTTAGCATGCATAATTCAAAATGTTTGTGTTTAAGTATGAAAATTATTCCATAAGTCAATTAGTCGAGTTTTTGGAACAAGAACCATAATTGAGATTGATTCAAGTCATGTCACAAGTAAAATCTCAAAATATCTTTGAAAACTTAAAAAATTAAGATCTTGGATGTGTGATTCGAATCACACAATCCCTTGAGTCGAATCAAACTGAACAAAGAGAAACATGAATTTCCAAATCATAACTTATACATGATTCGAATCATACAACCTGTGAGTTGAATCACAACTTCAACATGAGTCAAATCATGAAGTTTCCTTCAGCCTTTGCCAAGTTTGAGTCGAATCATGACTTGCGCATGACTCGAATCACAACTTGTTTGATTCGAATAACAACAAAATGGGTTTATTTTTAAGTGCAGATATTGTTCCACATTACTTTTCCACTTGATTCGAATCACCAAGTGTTCTTAACTTGAATATAACATGATTTTTTTCACCAATTTTTGGGTTGGCTAAATGCAAAGCTGCGAAAGCAAAGCCTCTAGCAACTTCATTAAGGTTAATACCAACAAGGACATTTCCCCCCTTCGTGACAATATCAACCTCTGGTTCTCAATAGGAGCCTTATCTAGAAATCAAGCAAAAAGCAAACAGGATTGAAAAAAAAAATATTGATACCTTAAGGTACCCTCAGGCTCCTAGACATGAGAAAGTTAAATCGCTAGAACTCTAAGGTGAGCGTTGTAGCAGAAAAAAAAAAGTATGAGAAGAAGATGTAAGACACGATACTTCAAAGACAACAAAAAATACATAAGACTAAACGCTTTCTAGAAAAAGAAATCAAGGAGTACATAAAAATAAACGCTTTACAACAAAAGAAATCGAATAAAATGGTTGATCTCACTTTATTTTACTGGTCATTTCTAACAAATTCTATTTTTTCTCTTGACATATTATCTAATCTGTACGGTCAAAATATAACTTATATTATAAGAGTGGAATTAAAAAAAAATCAACGGAAAAAAATAGGAACTCATCCAAATAATAAGGACAAAATAAAAAACCGTAAACCTATATGTTTGATAAGGGACTTATGTTTCATGCAGATTCCATAGATGGTTTGATAAGGGAGGTATGTCTACTTTATTCTTAAAACAAATTCTTTAATATGTGAATAGCCTAGAAAACCATCACTGTCTCTTGAAAACTTTCTTAGAAAATAGGACTGCATCCAATAAAAAAATTTAACACATGCTCAGAAAATTCAAATTTTAGTTTATCATTATTACTTTTATTACTGTAAATAAAAAAGATTAAGTTTGATATTTAATTTGTTTATATATATATATATATATATATATATATATATATATATATATATATATATATATATATATATATATATATATATATATATATATATATATATATATATATATATATATATATATATATATATATATATATATATATATATATATATATATATATATATATATATAAATTTAGTGATCAAATTTACTATTTAAAAATAAATAAATAAAATCGAATCTACGTCCATATCTTAGACAATTATCAACTAAAATAAACCGTTTATTTTAATAAATATAGATGGTTAACGGCATGAATATGTCAACTTTTTTTTTGAATTTTTTACTACAGGCAATTTTAATAGCTCTAAAAAATTAGATCAAAACTCACCCCTACCCTCTTTCATTTTATTTATCTGCCTCTTAATCCTTTAAAAATATAATAATTCTTAACTATTTTTAATATACGAGGATATTCTTAAACTATTACCCTCTCTATTAAAAGAATTATTTTTAAGTATTCATTTTTTTAAAACCTTAAATAAAAATTAATTTAAATAATATTTTAAATATTGTATCATTTTACTATGATATTTTTTGATATCAAAATTTCAAAAAATTATAAAAATTTGAAGATATTATGGATAATTTTTCAATAAAATTTATTTTAAAATATATATATTTTGAAAATTATATATTTTTCAGTATATTAAATAATGAATATTTTAATTATTAAAAATGAATTTGAAATAATTTCTACTATTCCTAAATAAAGTTTTTATAAAATTATTATTAATTTTAGGATTTGATATTTTTTATGCTTGTTTTATGAGGTTCTCTTATACTTTATCCGTAGTGACTTTTTTTTTCTCTCTAAATATATCTATCTTGTTTGCTTTAAAAAAATCAATGTATAGAAAAAATCACATCTTTTATGTCTATACTAAATTTATGAATTTTGTAATAGTTCAGTAACTATTATTTATTCTATAATTCAAAACCAAATATGAGAGAATGTGATAGTTGGTGTAGAACAAGTTTTTATATTATGTATGGTATGATATTATGATCCAAATACTATCTTTCTTAGTTGTCGTAACTTTTTTTCCTATTGTTATTGTCACTTATATTCTCTACAACAATTTAATACATTGACAATGGCAGCTGTAAGTATATATGAGTTGGTGAAACATGGGTTATGCAAGCTGGCATGACATGAACTATACTGGTCTTTTAGAAACCAGATAAGATTTTTCAAATTATTCCAAAAGCATTAATCCACCTGATTGACGTCCATATATGAGGTGTTTATTGTATGAGTATGCGCACAAAGCTCATTGTATATTCTAAACAAGTAATTGTTGAATGACAAAATTTGTATCATTATGTTCACTTCAAGATACCAATTGTAGTTTATGTTTGGTGAATACTATGATACTCTAATGTAATATTGGGAGAGGTGGAAATAAGCTATTGCGAGTCTCACATACGATAAACTTTTAATATATATATATATATATATATATATATATATATATATATATATATATATATATATATATATATATATATATATATATATATATATATATATATATATATATATATATATATATATATATATATATATATATATATATATATATATATATATATATATATATATATAAATAAATAAACGGAGATCAACTTATTCTAAAAATAATTTTTTTTAATTTATTCTAAATTATAATTTTTAAATTAAATTTATTTAATGGTTAATTAGTATTTTTATTTAATAAATTTTTTCAGTTGTTAGGTAATAAACTGTCGTTAAAATCGTTGTTAATTCATTCACTAAGTTGTAGGAGGGATCAAAAGTGTGGATGCAAAATTTTAAGAAGATCATTCTTTTAAAAAAATATTTTGAAATCTAAAAACAAAATTTAAGATATTTAAGAAGACAACAAAAATATTTAACCCTAAAATATTTATGACATCAGAAGTGAGATAAGTATGATCTTTGATTTTCCTATTCATAGTAAATCTCCTTTGCTCCTCTAAAATAATATGAGACAAGATTTGAGCCAATCTATTAACAAACACTTTAAAAATGATCTTAAACCTAAAGTTGACAATAGCAATTGGCTCGAACAAGGACATGGTGTCTACATTAGTTATTTTGGGAATGAGTACAATTGTGTCGAAATTCATGTTAGGAATAATCTAATTTGTGATAAAAAAAATTCAACATTGCTATTCATACACCATTTTCTACACCAAATACTTATATTGTATATACTGTTCACCGTATTTATACGATGAACAATGTATTTTTAAAATAAAAAATAATATATTTATGAACAGTATGTGAACAATACATGAACAATACATGTGAACAGTATCTATGAACAGTGCGCGTGAACAGTTATTTAAGTAGTGAAAAACGTTGGTTAATTAAATATAAAATGTTGGTTAATGAAGTGACAAAGTTGGTTAATAAACGTCCCGATATTAAAAATAATTTTTATTAATAAATCAAAGTTGGTTAATGAAAAGTAAAAAGTTGGCTAATGAAGCTATGCAATTGGTTAATAAACATTCAGATATTAAAAATAATTTTGAATAGTCATAAAAGTTGGTTAAAAAAATTATGAAATTAGTTAATAAACGTTTAGATAATAAATAAAAAAATAAATTTCTTTTTTATATATTTTTTAAAAATAATATATTATTATAATATTTTACTATTTACCATATTGGTGAACAGTAAATATGGCGTAGGTGTACAAGGCAGTGTATGAATATTATTTTTCAAAAAAATTCCAGCACAACTTTGTTAATATAATGGACTAGTAAATTTGAAAACCATCCCACTATCTTTGTTTATAGAAAACATTCCACTATAGATATTTTCCCTTGATGATATCATGATCTACATGTTTTTATTTATCATGGAGGGTATGATCTCTTCAATAAGTGACATCTCTTAAATATCCAACACTTAACCACTCACACTTCAACGTAACAATTGAAGGGAAATCACGATAAAAATGCAACGAAAAACAAAAAAATCCTGTAAGTTGATCTTTATGAATCAACATGATCAACAATATTATGTTTACATCATGTCATGATTAACCGTTGATGCGGAATCCAAAGAATGGTCACAAGCGCTAAACAAAAAACCACAGCTCTTCTCATTCCACACGAATAGATAGATAGATAGATAGATAGATAGATAGATAAATAGATAGATAGATAGATAGATAGAGAGAGAGCAACTAGGGGTTCGCAAGCCAAATTTTTTCAAAAAACAAGTGCTCTAGTATAAGAGTTCTATTTATAGATTTTATTATTTGGGCTGCAAGTTGAATAAGCCCACTAAGCATATCCTACCTTACGATGTGTTATATTTCACTTAAGTGCACCATATCTTACATTGTTACATACTCTATTTAATCACATTGTACCTTATCGTGTTCCTAATTTCACTTAAGTACACCCACTATAAGAAATTTTCCATTTTGCGACACATGAGTTACGACACTTGTGTAAAAACTTCCATAATTCCCTATTTGCGATAGTTATCACGACAGTTAAGCTCAAGTGCCTCAGAATTTTTAACACAAATGAATAAATTAAAAAAAAACAATAAAATATATTTAGTTTCCCAATACTCCCCCACGTGTGGACTAAGAGAGAGAGGAAAAATCTATTTCGTTTTTCCTTCTTTAGAAAAAGAGGGAGTTGTGTTTCCTCCCTCCCAAACCCTAACCAGTTGCTGCCTTATCTTCCTCCTCTATCCATGTTCTCCATAAACCAAATCAAATAAGATGACCATATTCATGCTCCTCATCATCCCACCTCTTTATTTTATCGGTTATATGTTTGTTTCGAGCAACCTCTTCGTCGACCAGCGTCCTCCTTTTTCTGGCAGACGCAATTGAAAGCGAATGTTGAGAGAAATTTTCAAGCTCTCGTTCGTTCGAGCTCTTTGACGAACCAAACTAGTTTTGATTCGAGTACTTTTCATCATTTCCTTCTTCTCCACCACGAGCTACCACGCTGGATTAATTTTGGGCATATGGATTAATACAATCTTCTGATCCTCTTAGAATTTGAAAGCTCAGAAAAAATGGGGTTTTATGGTGCTTGGTTTACTGCATATGATATGTTGTATGTGTTTTTCAACTTTAAATGGTGGATGTGCTTATTTGTAATATATAATCTAAATACATTCTAATTTAGATCTACATGATTATTTGATTCTCTGTGATTTGTATGTTTTTTACTATAGAAGTGTGATGGGTATGGGTACTCTTTTACTATTCATTACTTGATGAATATTTCTTGAGTAGGTAAAGTGTTGGTACTCTTTTACTTGCGGCTTAATAAACTGTTTTTAGAGCTCAACGTTTTGGTCCTAAGAAAGTATAATACTTTGTTGAATAATGTTTATTTTTTGCCAACATTTTATGTCCAATTCACTTTTTATGTATCAAAGTAATTTGTTGTTACTATGTGCTTGACCCTTTGGATTGACTGCATTTTAGAAAAATAACAGCTTGGATAAGTGTACAAGTGTTCAAGATTGGTCTAGCTTGCTAAGCTGTATGAAGCTGCCGAAAGGTCACATGCTGGGCGTGATGCTCTAGCATGTTGGTACGACATATGGGTCTTGTGCAATAAGCGTTAGAATGATGCATTTTGGAGTTTTTCTATAGAAGATTTGTTAAATATTTTATTGTTATTGATTTAATAATATGATTAGATGATTTTTTTGACAGATGGATGAAGTTTAATTCAGATTTAAATGAAGATTTAAATTTGAATTTGAATTAAAAACAAATCATATCTTGTTGGAGATATTCAAGGAAGAAATCAAATATCCAACATATACTGCATTAGATCTAGACGAATTCAAAGATATTATCCAAGAAAAAAGCATAGAGTTATTTTCTATATAAGGAGATCAAAACCTGCATTGGAAGATAAGCACTTCCATTGAAGATCTTAGAGTGTTTAGGTTTTGTGTTATGTATTCACGTATATGCCCTTAGTGGATTAATGTTGAATCTTTATGTACACCTCTATGTTTTAGTAACTTGGCATAGAAGGTTTGTCTAGCTGAGTTATAATTAACATTGTTTATGTACACCTTTACGTTTCAGTAACTTGGCATATAAGGTGTGTCTAGTTGAGTTGTAACTTTCAACATTCTTTATCTTGTGAAGATTGAAGTTTATCACTAGGGTTTAGTGATTGTTTTCCCCTGTCAATGGGATTGTGGCAAAGAAGAAAGTGAGTAGGTTCTCATATTTAGGGGGACTCTAAATTGAAAGTCATTGGATAGTTAGGAAGAGACATTGACCACCATATGATTTGTTGTTACTTGTAAGTCTTATTATATTAAGCTACTAATAATGAATTTCCTTTCTTAGGTTATGGACTTAGAGAAGATAAATTTTGCTAAAATGGAGATAATTAAACACGGATGATCACTTAATAAACTACCTATTTTGGATGACACAAATTATGAATATCGAAAGGTGATGATGGCGTCTTTTCACAAATCCTTGGGAAATAAAGCATGGAAAGTTGTGATCAAGGGCTGAAAACATCTAATGATCACGTTTGAAGATGGAACAACCAACCAAAACCCATAGGCTGATTGGACTGATGTTAAACATGATGAAGCCATTGGAAACTCCAAGGAATTGAATATAATTTTCAATGGTGTGGACAAGAACATGTTCAGGCTAATCAACGCATGTTCATAAGCTAAGAAGCATGGGAGATTTTGAAAATTGCACATGAGGGCACGTCTAAGGTTTGTATGTCATGGTTTCAGCTCCTAACAACAAGATTTAAGAACTTGAGAATGAATGAAGATGAAACTGTGAGTGAGTTTCACATCAGATTTTGTGACATTGCCAACACATCATTTGCCTTAGGCGAAAAGATGTCTGAAGAAAAGCATGCCAGAAAGATTCTCAGATCTTTACCTAAGATGTTTGATATGAAAGTGATTGTTATTGAAGAAGCTTAGTGTAGCACCTCAAATTTGCACCCCACCTTTTGTACATTCATTTCATATTAGGTCATTAACATAACTCATTGCATAACATTGCATGGCCATTTGCCCAAGTGCAAGTTCCTCAGACAAATTAGGTCAAACTGGTTAGGAGGGTCAGTCAATCAGTCAAGCAAGTCATTGAGCAATGGATGGTGGTCATTCTTGAAGAATTTGGGCACCATGATCATTAATCAAGAGTTCATTTGAGTTGTGACATCATTTTGAATCAAAATCTCAAGTGGTAGAGGCTTGAATCTCATCAAGGCATTCATCAGTCAACTGAAGCCCTAGCCAGTCAACCGCAAAGTCAATTGTGGATTTGGAGGTGGGAAGTGATTAGAAATACTCCATTCATGTTCAAACAAGTCTCATTTGACATTTCAAATACTCACATTGAAGGATTTGAGATCATACCAAAAGTTTCCAAAAGGAAAAATTACCTATGGTTTCAAGTTTCCAAAAAATGGCAAGTTTTTGGAACGACTTCAACTCAACTTTCCATCATCAAAAAATCTTCAAATGGAATTTTGTTGAACATGAAAGTTGTAGATCTTTCTCTCCCGTTTCCAAAAAGTCCAAGATCGTGAGAATCGGATGAACGGTTGAGGAGATATGATCAAATTACCACCGAGCGTGCATGGCAAAATTTTCCATGTATCGATACATACGAATTTCGCATCGATGCATGCAAGGCAAAAAGTGCTATGTATCGATGCATACGAGTTATGTGTCGATGCATACTGTTAAAAAGTGCTATGTATTGATACAAACAAGTTATGTATCGATGCATACTGTTAAAAAGTGCTATGTATTGATACAAACAAGTTATGTATCGATGCATACTGTTAAAAAGTGCTATGTATTGATACAAACAAGTTATGTATCGATGCATACTATTAAAAAATGCTATGTATTGATACAAACAAGTTATGTATCGATGCATACTGTTAAAAAATGCTATGTATTGATACATACGAGTTATGTATCGATCCATACTGTTAAAAATGTGTTATGCATCGATGCAGGAGCTTTTGTATCAATACATAACTCTGTTTTGAGCTCTCATACAGCACTATTCACGTCCATATTACTTCATGCACCATTTTCATGCACGAGGGTGAAAATCCCATTTTGTCAACACACCTCCAATTTTAATCATTTCCATCTTCCAATTTGCTTAATCATGTTTAGTAGCTGGATTAACAGAGGGTATAAGAGCTTAATCATAACAGAAATTCGGGATCACAATTCATTTTCTCAGATCCAAACCAAAAATTCTCCAAATTCTCTCAAAATTCTTCAAACTTTTTCCCACTTTTTCCTTCGAATTTCATGATTCTTTTTGGTTTCTCTTGTGTTAATCATCATTTGTAGGTGTTATTAAGGAACTGTTGCAGGAGAAATCGTGAAGAACTTGGCTAAACCGCAACTGTCATCACCTTGTTCATCCATGGCATCTTGAAGTTTCCACATCATCAAGCTGTGTCGAGCTAAACTTCCACTTGCATTCATCTTCCACAACACCATAGGACATCTGTTTTGACAATTGGAGGCTCGAAAAGCTCAAGAACACGAACTGCACATTCATAAGGTGAGATTTCGAATCCTTCGATTCTTGAAATCAGCATGTGGTTTAGGTAGATCGTGGAACATAGATTACACTGCAACTTAGATCATGAATTTTCGTTAGGTATTGATGAAGTTATGTGGATCTGAATGTTTGACTGTGAAACTTTCTTGGCTCGATCCGTGAAGCATGATTAGATTTAGGTCAAATCATGGTTAGATCCATGATCTAGGTGGAATGAGGATTCGATCCATATATGGCATGATGATTTTTGTGATGATTTGCTATTTACCGGTATGAACATGAAGAACGCGTCCAGTTTTTGTTCTAGATGGTTGTTTGATCTGTTTTGCCATGGCTTGCATTCAAATTCCTGTTTCCCGCGGTCACAGTCCAATTACACGGTGCCACGCCATTTAATTAAGCTCAGCGTTTTGGTCCTGGCTTCAGCTAATTACCATAATGCCATTCAGATTAATAAATTCATTTAAAAACCAAATAAAAATTTCATTATTCAATTAACTTCAAAAAATCAAAACAAATCCATTTCTAATCCAAATTCAGTGGGAGTTTTTTTGTTAGATTCATGATTTTGTCTAGAACTTTATAGGTATGATAACTCAAGTTGTGCATGGAGATTTTTTGCCTTTGTCTAGGGATCTTTGCCATGTGTGCATTTTTTGTATGTTTCACCATTTTTAACATGAAATACTCATACATTGTCCAAATTGAATGAAATTTCATATGATGATTCTTGACACATTTCTGGAGATTTTGGTATATCATTTGTGATTTTGGGACCTCTGGATTGGTAGATATGATTTATTCTTTTTGAGTGTGACAATTTATGTCACATTATGATATGCTGAGTTCATGAATTAATTTACCATGCTTCCTCTAGGCCTATGGCTCTGATTTTTTGCATGAGATACAATATGTATGTTAACTTTCAACATGATTTTTTGTGGATGTAATTGGTCCATTTTCTAATTGATTTGGATTTTTGATTGCTGTTTAGCATCTTTGGGTTGTTTCTTGTGTAACAAACTTTACATGTGTTGTTGAATGCTCATACTATATCATATGAATGTGAAATTTGATGGAGTGATTCATAACATGTTTAGGTGTAGTTTGGCTTTGGTCCCATCAATTTTTTAATTGTTTTCACTGTTTGGTATGTGATTAAAGTTGATGCTCATTTTGTTACCATGTGTTGACTTGTTTGAATTGCTGCTGACTTTATGATTTTCATTGACCTACTTCCTGTTGTCCAAATGGCATGAAAATTGATATGTAGCTCATTGAGTGTGTCCTGTTTAGGCTGGAATTTTTGTGGAATTTATTGAGCTGTTTAAGTATTTGATTGAGTGTGATCTTTCTGTTTGCTCCTATATGACTCATAATTGCCTAGCTTGATCTAATTTGTGCATGAAATTAATTTGGTGTATGGTTTAGGCATGAGACCAATTGCATTTGCTTTTGATTTGTTTTAATGTGATTTTGGTTGGTTTGCACTTGCTGTTTATAACTTTTTATCCCCTTTGGACCCTAGGCTTGGCCTAGTGGTCTAGTTTCTCACATTTGGTTTGGATTTTCAGGATGAAATACACAATGCTTAAGGAGATTGCTTCAAGGCAATTTGAATTGAGTTTGGTTGATGTTTATAAACTAACTTGACTTTGTTTTGTAGAGATTGATGCTTGAGCTTGAGCTTATAGCTTGCACTTATGTGCATTAACTTGTGTTGTCTGTATAGATTGACTTTTGCTGTTTATGGTTGGTTTGTCTGAGTACTGATGATACTTGATTGATTTCAGGTACATTTAGTCGCTTACAGTTCTTTAAGAACTTGCTTGCTGCTGTTTGGTTTTTTAACCAATTGAGGTAGGACTTCTGCTCTCCATGTAGTCTGGAAGACCTGGCCTGTTACTTGGCCAGGCAACTGTCTGAAGTCCTCCTTAAGAGGCGATGTGTGTGGTTGTTTACATTTGTGCCCAAGCAGGTAAAGACCTCTATGAGGCAATTGGTGGATCAAAGAGATATGCAATCTATCTCCCACTATTCTGTTGAGTCGTCCCTCTGCTCACACCACTGTGTTGATGCATAGGGACACAAACCCAAGATCTTGTACAATGTACAGTTGTGTCAGTGTCTTGAGCGTAGAAGGGTCCCTCCATTCTGGACCCACGCTCCTTTGTCTGAAGCTCTCCCTGGTCAGGGATAAGAGCTGTGAAGTCTAATCTTCACTCACCTTTCATCAGCTTCACCTTAGCCCCTCAATGGCAAGGTTAAGAGCTAACCTTACCCCGATACAGAGGCTTGTTTGTTGAGGTTGATATGACCCCTCGACTAAAGCCTAGCCCTGATGTTTGAGCCCCTTGTTGGTGTGTTTATTTCATGCTGTATATGTTTGTGTGGTGTGATTGTATCCCCTAGGTTTGCTAGACTCCGCGTAGTCTCGTTTGCATGTCAATTAAGGTAGCACGGTTCCTTCGTATAGGACTTCCTTTCTTGCTTGAGCTTTCCTAAAACACAAACAAACATTATCCCCTCTTAAGGATACGTCAATTCCTTCTACTACAGGTGAGTAAGTCTCCAAAGGTCGAGCATCCGGTAGATTGCGTAGTGACGTTGTCCACTTAAAAAACACAAACCAACAGGAATAGTTTAGCCGAACTACGGCAACTCTGATTCTCATGTCCAGATGAGATACGTAGGCACGAGATGCGATGTCTTGTCGAGTTTGACTAACAACTAACACTAATTCTTTTCTCTCGCCCTCGTTGCGATTGAGACCTTCCCTTTCTCTTGCCCTAGTTGCAATCGAGATCCTTCTTCTTGTTGTGTGCTTGGAAGCTGATGTAAGTCCATCGAGTGGCGTTCGGGTTCCAGTGTGTGTTTTGGTTCGGATGCTGATGTAAGTCCAGTGATTGGCATTCAGGCTCCACGTTTGCCTTCTTGTGTGTGTTTTGGTTCGGATGCTGATGTAAGCCCAGTGATTGGCGTTCAGGCTCCACGTTTGCCTTTGCCTGTGTTTGTTTGTGTGCATGTTAGCCGAGCTACGAATGCTCTGATTCTCCTTCGTCCAAAGGAGATACGTATGCATAGGATGCGACATCCTAGCGAGCATGTGTCGTTTCCCCAGTCCGAACTACTTAGACTCTGATGTCTATGCTTGATAGACTAAGTAGGCCCAGGATGCGATATCCTGCCGAGTCAGTTTCAGTCTGTTTTCTTGTGTCTCTTTCAGCCAGTGTTTGTGTGTGTGTGAGCAGTGTTTTAGCAACCAATTTTCTTTCCTATTGTGCGTGGATCCCGTCGAGTACGACGGATGCGTAGGGGTGCTAATACCTTCCCTTCGCATAACCGACTCCCGATCCCATTCTCTTTGGTCGCGAGACCATGCTTTTTCCAGGTTTACTCTGAGCGTTTCCTTTCCCTCTTTTGGGATAAATAACGCACGGTGGCGGCTCTGTTGTTCTTGTTTTCCCGCCGGTTTTTCGCGTAATGCGACACTTAGGACCTAAGTAGTATGAAGGTTGATGAAGTCATTGCTTCACTACAAATCTTTGAGATGTCCATCAATGAAAGGTCAAGAAAGAAGAACAAAGGTATAACCTTTGTATCCAAATATGAGGAAGCTGGAAATCAAGGTGTCAAAGAAGAGAACTTGGCAGATGATATTTATTTTCTTGGGAAAAAGTTCAACAAAACTTTGAAGTATCTAGATAGGAAGTGGAATACTAATGTCTCAGACAAGAGGTCTAACATTGATCCCCAAGACAAAGAAATGGATGAGAAAGATCCCAACAGTGGGAAAGGTATTCAATACTTTGAATATGGAGGATACAGACACATCAATATAGAATGCGCAAGGAAAATATGAAAGCACCATTGTGTGTAAAATGTTCCTTGTGATATCATTACAGGTCAGGAGAGACAGGGAGATGAGGGTGCAAATCATAAGGATGTTGCAGCTGAAATGAAAAACGTATGAACCGATTATGAATGTGTTGTTATTGATGAAATTTTGGTAAATTAAATTTTAATTGTGAGACTTCTTTTTGATATTATATCTGAGGTAACTCTTAGGAATATTTTGATTTTATATGAGCCAAGATAATATTATTATATTATTCACAGGTATTCTTCATATAATGAACACGCCACTGTCACAAGTGTCATTTTATTTTAGTGGTGTTTATGTTACTATTTTAGAGTAAGTAATTTAGTCATGATTCAAGCATCTTCATTATGGGTTACATTAATGGATTTTGTGAGCTTTATTAATCATTTTTTCTTCATATTTTAGTTTATGAAAAATATAAGCTGGTAGGCTATAATACAAGCATACTGTGAAAAACCTACTAGTTACTTTACAATCTTAACCTTACATTTTTTTCTTAGTATAAATGGTATGGTATAATACAAGGGACACACACTCAAGAATATATATATTCCATGATATACATAACAAAGTATTTCAAGTTCATTTTTATGGCCAGGATGCTGGCAGGCTTTCTCCCAAATCCGGCTTTGGATGGGAACCATTTTGGTCCAAATGTGTGTTCAGGTCATTTGCATTTCTCTACTATGGTTACGTGACACATTTTTAATGAGTTTTAATGTAATTTTTGGTTTATATTTTAGATTCAACAATTTTCTAGAAATTATTTATTTTGTATAGAAGGATCATTTTTATGTAGAAGCTTCCCAATTTTAAGTATAACAGATAACATTAGAAAAACAATAAGTAGCGCAAACATAAGACATATGAACAACCCAACCTCCTAATTATGAGTAAGTTCTTCTTTAATTTTGAATTTTATGTAATGAATGATATTTTTCATTGAATTTATAACATTATAACATGTTTGTGTTGATGCAGGAAGAAATGTTCGTATTCTTGTTGTTTCTAAGTCTATGCAGGAAGAAAAAAGGAAATGTATTGCATAATTGATGGCAAATGTAACTTTATCTAGCCTTGTGTTTTTGAGTCTTTTTCTTTCCCATCTAGTATTGATGTTGTTTAAAACTGAGATTTTTTCGGCTGCTTCGTTTAAAACTCTAGGACCATGAACAACTCAACCCAGAAGCAAATGAATGGAAGGATATGGAAATTTCCAAGGAAATTGCAAATATAAAGGTATTGAGATCTTTGCAATCAAAACCTATGTTCATATTTGTTGGAAATCCCCTAAAACCTATGGAGAATTTCAATCAATCTTGATGAACAAGATTGTTATCACCCACACAATAGCAATGAAAAGAAAGAACAATGGATAAAGAAAGAGTGTAAAGAACGATGAAGGAGAAGAATAATTAAAATTCTGCAGAGTTTCTCTCCGCCCACAAACTGTGGAAAACTTCTTATTCACTTTGCAACTGCAAAATACTGTGAATACAATGTTATAAATGCTTTATTCACTTTATTATAAAAATAAGGGTTACTCCCTCTACTTATAGATTTAGGTTAACTTGGACCTCAAGCCAAAGCCCAAAACTATAAAAGCCCAAAATAGTTAACACTACTAAAATAGGCCTAAGTCGAAATCCTATGTGAAGCAACATGCTTCGACACTTCGACACACTAACACAACTCAACACACTAGGTGGTTCTACACTTGCTCTGTCGAGCAACCTGCTTCGACACAAGGAATTACAATTCAACACACCACCTAATTCATTATGGCTAAGCTATATACATTCATCATAGCTCTTAGTCTTTTGAACACTTCGACCTGCACTCCCTTTGTCTTGATGCCTGCAATCTGATTCTCAATCCTGCACTGTTCCATATTCATCTTTCCATTTGCTACATGCTCTCGACGATAATGGAACCTCATTTCTATGTGCTTGCTTCAACCATGTGCTATCGTCTTCTTCACCAAATTGATAGTTGACATGCTGTCGACCTTCATGGTAATTGCTCTATGACTCTTCGTTGTTATCTCTTCGACCAGATTCACCATCCATGTTGCTTGACATGCACAAAGAGAAGCAACTATGTATTCTGCTTCACACAATGATAATTCCACTACTGGCTCTTTTCTCGAACTCCAAGCAACTGGTGCACCACCTAGCATAAACACAAAACCCGCTGTGGATTTTCGATCCTCAACATCACTACACCAACTTGAGTCAGTGTATCCCACTAATTTGCATTCTTTTCCTTCATCACCTGCAAGAAACAAAATTCCATAGTCGAGAGTTCCTTTCAGATACCTTAGTATCCTCTCCGTTGCTGCTAGATGTGATACCTTTGACTTCTGCATGAACCTACTCACCATACCTATACTATATGCTAAGTTAGGCCCTGTGTGATAAAGGTATCGAAGTGACCCAATAAGTCTTCTATATTGGGTTGGATCGACATCATCTTCATCTGAATCTTTCGAAAGTTATAATCTGGGCTCAGCTGGAGTCGAAGTTGGGCTGCAATCTTGCATCTCAAATCTCTTGTGTATTTCGCCTGCATACCTTCTTTGGTGCATCATCAAACCTCTACCACTCTTGTAGAATTCAATGCCAATGAAATATGAAATGTCACCCAAATCTGACATTTCGAATTCCTTGTTGAGATCACCTTTGAAGTCTTCAATCTCCTTCTTGCAGCTACCTGTTATCAACAGGTCATTTACATAGAGACATAGTATAAGCAATTCACTCTTGCCTATTCTTACATATACTCCATGTTCACTTGTGCACTTCACAAATTCCATCTCCCTTAGAAAGCCATATATCTTCTTGTTCCAAGCTCTTGGAGCTTGTTTAAGTCTGTACAGGGCTTTATGCATCCTGTACGCCTTTCTTTCTTCGCCATGTTTTACAAACCCAGCTGGTTGTGCAACATAAACTTCTTCTTCTAAGGGGCCATTAAGGAATGCACATTTCACATCCATTTGACACATCTTCCACTTATTCATGTTTGCTAGAACAACAACCTATTTGATTATTTCGACCCTAGCAACAGGTAAAAAAACTTCATCGAAGTCGATTCTTTCTTTATGAAGAAATCCTTTCGCCACAAGTCTCACCTTGTGTCGAGTCACTTCTCCTTTGGGATTCAACTTCACCTTGTATACCCACTTCACATTGATTTCCTTCTTGTCTTGGGGAAATTCGACAAGTGACCAAGTGTCGTTGACTTCGATTGACTTCAATTCTTTGTCCATTGCTTTCATCCACTTCGAATCTTTCAATGCCTCAACTGCATTGTCAGGTTCGACATCTACGTAGAAAACATAGTGTACCATCTCACCTTCTTCATCGACCACATCATCTGATGTAGTCACACATTCTTGCAACCTTGCAGGCATGTGTCTTGTTCTTTAAGGTCTGCTTGGGCCTGCTTCACCTCTGAATTCTTCCTGTCGAACTTCTCTTTCGACTTCACTAGCTGGTTCATCATAAAAGATTCTCACTGAATCTTTATTGACATTCTCAGTCCAATCCCACTCCTTAAGCTCATATATGATCACGTCCCTGCTGTTCACCACTTTCTTATTTACTGGGTCGAACAACTTGTATCCTCCAGTCGAATGATATCCTATCAGGATCATTTGATTCGACTTGTCATCAAGTTTTCTTCTCAACTGATCTAGCACATGTTTATGTGTTATAGATCCAAACACCTTCATATGACTCAAGCTAGGCTTGACACCAGACCAACATTCTTCTGGCGTGATTCCTTCTAGCTTCTTCGTCAGACATCTGTTCAGGATATATGTCGTAGTCGACACAACTTCTCCTCATAATTCTTTGGGTAGATGCTTGCCTTTCAACATACTTCTAACCATATTCAAAAATGTTCTATTCTTCCATTATGTGACTCCATTCAACTGTGGAGTGTAGGGTGGCACCACCTCATACACAATCCCTTCTTTCACACATAATGCATCGAAAGTTTTCGACACATATTCTCCACCACCATTAGTCCTCAAAATCTTGATCTTTCAACCGCTCTGTCTTTCGACCATAGATTTAAACTTGGCAAATACCTTGATCACTTCACTTTTCTTCTTGATCAGGTAAGACCACAGTTTTTGACTGAAATCATCTATGAATGTAACAAAGTATTTATTACCTCCAATCGAATCCACCTGGAGAGGGCCACATACATCCGAGTATATGAATTTAAGAATTGCCTTTGACTTGCTTCCTGCATCCTTACTGAAGTTGTTCTTATGCTGCTTCGCCTGTATGCATTCTTCACAACTTCGTTTGGAATGTCGATTTTTGGTAATCTTGAAACTATATCTCTTCTCTTCAAATCTCTTATGTTTTTGAAATTGAGATGGCCACGACTATAATGCCATACCCACTCACCTCTGTTGGTTGTTATTGCAAGGCACTTATGCTTCATTACATTAAGCTCAATCTTGAAGGTTCTATTCTGAGACATTGGAGCCTTCAAGATCAACCTTCCATTTGAGTCGAGAACTCTCATCATCTTGTCTTTGATCGACACCTTGTAGTTCTTTTCAACTAACTGCCCTATGCTGAGCAAATTACTCTTCATGCCTGGTATGTACAAAACATTTGAAATTACTGACCTCTTGCCATATTTCTTCATTGAAGGCTTTATGTTGACAAGCCAATCTTTTCTTCCAGACATGTGTGATGAGCATCTGTAAGACTCCAATTTTGTCCCTAAGATCCCTCATGGCATCATAACATTGCACTTGCATTACATCAAGGATCATTAGCATCTTGGTTCCCTTTGCCTTTGGGTGGGACCTCTTGTGAGTGATTTGATATCACCAAGCATGCTTGAATTGTATATCATTGCTTTTATCATTTTGTTTACTAACCAAAAGCACAAAAATATGTCACTAACATCTTTTGTTTGTAGCTTGAGCAATCACAAGGTCAAGAGCTTCAAAGAGATCCTTTGTGCAGAGATATGGTCAAATGAAGATGAAAGCAAGCATGGTAATGGTTCCCAAAGCTATCATCCATCAAATGTGTCTCCCTAACATCTTAATTCATCATTTTGATCAAGGAAAGTCAAAGGGTTTGAGGTTTGTGTCCCAAAGGAACCCTAATTCATCTGTGCACCACAATGCCTTGCTCATGAGCAACCTCAGCCCATGGTCAAATGCAATCAAGGGAAGTTCTTTAATTCATCATTTCATGCATATTTGAACTTATTTGAGTGTCTTCAATCATCAATTCATCAAGATATGAGTCATGGACTTGAGAAGTTGATCAGTCAATTCATCTGACTATTTTGAAATGCACTGAGGCCTAACTTTTTATGTGTTGGTCAAATGGAGATGATTCCAAAAGAAAACATGTTATTAAGGACAATATGAACAACTTTCATGTTCATCAAAAATTGATTTGAAGCTTGGAAGGTCATCTCCCATTCCAATACATTATAGGTCATTTTGACTGAAACCCTAATTTTAGGTCAACTTCCCAAGGACATAACTCATTCATTTTTCATGATTTTGAGATGGGATCAAATGCATTGGAAATCTTAAGATGTCTACTTCAAATGTTATGTTGAACAAAATTTCAAAATCTTAAAGGAAATACATGTGATAATGCAAGACATTATAGGTCATTTTGGGCCAAATGCATTAAAAGGCAAAAAAGTCCAACTTCAAGTGCCCAAATGATGGCAATTGGTATTTTCGAAGAGGGGAAGTTTTTGGTTCAATTATGCATAGCATGGTGAAACTTCATATGCAAGCAATTGGAGTGCAAACCACACGTCCAAACCATCTCCAAATCATTTCAGCATCCATTTGCATTGGCTTTTGGGCCCTCCATGCGCTTGTACAGGCCCATGCATGGACGCCTTCAATTTTCATGCACACGAAATTCACCTTGCTTGCATCAGGTTTTGCTATAAATAGAGGTGCATACCTCCATCATAAACCAACCTAAAGGCGCTTGAAACCCTGCTGAATTGATTCCCCAACCTCACCAAAGAAGCTATTTCAATTTTTCTTCAAATTTTTCAGATCCAAAATTCAACTACATCTGGTTGAATCCTTGGATCTAAAGCTTCTAAACCTTCATCCTTCAGCTCATTGATCTTCTGTTTTGGCAAAGAAAGCAAGGAACCGAGCTCAAGTTTCCAGAAATCAAGGTTGTTATGCAACTGGTTTTTTCTTCAAAACTCATTATGTATTGATCTATTTGATTGGATATTATGTTGGCTGAAGTCCTCTCCATAGAGGCATCATTGTTGTGCATTCAATTTTCAAAATCTAACAAGTTCATGATGAACACCACAGAACTTCCATCTCTGATTTCTCTCAATATAGAGATCTAGAGTGGAATTGAGTGGCACAGGGATGATGTACATCATCCCAGCTTTCCAAAGATGTATAGATCGCGTATTTTGGTTAAGATTTGGTTGTCTGCAATTTTGGCCGGAAAACACAAGCTCACCGGAGAAGAAGGTGGCTCCGGTGGCCGTCCCATTGCCAGTTTAAATGTGGATCGTTGGATTGAGTTTTCCAGATCTAATCTTGGCCCTCGCTTGTTATGACTTTCATTTATTCAATATGTTGCGCATGGACTTGGACTTATGGTGGAAGCGCGCATCTGGAGCGCATGATCTGCCAGCTCAATTAATGAGCTCAGATCTGACGCTCCTGGTTTTTTTGAATTTCCAATTTTCTGATTTAATTTCTTTTATTCCAATAATTTTCAAAAATTCATATCTCTTTTATTATTTGTCCAAAAATTATGGGACCAATTGCATTCTTCTCCAAATAATTTCTAGTTTCTAATTTTGATTTTTAATATTTTTTATTTCATCATTTGATATTTTTTGTGAATTTTCTCTTTTTTGGTTATTTTTAATTCATTTTAAATAGTTTTTGATACTCAAAAAATACAAAAATATTTTCCTAACCTATTTGAATGATGATGGATCTATGAAAAATATTCTCATCAATTTTTTAATTGATTTGAGATTTATTTGAGATTTTAGTTCAATTAGGTTATTTTTATTCATTTTTAATTGATTAAAAATAGTTTCTGACTTTTAAAAATGCTGAAATTTTTTGTCAAACTTTGTTTGACCTTGTTGAACTTAGGATAAATCACTTGGACCTTTCAAGGTTGATTTGAAGTGATTTTGAAATTTGACCTTTCTTTTACTTTTAATTCAAGTTTATTTTAATATTAAAAATGTCAAAAATATTTTGTTTATTGTTTGATCTCTAATCTTCATCTCACTTCTGATTTCTTATTGTTTGACTTTGACCTTCAATGTCAATTGGTCAATACACATGGATTGGTACATTTTATTTGACCTTATGCATTTTGATCTTTCCATTTCCTTATCCATTCTTCATCTTCTTCTTATTCTTCTTCTCTCTTTTTGATCAATGAGTTGAAGGTTGATAAGTTAGCATTGATTAGGGAGACTTAACCTTCCTTGATTCAAATATAATTCATCTTGATCAATTGATCAAATGAATGGCTTTGCATTAAAGATAGGTTGTTTTCTAAATCATGCAAAAGACTTAAACCAATACAAGATCAATTCTCTTTTCCTTTTTGGCATGGCAAGTTGTTGGAACTTGGTTCACTAATCAAGACTTCTAACTTATGTTGTTGCCTACATTATTATTGACCGGCCTCAGATAGTTGTGACTTCTACATAAGTCCAATTACGATTGCTTAACATAGCGCTAAATTTGCCTTATGGCACACTAATTACTAACACTAACCATTAACAATTAACATTTACTTTTTGCTCTTTACTTTTATGCAATTTACTATTCTTGCACATATTATCCATTTGCTTTTCTCTTTGCTCACTTGAGCACATGTTTATGTTAATGCCATTTGCCTTTTGCTCACTTGAGCATATAACTGTGTATATACTATTGTGCTTGTGTTTTTGTTTTGATTGTTGTGGACCAAATGCAAAGAAGTGGACTTAGATCTTAGGATTTTTCCATATGCAAAGAATGGAGAAATTGACTTAGTTTCTAGGACATTCCCTATGCAAAATTGGAGCAAAAGGATCTTAATGATGAATATGGGCCAAACCTCTAAACTCACTCTTGTCCATTCTTGATTTGTTTCATAAAACTCCTTGATGTGTGTGTTCTTGTGCTAGGGGTTCCCACTTGAGCTTAATTGAAGAACCATTACCATGAGCTCTCAAGAGAGAGAGAGAGAGATCTAAGATGCATTGAGAAGTTTTCTTCCAAGTTCACCTTGATTGTTGATTGCTTGAGTTTATGCTTTGTGTGTTTGCTTATTCCAAAGGATGGGAGCTACTTGGATCATCAATATGATCCCAAGAGAGGAACTCCATTGTGGTTTTGTTTCTTTATCCCTTACCTTTTTGCTTTACTTAGGACTTAGCCCTTCTTCTTCTTCCCTCCACTCTAACCCAAGCCAAGACTTTTGTGCAAACACTTAACATTTGTTTTCAAACATTAGAAACCTAAGCCTTATGCTTTTGATTTTCAAACTCTCTTTTCATAACACTTATTTTGAATTGAATCTTTAAGTCAACTTTGACCATTTTGTATATACTTCTAATTGGTAAATATAACCCATCAAAATATCTTTTTGTGGTTCCAATGGCCACTTCTTTAATCAAATTTTTCATAACCTTTAGCTATTAGGTTTGAGTTATCTTTGTGGTAGATGTAATACTCACCTATATCCTTAGTGATGGACAATGAGTCTTCCATGCTTATTATAGGGTTAACCCCTCACTAGCATGTTGAAGCTATCCTCACGTGGTGGATTTGTGGTTTTAGGTTGAGTTTTCTCCCTTTGATAACAAAAGACCTTAAGGCTTTTGGACCAATCAATTCACCAACCTGTTTTGAGTTTTTTACCCCGAACTACGAGGTTTTGATCCTAATCTTTTTTTAGATGGTACGTAGGCAATGGGTTTATCCATCCAAACACAAAAATATAAATAAACTTGTATATTCTCTTCTTATCTCTTCAATCATGTTTGCACAAATAAAATTTTCACAAAAGACAACAACCTTTACAACAAGTGTGAAAAGGGCTCCCTAGGAGTACCTATGATATTTTGGGTGCCTAACACCTTCCCATTACATAACCAACCCCCTTACCCAGATCTCTGTTTCTCTTTTACTAGTTTTTGTTAAAACTTTTAGGTTTTTGTTCGCTTTCTAACCATTCCTTTGGATAAATAGAAGTGCGGTGGCGACTCGACTTGTATGATTTACCTTGGATTTAGTCAATATCTCTAATGGTAACGAATACCCCGCTACAGAAAAGTGGCGACTTCACTGGGGATCTTTGCCTAGTGGGTTTTGCCTACTTTTCATACTTGTTGTATTGTATTGACTTGTGACATATTTTTGTGCAATTTGGGATTACTGTATTGTATGTAATGATTGAATTGCTTGAATATTAATTCCTTGTGTGCTTGGTGATCTTTGTGAGATGAGTTCTATACCCGGACTCGAGTGCACTTAGGATAGGAGAATGGCGTAGTCTTGTTGACTTGTGTGGAGTTATTCCTTAGCAAGTTGACTTGCAAGTCCATTCACTTGGTGGAGGTCATGTTGGGATCAATAATGTCACACAAGTAATTATGGTTAGACATTACTCTTTCCAATATAGACCTTAGAAGCCAAGGTCCTTAGTTAACCAAGCCCATCTTGGCCTATTCTTAGGATGTAGTGCGAAAGTCGTTCAAGTGTAAGATTTGATACGATTGTCATGCGATACTACACTCACAAAAGTCTCTCTTGAGAATATTTTTGGAATTCGAGTAGTCGTTTATCCGATAATATCCAAAAGATGGGATGATGACTATGGGAACCCCTTGTAGAACATGTTTGGCAGGTTTGAACCCTAGTACACTCCCTTTGGGTGGTTCTTAACCGAGACTCCATGCTCGTGACTTGCAACAAACCCTTGATTCATGGTTGATCCGTTCATATGTCCTTAATATCAATGGAACTTGGATGTTGATAAGGTGTAAACCATAATCCACCAAAATGGATGATTGATATTAAGGATGATATGATCCATCCCATGACCTTTGTTTGGTGTGCTTTGCTTGATCCTTGAGTGTGATTGTTGCATTCATGCATTCATGCACCCATTTGCATCCATATCATCAATAATGAAGAAAATTTTCAAGGAACTTAAGGGGTTTATTTGCAAAATTTTCAGACATGGAAAGACAAAGAAGGAATACAAAGAAGTACAGTTTCAGACAACCAGATTTGAAAGAGTTAAGGAATCTGACATCCTATGTACTAGATCCCTTGGGTTTCAAGGCTCGTTTTGGGAAGCTTCTTCCTCTTCTTACTACTCAGGTGGACGAAGGATTGATGAGTGTATTGGTGCAGTTTTATGATCCCTTGTACCATTGCTTCACGTTTTCGGATTTCCAGCTTTTGCCCACGCTTGAGGAGTATGCCTATCTTGTGGGTATACCGATTCTAGACCAGTTGCCGTTCAGTGGCTTAGAGAGTGTTCCTACTTCTCAAGAGATAGCTGACATGTTGCATATAGATGAATCTCTGGTTGGTGCTCATATGACTACCAAAGGTGGAATTCAAGGTCTCCCTTCTGAGTTCCTCATTGCTCAAGCCGTTATGTATGGGAAGGCCATGAGGGAGGATGCCTTTGAAGCCATATTTGTACTTCTCATCTATGGGTTAGTGTTATTCCCCAACATCGACAAGTTTGTGGATGTAAACGCTATTAGGATTTTCTCCACTCTTAATCCCGTTCCGACTCTGTTGGGTGACACTTATTTCTCTTTGCATATGAGGAATGCAAAGGGTGGTGGTGCCATTGTGTGCTATTTGCCTCTGTTGTATAAGTGGTTTATTTCTCACTTATCGCAGACGGTCGCCTTCAAGGAGAACAAGGGATGTCTACGGTGGTCCACGAGACTTATGTCTCTCATTAATGATGATATCTCTTGGTACAACCGTGTATATGATGGTGTGCAGATTATCGACTCTTGTGGTGAATTCTCCAATGTACCTCTTCTTGGTACATGTGGTGGGATTAACTACAACCCTGTTTTGGCACGTCGTCAGCTTGGGTTCCCCCTAAAGGATAAACCCAATAACATTTTGTTAGAGGGTGTGTTCTTTCAGGAGGGTAAAGATCCCCAAAACTTGAAGGGCAGAATGGTCCGCGCTTGGCGCAAGATTCATAGGAAAGGAAGGAAAGAGTTGGGTCCTAAGAATTGTGTTGCTATGGAGTCTTACACTGCTTAGGTTAGGAAGAGAGCGTCCGAGTATCTCATGCCTTACGAGTATCCAAGACCTACACCTTTGGTTATGGCTGGGCCTTCAACCCTCCCTGACCAAGGAGTAGAGGAGTTGAGAAACAAAGACCGATCACATGCTTGGATCCGTGAACGAGAAGAGTTGCTTCAGCAAATCAAGGAGAAGGATGCTTTGATAGAGTTCCTCAAACATCAGGTTATTGATGATCCTGATGATGCATGGACTTCTCTACTTCCTCAGTCTTCCAGGTTTTGGGAAAGGAAGTACGACCGACTCGCCAAGGAGAAGGCAGATATGGAGGCAGCCTACGAGAGGGAGGTGAAGAGACTTCGTACATCCTATCTTCCTGTGTCCAGAGCTTTAGATGATTGTTTCTAGGGATCCATAGGAGGATTATTTTCCTTTTCTCTTGTATATGGTTACCAATGCTGTACTTCTTTGGTATAAAAGGTTTCCTAGATATTATGTCTCCATATGAAAGTGTTTAATAGAACCCTAAAAGTTCCTTTGAAATAAAAATAAATCATGTGCACAAGCATTACATGCATCATGTGCATAAGCAGGTTTTGTTCCCGGCTCCTTGTCCTGTGGTCTAACTCTGTGTTCTTCATTTATTTTGAAGACAAGCTGACTCACCGGTACTACACCAGAGCCAACATTTCAAGACTGATGGATCATCTGGAACAAGAGAACCGTGAGCTGAAAGAGGAAGTGGCCAGATTGAGTGCCTTGATGGAATCATTCATGGCCGCTCAGAGCCAGTCTTCTCCGACACCTTCAACTCCTCCCCAGAGGACAATCATCTCTGAGATTGTCTCCTCGACTGTGCCTGCAGCCAGTGCACACTTTGCTCCAACGGCCATGCCAGCCGGATTCCCGTGGGGGATGCCTCCCAATTTCATGCCTGAGGGTCCTGCTCCCACCTTTGCTTCTATGCCGGCATCTAGCCCGGTCCTTGCTGTTCCTCCTCCTGTCGTGCATACTTTGCCTAGAGTAGACGACACCATCTATCATTCTGAGCCGTCTGAGGGCCCAGATGTATATGAGAAGATGGATGCTATGAACGATCAATTTCTTGAGCTTCGCAAGAAATTGAAAACTCTCAGAGGAAAGGATCTTTTCGGCAAGTCTGCTGCCAAACTCTGCTTGGTTCCTAATGTGAAGATCCATGTGAAATTCAAGGTCCCTGACTTTGAAAAATACAAGGGAAACACCTGCCCTCTCAGCCACCTGGTCATGTATGCCAGGAAAATGTCGACTCAGACCGACAATGACCAATTGCTCATCCACTACTTTCAGGACAGTCTGTCCGGTGCCGCTCTGCGTTGGTATATGGGTCTAGACAATGCGAACATTCGATCCTTCAATGATCTTGGCGAGGCCTTCGTCAAAAAATACAAGTACAATGTAGATATGGCTCCCGATAGGGATCAATTGAGAGCCATGTCCCAGAAGGACAAGGAAACATTTAAAGAGTACGCCCAGAGGTGGCGAGAGTTGGCAGCACAGATTGTGCCTCCGCTAGAAGAGAAAGAGATGACTAAGATCTTTTTGAAGACCTTAAGTTCTTTTTATTATGAGCAGATGATCGCTAGCGCTCCTTCTGACTTCACCGAGATGGTGAATATGGGGATGCGTCTAGAAGAAGGGGTTAGAGAAGGACGTCTGACCAGGGAAGAAGGCTCTTCTGCCAAACGTTATGGGGCGTTTGCAAAGAAGAAAGATGGAGAGGCACATGCTGTGACCTCCCATATGAAACCAAGAAGACCCTCTGTAAGGAGGAAGACCGTGCGTCCCGCCGGTAACCAGCACCAGGTGGCTCACATAGCACCTGTCTTCAGAGATAATCAACATAACAACAATCAACAACCACATCCGCAATATCAACAACAACAACACCGTCCATAACAGCAGGCCTACCAACCTCGAAATAGTAATCAAACCAGCACAAGTTACGAGAGGAAAAGGGTCACCTTCGATCCTATTCCGATGACGTATGCAGAGTTATATCCCTCTTTGATAGAGAGGAAGTTGATTACTCCGCGAGACCCACCGGCTATACCTACTAACCCCCAGTGGTGGTATAAGCCCGAATTACATTGTGTTTACCATTCTGGTGCTCCCGGCCACTACGTGGAGAATTGCTACCCTTTGAAGACCAAGGTTCAAGACCTTGTGAGGTGTGGCATTCTGTGTTTTGAGGATGTAGGTCCTAACGTGAAGAAGAACCCATTGCCCGAGCATGGGAAATCTGTCAATATGGTCCAGGGCTGCCCTGGCAAGTACAAAGTCAAATATGTCAGTCATATTCGACAATCTCTGGTCGAGATGCATCGTTTGCTATGTGATTATAGTCATTATGAGCATGACCACGATAGATGCCGAGTCTGTTCTGTCAATCAAAGAGGTTGTCGCCAGGTGCGCAAAGATATTCAAGAAATGCTGGATGAAGGAGTTATTGAGATCCTTCAAAACAGAAATGTTGACGAAGATGCTGACGAGGTCAACGTAATTTCTCCAGTATTCCGGATCCCCGAACCTGTTATCATCAAGTATGATGGTAGCAAGCAGAAGGTTTCTCCCGCATTAACCATCAAGCCAGCCGAACCAGTACCATACTCTTCTGAAAAGGCGATTCCCTATCGCTACAACGCTGTCGCGGTAGAAAATGGGAAAGAGGTGTCCTTGCCATCTTCCTCTGTTGTCAACATTGCGGATGTTAGTGGTTTGACCCGCAGTGGTCGTGTATTTTCAGCACCGCCTAAGCTTCAAATTGATGCTCGTGTTGATGCTGATTCTGTTGAGCGCCCGATTGGGAATGTTGTGAGCACTCCGAATTCGGCACTTGTTGCTAAGCCCTCCTCTACATCAAGAACTCTTGCTTCTGCTGGCCCAAGCGGCAATATGAAAGAAGACTGCGATGAGATGCTAAAACTCATCAAAAGGAGCGAGTACAATGTTGTAGACCAGCTTCAACAAACGCCATCCAAAATATCGGTGTTATCATTGCTTTTGAATTCAGAACCACACCGAGAGGCTCTGCAGAAGGTTTTGGATGTGACATATGTGGATCACGATATCACGATAGAACAATTGGATAGCATTGTTGCAAATATTACTACTTGTAACAATTTGAGTTTTTGTGACTCTGATCTCCCTGAGGAGGGAAGAGGCCACAACTTGGCATTGTATATATCTATGGGTTACAAGGAAGACGCCATGTCCAATGTGCTGGTAGACACTGGGTCATCACTGAACGTACTGCCAAAATCCACTCTCTCGAAGCTGTCATATCAGGGGCCTCCCATGAGGCAGAGTGGAGTAGTTGTGAAGGCTTTCGATGGGTCTCGCAAAACTGTGATTGGGGAAGTTGATCTCCCAGTCAAAATCGGACCAAGTGATTTCCAGATTACCTTCCAGGTTATGGACATTCACCCATCGTATAGTTGTCTCTTAGGCAGACCATGGATTCACGAGGCAGGCGCCGTGACATCCACCCTACACCAGAATTTGAAATTCATGAAGAATAAGAAGCTGGTGGTGGTAGGGGGAGAAAAGGCTCTCCTGGTTAGCCATTTGTCTTCCTTTTCATATATAAATGCTGAGGATGAAGTTGGAACTCCTTTCCAAGCTTTATCTATTGCTGAGCCCATTGAGAAGAGAACTCCTTCATTTGCTTCCTATAAAGATGCAAAGTTGGCCATCGAGCATGGTGCAACCACTGGTTTAGGAAAAATGATTGAGCCAGAAGACAACAAGTCCCGGGCTGACATAGGTTATTCTTCTGGGGTTTTCAACACCCAAGGGCTGTTCAAGAGTGGAGGTTTCATCCACACTGGCCAAGGCGAGGAAGCTGCTGCCATCTTGGAGGAAGGCGAAGAGGATTCTGGCAACTTCGTCATCCCTGGGGGAATCTGCAATAATTGGGTCGCTGTGGATATTCCAACAGTTATCCATAAGTCGAAGTAATGTTCATTGTGTTTAAAAACCCTACTCCCATGCCAAAAGGAGGAGTGATGACATTGTTGGCGCATAAATACAATGATATTTTCATTCAATAAATTCATGTTAAATGTTTGTTTTCCAATTATTTTCCCTTTTCGCTTTTTGCATGAAATTGGTGATCACATAAAACCTAAGAAAAATAGAATAAAATCAATCTTTTCATCTGCATAATGATTTGCCTTGTTTGAATTCTAAAGCTTTTCATATCCAAAATCATTATGCAGGTTGATCAAACCCATTGAACATAATGACCCAACACCATCTCCCAACTTTGAATTCCCTGTATTTGAGGTGGAAGAAGATGACGTTGAAGAGATTCCTGATGAGATTACCCGTCTACTTGAGCATGAAGAGAAGATCATTCAGCCGCATCTTGAAAATTTGGAAACAGTCAACTTGGGGTCTGAGGATTGTGTGCGAGAAGTGAAGATTGGGGCGCTCCTGGAAGAGTCTGTTAAGAAAGGGTTGATCGAATTGCTACGATAATATGTTGATGTCTTCGCCTGGTCATATGAAGACATGCCTGGTCTAGATACGGATATTGTGTAACATTTCCTACCTTTGAAACCTGAGTGCGTTCCTGTGAAGCAGAAGCTCAGAAGAACTCATCCTGATATGGCAGTGAAAATCAAAGAGGAAGTTCAGAAGCAAATTGATGCAGGGTTTCTGGTGACTTCTACATATCCTCAATGGGTGGCCAATATCGTGCCTGTGCCTAAGAAAGACGGAAAAGTCCGAATGTGTGTGGATTATAGAGACTTGAATAAAGCTAGTCCAAAAGATGACTTCCCTTTACCACACATTGATATGTTGGTAGACAATACAGCTAAACTCAATGTCTTCTCATTTATGGATGGATTTTCCGGATATAATCAGATCAAAATGGCACCCGAGGATATGGAGAAGACAACATTCATCACACCTTGGGGAACATTCTGTTATAGAGTGATGCCCTTCGGTTTGAAGAACGCCGGAGCCACGTATCAACGAGCTATGACCACTTTGTTTCATGATATGATGCACAAGGAGATCGAGGTATATGTTGACGATATGATTGCAAAGTCAAGAACGGAAGTTGAACACGTAGAGCACTTGTTGAAGCTTTTTCAACGGTTGAGGAAGTATAAGCTTCGTATGAATCCCAACAAGTGTACATTTGGAGTCCGTTCTGGCAAGTTATTGGGCTTTATTGTTAGTGAAAGAGGTATTGAGGTTGATCCTGCAAAGGTCAAAGCAATACAAGAGATGCCTGCGCCCAAAACTGAGAAGCAAGTCCGAGGTTTTCTTGGCCGCTTGAATTATATTTCTAGATTCATATCCCACATGACTGCCACATGTGCGCCAATATTCAAGCTCCTCCGGAAAGATCAGTCCCATGATTGGACTGAGGATTGCCAGAAAGCTTTTGACAGTATTAAAGAGTATCTGTCCGAACCTCCAATCCTGTCTCCGCCCGTGGAAGGAAGACCATTGATTATGTATCTGACCGTCCTTGAAGACTCAATGGGTTCTGTCCTCGGTCAGCAAGACGAATCAGGGAAGAAAGAATATGCTATTTACTACTTAAGCAAGAAGTTCACCGATTATGAGTCTCGATACTCAATGCTTGAGAAAACATGTTGTGCTTTGGCTTGGGCTGCTAAGCGCTTACGCCAGTATATGTTAAATCATACAACTTGGTTAATATCCGGAATGGATCCAATCAAGTATATCTTCGAGAAGCCTGCTTTAACAGGGAGGATTGCCTGTTGGCAGATGTTGTTATCTGAGTATGATATTGAGTATCGAGCTCAGAAGGCTATTAAAGGTAGTATTTTGGCTGACCACTTGGCACATCATCCGATTGAGGATTATCAGTCAGTCCAGTATGATTTCCCAGATGAGGAGATTCTGTATTTGAAAATGAAAGATTGTGATGAGCCTACACTCGATGAAGGGCCAGAGCCTGGTTCCAGATGGAGCATGGTGTTTGATGGCGCTGTAAATCAGTATGGAAATGGTATTGGGGCAGTGATTATTACTCCTCAGGGCACACATATTCCTTTTACAGCAAGGCTAACTTTCAAATGCACGAACAATATGGCTGAGTATGAGGCCTGTATTATGGGATTGGAGGAATGCATTGATCTAAGGATCAAGCATCTTGACGTTTATGGTGATTCGACCCTCGTTGTCAATCAGATTAAGGGTGAATGGGAAACGAATCAGCCCGGTCTCATTCCATATAGGGATTATGCGAGGAGGATTTCAACGTTCTTTACTGAAGTTGACTTCCATCATATTCCTCGAGATGAGAATCGGATGGCCGACGCTCTTGCTACTCTTGCTTCAATGATTGTGGTAAAACTTTGGAATGAAGTTCCCAATATCACTGTGATGCGCTTGGACAGGCCAACTCATGTGTTTGCGGTAGAAGAGGTGAAAGATGATAAGCCATGGTATTACGATATCAAGTGTTTCCTTCAGAACCAGGTTTACCCGCCTAGGGAATCTGTGAAAGATAGGAAGACTCTGAGGAGATTGTCAGGAAGTTTCTACCTCAATGGTGATGTGCTTTACAAGAGAAATTTTGACATGGTTTTTCTCAGATGCGTGGATAGACACGAAGCATACCTGTTGATGACTGAAGTCCATGAGGGTTCATTTGGTACTCATTCCAATGGACATGCCATGGCTAGAAAGATGTTGAGGGCATGCTACTATTGGCTGACAATGGAGTCTGACTGCTGCAAATATGTGAAGAAATGCCATAAGTGTCAGATTTATGCGGACAAGATTCATATTCCCCCGACACTTCTGAATGTGATTTCATCACCATGGCCTTTCTCCATGTGGGGAATTGACATGATTGGCATGATAGAGCTGAAAGCGTCTAATGGACACAGATTCATTCTCGTAGCGATTGATTACTTTACCAAGTGGGTTGAAGCGGCATCGTATGCAAATGTGACCAGGCAGGTGGTTGTGAAGTTTATCAAGAATCAACTCATATGCCGTTATGGTGTGCCAGATAAGATCATTACTGATAATGGATCTAACTTGAACAATAAGATGATGAAAGAACTGTGTAGTGAGTTCAAGATTGCACATCATAATTCTTCTCCTTACAGACCCAAGATGAATGGGGCTGTTGAAGCTGCTAATAAGAATGTCAAGAAGATTATCCAGAAGATGGTTGTCACGTATAAGGATTGGCATGAGATGTTGCCATTTGCTTTACACGGATATCGTACATCTGTTCGCACTTCAATAGGGGAAACCCCTTTCTCTCTTGTTTATGGCATGGAGGTTGTACTCCCAGTAGAGGTGGAGATCCCATCAATGAGAGTCTTGATGGAAGCCAGGTTGACTGATGCTGAATGGGTTCAGAGTCGTTATGACCAATTGAACTTGATAGAAGAGAAGAGATTGACTGCCATGTGCCATGGTCAATTGTATCAGCAGAGAATGAAGAAAGCTTTTGATAAGAAGGTCAAGCCTCATGTGTTCCGAGAAGGTGACCTTGTGCTCAAGAAAGTCTTATCTTTCGCGCCCGATTCCAGGGGCAAGTGGACTCCAAACTATGAAGGTCCATATGTTGTTAAGAGAGCCTTTTCAGGCGGTGCTTTGATACTGACAACTATGGATGGGGAGGATTTCACTCGTCCTGTGAATTCAGATGCAGTCAAGAAATACTTCGCCTAAAAATAAAAACAGAATAGCTCGCTAAGTTGAAAACCCGAAAGGGCGGCTTAGGCAAAAATGAGCGTCTCGGTGGATTGAAAACCCGAAAGGGCGGTCCAGGCAAAAGTTAGAGACATAAAAAATGAATATATGTATCCTGCTAGATTGAGTACCTCATCCCGGGGCAATCTAGGAAAAAATTAGGGATTTGGCAAGTAACTGCATCCTGACAAGATTTTGTTCTACAGTTGTCACCTGTCAGAGATTCTTGCTCATTCGTCATCAACCAAAGCTTCAAATACATCAGACTCAAAATTGGTGGAGAAATGGTCATTATGTTCAATGTAGCCCTTTTCCAATATATATCACCAATTTCAAACTTGTAAAGATCTATGGAGTCTTGCCATTTGCAGACTACCATTCCATCAAATAAATTTAAGCCTTTTATCCAATCATTTGCACTCTTATTTGTTTCTATTCAATAAACGTTTTGCATGCTCTAATTGAGAAAATATCATTGTTTTGAATAAACGAATTTTTCAAAACTTGTTTTAAACAAAGTGAACATTCACAATGACGAAAGGATACTTAGGAGATCCTCAGTGCTCTCCCAAGGATGGTATGATCTCCAACAGGGTAAGACATTTGTTCATATTCCTGGCATGACTGTATCTTCTTCCACCGGAGTCTTTTGTGGTTTTTCCATTGGGTGGAATGTTTGGTGAGATATTCACCACTCTTCCCTTCAGCAGAGTAGTGATCTTTCCTCCTCAGCAGAAGTGATCTCTTTGGCGAGCACGGTACTTGGTGGTTGATCCCCAGAATCCCTTTATCCCTTGGATGGATTCCCCAATAGAGTTGCTTATGTGGCGGATTTTATCTATGCAATGACTCCTGTCCCCAGCTGGAATGACTGATGATTGTCCCCTGCAGGGATTTTTGCTTCCTGGCTTCCTCTCTTGAGATGTAGTACCGACTGTTTGTGTGCTTATTCCTTGGATCTGTTTGTGTTAGAAATGTCTGTTTGTCAACATTCATCATACATAAACCACGCATGTGTGCATATAATTTTCAAACATTCAGATATTCATATTGCATTCTTTGCCATATATCTTTGTTTGTTATCCCCTGCTAGTTGGTAATACATTTCCCAAGCAGATGTCGGCGTCTGATCCCTCAATATAGAGTCATCCCATTAAGCAGAAAGTGTTTATCTTTCCTTCCGCACTCCCCACCGAGTTATATCCTCGTGGATGATGGTTGTTCCCGTTCCTTCCCAACATATATATTGGGATGGGTTTCCCTATTGAGTTATATCCTCAGTAGGACGAGTCTTGATTCAGCGTGCCTCTTTAGTTTGATCCTAAATTGGCCTCTTATGACTGTTTCCTTTGCTTCCCCGTGGTATAAATGAATAATTGCTCAGTAATTAGTGATCATTCATCTTATCCTCGACGGAGTCTGTGGTTCTCTACCCTTATACCGGTAGTTGCAAACCCTATTTTCTCCCCTTTGCAGAGTTAACCTTTTGTTCATCCTAATCGATGACGGTTACTCTTCCGTGACTTTCTATCCAGTATCCGGTAGATGTAATCCCCTCCTTGACGGTTATCATTATCCAATATTCGGTGTTGATATTCCCTCATTTTCTTGGATAATTGCTCTGATTAGGCAATATATCCCCAGCGAGTCATCTTTCATGTACCGATTGCCGGTAATGTTTGTTGCTCCCCCTGATTGGTCATCATTATATACCTAGTTTCGGTATCCTGATGCCTTTCTCTCTCGGTCGATTCATCCTTTATTAACCCAGTAACCGGTTGTGGATAATCTTCCATGCGAGTATATTATCTACGTTCTGACGGTAATAGATAATATATCTCATGTACTCTTTGGTTGAAGCCTTTTGTTCTTCCCCAGTCGAGTAAGATTCGTATCCTTGTTTTGGAATCGAATGTCCATCCCATAATTGAGTTTGCCATTTTGCCCTCTTTTGGATGATGAGTGTTTTGGGAATATTCCCCAATTCAGGCTTTGGTTGATCACCTATTATATGCCCAGTAACCGACATCCCTGGTGTCCCCTCCTTTTGCTCCCTATCATGACTTTTTGTCCCCTGTGGAGTCAGATTCCCTGAGTTGAAATATACCTTTTTAGGTCTTTCTCAGATGATTTGGTTGATGGATATCTCTCACCCTTATACCGGTCTTAGATATTCATTCTTCCCGAGCGTGTTATTCTCTCACCCTTATACCGGTGTTCAGATCATACGTCTCTTTGAGCTTATTACCCAGTAACCGGTAATACCTCATCCCGTTGCTTCCCCATGAGAGTTCTGTTGGGATCTTCCTCTGCTGAGTCCTTAGTGGACATCCTCCACCTGAGTCCGGATTTTATCCGAAGTATCCGTTGCGAATAATTTTTTGGCTGTATTGGCATATTCCCCAATACATGCATCTTCGAGTCAGCTCGAGTCCTTCCATTGATTTATTTCATAGATTCTCTCCGTGTCTCTCAGCAAGTTTCAAGTCGTGGCCTGCTCACGCATTTCTATCCTTTTAATCCCCGACGGAGTCTCTGTTCCATTTATGAGTGTGTTACTCCAGTGGATTTTCAATTGTTCCTGGTCTCTTTCTTTCTTTGCGGACACATATCCCCGCAGAGTATTACCATTTGCATGCATTCGCATCATGAGGTCTCTTAGGGACCAAAATTTGTCTCTTTGTTATTATTTAAGCCCATTCTACCCCGTCGAGATGAAGATTTTAACCTTCACTTCTCCGGCCAGAATGACCTTAAATAGGGGCATCTATAAGACCCCAATTTTGTCCCTAAGATCCCTCATGGCATCATAACATTGCACTTGCATTACCTCAAGGATCATTAGCATCTTGGTTCCCTTTGCCTTTGGGTGGGACCTCTTGTGAGTGATTTGATATCACCAAGCATGCTTGAATTTTATATCATTGCTTTTCTCATTTTGTTTACTAACCAAAAGCACAAAAATATGTCACTAACATCTTTTGTTTGTAGCTTGAGCAATCACAAGGTCAAGAGCTTCAAAGAGATCCTTTGTGCAGAGATATGGTCAAATGAAGATGAAAGCAAGCATGGTAATGGTTCCCAAAGCTCTCATCCGTCAAATGTGTCTCCCTAACATCTCAATTCATTATTTTGATCAAGGCAAGTCAAAGGGTTTGAGGTTTGTGTCCCAAAGGAACCCTAATTCATCTGTGCACCATAATGCCTTGCTCATGAAGCAACCTCAGCCCATGGTCAAATGCAATCAAGGGAAGTTCTTTAATTCATCATTTCATTCATATTTGAACTTATTTGAGTGTCCTCAATCATCAATTCATCAAGATATGAGTCATGGACTTGAGAAGTTGATCAGTCAATTCATTTGACTATTTTGAAATGCACTGAGGCCTAACGTTTTATGTGTTGGTCAAATGGAGATGATTCCAAAATAAAAAATGTTATTAAGGACAATATGAACAACTTTCATGTTCATCAAAAATTGATTTGAAGCTTGGAAGGCCATCTCCCATTCCAATACGTTATAAGTCATTTTGACTGAAACCCTAATTTTGGGTCAACTTCCCAAGGACATAACTCATTCATTTTTCATGATTTTGAGATGGGATCAAATGCATTGGAAATATTCGGATGTCTACTTCAAATGTTATGTTAAACAAAATATCAAAATATCAAAGGAAATACATGTGATAATGCAAGACATTATAGGTCATTTTGGGCCAAATGCATTAAAAGGCAAAAAAGTCCAACTTCAAGTGCCCATAAATCTTTCATCAAAAATCCAAATGATGCAAAATTTAAGTCCATTTTGATTTTCTTGAAAAGATATACAACTTTGATGTTGGAGGTTTTTTATTTGGGGCTTGCATCATCAAAACAGAAGGGCTTGAACATTGGCCAAATTTAGAAACTTTGCCTTTACATGTTTTGCACCTTGCACTTTAAACTCCAATTTCCCCAATTTCCACACTTCAAATGGATTTTTGCCCAACATAACAATTGTTCCTTACATCAAAACCTTTCCAACAATTAGTCATATGATTATGTTTGGATTTGGCAATTGGTATTTTTGAAGAGGGGAAGTTTTTGGTTCAATTATGCATAGCATGGTGAAACTTCATATGCAAGCAATTGGAGTGCAAACCACACGTCCAAACCTTCTCCAAATCATTTCAGCATCCATTTGCATTGGCTTTTGGGCCCTCCATGCGTCTGTACAGGCCCATGCATGGAGGCCTTCAATTTTCATGCACACGAAATTCACCTTGCTTGCATCAGGTTTTGCTATAAATAGAGGTGCATACCTCCATCATAAACCAACCTAAAGGCGCTTGAAACCCTGCTGAAGTGATTCCCCAACCTCACCAAAGAAGCTATTTCAATTTTTCTTCAAATTTTTCAGATCCAAAATTCAACTACATCTAGTTGAATCCTTGGATCTAAAGCTTCTAAACCTTCATCCTTCAGCTCATTGATCTTCAGTTTTGGCAAAGAAAGCAAGGAACCGAGCTCAAGTTTCCAGAAATCAAGGTTGTTATGCAACTGGTTTTTTCTTCGAAACTCATTAAGTATTGATCTATTTGATTGGATATTATGTTGGCTGAAGTCCTCTCCATAGAGGCATCATTGTTGTGCATTAAATTTTCAAAATCTAACAAGTTCATGATGAACACCACAGAACTTCCATCTCTGATTTCTCTCAATATAGAGATCTAGAGTGGAATTGAGTGGCACAGGGATGATGTACATCATCCCAGCTTTCCAAAGATGTATGGATCGCGTATTTTGGTTAAGATTTGGTTGTCTGCAATTTTGGCCGGAAAACACAAGCTCACCGAAGAAGAAGGTGGCTCCGGTGGCCGTCCCATTGCCAGTTTGAATGTGGATCGTTGGATTGAGTTTTCCAGATCTAATCCTGGCCCTCGCTTGTTATGACTTTCATTTATTCAATATGTTGCGCATGGACTTGGACTTATGGTGGAAGCGCGCATCTGGAGCGCATGATCTGCCAGCTCAATTAATGAGCTCAGATCTGACGCTCCTAGTTTTTTTGAATTTCCAATTTTCTGATTTAATTTCTTTTATTCCAATAATTTTCAAAAATTCATATCTCTTTTATTATTGGTCCAAAAATTATGGGACCAATTGCATTCTTCTCCAAATAATTTCTAGTTTCTAATTTTGATTTTTAATATTTTTTATTTCATCATTTGATATTTTTTTGTGAATTTTCTCTTTTCTGGTTATTTTTAATTCATTTTAAATAGTTTTTGATATTCAAAAAATACAAAAATATTTTCCTAACCTATATGAATGATGATGGATCTATGAAAAATATTCTCATCAATTTTTTAATTGATTTGAGATTTATTTGAGATTTTAGTTCAATTAGGTTATTTTTATTCATTTTTAATTGATTAAAAATAGTTTCTGACTTTTAAAAATGCTGAATTTTTTTGTCAAACTTTGTTTGACCTTGTTGAACTTAGGATAAATCACTTGGACCTTTCAAGGTTGATTTGAAGTGATTTTGAAATTTGACCTATCTTTTATTTTTAATTCAAGTTTATTTTAATATTAAAAATGCCAAAAATATTTTGTTTATTGTTTGATCTCCAATCTTCATCTCACTTCTGATTTTTTATTGTTTGACTTTGACCTTCAATATCAATTGGCCAATACACATGGATTGGTACATTTTATTTGACCTTATGCATTTTGATCTTTCCATTTCCTTATCCATTCTTCATCTTCTTCTTATTCTTCTTCTCTGTTTTTGATCAATGAGTTGAAGGTTGATAAGTTAGCATTGATTAGGGAGACTTAACCTTCCTTGATTCAAATCTAATTCATCTTGATCAATTGATCAAATGAACGTCTTTGCATTAAAGATAGGTTGTTTTCTAAATCATGCAAAAGACTTAAACCAATACAAGATCAATTCTCTTTTCCTTTTTGGCATGGCAAGTTGTTGGAACTTGGTTCACTAATCAAGACTTCTAACTTGTGTTGTTGCCTACATTATTATTGACCGGCCTCAGATAGTTGTGACTTCTACATAAGTCCAATTACGATTGCTTAACATAGCGCTAAATTTGCCTTATGGCACACTAATTACTAACACTAACCATTAACAATTAACATTTACTTTTTGCTCTTTACTTTTATGAAATTTACTATTCTTGCACATATTATCCATTTGCTTTTCTCTTTGCTCACTTGAGCACATGTTTATGTTAATGCCATTTGCCTTTTGCTCACTTGAGCACATAACTGTGTATATACTATTGTGCTTGTGTTTTTGTTTTGATTGTTGTGGACCAAATGCAAAGAAGTGGACTTAGATCTTAGGATTTTTCCCTATGCAAAGAATGGAGAAATGGACTTAGTTTCTAGGACATTCCCTATGCAAAATTGGAGCAAAAGGATCTTAATGATGAATATGGGCCAAGGCTCTAAACTCACTATTGTCCATTCTTGATTTGTTTCATAAAAATCCTTGATGTGTGTGTTCTTGTGCTAGGGGTTCCCACTTGAGCTTAATTGAAGAACCATTACCATGAGCTCCCAAGAGAGAGAGAGAGATCCAAGATGCATTGAGAAGTTTTCTTCCAAGTTCACCTTGATTGTTGATTGCTTGAGTTTATGCTTTGTGTGTTTGCTTATTCCAAAGGATGAGAGCTACTTGGATCATCAATATGATCCCAAGAGAGGAACTCCATTGTGGTTTTGTTTCTTTATCCCTTACCTTTTTGCTTTACTTAGGACTTAGCCCTTCTTCTTCTTCCCTCCACTCTAACCCAAGCCAAGACTTTTGTGCAAACACTTAACATTTGTTTTCAAACATTAGAAACCTAAGCCTTATGCTTTTGATTTTCAAACTCTCTTTTCATAACACTTATTTTGAATTGAATCTTTAAGTCAACTTTGACCATTTTGTATATACTTCTAATTGGTAAATATAACCCATCAAAATGTCTTTTTGTGGTTCCAATGGCCACTTCTTTAATCAAATTTTTTCATAACCTTTAGCTATTAGGTTTGAGTTATCTTTGTGGTAGATGTAATACTCACCTATATCCTTAGTGATGGACAATGAGTCTTCCATGCTTATTATAGGGTTAACCTCTCACTAGCATGTTGAAGCTATCCTCACGTGGTGGATTTGTGGTTTTAGGTTAAGTTTTCTCCCTTTGATAACAAAAGACCTTAAGGCTTTTGGACCAATCAATTCACCAACCTGTTTTGAGATTTTTACCTCGAACTACGAGGTTTTGATCCTAATCTTTTTTTAGATGGTACGTAGGCAATGGGTTTATCCATCCAAACACAAAAATATAAATAAACTTGTATATTCTCTTCTCATCTCTTCAATCATGTTTGCACAAACAAAATTTTCACAAAAGACAACAACCTTTACAACAAGTGTGAAAAGGGCTCCCTAGGAGTACCTAGGATGTTTTGGGTGCCTAACACCTTCCCATTACATAACCAACCCCCTTACCCAGATCTCTGTTTCTCTTTTACTAGTTTTTGTTAAAACTTTTAGGTTTTTGTTCGCTTTCTAACCATTCCTTTGGATAAATAGAAGTGCGGTGGCGACTCGACTTGTATGATTTACCTTGGATTTAGTCAATATCTCTAATGGTAACGAATACCCCGCTACAGCATCCTGAGTCCAAGTACCAATGGTTCTTGAATTTCTCTTCTTCTCTTGTTGTAACCATCAACAACATCTCTTCTTCTTCGTGTTTCGCCAACTTTGCATAAGTTTCTTGATTCTTCTTCTTTTCTGGACAATCACTAGAATAGTGACCATATCTTTAACAATTGTAATACTGAATGTGACTCTTGTCTGGCTTTTGACCACCACCTATTCCTCTACCTGCAACACCACCTCTTTGGTTGTCTTGATTCTAGGGTTTTCTCTGATTCGACCAGCTTCCATCTTGCTGATTTCGACCAGTCAAATTATTGTAACCTCCTCTTCCTTTGTTTCCATTCAAGCTACCTTTGCATTTCCTTTCTTTTGCTGATTGAGCCTGCAAAGCCATATCACTCTTCGACTTTCCTGCATCTCTTTCAGCCATTCTTTGTTCATGAGATTCAAGCGTCCCTTGAAGCTCTTCCTTTTTCAATTTTGACAAATCTTTCGATTCTTCTATGGCTACTACCACGTGGTCGAACTTTGGAGCCAAAGACCTCGAGATCTTTCCAACAACAGATCTTGATGTCAACACTTCTCCACATACCTTGATTTGATTCACCAGTTTCGTAACTTTGGAGAAGAAATCAGTTATGCTTTCATTGTCTTCCATCTGAAGCAATTCACACGTCCTTTTGTGAGTTTATAACCTCACCCCTTTCACCTTCTCTGCGCCTCCAAACGATTTCTCCAGAATTTCCCATGCTTCTTTCGCTGACTCTGCATCACTAACCTTTTCAAAGTTATCTGTATCAACATATTGATGGATTATAAATAGAGCTTTATAATCTTTCTTCTTCAATTCTTTATGTGAAACCTTTTCTTGATCCGTCACCGCTTCTGCAAGCATTGCTACTCCTTCCTTCACAATATCCCAAATATCTTGATAACAAAATACAATCTTTATCTGCTTTCACCAATTCTCATAATTGTTGTTCTCGAGAATCAGAAGATTTATTGGAAAATGTCTGTTTGGATGATTCGTTGCCATGGTGATTTTCTTCCCACAAGTCGATGGAAACTGGAGCTCTTTATAACAGATGTTGGAAATCCCCCAAAACCTATGGAGAATTTCAATCAATCTTGATGAACAAGATTGTTATCACCCACACAATAGTAATAAAAAGAAAAAACAATGGAGAACGTAATAGTGTAAAGAATGATGAAGGAGAAGAAGAATTAAAATTCTGTAGAGTTTCTCTCTGCCCACAAACTGTGGAAAACTTCTTATTCACTTTGCATCTGCAAAATACTGTGAATACAATATTATGAATGCTTTATTCACTTTATTACAAAAATAAGGATTACTCCCTCTATTTATAGATTTAAGTTAACTTGGACCTCAAGCTAAAGCCCAAAATAGCTAACACTACTAAAATAGGCCTAAGTCAAAATCATATACGAACCAACATGCTTCGACACTTTGACACACTAACACAACTCAACACACTAGGTAGTTCAACACTTCCTTGCTCTGTCGAGTAACCTGCTTCGACACAAGGAATTACAATTCAACAATATTGACCAAAATTGATGTTTAGTAGTTTACATGTGAAGATTTGAACAAATATAAGTACTTTAGAGGATGATGTTCTAGATTCTATAGGATAAACCTACAATGCTCTACTAAAATGGTCTTCCTGTTTTAGGATATGCTAAGGTCACCATTATTTGAACACATGTCACTTCGATTTATTTCCTTTATATCAACAGTAATTCTCATTAGGCATCAAAGTTATACAGTCTAGTTACGAAGTAGATATTTATTTTTTCAAGTCACTTAACTTGTACTTCAGATATAACCTATGCCAGAGTGTTATATTATGATGTGGAGAATCTTAAGTTTTGTTTTGTTTCCTACAATTAGGTTTTTTCACATTTTTTGTTAATGCATATCTTGAAATCATGAATCAAGGACATTGAAATAACCTATAAAATAATTTCATGGACTATTATTTGGACCCGATCAAGTCTAGTAGGGGTTAAGTGATTGTATATTGTATTTATCCTTAACGACAGTTAAAATTGTTGCTACACCACTAACGATGGTTTGCACGACGATTATGAGACTGTTGCAAACAAGGTTTGCAACACCAACATTTAAGTCGGTATTTAAACTATCACAATGTTAGTTTCACGACGGTTTGAATAACCGCAAAATGCTTACAAAACCGTTGCAAAATGTGTTTTTTCTTGTAGTGATTGTACCATACGATGTTCCATATAGCATTTAAGTACATTGAACCTTATGAGGTATCATGTTTCTCTAATTAATGCTAGTCCATTCCAAGATCGCACAATCGAATAAGCTCCACTTATTTATTTGTCTCCCAATAATTTTTCTTTATATGTGTAACCCTGTAGGTTTTAGTGAGGTTGGAAATTATATAAAAACATACATTTAATATAATAAAAAGTAAGAAACATCTAGCAACACATCAGTGTTGTCAAAGTCACGAAAATGTCATGTGATTTAACAAAACATTCATGTGATAATGTTTATGTGTATAATTACATGTTTTCCCTTATGTATATATTGAGCACAAGACATTCCGTGTAACTTTTGTCTAGTTCAACATTGGGCCCTAAGATATTTATCCTGCTATGTAGGATGAAAAAATTTCATCTAGGTCACTCATGTCACTCAATATGATTTGTGCAGTATCCATCAACCATCTTTATGGTCATTCTGTTACTGACAATCTTTGGTTGACAATAAAATACTCGACTACACATCTAGGGTCCGTACTGGTTTTAGATCGAAGGGTGGTAATATCATCACGAGAATAACTTATGATATTTGCATAACATTCTATATAGTATTCTCAAAGTGAGTCTATCTAGTATAAATAATACTCATAATATTCACACATTTGCGAATATTTGATAATTTTTTATCCATCATCCATGCGATATGATCATCAGTCTATCTACATGATAGTCTAATTTTTTTTTGTTATCCCACTTTACAATAAAACTTTATTACAAATACTTTAATAATGGTGTCCTTGTGTTTAATGAGATCTCATAATTAAATCATTTTTAATATTTCATTAAACAGACTAACTATTCTAAAGACTTTATTCTTTTAAAAAAATAAACATAATAAAGAAATTTCTTCTTGTTATTAATGGATAAATTTTGACTTAGAATGTGCATAGGTGAACCAAATATTTGGTGGGTCCAATACATTTTGGATAATGTTGAAACAATCATTGTGATGTGATCATATTTTCAAAAATTTAGAGTTTGAGGCATAAGATTTGAAGTTGAAAGTCAAAGAGGATATGGAAATGATATGATCCATGCTTTGCTTGGTAAGAGTTGAGAAAGAGATAATCTAATAGTTGTTAATCCAATGCTTATTACAAATCACTATGTCTAGATTTTCTCAATATAATAAATGTGTTGTTTGACATTCCATCATAATCTTAACATCTATCTAGTAACTAAGGTAAATTGTCTTTTTTAAAGTTTTTTTTGTGAACAATATTTGAGAGTACATGTAAAGTTTGAAGCAATAACAAATCAAATAATTAAGTACCAGAAGGAAGAGAGTTGTTACATCTCCGATTAAAAACTTAAGATATTAGATATATAAGTCATATCTCTTATATATCTAACACTTAACCACTCACATTTTAACCTAATAATCTAATTCATGAGTATTGATTTTCGATATTATATAATTATATAATAGGATTAACATAAAATTCAGCTCTCACTTTCCATTAAATAGAATTAACACAATACCATGTGTTAAACCGTTTAGGAAAGCTTAAAAGCAAAAACATGTCAATACTTCATGATTACAAGAGAGGAGATACCACATCTCTATTCAAAATTTTATTAATTTAAATATGAGTCTCTCTTATATACCTAAGATTATACAATGTATCTATTTATTGTTTCAAATTTAACCACTCGTATTTAGATTCTACACAAATGAGTCTCATTTGATATATGGTGAGTCAATGCTTAAAAAAACATTTGATTAATAAGTAAAAACTTATAGTATTATCATTCATCTTAGCAACTGAACAAACATGGATGGCTCTAAACTTAAATTAAAGTTGATGGTGTAAGTTCACGGTTAACAACATGAATTACTTATCCACCTTACAATTGCCTTCATTTTAATACTAAGCAAGCAACATAAAGGTTCCCACGAATCATTGCATATGCCATTAAAAAGAGGTGCAGGCGCTAGCGGATTTTAAGCTGGAAAAGTTAATCAAATTAGAAAAGCGAACTTACTCATATTGTGGCAAAAACGTGAACACACAAACACACTTAGAGAGACAGTGCAATTATAAAGCAGATGGATATAGTTAGTATATATACGAGTAATTCAAATCTCCATTGTGACTAAAGTGTTGGTTTAAGCCCATTTTCTATATGGGAAAAGATTTAAATATGATTAATTAATTTATCTTATTTATTTAAGTCGAGAGAATTAATTTATGATTGAGAGATAGAAAAAAAATAAAGATTCAAAAGAGAGAAGAGAGGAGAGAAACTCATTCTCTTTTTTCTTCAACCAGTCTTACTAAATTGACGATTCCCGAATTGTTAACTGTCAGATTAAGCTTAAATTTTGAGGGCAAATTTGTAATATATGTATTTAACTTTTGACTGTTCAGAATTTCAATACAACGTCTGAGCTAGGAGATATCTACTTCGCACTGAAGCTGTAGATATAAGAAGATTTTCAGTTTTTTTATTCTTATTTGTAAACTATTTTGCTTTATGATTTGCGGTTGTTAGCACTAGCTTGTGAATCACTTTAAGACTCTCTTGTACCCTTAAATTGCTTAGTGGAGCTATTTATTTGGTCTGGGCGATTCGTGGTTTTTACTATCATACTGAAGGGTTTTCCACGTTAAAAATATCAGTGTTCTTTTGTGTGTTTATTTGTTCGATTTGACATCTTATATTTGTTGTTGATCTTCAAGGTTCCTACAAGTGTGAGGAATTTTATATTCGCCGCGTATTGGTCTATTATTGTGTCTTAATTTCCCATCAGAGTGACATCAAAGCTCTTGGTTAAGGGCTATTTTACTTGCTTGGATGGTGGAGTCAAATACAAATATGAAGATGATATTGTTGAATGGTTCTAATTACCATTTATGGAATGATAAGATGAAAAACTTACAATTTGTAAAGAAATAACATTTTCCGGTTTTTAGTTATGCAAAGTCGGATTCTATGTCTGATGAAGAATGAGAATTTGAACATCAACATGTATGTGATTTTATTCGATAGTATGTAGAAGATAATGTTTATAATCATATTGGTAATGAGACACATGCAAAAACTTTGTGGGGAAAGATAAAGTCCTTGTATGCCTCTAAATCTGGGAATAATAAATTGTTCTTGTTGAATAGTTTCATAAGTTTGAAGTATAAGGAGGGGACTTCTACTTCAATTCACTTGAGTGAATTTCAATGGCTTCTTGATCAAATGTAAGAAATGAGTATCAAATTTGATGATAAATTTTTGGAACTTCTATTGCTATCTTAACCAGCGACGTGAGGGTCTTTTCATGTTTCTATCACAAGTTCTACTCCTAGAGGTGTTGTTTCTTTGAAAATAGCTAAGGGTGATATTCTTAATAAGGACATGAGAAGGAAGACACATGGTTCTTCATCTCAATATGAGGTACTTGTCACTGAAAATAGAGTGAGAAGTCATAAAAAGGAACCAAAGGGTGGTAGGGAGAATAGAAGAAGAAAGTCCAAGACGCGATACAATAATCTGGAGTGTCATTATTGTCACAAAACATGACATGTACAAAAGTATTGCTATAAATTGGAAATATATACTACTGCTACTAGCGATGATCTTGTTATTCTCCGTGTCCATGAGCCTGTTAATCTTGTATCAGACGAGAGCATGTGGATAGTTGATAATGGTACTACATTTCATGTTACACCAAGAAAGGATTTCTTCACATCTGATACTTATGGTGATTTTGGAGTGTTGAAGATGAGTAATGATGATGTATCTAAGATAATTGGTGTTGGTGATGTTTGTTTGCAAATCAACATTGGGATGCAATTGTTGCTTAGAGGTGTCAAACATGCTCCAAATGTCCGCTTTAATTTGATCTATATGCATATGCTTGATGATTGTAGTTACGACAATCACTTTGGTTATGGAAAGTGGAAATTCAACAAAGGTAACTTGGTTGTGTCTAGAGGAGAAAAACTTTCTAAAATGTATTGGAAAAAAGCTTTGGTTGCTAGGGAATATGTGAATGCTATCGACATGGAAGCATTTTTGCGGCACCTAAGACTTAGTCATATTAGTGAAAAAGGGCTGAATATTTTGGCCAAAAAGGATGTTATTCCTAGATTAAAGAATGCAGATTTGAAGAGGTGTTTTCATTGCATAGATGGTAAACAGACTACAGTATCTTTCAAGATACATCCTCCCTCAAGGAAGTCAAAGTTGCTTCAATTGGTACATTCTGATGTTTGTGGTCCATTAAAGGTAAAATCCTTTAGTAATGCACTTTATTTTTTACCTTATTGATGATTGCTCCAAGAAACTATAGATTTATACATTGAAGAAAAAAGACCAAGTGTTAAAAAAGTTCAAAGAATTCAATGCTTTGGTTGAGAGGCGGACAAGTAAGAAGATGAAATGTGTTCGTTCAGACAATGATGGAGAGTATTATGGACCATTTGATTCCTATTGCAAGCAGCATGATATTGCACATTAAAAGACTCCTCATAAAACTCCTTAATTGAATGGTTTAACTAAGAGGATGAATCAAACATTAATTGAGAGAGTAAGGTGTATGCTCTCTGAAGCTAAGCTTCCTAATCATTATTAATGCGAGGCACTTTACATGATAATGTATATTCTTAATCTCACTCCTACCATTGCTTTGAACAATGAAGTTCCAGGTAAAATTTGGTTTGGAAAGAATATCAAGTATGATCATTTGAGAGTTTTTGGTTGTAACACTTTTGTGCATATCTCAATGGATGAAAGATCCAAGTTGGATGCAAAGTCAAAACAATGTATCTTCACCGACTATGGGAAATATGAGTTTGGTTACATGTTGTATGATCCTGTAGGGAAGAAACTTATCTGAAGCCTTGATGTGGTGTTTGTGGAAAACCAAACTATTTAATACATCTATAAGTTATAGAAGGTTACACCCAAGAAATATATCAGTTTGTCTAATATTGATCCAGTTCGGTTACCTAGTCATAATTTGGATGCTATTAATGATGATGATCAGAATGGTGAGCCATATGATTATATTGATGATCAACAACTTGGATATGAGATAAATATTTCAACTAATGACAGTGAAGGGGAGAGCGATATGTCACATGATGAGAATCTTGGTGAAGCTCCAGAATCATCTCAAGTTCAACTTTAAAGGTATAACTGGAAGAGACAACCTTCTACAAAGTATAATTCTGATGAGTATGTGACTTTGACTGATGAGGGTGAACCTGAGTGTTTTTAAGAGGCCATGGAAAGTGATGAAAATCAAAAGTGGTTAGATGCAATGCATGATGAGATGAAATCATTGCATCATAATCACACTTATGATTTAGTGAAGTTGCCTAAAGACAAAAGGGCCTTGGAAAACAGATGGATTTATAGAGTTAAACATGAAAGCAATTTTAAGTCTCCAAGATATAAATCCATATTAGTGGTGAAAGGTTTCCTTCAAAGAAAGGGTGTTTATTTTAATGATATTTTCTCACCTGTTGTGAAGATGCCATCAATTAGAATGGTGCCGAGTTTGGCTACTACTCTTAATTTAAAGGTTGAGCAAATGGATGTGAAAACAAATTTCCTTCATGGTGATTTGGAGGAAGATATCTACATGAAACAACACGATGGTTTTCAATTTAAAGGCAAAGAAGATCATGTGTGTAGATTGACAACGAGTGTATATGGCTTGAAGCAAGCTCCAAGATAGTGTTACAAGAAGTTTGAGTCTCTTATATGTGATCAAGGATACCCGAAGACTACTTTAGATCATTTCTCTTTGTTAGAAAATTTTCTAACGGTTAGTTCTGATGAATTCTCGACAATTGTGTCGATAATGTAGTAGTAATAAAAAGAGTATCGAATCCACATGGACTACTATTTAACAAAGCAATAGTTGTGCAAGTATAAAAAGTAACAATTAGGGGGGGGGGTGGTGGTCAAGTTTATAGTTGAAAATAAAAGAAGTGTTATGACAATTTAGAGAAAGTAGTAAGGTTTTTCTTAGAATCCCTTATTTCTCATCTGCTGATGTTTAATACATTACATAAATCAAGCATCATTATATTTCTACGGTGAGTTAACAAGACTTCTATACCCAATCCCTTTGTGTATAACACACTTATTCCTACTAGAGGCGTCATATCCCTATTCAACCAGCGTAAGTGAAATCAGGTGATGATATAATACGTTAACTCTAAGGCCACTACTCAAGGTCTACTATCCCTATTCAACCGACGTAAGTACGATAACTGCCCTAGATCAGACACATAGGATAGGGGTTAATATTCCCTATACGTCCATAATCACATTAACAAAGTATCTCAAATAATGCCCTTTAAGTGAAAGAAGCAATTATATAGAAATATAACTAAGATAATTCATGAAACATCAAATTAAGCATATGCCCCAACACGTTCGAAATAGGTTCATCAGACAAAGCCTAACCTAAAAGTGTTTAGTTACTCATGCTGATAAAATTACAATACCAATTGATAAGAATAAGGTTGCATAAGAGTTCCTTAAGGATCCGGCTTCCAATGGCTTCAAATGTGCTCCAAAACTCAATTTCGGTGTTGTAATTCGTACTCTTCAGTCTCCAATCTCAGTACCCCTAAAATATTTCAAAGTCTGCCTTTTATAGTCATCAAATCATTCTAGAACCCGTCAGAAATTGACCAGAAAAAGTGTCCATGGCGCACGTAATAGACTGCATCGCATGCGCGATATTGTGTTGGTCGATTTTCCACATGCACGATACCATATTTCTTATTTTTTATCGCGTGCGCGATAACGCAGGTTGCATCACATGATTATTGAAGTGTCTTGCTCTCTTTTGCTATTTTTTCAACCAAATTTCTCCAAGTCCCCAATTCTTCATACTTGGTCATTTTTGCTCTGTTCTTTGGCCATTATTCATCAAATTTGATCATCTTCGACTTGTTTTTATTTGTTTCTTTGACAAAAAATATGCAATAATAGAGTTTCATCACAAACTCAAACTTGAACTGTTACTTGTCCTCAAATAACTTGCGTACACTAAAAATTCCAAATAGAAAAACAAGTTACAATAATAACAAGTGAGAATCACCATATGATTTTTTTACCTGACCACCAATCAAGATTCCAACTGCAATCCGGAAAATTCAGAAAACATCCTCAATCTTTGAAAGTACTCAACCTGTCTCTCATATCACCATGACTCACTCAATTGATAGGATAATCTCTCAATTAACATGCAAAACATTTTATACCGAGTTTCATCATGTTCACCCATAATTCGTCAAAGAAATCAAAACTCACACAATTGAGGGCGTTTTCGATAATGTGGCTTATGTTCGGGTAGGAATTATTTAAGGAAAAGTAGGTTTAAACCTTTGGAGTTAGGTGCCTAGTTCTCCTATTGTTTTCATACCAACTATTTTCTTGATTAACAGTACTAGAGATATCTCTATTGTGGTCCTCAATATTCATTTTGCATTCTTTTTCTCTTTTTTTTAAGAAGTTATTTTTAACTTCTTATTTTCTCAAAAAATTTAAAATTTTGACCGTTATTTCTCTAGTACCCCAACCCCAAACTTAAACCTTGCTCACTTACAAGAGCAACCCCAAACTTATTCTTTTTCATGCAGCTTTAGAACTAAAAATTTCTACCTAACTCAAAAGAGAGGCTGGAAAGATGTAATCTTTCAAGTCATATAGCTAATAAACAAGGCTAAGTCACTGAAAGATGGGCTAAGGTCAAAGTGGTTAGCAAAGGAGTTTTACCTATTACTACAAGGTGCTTTTAAAAAGGCTCAGAGTTCATAGAAAACAACTACCTCTATGTATGTAAATCAAACAAGACAAATTGAACTAGAAATAGTTCAAACCTGATAAAGCAATAATGCATGAATACACTAAATGAAAGGAATAGTGAATAGTGGAAATATTTTTGCTCAAACCTTACTAGTTAAGGTATCTGAAGGCTAAGTACAAGTATGTTGATTCCTCTTTAATCCTTTGTTTTCAATTCGCAAGTCACTTTCCTTACAATCAAGTTTCATATGATGTACTTTTGGTTTATCTATTCAATGCTAAAGTTGCAATGTTTGTAAATCTAAAAGAAGCAGCAATAGAAAACTCATTCGTTAAAGACAAACATGATTAAAATCATACAATGGGGAAAAGTACTTATAAGTGTTGTTACTCCTCATTGGGCATACATCATAAAAAAAACTTCTAGAAATTTAAAACTTGTTACATGTCTTCGTCACATGTTATCATCGTGAAAAATATCATGCATGTCATTCATGATATTGGTGAAATCATTATTTTGTCGGGTCCATTCTGCTCGGATGTGGTATCTTCTATTTTCTTGCTATTGATCTTGATTTCTAAAATAATTCTCCATTTCTTTGGCGCTTGCAAAACGTGCTCTTAAACTTTGGGCCGCCATGTAGCCTTCTTGTTGGTTGTGTAAGTCTCTGAATACTGGTGCGAATCTTAGTGCTTCAACATACAAGGTGGGTGAAACTTCTGTTATCTATCTTGTTACTCTCACTACATGAGCTTCCATCCTTCTTTGAAATTTTAATGCCTGTTGATTTTCTTGAACTTGCGCCGCCTGCTGCTGGACCCGAGGTTGGTAGAATTCTTCTTTGTTTCTTGCTTGGTTATCCTCTTGATCTTGTTGACCTTTTCCTACTGGGTGATTATGTTGAATCCTTCTAATTTCTGAAACATTGATGTGTGCTTTTGGACCTATCATCTCGTCATCTACGTAGGTGGGTACTCTGGCTCTCCTGCAGAATTCATTAATATCACATAAATACCCACAAGCTTGTTGTGCAGCGTTAGATATATTTTTAATATTTTCAGAAATTAAGTACCCTACATTAATAGGCTCACTCCTTAAAAGAGCCAAAAGTGATAAGCACCGCTTCGAAAAAAATCGTGACTGATTAGAAGCATCTTCTAGAGTTTGCACAAAGAATGAGGTCCATGCCCTAGGGATTTGGCGAAATTCAACAGTTCTAAGCCGCAATGTTAAGCCACACCCAATTACCCATTCAACCTCAGGTCTACATAAATAAACATCTTATAAGACACCATGAGATCACATACGGGAGGAGGTTGAAGATTCTTAATTTCTGGGCCATGGTTTCGTTTATAACACGATGCTCATTTTTATAGGTCCTAAGAGCACATACGGGAGGAGGTTGAAGATTCAAAATAGAATCAATAGCACTAGCAGAGTAGTCGATGTACTTACCTTGTACATATGAAGTATAAGAGACCACATCAATAAAACCAACATTTTCATAAAATTGTTTTGTTGGTTATATGAATTAAATCATTAAAACTTACCTATTGTCGATGTTGCGACATTTCCACCACTTCTTTTAAACCCCTCAGACGATCACATACAAAATCTATTTCTTTCATGATATGGTAGTCCACCAACTTTAAATACCTTTCAACATTTTCTTCCGAAATAAACTTCAAATTTGGAAAAGTTGGGGCATTTAGTGCGGGAGTAGCACATGATAATGAACCTCTTTCAACTCTGCCTCTTTTCGGACCCATTATGCCTGCAACAACACCCAAAAATAACAATTGCAAAAATAAAATATTAAGTAGAAGATGTTTATTATAATAGCTTTAGGGTTAAGAGATATTAGAGAAAAGGGATGTGAGGAAAAGAGATTTGAAAATATCTATTTATAGGAAAATTTACATTCTCATCGCGCGCGTCATGCATTCATCGCGCATGATGCTAACAATTCTTCCAACCTCTCTATCGTGTGTATCGTGCATCCATCGTATGCATAATATTAACGGATCCCAGATACTCCAACGTCTCTATCACACGTGTTATGAAGACATCGAGCACGCGATATAGCCCTATCACCCGTGTGATAGGCTGCATGATTTTTCTAGGGGCTTTCCTTTTTTATTTTCTTCCTTTCCTTTCATATTTCTTTTCTTTACTTTATTTTTCACATATGTTATTTTCTTTACATATAACATACAAAAATTAACATGTTTTAATTAAATAAAATAAAATAATTTTTTAAAAAAAAACACTTACTGATGGGTTGCCTCCCACCCAGTGCTTATTTACCGCCATTAGCTTGACGATCCTTTCCTAAGGCACGTTAGGTGCAAGGGATACCCTCACGCTGAATAATTGTCCTTTATTCATTTGTTTGTCTTCAATCTGATAGCATGTTTCCATATCATCTGCATACGGTGTCCATTCATAAGCATTAAACACCACTTTTTCATTATTGAACTTCAAGCTAAGTTCGACTATTTCTAAATCTATTAACACTTTCCCGGTCGCCAAGAATGGGCGTCTGAGAATAACTGAACCACCTATGTCTCCCTTCATATCTACTACCACAAAATTTGCAGGAAAAACTAGACCATCAACATGTAATAACACATCTTATAAGACACCATGAGGATGAGTAACAAATAAATCAGTTAAGGTGAGAGTTATATTACTAGGTATGATCTCTCCCAAATTTAACTCTTTCTCCTTATTAAGATGTATTAAATTAATACTCTACCTTAAATCACATAGAGAATGTGGGATCTCTACCCCACCAATATTACAAGAGATGGTAATCTTACCTGGATCCTTCAGTTTTGTTGCCATTGTTTAGAGCAATGTCGTATCACATTTCTCAGTCATATTTACCTGCTCTATATCCAGCTTCTGCTTTGTACTAGTTAATAACGTCTTCATCAAGCTTGGTTAACATCTCTTTAAACCTGGTAAACAACCCTGCCTCATCTCCCTATAGTGGTTTCTTCTTAATGAATGCATATGGCAGTTTTACATAATCGAGTAGGTCTGGGTTAAGGTCATTAAGAATTTTTTTCTTAGTCCTTCTTCAAGGGGAGTTTTTTTTCTATCAATTGCTCAATGGTAATCCCCTTCTCAACTTGGTCACTCTATTTTTCACTCACCTCTTTCTCAGACCCCACTTCATCCTCTTCAATCAGGTCTCATTTTTAGGATTATCCATAATGTTTCCCATAAATCCTCTACTAGAACTAGGTAAATAGGCTATTTGCTGAGATAACTGACCAATTTACAACTCCAAATTTTTTATAGGTGCATCATGGTTCTTACTCATTGTTTCATGCTATTTATTTACCTGTTCAAAACTAATATGAGTGGCCTGAATGAATTTTTTGAGGGTCTCCTCAAGGGGTGAAGGTTTCCTTTGGGTTGAAGCCTGTTGATTTTGCTGAACACCTTGATTAACACTTATATTATAATTATTGCTCCATTTGAAGTTTGGGTGATCCTTCCATTCGCGATTGTAGGTGTTAAAATATGAAATATTTTTTTGGAAAGATGAAAATTTAGCTTCTTCACTCGACCCTTCCAAAGATCACATTCCATTTGCATGTCCCTCTCCATAAAAATCACATTTCAGTGCTTGGACCTAAATCACGTTAGCTTGACTCAAGCTGCTTTTAGCTAGCTTTTCATTCAATAGTTCAATTTGAGCTAAAAGTGTAGTATGAGTATCAATAACTAACATACCTTTTGGTGTGCCTATAGTTTCAGTTTTCACTGATTTTTCACTCTTTGAACGAAATTCATGTAAGCACATATTTTCAATCAAGTCTTTAACTTGTGGTCCTATCATGATTCTGATGATCTAGAAATATGCTTGTTTGACCCTTGAGGCCTTTAATAAAATTTTGCATTTGCTTCATGTTATGATTTGGGCACCTGTTTAATAAAAGTTTAAACCTTTCCCATGAGTCATACAACAATTCAGTTTCATGCTGCTCAAAGTATGTGATATCAGCTCTTCGTTCAGCAAATTAGGTGGTGGTAAAAAATATCTCCAAGAATTTATTCTTCAACTCTTTCCATGTCCATATAGTTCCAATTGGAAGGCAAAGCAACCAATCTTTATCTTTTCCAATTAGCGAGAAACTAAACAACCTCAACTTGACTTGGTCTTCAGTGATATCATTTGGCTTGCATGTTGAGGTTGTTTCATAGAAGCGAGCATGGTGCTCCCAGAAGTCTTGATTTGCATTCTCGTCGAACGAATTATCTTTCAAACCTAAAAGCACATAAATTTCTATGTCAAAGTTAACTGGGTTTTCTGATACAAACACTCTAGAAATAAGTCCTTCATCAGTCCTTTTGCAGTAGTCCCCCATAATGGATGGTGGTGGTATATCTTCCATGATGATTTCCTCTTTGGAGTCCGAAGAAATCAGTGAATTGTCTTCTACTAACATCCTTTGAGTTAGAGTCTCTTCTCTAACCTCTCTCCTAATGGCACATGCACTCCTTTCAATTTCGGGATCAAGTGGTATCAATTAAGATCCTGAGTTGTGCACACACAAACAAGAAATGCCTCAGTAGCATTGTAATTAAACATTACGAGAAAACAAAAGTATAAACAAAAACTAAATAAGAAAAATGTTGCACAAGCTTTACCTTGTTGAAATTATCAATATTCCCCAACAACAACGCCAAAAACTTGATGACTCCCCGACAAGTGTACCGATAATGTTGTAGTAATAAAAAGAGTATTGGATCCATATGGACTGCTATTTAACAAAGCAATAGTTATGCAAGTATAAAAAGTAACAATTGGAGGGAGGGTTTCAAGTTTGCAGTTGAAAATAAAAGACGTGTTATGACAATTTAGAGAAAGTGGTAAGGTTTTGCTTAGAATCCCCTATTTCTCCCTTGTTGATATCTATTGCATTACATAAATCAAGCATCATTATATTTCCACAGCGTGTTAACAAGAACACTATACCCAATCGCTTGGTGTATGGCAAACTGATTTCTACTAGAAGTCTCATATCCCTATTCAACCGGCGTAAATGAAATCAAACGATGATGCAATATGTTAACTCTAAGGCTACTACTCAAGGTCTACTATCCCTATTCAACCAACGTAAGGGTCAGTATTCTCTATACGTCCATAATCACATTAACAAAGTATCTCAAATAATTCACTTTATGTAAAAGAAGCAATTAAATAGAAATATAACTAAGATAATTCTAGCAACATCAAATTAAACATATGTGTAGCGGTAAATTCATGACCATTAAGCTATGGATAAACTTAACGTCAATAAAACCAGAGTTGCCACCGCGCTTTTATAATTTCCAAAGGAAAAGGGAAAAGTACGAACAAAACCCAAAGATAAGAATTTTTCAAATCAAAACTAATAAAATGCCAGAGATTATAGGTAAGGGGGTTGGTTACACAGAGGGAAGGTGTTAGCACCCAAAGTGTCCTAGGTACTCCTAGGGAGTCCTTTTTATGTGCGTATGTGTGTTGGTATAAAATGATGTTTGAGAAAAATAGAGTGTGGGGATGAGAAAAGAATTTATTAGTTATACTTTTGTGTTTGACAAGACCTTCGGACTTGTGCCTACGTACCAACATAAAAATGAGGGACCAAAACCTCGTAGTTCGTGGTATCAATTTCAAAATGAGTGGATTTCTTTTAATTAAAAGTTAAGTTTAAAAGACGCACAAAAGGCCCAAAAGTTTGAATGAGTTTTAGTTCTTTTTGTCTTTTGAAATTTTAAGTCAATATGGTTAAGTTTATTTACAAGTTTGATTTAAGAAAAAGAGTTTTAAAAAAAGGCAAAGGCATAAGGCCAAAGTTTCTAGTTTGCAATAAAGTCTAAATTTTAAAATCACAAGCAAAGAAAGTTTTTGAAAAAGGGGGAGAGATTTTGAAATTTAAGAAGTGGGAGGAGATGAAAAGACTAATCCTAAGCATAAAATTAAAAGTTAAGAGTTGAAAAGATCTGGTCAATGGAATGCAATCCAACAGACAAGAATGTCATATAGAAAATCCACTTTCCCTTTGGACTTTGAATCAAGCAATAATCAGCAAACAATTAGCAATATGAAGAGCAAGGCATCAAATAAAGATGGCCACATCCAAGCAGACAAATCCATAACTAACAATCTTCTTTGTCTTCTCATGTATCAGATGAAATACTTCTTGATTTTTGCTCAAAATAAGGTGTAACATGAGATCAAAATAACAATAACTTGGTCAAATCACAATAACTGGTCTCATAAATGTTGGCATTGGCTAAGTCCTTTTGCATATGGAACATTGCCTAATTCTAAGTCCCAAAAGCTCATATCAAATCCAACAGTCCACACAAACATTTTTTAGGGTTTTTATTGTTTATTAAGTATTTTAAGGTCCTAAGACCACAAAGACAAACAAAGTGCACAAACAAATATATACAATCACAATATGTGGCTCAAATGAGCAAAGTAAAAATGACATAAACATAAACAATTTAAATGCTATGTGAATGACAAATGAATGGTAAATGACATGAAATTAAATTGCATAAAGTAAATAACTTGAAAGTAAAAGTTATATTAATACAAGTTAGTCAAATGTTAGTTGATTAGATGTTAGTGATGTTTTTCTTTTCAATTTGATTAAGTCATTCTTTGGAGAACACTCAACCATCTCTTCATAAGCATGGATTCTTGAACCAAGACATCTTCCAAAGGAAGGAAAAAATTCTAAGTTTCCATACAATACCATGAAATATGGGAGACTTACAATCTCACTTACTAGAATGCTATGCCTTTAGGGTCAAATTTAGCTCCATGTTAAGCAATCGTAATTGGACTTATGTAGAAGTCACAACTATCTGAGGTCGGACAATAAAAATTTAGGTGCTAATGCATGTTAGAGGTTTGGTATAATGAACCAAACTCCTAAAACATATCACACACTAAAAAAACAAATCAAAGGGGTGAACCTATCTCATCCATACTTGTATTGGTTCATCTAACACAAGGTTATTGATGAATCAATTAGCCTTAGGATTTTGAGATTTCATTGGTCAATGAAAGGGATGGGATAGAATAGGATTGAAGATGAAGAGGGATGAGGGATGAGAGAAATACAAATTGGTCATGGTAGGAATTTTATCAAATTAAAATCATTCATTCATTTTCGAAGATGAAATGTACATTTCATCAATCCCCTAAATCCAATGATTTTAACTTAACAAAAGTCAAATCAACCTTGACCAAGGCCTAAACATATAGTCAAACATCACAAGTCAATAAAAATGACTCAACATAATTTCTATACAATTAATCAATTAAAAATCAAATTAAAAATACATTTAAATTAAATTTAGTTTGGTCAAAACCTAAAACCTCTTCAAAATACCAAATAAATGGCCAAGAGATTTATCCTAGGCCAAACAAGGTCAAAGGACCTTAGAAAAAAAATTTCATGATTTTTTGAAAAGTCAGAACTATTTTTAAACAATTTAAAATATGCACAAAAACAATTAATTCATGAAAAATATCAAAATTAATCCAAAAAATAATTTTAATTCAGAAAATGAAAGAGAAAAATATTTAAAGATTTTTGGTGAAAGTCCCATATTTTTTGGATTAAAAATGAAATTAATATGAATTAATCAAAATAACTCAATTAAATGAAAAATCAGAAAATACAAAAAAACAAGGGTCATCAGATCTCCCTCATTGATTGAGGTGGCAGATATGATGGCCACACGCGCGCGTTCCACCATACACCAAGTCACATGCGTTGTAAGTGTGGTAATCAGAACCAAGGGCTGAGATTAAAACATTTTGAATGGATCATGTGGTTGAGAGGTGTGACAACACACCACCGAAGCTAGGGCTCCGGTCTTCTTCTCCGGTGGACCGCACCGGACTGGTCCACCATCAACCATCACCAAAATGAAAAACAAAGACATGGATTTCAAGAAAAAATGATCAGGAGCTCGAATCTGGCCTCAATTTTCTCCAATTCCAAGTATATAAAAAGATACAGGGATTTAAATTTTGAGGATCATGAACATAGTTGCTTTGATTTGACCTCAAAACAACTCAATCTTGTTGCCTACATTGGTAGGACTTCAGCCAACCAAAAATCACAAAAAATGGTGAAGAATTGAGAGAGAATCGAAGAGATGAAGTTTCTGAAAAATCACCTTCGAGTTGATCTAATTTCACTTGATCTTGATATGGATTTACTTGCTTTCTCTTCCTCTTACTTGCAGAAGCCAATTAAGATGAAAAGGGAAGTGAATTTCTGGAGTTTGAACTTCCAAATAGAAGATGAAGTTCAAGCTCGATTTCAAGAGAAACCTTCAGAAATCCTATGGAAACGAGGGTTTGGATCAGTCTAGCAAAGCTTGGACAGGGTGTGGATGTAGTTTCTGAAGCCATGAGCTTGTTTAGATAGGCATTGGAATTAATTTTTGCACCACTTGAAATTTTCCAAATTTGGAAACTAACTTGCATGGATGCATGGGCAATGATTTGGGCCTAAGGAATGATGCAATCCATCTCCAATTCGTGTGCAATTGATGCTGAAGTCATTACAATGAAGCATGCAAATAAGAATAATCACTTGAATCCAAAACTTGCCAAAACAAATCCCACAATGGAGTCATGCGCAAGTCCCTCAATTTTGACCCAAATGAGATGATCTTGGACTTCTTGGAAAAGTGAGATCAAGGGGAACAATTTTAATGTTGAACTCGTTTTCAGTTGAAGCTTGAATCATGAAGAATTTTAGGGTGGAAGTTTGGAAAATCAAACATATTTGAAAATTTTCTAAGTACCAAGTCAAATGTTCACTTCTTCCACCTTGAATAACTTTTGATATGGACTTCAAATGGAAAATGTTCCTTCATCTAAGTTGTAGTGCTTTCAAACCTCTTTAATGTGGTCACCAATTTGACCTCGTTTGGATTTGGCATGAAGGAGTTATGCATTTTAGAAGTTGAGGAAAATCACTTGTTCAATGGTAATTGCCCAAAATGACCTATAATGTTTCCTCCTTGCACATGCACTTTCAAGTTGAATTTGAACTTCCTCCAAACATAAAAGTTAAAGTATACATCTTGAATATGATCATGGAATTTTAATGGCTTTCATATCATAAAAAATGAGCAAGTTATGGTCTTGGGAAGTTGACCTTCAAACTAGGGTTCACACAAAATGACCTATAATATTTCATAGTAAAAAATGACTTTCCAAGCAAAATGAGCTCTTGACATCAACATTAAAGTTGTTTGAAATGTCATTTTGAGTAACGTTTATCTTGTAATAATTTTCATATGACAAAAATTGTATGAGATAGTGTCTAGGGAACCCTAGTTTTGACCAATTGACTTTCTTTGGTCAAACACCACGAACCATCTTGCTAGCTTGACATTTCTTGACTTTTGGGACACATGGAGGATCATATATGCATAATATTATGTATCATGAAGTATACCTTGAAATATTTGATCAAATGGTGAAGAAACTTGATGGGGAAGTCACACAAGATATCTAGATGAATTAGGGTTTCCAAGGAAAACAAGCTTCCAACTCTTGATGAATTCTTGATCAAAATGATATGTGAAGACTATGGGGATCCATATATGATGTATAGAGTCATTGTGAAGCATCTCTATATTAGTCTCCTTGCATTGAGGGTCTCAAACCCTAGATATGAGCTTGATGGAGCATAAGTGAGCACACACACTACCTACAAAAGTAACAAACTATACATTGACATATTTTTGGTATTTTGATTAGTAAATAATGAAAAACAAAGTATGATACAATCAAATGTGCTTGGTGATCTCTCCCAATGCAATCCCAAGGAATGAAGGATAAGGAGGATGCCAAGGTGTGATCCCAAAGCCAATGCATATGATGAGACAACATGAGGGATCTTAGGGTCAAAATTGGGGTCTTACAGCTTCCCCTATTTAAGGACATTCTAACTGAGGATGATGAAGGTTAAAATATTCGTATCGACTCAGTAGAATGGACTTAAATAAAAACATATAGAAATAAATTTTTGTCCCTAAGAGACCTCATGATGCATATGATGTGAAAATGCTAAAATAACCTTTATGGGGAAAATATTGCCACAAAGGAAAAGAAATCCGGAGAGACTGGAAGTCCACAGGAGCATAATGCATTCTATAAGGAAAACTCATTGGGGAGACAGAGACTCTAGGGAATAAAAGTTGTGCGTAGGCCAGGTTACGACTAAAAAAACTGCTGGAGACACGAGGGGAATTCCATGAAAATAAATCAATGGAAGGACTCGGTCGGGGGTAAAGGGAAAATCTGTAGGGGAAGCGGGTAAATCAGAACAAAACTGAAATACTCGAACCGAATAGGGGATTGACGACTTCACTGAGGAAATACGCACTCAAACTCAACTGGGGAAGAATGAACTTCAACACAGGAGTACCAGAAGTATATTATCCATTATTGGCTACTGAGTAGGAAGCTAACATACCCTGACAGAGAGGCATCCATTACCAGTTAGGGTAAACATACCAAGGATGACTCGATGAGGAAAAAGAGGTGTGTTCATTACCGGATACTGAGTAAGAATAAACTGCTGGGGAAAATATCAAATAGGATTTAAAACTACCGGTTACTGGGCAGAAGACCACAGAAAGAGAATATTTGTCACTAGCTAAAGTGAACATATCAAGGATAAACTCAAGGGAAGCATATCTGTCATTGATTAAGATGAACATATTAAGGATAGACTGCTGGAGGAAAGTAGGAATTATATCTATTAGTTACTAGATAGAATACCGAAGAGAAAATATCCGACACCGGTTAGGATGAACATATCAAGGATAGACTCAGCCGGGGAAAACAGGATTTACAACTACCAGTTACTGGGCAGAAGACCGCAAAGGGGATAAAATCCTTCATTGGTCAAGATGAACATTTCAAGGATTAACTCTCTGGAGAATGAAATAGGGATTACAACTACCTTTTTACTGGGTAGAAAACCGCAAAGAGAATATCCGTCACCGATTAAGATGAACATATCAAGGATAGACTCAGAGGAAAAATATCCATCATCGGTTAGGATGAACATATCAAGGATATACTACCTGGGGAGACGTAAAACGAATCCGCTGGGGAAAAGTAAGATGAAGTAGATTACTATTACCGGGTATTGGATAAAGGTAAAGTACTCGTAAATAAAAGAGAATAATACCAGTTACTGGGTAATAGACTTTCGGGGGACCAAAAGTATCCATCTAGGTAAGAGCTAGAAAGAAACGGTCAAATAAAGACTCGACTCGATGAGAACATAACTCTAGGGGAGTGGTTCCATCCAGACAAACAACTGGGGAGGAAGCTGAAATAATAATCGTCCATGAGGAAATAACTCAGTGGGGAATGAGAAAGGTTAAATTCTTTCTGCTTAAGGGGCCGACACTCTACAATTGAGGGAGGACAGACGCACCAAATCTGTATGGAGAAATAATATCACCATGGTGAAGGATCAGAGTAATAAGGAATCAAATGCAATAACAATGCATAATGAAATATCTGATGTATGAATGTATATGTATATATGATTGATGATTATGCTGACAAAGCAATCACAAAGGATACAAATGTCACTGATCTGAATCATCGCTACAATACTCGACTAATCTCGATAGGATGGAGGCATCGACTGGAGAAAAACCGGGGATGAATATAAGTCCTCCATCTCGGAATATCTTAAACACTGCTAAGGATCCGAATTATCAGCTCTGCGGGGAATTTTAGGTCAACACCATACCAAATGGGAGACAATCTTGCAGAGGACCAAAATACTGCTCCAAAAACAGTGCTGACGGGGATCAGGAGTGAACTCTGCTGGGGACTTGCGGGAAATAAAACTCTATGCTGGATCTACACAAACCGTTGGGAATGGGCGCCTACAACTCAGATGGGGAGGCTGACACAAACTCAGTTGGGGAGACTAATTTGTCGTTGGAGGGGGGGTGATCAAATCAACTGCTTGGGGAAGACCAACAATGCTCCTCACTTTGGTACTCACCGGTTCTCAGGCTGCTGTTGATATTCCTTATTGAAATCAATTGATTTTAAAAGTAATTGCTTTTATTATTTTAAGAAAAATGATTTTTATTATTTCAAAGTTTCAACATTATCATCATAAAATTCAATTCTACTTAGCTGAAGAATAAACAAGAGTAGAAAAATTGGATAAAAAGCTCAACTTTATTCAATAGGATGGTAGTCTATAAATGACAAGACTCCATAGATCTTTACAAAAGTTGAAAAATGGTAATTTACATGGAAAAGGGCTATATTGAATAAAATGATCATTAATCCTTCTACCAATTTCAATATCCACTGTGTTCTTGGCTTCGGTTGAGGATGAATCAGAGTTGATTGACTTGCTCAAAACTATTCCAAAACTGGAGATCAACCGAATGCAGTTACTTGCCATAATCCCTAATTTTGCATAGATTGCCCCAAGGTGGGGGTACTTAATCTATCGGGATAAATTTTTTGTTTTATGTCTCTAATTTTTGCCTGGATCTCCCTTTCGGGTTTTTAGTCCACCGAGATGCTCCTTTTTTCCTAAGCCGCCATTTCGGGTTTTCAACTTAGCGAGTTGTTCTTTTCTTTTTAGACGAAGTATTTCTTGACTGCATCGACACTCACAGGATGCATGAACTCTTCACCATCCATAGTTGTAAGAATCAAAGCACCGCCTAAAAAAGGCTCTCTTAACAACATATGTGCCTTCATAATTAGGAGTCCATTTTCCCCTAGCATCTGGTTTGAAAGATAAAATCTTCTTTAGCACAAGGTCACCTTCTCTGAACACACGAGGCCTGACCTTCTTATCGAATGCTTTATTCATTCTCTGATGGTATAACTGACCATGGCACATGGCAGTCAACCTCTTCTCTTCAATTAAATTCAGTTGATCGTATCTGGTTTGGCACCATTCAACTTCAGTCAACTTGGCTTCCATCAAAACACACAATGATGGGATATCAAACTCCACGGGGAGCATAACTTCCATACCTTAAACAAGTGAGAAAGGGGTTGCCCCTGTTGAAGTGCGGATGGATAGACGATACCCATGAAAAGCAAATGGGAGCACCTCATGCCAATCCTTATATGTCACAACCATTTTCTGAATGATCTTATTGATGTTCTTATTTGTAGCTTTAACATCCTCATTCATCTTAGGCCTGTAGGGAGAAGAATTATGATGTGCAATCATGAAGTCTTTGAAAAGAGCTTCCACCATATTATTATTCAAGTTCGATCTATTATCAGTAATGATCTTACTTGTCACACCATAACGGCATATAATATGATTCTTGATAAACCTCACAACAATTTGCTTGGTCACATTCGCATACGATGCCGCTTCAACACACTTGGTGAATTAATCTATCCACGCATCTGAGAAAAACCATATCGAAATTTCTCTTGTAAAGCACATCACCATTTAGGTAGAAATTGCCATATAATCTTCTCAAAGTCTTCTTATCTTTCAAAGATTCCCCAGGCGGGTAAATCTGACTTTGGAGAAAACACTTGATATCAAAATACCACGGCTTTTCATCTTTGACTTCTTCAACAGCAAACACATGAGTTAGCCTATCAAGACGCATCATAGTCAAATTAGGAACTTCATTCTAGAATTTTACCATAATCATTGAAGTCAATGTTGCAAGAGCATCTACCATCCGGTTTTCATCTCGAGGGATATGATGAAACTCAACCTTTGTAAAGAAACTTGAAATCCTCCTCGCATAGTCTCTATATGGTATAAAACTGGGTTGATTTATCTCCCATTCACCTTTGATCTGATTTACAACCAAATCTGAATCTCCATAGACGTCAAGATACTTGATTCTGAGATCAATGGCCTCTTCAAGCCACATAATGCAAGCTTCATACTCAACCTATTATTTGTACACTTGAAAGTTAATCTAGCTATAAATGGAAAATGAGTGCCTTGAGGATTAATAATCACTTCCCCAGTGCCATTGCCGTACTAATTAACAGCTCCATCAAATACCATGCCCCAATGGGAACCAGGTTCTGGCCCTTCTTCAAGCAATGATTCATCACAATCTTTCATCTTTAAGTACAAAGTCTCTTCGTCAGGAAAATCAAACTGTACTGACTGATAATCTTCAATTGGTTGGTGAGCCAAATGGTCATCCAAGACGCTACCCTTAATAGCTTTTTGAGATCAATATTCGATATCATACTCGGATAACAACATCTGCCAACGGGTAATCCTCCCAGTAAGAGCAGACTTCTCAAAGATGTACTTGATTGGATCCATCTTGGAAATTAACCAAGTAGTATGATTCAGCATATACTGAAGCAGACGCTTAGCATCCCAAGCCAATGCGCAATAAGTCTTTTCAAGCACACTCTTTCTTATTGAGGTTGTAAATAGCACACTCTTTCTTTCCAGTTTCATCTTGTTGACGAAGAACACAACCCATATCTCTTCAAGCATAGTCAAATACATGATCAATGGTCTTCCTTCAATAGGTGGAGACAGAATCGGAGGCTCAAGAAAATACTCTTTGATACTGTCAAAAGCTTTATGGAAATCTTTGGTCCAATCACAAGACTGATCTTTCCGAAGAAGCTTGAATATAGACACACATGTGGCAGTCATATGCGATATGAATATCGAGATGTAATTCAAGCGGCCGAGAAAACATCTGACTTGCTTCTTAGTTTTAGGCATAGGTATTTCTTGTATTGCTTTGACCTTGGCAGGATCAACTTCAATACCCTTCTCACTGACAATAAAGCCCAACAACTTACCAGAACGAACACCAAAGGTGCACTTATTGGGATTCAAGCAGAGTTTGTACTTTCTCAAACGCTGGAATAACTTCAACAAATGCTCAACATGTTCTTCTTCATTACTTGATTTAGCAATCATATAATTGACATAAAATTCGATCTCTTTATGCATCATATCATGAAAAAGAGTGGTCATAACTCTCTGGTATGTTGCACCAACATTCTTTAAACCGAAAGACATCACTCTATAACAGAATGTTCCCCAGGGAGTAATATATGTGGTCTTTTCCATATCTTCGGGTGCCATTTTGATCTGATTATAACCGGAAAATCCATCCATAAATGAAAAGACTTTGAGTTTAGTTGTATTGTCTACCAGGATATCAATGTGTGGCAGAGGAAAATCATCTTTCGGACTAGCTTTGTTCAAATCTCTATAATTGACACACATACGGACTTTTCCATCTTTCTTAAGAACAAGCACAATATTGTCCACCCACTGCGGATACTCAGCGGTAACAAGAAAACCAGCATCAATCTATTTCTACACTTCCTCTTTGATCTTCACTGCCATATCAGGATGAGTTCTCCTCAACTTCTGCTTGACTGGCGGGCATTCTGGCTTCAACAGAAATCTATGCTCCACAATCTCAGAATCTAACCCAGGCATGTCTTGATAGGACCAAGCAAACACATCAGAATACTCTCTAAGAAGATCAATCAACCCCTTCTTAACTTCTGGACACATCTGAGACCCAATCTTGAATTCCTTGAGATCATCTTCGGAACCTAGGTTGACTAACTCAATCTGTTCTGCAAACAACTGAATGGCTTTTTCGTCATGCTCAAGTAAACGAGATGATTCATCAGATACTTATTCATCATCAATCTCTTCCTTAGCCTCAAACACAGGGAACTCAAAGTTTGGAAAGGGAGTAGGATCATTGTATTCAATGGGTTTGGGAACCAACCTGCATAATGATTTGATATCTTGATTTTAGAGAAGTGAATTATGACCAAATATTATGCAGATGAACAATTATTATTTATTTATGTTTTTTGTGATTACCATTTTCAGAAAAGAAAAAACTAACAATAAAACATCATAAATGTGGATGAATAGAATTGTATTTTATTAATGATAATTGAAAATTCCTAATAATATTCACTTCTCCCTTAGGCATAGGTGTCGCAACGAAGATGCGAAACGAAACAACCGGCGAGAAAAGAAGACAGAAGAGTCACCACCGTTCGTTATTTATCCCAAAGGAGGGAAAGGAAACGATCAAAGAAAACCTGAAGAGAAAGGAAAAGACAAGGTCTCGCAACTAAGTCTTGGGTTTGGGAGTCGATTATGCAAAGGGAAGGTATTAGCACCCCTACGCATCCGTAATACTCTACGGGATCCACTCTTGTTGTTCTAGCTTAAAGGGTGTAGGTTTATCTAAAGTACTATTTATTGAAAGGAGGTTAGAAGAAAATGACTCGCATGGATGTCGCATCCACTGCATACGTATCTCATCTGAGTATGAGAATCAGAGTCTTCGTAGCTTGGCTACCTATGGGTTAAAGAGAAGTGTCCTCGCTAAGACATCGCGTCTTATGCCTACGTATCTCATCGGGAATGAGAATCAGAGCAAAACGTAGTTTAGCTAACTACGGGAACAAGGGTCTCGATTGCAACTAGGGTAAGAGAAAGGGAAGGTCTCGATCGCAACGAGGGCGAGAGAAAAGGAAGGTCTCGATCGCAACGAGGGCGAGAGAAAAGAATCGCAACAAGGGCGAAAGCAAGACAAGGATTAGTTGTTAGTCGTCAGTCAAACTCGGCAAGACATCGCGTCTTGTGCCTACGTATCTCATCTGAACATGAGAATCAGAGTTGCCGTAGTTCGGCTAACTAGGGGTTAAGGATTGCCATCTGAACATGGACTTACAAAAGAGGACACCAGCTGTGTCAAAGGAAAGTGGGCAATGTGTTCAACGTCCTAACAGTAGGTGTCACAGCTCGCTGAATCGAGTCTTAGGCAGTTACCTCTTTGCAATAGAACAGACTGACATGCCACAGGATCGGAGACGCACGGAAGGTCTAAAAGTGGGGAAGCTCTGCCATAGAGTTGTCATGCAATGTGGACCTATGTGTTAGTATTTACAGAAGGGAACATCTACCTAATGTTAGCATGCAAAGAATAAGGGAATTCTACCTATGTTATCATACAGAGGGTTCTACCTAATGGGTGCTACCTAAATGGAACAAGAGTCGACGGATGGAGCAAGGAGAGGAGCAACGGATAAGGGTAGATGGTGATGCCAGAAGCAATTGACTTACAAGAGAAATGGCGATGCATGAAGCAATCGACTTATAAAAGGATAGATGAATACGTGCTGGTTCTGTTAAGTTTTGAAAATGATTACTCGACGTTGGATCGAGTTTTTGATCTTGTTTTGAAATGATTATCGGATGTTCTTTTTAATTCTTGTATTAACAGATGAATAAAGAATGAAAGAATAAATATTATACACTTCATGGGAGAGGGGTACATTTGTTATGAATGGGGATTGTTCATGGCAATCAAACAATAAGAATATATGCCTCATACATCATACAAGTAGGCAACAGTTATCAATCAGATCAGATAAATAAACATGGATATAATCAAATCAAATGATCAAAGAGTGAAATAATGAAGCATTAAACAATGTATGGGAGTGTTCGCTGTTGATTTTGGCGAACAATCTCTGGTTTTCCAAAACTTGTCGAATTGGGTTACTTGCAGGATTAACCACACAAATCCTAGGACATGTGCAAATTTAAATAACTTTGTAACTCTTTAGAACAACCTTTGTATCCTTTATTTGGTTTACTAAGTCTTTCATGTACGAAAGATAAGTGGCGAAAAGTAAATGTAAACTTAACAAGACTAAGATAAATGGCGAAGAATAAATTGCATAAAGTAAATGCAAAGGATAAATGACTGGTAAATGTAAAGGAAAATTGGTAAAGAACTTTGAAATTTATAAGATAAAACTTTAAAGAAATGGTGTTTATTCACACGTACATTTTCCAGATAAGACTCTTTTCTCTCACACGGGTACTTTGAGTATTTTGCAGGAATTTTGTACAAGTTTTCACACATTTATATTCTTTAGTCAACTGCTTTATCACCAGTTCAGAGTCACCCATTATTTCGACTCTTGTTGATTATTTCTCCTGACAGAATTCCAACAAAATTCAAGTACAAAGTTGAAAGTTTGTGTTCAAATAATGAAGCAGAATATGAAGCTTTGATTGTTGGACTTGAAATATTGTTGAAATTGGGGGCAACAAGAGTCGAAATAATGGGTGACTCTGAACTGGTGATAAAGCAGTTGACTAAAGAATATAAATGTGTGAAAGAAAATTTAATCATGTACTTTGTAATAGCCAATAGACTTCTCAAGGAATTCGACAATGTGGCCTTTAGGCACATTCCCAGGGTGGAGAATCAAGAGGCAAATGACCTTGCTCAACTTGCGTCTGGATACAAAGTGTCGAAGGAAAAGTTAGAAAAGGCCATTGAAGTCAGGGGAAGAGTCACATCTACCAAATTGTCCCCATTAGATTTGGAGTCAATAAGATTAGGATATGCTGACGAAGAAAATTTTGAGATATTCAATATAGATGATTCATGAATTGAAGACTGGAGAAAGCCCATCAAGGATTATCTACAAGACCCAAATCAGAAAGCCGAAAGAAAGGTAAAATACAAAGCTTTAAGTTATGTACTTTTTGGAAACGAATTGTTTAAAAAGACTGCAGAAGGAGTCTTGTTGAAATTCTTAGGTGAAGATGAAGCTTACATAGCTTTGTCGAATATGCACAGTGGAGCGTGTGGCGCACACCAAGCAGGTCATAAAATGAAATGGTTATTATTTCGACAAGGAATGTATTTGCCAACAATGCTGAAGGACTGTGTCGAATTTGCAAAAGGTTGCCAGGAATGTCAAATACATGCAGACATACCACATGTTCCTGCAAGTGAGTTGCATTCAATTATAAAGCCATGGACATTTAGAGGTTGGGCTTTAGACTTGATTGGTGAAATTTGACCAGCCTCTTCAAAAGGGAAAAAGTACATTTTGGTTGGAATAGACTATTTTACTAAGTGGATTGAAGCCACACCATTGGTAAATGTGGATCAAGAAGCAGTTATAGATTTTATCCAAAAGCACATAATTTATAGATTTGGGATACCGGAAACAATAACAACAGATCAAGGATCTGTGTTCACTGGTAAAAATATGCAGAAATTTGCACAAGAAACAGGATTTAAACTCCTTACTTCGACACCTTACTATGCTCAAGCCAATGGGCAAGTTGAAGCAGCCAACAAGGTAGTGATAAATTTGATCAAAAAGCATGTGGGGAGAAAACCTAAAAACTGGCATAAAACTTTAGATCAAGTTTTGTGGGCTTGTCGAACATCTCCAAAAGAAGCAACGAATTCGACTCCATTTAAGTTGACCTATGGACATGATGTAGTTTTACCAGTCGAAATATATTTGCAATCAGTTAGAGTTCAAAGGCATCATGAAATCCCATCAGATATATATTGGAGTATGATGATGGACGAATTAGTTGATTTAGATGAAGAAAGGTTGCGTGCGCTGGATCTAATAAAAAGACAAAAAGAAAGAGTCGAAAAGTTTTACAATAAGAAAGTAAAATTCAAGACCTTTTTAATTGGTGATCTTGTTTGGAAAGTAATCCTTCCTATGGATCGAAAAGATGGATTAATGGGAAAATAGTCTCCTAAGTGGGAGGGACCTTTCTAGATTTTGAAAAGCTTTTCAAATGGTGCGTATGATATTGAAGAGATAGGAAAAGATTAGAGAATCTTAAAGATAAATGGCAAGTATTTGAAAAAATATAAGCCAATATTGCAAGAAGTAAAAATAGCAGTAGAATAATTGTGAAAATAATTGTGATAGCTTTGCCAAACAAAAATGGCACCAAAGTTATTACAAAGAAAGCCTCAAAGGGCTGAGAATTGTTAAATTAATTCGACTACAATTTGATACTAGCAAAAGCTTCCTTCAATGTGGCAAATTTCTTTTTCTGAAACTGGAGTCGATGATCACAAAGACTTCTGTGGGTAGAGAGAGTCTCAATCTCTTGACCAAGTTGCTGAGCCCTTTCCGCATGTCGAATACCCACCTTCAGTTCGTCGTCAATCTCATTTTGCTTAGGTTGGTGTATGGATGCTCTGCGTTTTTTCTCTTGGGAGATTTTTTCTTGAAGAACAGCTATTTGTTTCTCCCATTTCTGGATATTATCATCACAAGCAGCAACTTCTTTGATATAAGTTTCAGAAAGCTGCTGCAACTTTGAAACTTCGTCAGTCGAAGTAGCAACAGCATCCCATTCAGCAACTTGAGTCTCGGATTTTATGGAAATTTGCTGGGAGAGATCTCTTTGACGATGAAGGTCTGCAGTCGCCAAGTCAATGAGGGTCATCAGCTCCATCACAAAATTGCCAACCTCAGCAGAAGTTTCCAAGACGTTTATTTGTTTCAAAATCTTCTTAAGTTCAATATGAGCAAGGGCGTTTTCTTCTAAAACTTTGAACAAATCAACATCAAGGATTTTCGTCTTAATCTTGGTCAAGATGTTGTCAAGAGATTGCACTTCAGAAGTGGCCCCAGAGGTAGTCGAACTGCTTTGCGAAGAATCTTGAAAATTGTGATGAGTGCTAAGCATGGCCTTCAGATATTCTAAGGGTCTTTGCACCTTGAGACTCTCAAGCTCTTCGCGAGAGAAACTAGTCGAACCAGTTGATAGGACACTTCCTTTGGTCTGGTCAGGAGCGGGTTGAGTGCTTCGCCCTAAAGTTTGCCCAACATCCGGTTGTTTCGACTGGTCATCCTCATCTTTAGCAGTTTCTTCTTCATGGTCATCTTCGACCTCAGTTTCCATGTCAGTGTCATCGCCCTTATTTGCAGCATTTAATCCTGGATGAGGAGGAGAATCATCTTCAGAAGCTTCACTCATTGTAGCGTCGAATTCTGCTATAGTCTGCCTGTCATGATCATTTTTGGGGATATCTTCTTCTTGAACTATCTCTTCCAGAGTCTTCTCAAGTTCAGGATTAATTTTTGTCTGCGCCATCTCCATTGTTGATCCTTTTTTCGAATCCTTCGGAGAAGTGGACGTCGAGCTGACAGTTTTGCGAGCAGAACCACTATCAGGTTTTGGTTTGTTTTTATCTGTAGGTTTTCCTTCGACAGCCAATTGTTTCTGAAAATAATTCTAAGTTAGAAGAAAGAAATGCATTGAAGATGAACATAGATAGTCGAAATAAGGATTTACCTCAGGAATCTCAGTATTAAAACTAGATTTCCCACTCTCTGTATCCTTCGACTAAAGTTTGGCAGTTGGAGTACTTGAAGAATCTTTTTTAGCTGACTTAACAAGGGATCTTTGGGAAGAGACCCTCTTGTTTTTTGTTTTCTTCTGAGGAGGGGGGTTTGGCTCTGGAGATTCATCACCAGATTCTTCATTAGGAGCTTTCTCCTCTTCTTTCTCCTCTTCTTTCTTTCTTTTTTGGACAGGTGGGGGCTTTCGACTTACCTAGTCATGCAAACCAAAGCCGGTTAATTTCTTAAAAGGAAAAAGAATAAATGAAAAGGGTGAGGTGTATACCTTTGTCGAAGGTTTCTTAGCAGCACTTTGTGACGCTTTGACGGAAGTTTTCTTGGTAGGGATCTTTACGGCTAAGGAAATAAAGGAAAATCAGAAACAAATATAAGAAATACATGATAATACAGTTAGAATAACAAAAGAAAAATCGTGTTTTCTATTAACACCTTCAAGAATGGGACTTTCCACGCGAACGTGTTCTATTCCAATATGAAGGTGTCCTTGGTAATCGTCCAAATCATACTTAGTCGGAACGACACGCTCAGCAGGTTTTTTGTAATGTTGACGAAGAATTTTCATATAGTCCCCACAAACGAACCAATCTGGAAATGGAGGGCTTAATGCCACGCCAAACTCAGCAGTTGGTAGAGGAGGAAATTTTGGTGGATGACAGCTGAAAGCCAGGTCATAACGCGCTTCTAGTCGAACATGTGAAGGCAATGACAATTTTTCAAACCTCTCCGTCAATTTACGTTTTAGTTCTACTGCTGCTTCGCGTATGGTTCGACTAAGATCATCAGGTCTATACATGGGTTCAAAATATTTTTGAAATTTTTGTATTTCTTTAATGTGTCTTTGAATACCGTTTTTGGTCCGATCCTGCACGAAAGCAAAAGCATTTGTTAAATGTGTAATGAAGGTTGTTACGTCAAAAAATCTGGTAGAATAATAATCCTTCTACCACTCATCATACTCAGGAGTACAGAGAAACGATGGTCGAAAGATCACTGGTCGAATATCAAGAGAATCATCAGTTAGCTTCTTCGACAGCTCGTTGCTCTCATCTTCATTATGAAGGGAGTTGTAAAAGATGATAGATCCTTTCTTTAGGAAGATGGGTCGAGGTTTTATTTGAATCAAGCCAAACTGTCTAGCAATGAGATTGGGTTGGTAGACTATCAAAGCTATTTGGGTTTTGGTTACGTTATGATGGGAAAAAAGGAGCCTGGGGGTTAAAAATGATTCCCAAACATCCGAAAATATATTCTCATCCTTCTGCATTTCCAAGGGCAGTTGTTGGGTAAACCATTCAGGTCCAATTTTTCTACTAGCAAAGGGTGCCATGGTCGAAGTGAAATGATACCTTTTGGCAAACATCATGACATAACCGTTGAAAGCTTGTCGAAGGCTAATTCCTTCATCAGTGGGCGTTAGTTGCACCAACCTAGGCCATTCGATAGTCCTGTCCTTCACTTTTTCTTCGTTCACTTCATATTTTACATGAAGAGAAGCTTCAAAGGTGGCATTGAGCCATAATTGTAAAATCCAGAAAGGTCCTAACAAATTGATTTTACCTTGGTCTTTGATGGTTTTCAAAAGATTTACACTCTCACTCAAGGATTCGTAAAGATTCGCCAAAATCATTTCACTTAAGCATAGTTTGGTTCCTGCGTGAAGCTGATTGGGCATAGTGATGAATATTTTGGCAACTTGGAGGGAACGGGAGCAAAACACATATTTTGTTAGCCATAGAGTCAAAAAGGCTATATGTTTGACATCCGAGACTTCTGTGGTATCCTTGTCATGATAATGAGACATGAATAAAGAGTATGGAGCAAAGCTAGTGTCGAAAGCTATAGAATCTTCATTTAGGTTAGTGGGGTCGAAATCTATCCCATTGGGGCGAAGGCCAACGATGACTGCTGCGTCGAAGAGAGTAGGTGTGACCATCCCACAAGGAAGGTGAAAAGTGTTATAGGTACTGTCCCAAAAATAGAGTGAAGCTAAAAGCATATTGGGGCAAATGTTGGGTCCTACTCTCGACAATTGAATGAGGTCGAAAATACCTATTTCCTTCCAGAAATCTCCTTTAATCTTTTCAACCTTATCTAGCCAGGATAAATAGTCTGAAGGGTTTTTCGACCATGGACGAGTTCTAAAGATCCTAGCATAATTCAAATAAGTTAAATTCAACTCTCCATCATCAGTCGAACTTTGTGGGTCAATTTGTTCTACAGTTTTCTCTTGAGGTTGAGGTTTTACTCCAGCACCTATGGGTTTAGTATGGAAATAGGTGGGAAAAAATTCTTTCAGACGATCTGGTTTAATATCTGGATTGGGGAGTGGACCTAACATAGCGTGACAAATACCAGAAACAAGAACAGGAATTAATACCTGGGATTTGTAGATACATTCCTTCTCTCTCTCGTTGGGAGGTTCAGGAACGTATTGTTGGTTTCCAACAATCATTGGTCCATTCAACTCGTGCGCAAGATGAAGAGTTGAATCTTGGGTCTTCTTGGAGTGTTTGCTGCTGGAAGATTTTGGAGGAGCCATTGTTGAGAAGAACAAAGAATTTTTTTTCCAGGAAAGTTGAAAGTATGAAAATGGGTATGAAGAAGAAAATTTGAAGCGTAAAAAAGTTTCAGAGAAGATAGGTTGTGAATATTTATAAGGGAAGATGATAAAAAACGTTTGAGTTTTTGATGATAATCGTGGGACACGTGGCTGAATCACAACCGTGATGATGAAGATGTGGAAGTTGAAAAAGGCCATGATGTTAGGTTTAGGAAATGATGGGGGTAAGGTCTAAACATGGGCTAGACATGACGTTTCTGAAAAAGTATAATGATGAATCTGTTTGGGAACTTGAGACTATAAAAGCTTGGAAATAATGAAATTAAATGACATGGCATCGAAATATTGGTTGACAACAAATGATTGTTTCTCCAGAGTAGTCGAAACATCTTTGCTGGGGGGCAATTTGTATACATGTATTTTTGACGCCATGAAATTAATAAGCAGAATAGCGTTTTCGACAAATGGAGATGCTTGTTCGAAACTTCGACAGATTGGTGGTATGATATTTCGACAATTCGACAAGTTTGAGGAGACGCGTCATTTCGACGTAAAGCGGAAATTCAAATTCAAAAGAGTTATAACGTTTGGCAGAAGACGCGTGGAAGCACCTGGCGAAAGGAAATCATGCAGAGAGCCAAGTGTCATAGTTTTAGGATTTATTCGTTAATGACAGTTATTTTGTCTGTATATAAATAGGATAGTTGTTATCAGAATGTGTGTGTGAAAACTTGTATAAAATTCCTGCAAAATACTCAAAGTACCCATGTGAGAGAAAAGAGTCTTATCTGGAAAATGTACGTGTGAACAAACACCATGTCTTTAAAGTTTTATCTTATAAATTTCAAAGTTCTTTACCAATTTTCCTTTACATTTACCAGTCATTTATCCTTTGCATTTACTTTATGCAATTTATTCTTTGTCATTTACTTTTCGCCATTTATCTTAGTCTTGTTAAGTTTACATTTAATTTTCGCCACTTATCTTTCGTACATGAAAGACTTAGTAAACCAAATAAAGGATACAAAGGTTGTTCTAAAGAGTTACAAAGTTATTTAAATTTGCACATGTCCTAGGATTTGTGTGGTTGATCCTGCAAGTAACCCAATTCGACAAGTCTTGGAAAACCAGAGATTGTTCGCCAAAATCAACATCGAACAGGGAGGTATAAACATGTTAAACAATCAAACAATAGAAGCATGGATGAAAGAAACAAGTATAACAAATGACAGATGGATCAGACAGATGAAAATATGCACACAAATGATCACTGAATAATTAAATCAGGAAATGAGGCAAGGACCAAATAAAATCAAGGTACAAGGCCTCTAATACATGGCATATGAGATGAACAAGGGAGGATCAAAAGATCTCTTCAATTTCCATAAGCAATCCCTAAGTCAAACATCAACCATAGAAAAGTCAAGTCAACTTAAAAAATATGAAATAAATAGCAAATTAATCAAGAAAATTATGAAAAATTAAACTAAATAAGGTGGGGTCAGGACATCATCATCCCCATAAAAGATTTAAAAATAATGAGAATTAGTGTATAAATTAATTGAAATAAAACAGAAGTCAAATGAAAAGTCAACCAAACAAACTAGGTCAAAAATAAATCCAAAATAAATTGAAAAATGATAAATAAAATTCCAAGAAAAGGTCAGGTTGACCATTAGACATTGGTCAACCTTCATCCCAAAAATCAAAAGTTAAAAATAATTCTAAGTCATGAAAATAAAATCAAGAAATAAATGTGTGTTAAAATGATCCACTTGAAATAAATAATTAAAATAAAATATTAACTAAATAAATATGAAAATAAAAATTAAATAAGACATTAAGAAATATGGAAAATATTTTTTGATATTTTTATGAATAAATAAAATATTTTTATTAATTAAAAACAAAACAGAAAATAAAATGAATTAAAAAAAGAAAAAGAAAATAAATGTGAATGAATGGTGATGGGCCAGGCGTGTGGGGGTGTGGAAAGCGCACAGTGGAAAGGCCCGACCCAAATGATTATTCAGGCGTGACATTTAAATGAAGTAACATTTTATTAAATAAATCATGTAACATTAACATCAATTGGTCAGGTGGTACTTAAGTCACAAAATAACAAAACACGCATGAACGGTCACGATTACAAAAGGCGCGCACGATCTAATGGCTTCCATGTCGACACGTGGTCGTCTTCTCCATTGGGTCAAAAACCCTAATGCCATGCAAACATAAACACGCGCGCACAGTGGATTTTCTCGAACTTCCAACCAATAATGCTCATGCCATAGTGCACCAAATGAGATGATATAAAAAACAAAGTTCAAGTATGCAATGTGAGGTTCATCATGGTATCTTATTTCAGTGAAAATAAAGGCTTGAACATAGAGAAATATCGACCACAAGATAGCCACATGCACACGGATATGAAGAAATCAATGACATAAATTAAGCAACACAAACAATGCCTCATGTTGAGGACTTCAGAAGCAAGTAGGGCACAATATTATCATGGAAATGCGCATGGTGTTGAGCATGGTAATGAGCAAGGTAAGCATGATGAGCATGGTAAGCATGAAAAACAGTAATGAACAAGTATGAATATGGCCATGGAAGAGAGTGATAGAATGCTTACCTAGTGGAAATCAGTCCACTGCTTCTTGATAGTGGAGGAATGGAAGGAAATAAGGTGTTGTTTCAATGCTTCAACTTGAGAAATGCTAAGGAATGAAATCTGATCTTTTGCTCCTTGCCTTGCTTAGCTCGAAAATAGCAGCCACCACCTCTTCAGATTAGGGTTTTAAAGCTTATATATGTTGGATCAAAGTATCCTTAATGGGCTGAGATATTTGGTTTTGATTCATGAGCAAAATGCATTTTGGTGAAAAGTGAGGTGTATGAGAAAATCTCTAATTTTGGCAAAGGTTAAGTGAGTGGAAACAAAAGTACATAGCCAAAAGAGGAAAAGCAACACATGTGCTGGTTTACTTGGTCTGGCTGCAGCATGGCATGGCTTGGAAATAAGTCCAAGATGGTGACTTTGTGACCTTGTAACTTGATGACCACATGACCAAATGGTAAGGCAATGCAAACAGTAAGAAGAGTTCATGGAGCTTAACATTTTTCATGTTGGGCACAAATGGAAATTATGAATGGAAGAAAGTGAAAAATGGGCTTAGAGTTCAGGTTTCACCATCTGCAAAATGGCTGGGCCAGTTTGGCCTAAATGCTGCCTAGAAAACCAAGTCATGATGCCCACTTTAGGTGAATGTATCTCTCAAACCATGGATCCAAATGAGACGATTCCAAAAGGATGTGAAAGAGGACATGGCAAGGTACAATTGTTATGAAGAAAGTATTTTCAAAAGATATGCCTTGAAATGCAAGAAAACTGGCCAAGAAGTCTTGATAAACTTTGAAGATTTTGGGACTTAGAAAATATTCTAAGTGTCCTAAAAAATGTCTCACTTTGACTAAGCATAACTTTCTCAATTTTAATCCAAATGAAGTAAACTTTATATCTCTAGAAATCTTGGAACAAGAGGAACAACTTTCGTGTTGGAGAAATTTCCAAATGGAGCTTATATCTTGATGGAAAATGGGCTTAAAGTGAGTGTAACAATCATGAAAACTTGCCCTAAATGGAAAGTCAACCATTTCCAAATTAAGTAACTTTTTCAATTCCTGATTAAATGATGAATCCATGATCCAACCTTGGTCAAATTTCACATGTAGGCTCCCTTAGGCATGGATTTTGAGGTTCCACTCTCAAAATGTCAGTAGTTGACTTTTCTGGCCCCATAGTTGACTTTTCCCAAACTGTCTGATTCCCGATTCCATTGATCAATTGAAGCACCTCTGGCTCAAATAAAGAGCTAATTTTTTGTATGTAGACCCTTATGGACACATGGAGGGCCATGGAAAAGAGTTTCACCCAAAGAATCAGAAATAAACTGATTTTATACCAAACCCTAATTTTAGGGCAAAATGATCAAGAACTGATTGCACTGATTGCCAATGGATCTTTCTGAGATAATTGTGAATCTTCCTAGGCCAAGATGCCTCTCTAATCATGACATGAATGAGCCCCTCTACTTCCAACCAAACATTGCCTGTTGCAGATAGCCATGAAACCCTAGTTTCTGATTAAATTCAGATGAACACTTTGATGGCTCTGAATCCTTCACTGATGAACTGAGGCCCATAATAAGATACGTGGACCCCCTTGAGACCCTTGAGACTTGTATACATAGAAAATGAAGTCCAATTCTAAATCTTGCCTTGTGTGGGTTCCTTCTGTTAAGGAGTGATCAATCAGAACCTGATTTCCCAAGTCACTAATGCAGTATGCAATGAGTATGACCTAGTATGATGCTAATGCAGTGTGAAACATAATCCCATGCTTCCATGAAAAATGAAGGGTAAATTTTGGGGTATTACAGCTTCCCCTATTCAATCAACTGGAGACCCAAAATGAAGATAGCAACGGCTTTCGCAACTTCGAGGTTTCAAGGGATTGAATACAATAAAAGCTCGAAAATTTACACTGAAATGAAAAATCAAGTAACAATGCCTGTCAGAATCGGTAAAGAAGCGGTCTTGAAAAAGGAATCTGTCTGGTACGGTGAGAGTCGGTCTGAACACCGAAAAAGGAATGTTAGCGTTAATGCCAAAATAAATGGTAACACAGGAATAACCATGGCCCGAACGCCGCTCATCAGTCTGAATACTGGAAGTGACTTCGATTTGAGTATCGGAAGATACTAAATTATCAAACATCGGTCTGAACACCGGGAAACTGGCCTGAATGCCACTTCGGTCTGAACACCGAAAATTGGCCTGAATGCCACAAGTTGCATCGACCTGAACGTCAGAAACTTCTTCGATCTGAACATCGGAAAACTGGCCTGAATGCCACTTCGGTCTGAATACCGGAAAACTGGCCTGAATGCCACAAGTTGCATCGACCTGAACGTCGGAAACTTCTTCGATCTGAACATCGGAAAACTGGCCTGAATGCCACTTTAGTCTGAATACCGGAAAACTGGCCTGAACGCCACAAGTCACGTCGACCTGATCGTCGGAAACTTCTTCGATCTGAACATCGGAAAACTGGCCTGAATGCCACTTCGGTCTGAATACCAGAAAACTGGCCTGAATTCCAGAAGTTGCGTCGACCTGAACGTCAGAAACTTCTTTGATCTGAACATCGGAAAACTGGCCTGAATGTCACTTCGGTCTGAATACCGGAAAAACTGGCCTGAATGCCACTTCGGTCTGAATACCGGAAACTGGCCTGGATGCCACAAGTTGCGTCGACCTGAACGTCGGAAACTTCCTCGATTTGAACATCGGAAAACTGGCCTGAATGCCACTTCGGTATGAATATCGGAAAAACTGGCCTGAATGCCACTTCGGTCTGAATACCGGAAAACTTTCATGCCTGTCAGTATCGGCAGAAATAGGGAAGATGATAATTGAGGTGGCGCGTGGGCCAACGACCCCTGCTGGGAACGATAAGATAAGTCATGAACAACCTTCAGTCTGAGCACTGAAAGCAACTTCCGGCTTATCACTTGGGATACCGAGAATATCTTATGCTTCACATGCGTATGTTTGAATTTTTCGATGGCGTAATGCTCCATGAAAATGGAAATGCTACGCGATTTGGGAGGATGCAATGCGATATGATTCTACATGCAGGGATGCGAAATGATAAGTTAGAGAGAATACCAAGCCGAGGCAAGGGATTCTGCTGGGGAAAAGATCACGATCTTCTGGACCCTGGCAATGCTGTTGGAGATACACAGTACAATGAACTATGTGGGGAAATGACCGACCACGCGGTGTTCTGGCAATAACAAAATATCGAGACTCTGACTGGGGAGAGAATGACACTGAAAGCTTGCTACTGAGGAAGACGATAGTGGTTCTGGAAACCATAATCTGTGAGAAAGACGACTCAGCAAGGGAAGCAGACACCGATACGGTACCGCGATTCTGCTTCAAGGAAAGAGACCATATATCTGGCGTCGGGATCATCGATCTGTCATCGAACTCTGAGGAGCAACCGCTTCCACTGGGAAGATACAGTCTGGCACTATCAACTCGATTGGGGATATACAGTCTGGCACTGTCGACTCTACTAGGGAGTGTATAATCTGAAATAACCGCTTGGGGAAGTACAGTAGTGAGAACCTGCTGGGGATTGAAGAATCCAACGCTTGGACCAGCTCTGCAGGGATAAGATACCAACTGTCGAAGAAAACATCCGCGGTCATCTGCTGGGAACCTTAAGGAAATACCCCGAGTGTACCTGTTCTGAATAGACGATCTAAAGCACTTAAAATTTACAGTAATTTTAAATGTTTATTAAGCATATACCTGTAAAGCTCTTATGTTTCATGATGCAATGTTTATCAAAAATTCGGACGTCATTTTTGCAAACAAAAATAGTAAAATGAAAATGAAAATAGAGATATACTGAATAACATGATTTTATTGATTGAAAGACCTCTGAATAGGCATGTACATCAGGAAGCAATCCCTGGAAAGAGGTAATTGCACACAAGATAAAAACAGAAATTAATCTAATGGCAATGTGAAATGGATTTCTATCGGGTTCCAATTTTGCTATGACTCGCTCGTCTTCAAGATCCTCCAGATGATCAGCTTTCTGAAAAAGGTGATTGGACTGTTTCCTATCCTTCGAAAGTTTCCGGTTATCAACATGAGATGAGATTCAGAACTACTTAGAACGCAGTCATTCACTTAATCCCTACTTTTGCCTGGATTGCCCTTTTGGGTTTTCAATCCACCGGGATACCCATTTTTGCCTATGTTGCCTTTTCAGGTTTTCAACTTATCGGGTGTACAATCTTTTCATTTTTAATCCCTAACTTTTGCCCGAACCTTTTTTCATTTTCTTGGTTCGTCGGGATGCCCATTTTTTTCCTGGACTATTCTTTTTATTGTCCAGCGGGTCTATTTTATGCGAAGTATTTTTTAACTGCGTCTGAGTTCACAGGGGAAGTGAAGTCTTCACCATCCATAGTTGAAAGCATTAGGGCTCCACCATAAAAAATCTTGGTGACAATATATGGTCCATCATAGTTAGGAGTCCACTTGCCCATGTGATCTGTCTGAGGAGGAAGGATCCTTTTCAAAACCAAATCTCCGACTTGGAAGCATCGAGGACGCACTTTCTGATCAAAGGCTCTCTTCATTCGACTTTGATACAACTGCCCATGACAAATGGCTGCCATTCGCTTCTCTTCGATAAGACTCAACTCATTGAACCTTGTCTGAATCCATTCAGCTTCGTCTAACTTGACATCCAACAGGACTCTTAGAGAAGGAATCTCCACTTCAACAGGTAGGACTGCTTCCATACCATACACAAGGGAGTAAGGGGTTGTTCCGGTCGATGTACGTACTGAAGTACGGTACCCATGCAAGGTGAATGGTAACATCTCATGCCAATCTCTGTACGTAACGACCATCTTCTGCACAATCTTCTTTATGTTCTTATTTGCTGCCTCAACAGCATCGTTCATCTTAGGACGATAAGGGGAAGAATTGTGATGCTGAATGTTGAAGTTCTTGCATAACTCCTTCAACATTTTATTATTGAGATTAGAACCATTATCAGTAATAATCCTTTCGGGAATCCCATGACGACAAATGATTTCTTTCTTAATGAATCGGGCAACCACATGTCTGGTGACCTTCGCAAATGACGCTGCTTCGACCCACTTGGTGAAATAGTCGATGGCAACAAGGATGAAGCGATGCCCATTGGAAGCAGTTGGTTCAATCTTTCCAATCATATCAATGCCCCACATAGCAAACGGCCACGGCGAAGACATCACATTCAGAGGATTTGGCGGCACATGCACCTTATCAGCATAAATCTGGTATTTATGACACTTCCGAGCGTATTTGAAACAATCAGATTCCATGGTCATCCAGTAATAACCCGCTCTCAACAATTTCTTAGCCATTGCATGTCCGCCAGCATGAGTACCGAAGGAGCCTTCATGAACTTCCTGCATTAACATGTCCGCTTCGTGTCTATCCACGCATCTGAGCAAAACCATGTCAAAGTTCCTCTTATACAGCACATCGTCTTTGTTCAATAAGAAATTGCTTGCCAATCTTCTCAAAGTCTTTCTATCATTGTTGGATGCCCCTACAGGGTACTCTTGATTCTTCAGAAAGCACTTGATGTCGTGATACCAGGGCTTGTCATCGACTACCAGTTCAGCAGCAAACACATACGCGGCCCTATCAAAGCGCATAACATCGATCCTGGGAGCATGGTTCCACCGAATCACCTTGATCATGGAGGATAGAGTAGCAAGGGCGTCTGCCATCTGGTTCTTATCACGAGGTATATGATATAGCTTTACTGTTGTGAAGAACGTCAACAGTCTTCTCGTGTAGTCTCTGTAGGGGACCAGATTAGGCTGGAGAGTATTCCAATCACCATTCACTTGATTGATCACTAGAGCTGAATCTCCGAAGATGTCCAGAGTCTTGATTCTCAAATCAATGGCTTGTTCAATACCCAAGATACAGGCTTCGTACTCAACTTTATTATTGGTGCACTCGAAAGTCAGACGAGCGGTGAAAGGCATGTGGGCACCTTTCGGAGTGGTAATGACAACACCAATTCCACTTCCTTTGGCATTGACGGCCCCATCAAACATTAAAGTCCACTTTTCATCTGGATCAGGTCCCTCCTCAACAACTGGCTCTTCACAGTCTTTCATCTTGAGGAACATGATGTCTTCATCTGGAAAATCAAACTTCATCTGCTCATAATCATCAATCGGCTGTTGAGCAAGATAGTCTGACAGAATACTCCCTTTGATGGCTTTCTGGGATGTATACTGGATGTCGTACTCTGTCAGTACCATCTGCCAACGAGCAACCCTTCCGGTGAGAGCTGGCTTCTCAAATATATACTTGACTGGATCCATTTTGGAGATCAGTAAGGTTGTGTGAGTCAGCATGTATTGTCTCAATCGCTTAGCAGCCCATGCAAGTGCACAACATGTATTTTCAAGCATTGAGTATCTTGACTCGTAATCTGTGAATTTTTTACTCAGGTAGTAGATGGCATGCTCTTTCCTACCTGTCTTGTCGTGTTGACCGAGAACACAACCCATGGAATTGTCAAGTACTGTCAAGTACATAATCAGTAGTCTCCCTGGGACTGGCGGCATAAGGATAGGAGGATTCTGCAAATACTCTTTTATCTTTTCGAAAGCCCTTTGGCAATCATCATTCCACCTGATAGCCTGATCTTTTCTCAACAACTTGAAAGTTGGCTCACACGTGGCTGTTAGGTGAGAGATGAACCTTGCAATGTAGTTCAACCTCCCTAAGAAACCACAGACTTATTTTTCTGTTCTTGGCTCAGGCATTTCTTGTATTGCTTTCTCTTTGTCAGGATCCACCTCAATCCCTTTTTCGCTAACAATAAAACCCAGCAGTTTTCGAGATCTCACCCCGAAAGTGCACTTGTTCGGATTAAGCCTTAGCTTGAATTTCCTCAAACGCTCAAACAGTTTCTGCAAATTCACCAAATGTTCTTCTTCTGTCTGAGATTTAGCAATCATATCATCAACATAAACCTCGATTTCATGATGAATCATATCATGGAAAAGAGTTACCATAGCTCGTTGATATGTTGCCCCAGCATTTTTCAGACCAAACGGCATCACCTTGTAGCAGAAGGTGCCCCATGGGGTTATGAAAGTTGTCTTCTCCATGTCTTCTGGTGCCATCTTAATTTTATTATAGCCAGAAAAGCCATCCATGAAGGAGAATACCGAGAACTGAGCCGTGTTATCCACCAAAACATCGATGTGAGGTAATGGGAAATCATCTTTAGGACTAGCTCTGTTCAGATCCCGGTAGTCAACACACATCTGTACCTTTCCATCCTTCTTAGATACTGGAACGATATTTGCAACCCATGGTGGATAATTTGTAACTGCTAGAAATCCTGCATCCAACTGTTTTTGCACTTCTTCCTTTATCTTGACAGCCATCTCTGGTCTTGTTCTTCTGAGCTTCTGCTTGACCGGAGGACAATCCTCTTTGAGAGGCAAACGATGTACCACAATGTCTGCGTCGAGCCTTGGCATGTCCTGATAAGACCAAGCGAAGATGTCAACATACTCTTACATCAATTCAATCAGCCCCTTCTTCACATCATCTTCCAAAGCAGCCCCTATCTTGATTTCTCTCTTGACGTCCTCGGTGCCAAGATTAATCACTTCGACAGACTCTTGATGTGGTTGAATGACCATTTCCTCCTGTTTTAACAAACTGGCAAGTTCTTCAGGGAGTTCACAGTCTTCATCACCCTCTTCTTCAGCTTGAAAGATTGGATTTTCAAAGTCGAAGCGAGCCATAGCAGAACTGTTATCAATAGGATCCGGTGACGTGCATCTGCATGAGTGATGGTATGTGCTTATGAGTGTGAAACTAAACAAAACATTGCCAAAATGTATTTATTTTTTTTATTTTTTTGAAAACCGCAAAAATAGAAAGACAATGAACAAAATATTTGAATGCGAAAAGACGTCCTTTATTTATGATAAAAAATGCAGGTATTCACATAGATGAGCCCTACAATGAGTCATTACGCCCTGGGCGGAACGTAAGACTTGGATATGCATGAATGAACAAAGAAAATTACTCTTCAAGAAGAGTGACTTGGATAATCTCCTCAGAAGACCAATTGTTGATGACTTCACCCGGGACCCTCGGACGCACCCAGTTGTCAATGTTGCAATCACTATCCCCATCTTCTTCGTTGATTGCAGAGATCTGGCCATACTGAATGATGCCAGCACTGGAGAAAGTAATCGGCCCCTGACGAGTCTGAGGCGTTGAAGTTGTAGAAGTCAGAGTTGGCTGATACCCAATCCCGAACTTGTCTTCTTTCAACGGTAAATCCAACAGACGCCCCCAACCGGGGGCAACACCTGAATTTACCAAGGCCTGTGCCTGCTTGAAGGATGAAATAGAGGCACCCGCTTTAACCTCTTCCACCGGAGCTGCATCCTTGACCTGAACTGCCTCAAAGGCCTGACACAAGGTCTCATGAATTTCACCTTCTACCTCTACATACTTGAATGTAGACAGGTGACTGACCAGAATATTCTCCTCACCACAGACGGTGATAATTCTTCTGTTGACCGGGAACTTGATCTTCTGATGCAAGGTCGAGGAGAATGCCCCGACATTGTGGATCCAAGGACGACCCAGCAAGCAGCTATACGAAGGACTGATATCCATCACATAGAAGACAGTGTTGAAGGTTTGTGATCCAATCTGAATTGGCAATTCTACCTCTCCAAACACCGACCTCTTAGAGCCATCGAAGGCTCTCACAACAAGATCAGAAGGCTTCAAGACCAGACCTTCTACTTCTAACCTTGACAGGGCTCTCTTGGGTAGCACATTGAGAGAGGAACCTGTAACCACCAGAACATGTGATAACACAGTGTCTTTTCATTCCATCGAGATGTGCAAAGCCTTGTTATGATTGCGTCCAGCTGGTGTCAAGTCAGAATCAGTAAAACCCAACCCGTTGCTTGCATGAACATTTGCAACGATCCCTTCTAGTTGGTTCACTGAGATCTCCTGAGGCACATATGCAGCATTAAGGACCTTCAGAAGTGCCTCTCTGTGTTCCTCCGAACACAGCAGGAGTGAGAGAATAGATATCTTGGACGACGTCTGAATCAACTGATCGACTACCTTGTAGTCGCTTTTCTTTATGATCCTCAAAAGCTCATCCACATCCTTTGCAAAAGCAGGCTCAGAACCAGCCTATGGTACAGAGGTACCCTCATTCACAACTTGCTTGCCTTTGGCTTTCGCCGCGGCGTCAGCACGATCAGATTGGGTAACCGCTGGTGAGAACAATCTACCACTTCTGGTGAATCGCCGGATTCCACCAACACTGTCCACTGCGGGATCTTTTATTCCAACTTCAGGTTCAGACTTCTGATCCTACACCTCCTCTATTTTCAATGGCTGCTCCACTCCGTGATCATGCGTGTACACACTCCCCCATAATGCCAAGGAATGGCCCTTTCGCTGGTGAAAGGTAAAGGACCAGGGGTCGTGATGGTTATAGTGGATGGTCGCACTGGTGGCACCGGTTGCGCTTCTGGCACACTGATCTGAGCAGTTGGGTAGAAAATCATGATAGTGGCAACATCACAGTCATACTCAGAAATCTTATTCATTGAAACATAAACATCCGAAACATCGGAATCAAGTTCAACAGATACATCAGAATTAAACACATTATTTGGGATATCAGCAACAACATTAGAAAAATTAAATACATCAATGGGAATTACACAATCAATAGGATCAACATTTGTGAATTCTTCAACAGCATCTTCAAACACCTCTTCAGCAACCTCTTGGACAGACAAGTCTTCAGCCTGGAGGATACCATTGTCAAGCAAGGCCTGGATACCCTGCTGCAGTTTCAAACAACCTCCGCTCTGTGCAGCACAACCCAAACAACCGCTCCCACAACCGGGGAAAACATCGGCCTTCAGCAAGCATTCTTTGATATCCAACAACGAAGTCTTCAACTTCAACACATCCTTGACGGATTTGGCTTCTTCTTCCACCACGTTAACATTTGCACCACCATGCTGCAGCATGGGATTGTTGACAACATTAGGAGTCGGTGCAAAGTTAATGGCCTTTGAATCAATAAGGTCCTGAACTACGTGGTTAAAAGCTTTGCAGTTCTCAATATTGTGGCCAGGTGCCCCAGAGTGGAAATTACACCTAGCATTGGCGTCATAACCCACTAGAAGCCTGCCAACGGGAGGAGCCAATGTGCGTAACTGCACAAGTTGTAATTGTTGAAGGCTAGGAAGCAACTGAGCGTACGACATCGGAAGAGTGTCGAAACGCCTGTCCATCATATTTTGCCTCTGTTGGTAGGCGGGTCTGTTACCCGGTTGTTGTTGGTATTGAGTTTGTTGATGCTGTGGTTGTTGTTGTTGCACTGGTGCTGCAGCCGGAATGGTCATAGCTGTAACATAAGGTTGTTGATTGTAATTCTGGAAGCTGTTCCTCCGGATACCCCTGCTCTGATATGAAGACAAAGAATTTGCATCCCCCTCTCTCCGCTTCTGTCCTCCAATGAACGGTTTCGTTGTCCCTGATGATGATCCAACTCCATTCTGGATCTTACATGTCTTCAAGTAGTTCTCCACCCTCTCACCAGTAGAGACTACATCGGCAAAGTTGGAGGCGTTGCAACCCACCAGACGCTCCAAGTAAGATCCGGGCAGTGTATTCATGAACATGTTGGCCATCTCCTTCTCCAACATCGGAGGCTGAACACGGGAAGCTGTCTCTCTCCAGCGCTGAGCATATTCTATGAAGCATTCATTTCTCTTGAGAGACAGATTCTGGAGTTGGGTTCTGTCAGGTGCCATATCCGCATTGTATTGATATTGCTTTACAAAGGCCTCAACCAAGTCTCTCCAGCAATGGATGTGGGCTCTGTCCAGCCTCATATACCATTCCAAGGATGCCCCAGATAGACTATCCTGGAAGAAGTACATGAGCAACTTCTCGTCATCGGAGTATGCAACCATCTTACGGAAGTAGGCTTGCACATGAGTCTTCGGGCAAGAGTTGCCATTGTACTTGTCAAACACAGGGACTCTGAATTTTGGAGGAACTCTCATGCCTGGGACCAGCCCCAAGTCAGCAACATCTACCCCTAGAGCATTCTGTCCTTCCACCGCCTTTAACCTCTCCTCCAATCTCCTGAACATATGGTCCATACCATGGCCCATGCCAAAATCTTCCTGCAGCAGGGTGAACTGATCCTCCTGATCATCATGAATGGGTTGTTGATCAGGGTTGTTACGTGGGATTGGGATAGGCCCCGGTCCATTGGGTCCGTTAACCTCTCCAACTGGAGGATCAATTACCGTCTCTGGTTGAGTAGTGGCGGGATTCCTCTATATCATCTGTCTAAGCTCCTGCTGTCCTTGAGCCACTCCTTGAACCACATCCATGAATTGGTTCATGCGAATTCTCATCTCGGCGAGCTCTGCTTGTAGGCCTTCCATTGCTCTCTGTTGATTTCTTCTAGTACCATACCGGTGAATGCTTGAATCAGCTATCCTGCTAGTGGAACACCAAACAATATGAGAACACCGCAGCGGTACCTGTTATGCAAGACATGTAGATGCAATGACATGTTTATCATTTCCAAAGGGTATTCTACCCCTTGATTCTAGTCTCACATCAGATAAAAAGTACAAGAAGATCGAGCCGTGGATAAACCTTTGAGACCGAGATGAAATAAAGAGAAACCATCATATAAATGAGTTCAAAGAGAAGGGCCTTGGCCAACAGTACATCAAAAGAGGATCTCCACAACAAACCTGTGGATCATCACTATAAAGCAACAAAGAAACAAGGAACGAAAATCAGGAATCAGCCTCCTATATACAACCCATAAGGATTGCTCCTCACTTCAGCCAGCAGTGCCACCGTGTCAGGATGATCTGGAGATTCTGTCAAATGCCGGATAAGCAAATTTCTCTTGTGAATAATCCCATCCAGTTCGTTGATGTGTTCTATGTAGTAATTCTCATCATCCTCTCCGAATACCTCTTCAAGTCTAGACTTCTTCAAACCCGCCAGCACCTTGAGTTCTTCAATCCGTTCTTGAGCCTCGTTGAGTTGATCTGTGATGTAACCATTGGTTGTTCGAGCACACAGGAGCTCACTGTTCTTCTCCTTCAGCAGAGTCTTCAATTTTTCCATCTGACCAGTCAATCGAGCTACCATCTCCTCCTCTTTTGCCTTCCGAGAAGCTGAAAATGCATCCCATTGCTCTTGCCACCCAGCTAGCTTACCATGGGCATCTGTTAACTGCTGCTTGAGTCGCCTCAACTCAGAACTGGATGACCCCAAGGCTTTGTCTGTCTTCCTGAAGAAATCCACCTCCACAGCCAATTTCCTCTCTGCTTCCTCTTGCAATCTGACGACTTCCCCCTTCTGATATTCTGCCTCATGGTATAGATTCATACAGTCTTGCAATTTCACACTCAACTCCGAGTTTTCAGTTTGAAGCTCCTCCATGGCTTTCTTCAATTTGTCATACTCCTCTCGGCTCACCTAACTCTTCAACTCTTCCCTGAAGCCAAACTTCATACTGAGGATAAGTCATACAATCTCCCTTTCCAAGCATAATCCTTCCTCTCTTGATCACCCTGAGCCAGGCCTCAGCTGCCTTATGGGACACAGTCAGATCAGATGAAGAATGGAAAAACAGAGATTCTTCAACATCTTTTTCCAAAGGCGGAGTTCTTAAAGCATACCCAAACTGTCTGACTGCTAGAGAAGGATTATAGTTGATACCTCCTCTTCTTCCTATCAACGGTACATTCGGGAAGTTCCCACAACTGTGAACAATATCCGCCCGAAGCAAGTTCTGATCAACCCACCAAGAAATATCTTTAGCTCTTATCCCCATCAACCTCTTCGACCAACTCAACGAGTCCTGGAAGTCAACGAACGCTCCTGACTTGGGTAGGTGAGAACTGGACCACTTATGAAACAAGGGTGCACAACAATTCACCAATCCTCCCCTTCTATTCTCATTCCTGTGATGCACCGAATGAAAGAAATCTCCTAGCAAGTTCGGCACCAGATTTCCCAACATAAAGAGGCGTATTGCGTCTACGTCCACAAATTTTGCAACATTAGGGAACATGACAATCCCATATACGCAAAGAGCCAACACAACATTGAAACCTCTCTGATCACCCTTTCCAAGCTTCTTCTTGGCTTCTCCCACTAAGAAACTCAAATGAAAACCATCGACCCCTCCTTTCTGACACATATTAGACTTCAAGATTGATTTCCCCAAATATATGGCTGAAGCAACCATGCTAAGATCGGGCAGAAACTCGAAACTATAGAATAGCAACTGCGGATTGATAGGAACTTTGAGAAAACTGGCAACCTCCTCCAAAGTAGGGACCAAAATATAATCTGGGAATGTAAAACACCTCAATGGAGGGTCATAGAACTGCAGCAGTGTAAAGAGAGCATCATGTTGATCTTTGGAGAGAACCGTGACGAAACTCAGAATCAGCCCGTAATCCTTCTGGAATCTTTCTAGAGAATCATGATCCATTAACTTCATTAGCTGTTGAATGGGATCCAAACAGACCACAGGAAATTTGTAGGCGACATGCCTCTTTCTACCGATATCCATCTTAGGAGAACCAGAGAACCCCGACCAGAATCAAGAAGAAGATATGAACCCCTGAGAATAGATAAACATGTATTAAATGATATGAATGCAAAATGATGTGATGCAATGCAGCGACATGCAAATCAGGATTGCTATATCTGCTTGAACAACTGTCGGGTCGCACTGTCTGAAGAGAAACCCACTGAGGAATATAATACGAGATCAAAACTCTGCTCTAGAAAAACGGGTTGGTTGAAGGTTAAGGTTTCCTGAATTTAGCCCGCCCCTCACTGGTAGGTTATAAGAACAGAAGTTTGTCAGCTTCATCCCTTCAGTCGAGAATAATACGTTTACCACTGAAGGTTTGGCATTATTACGAGACAAAAGACCTCCACTGGCTCCCCTCAACAGGACATCCTAAAAGCAAGTTCCCAGCCTCGGGGTCCTCGGATTGAGCAGCGAGAATGCGCCCACCAGAGCTAACATAAACGTGTCTCGAAGGAGAGGCCTCGACTGAGTTCTCGGGAAATGGTCACCAGAGTCGACGATTTCTAAAGGAACATCTGTCGTTATGGAACACCCATGGGACAGAATATATCCAAAAGAAACCTCATCTGGGTGTGGGTCTTCATGAACGACTTAACATAGCAACATGCTATGCAAGCCTCATGACTATCCACTCTAAAACCCGTGTGTACGCTCAAGCCTGGGTAATGGGCTTATCTCTCATAAAACACCCCAACCCAACAAACAGCCAACCCCACAGATCCAACAAATTCAAGCAATGATATGTACACAATGCAATGAGGTAAAGCAGATAAATGCTGAAAGTAAATAACTGTACAAAGAAAATAAACACCCAACAAACAAGAAACTACAAAAGCTAGGAGGGACTCACATAGGGAAACCGGGTCCCCAGCAGAGTCGCCAGCTGTCGCAACGAAGATGTGAAACGAAACAACCGGCGAGAAACGAAGACAGAAGAGTCGTCACTGTTCGTTATTTATCCCAAAGGAGGGAAAGGAAACGATCGAAGAAAACCTGAAGAGAAAGGAAAAGACAAGGTCTCGCAACCAAATCTTGGGTTCGGGAGTCGATTATGCGAAGGGAATGTATTAGCACCCCTACGCATCCGTAGTACTCTACGGGATCCACTCTTGTTGTTCTAGCTTAAAGGGTGTAGGTTTATCTAAAGTACTATTTACTGAAAGGAGGTTAGAAGAAAATGACTCGCACGGATGTCGCATCCACTGCATACGTATCTCATATAAGTATGAGAATCAGAGTCTTCGTAGCTCAGCTACCTATGGGTTAAAGAGAAGTGTGCTCGCTAAGACATCGCGTCTTATGCCTACGTATCTCATCGGGAATGAGAATCAGAGCAAAACGTAGTTCAGCTAACTACGGGAACAAGGGTCTCGATTGCAACTAGGGCAAGAGAAAGGGAAGGTCTCGATCGCAACGAGGGCGAGAGAAAAGGAAGGTCTCGATCGCAACGAGGGCGAGAGAAAAGAATCACAACAAGGGAGAAAGCAAGATAAGGATTAGTTGTTAGTCGTCAGTCAAACTCGGCAAGACATCGCGTCTTGTGCCTACGTATCTCATCTGAACATGAGAATCAGAGTTGCTGTAGTTCGGTTAACTAGAGGAACAAGGGTCTCGATTGCAACTAGGGCAAGAGAAAGGGAAGGTCTCGATCACAACGAGGGCGAGAAAAAAGGAAGGTCTCGATCGCAACGAGGGCGAGAGAAAAGAATCGCAACAAGGGCGAAAGCAAGACAAGGATTAGTTGTTAGTCGTCAGTCAAACTCGGAAAGACATCGCGTCTTGTGCCTACGTATCTCATCTGAACATGAGAATCAGAGTTGCCGTAGTTCGGCTAACTAGGGGTTAAGGATTGCCATATGAACATGGATTTACAAAAGAGGACACCGGTTGTGTCAAAGGAAAGTGGGCAATGTGTTCAACATCCTAGCAATAGGTGTCGCAGCTCGCTGAATCGAGTCTTAGGCAGTTACCTCTTTGCAATAGAACGGACTGACATGCCACATGATTGGAGATGCACGGAAGGTCTAAAAGTGGGGAAGCTCTACCATAGAGTTGTCATGCAATATGGACATATGTGTTAGGATTTACAGAAGGGAACATCTACCTAATGTTAGCATGCAAAGAATAAGGGAATTCTACCTATGTTATCATACAAAGGGTTCTACCTAATGGGTGCTACCTAAACGGAACAAGAGTCGACGGATGGAGCAAGGAGAGGAGCAACGGATAAGGGTAGATGGCGATGCCAGAAGCAATCGACTTACAAAAGGATAGATGAATACGTGCTGGTTCTGTTAAGTTTTGAAAATGATTACTCGAGGTTGGATCGAGCTTTTGATCTTGTTTTGAAATGATTATCGGATGTTCGTTTTAATTCTTGTATTAACTGATGAATAAAGAATGAAAGAATAAATATTATACGTTTCATGGGGGAGGGGTACATTTGTTATGAATGGGGATTGTTCATGGCAATCAAACAATAAGAATATATGCCTCATACATCATACAAGTAGGCAACAGTTATCAATCAGATCAGATAAATAAACATGTTTATAATCAAATCAAATGATCAAAGAGTGAAATAATGAAGCATTAAACAATGTATGGGAGGTATAAACATGTTAAATAATCAAACAATAGAAGCATGGATGAAAGAAACAAGTATAACAAATGACAGATGGATCAGACAGATGAAAATATGCACACAAAGGATCACTGAATAATTAAAACAGGAAATGAGGCAATGACCAAATAAAATCAAGGTACAAGGCCTCTAATACATGGCATATGAGATGAACAAGGGAGGATCAAAAGATCTCTTCAATTGCCATAAGCAATCCCTAAGTCAAACATCAGTCATAGAAAAGTCAAGTCAACTTAAAAAATATGAAATAAATAGCAAATTAATCAAGAAAATTATGAAAAACTAAACTAAATAAGGTGGGGTCAGGACATCATCATCCCCCAAAAAGATTTTAAAAATAATCAGAATTAGTGTATAAATTAATTGAAATAAAACTGAAGTCAAATGAAAAGTCAACCAAACAAACTAGGTCAAAAATAAATCCAAAATAAATTGAAAAATGGGAAATAAAATTCCAAGAAAAGGTCAGGTTGACCATGAGACATTGGTCAACCTTCATCCCAAAAATCAAAAGTTAAAAATAATTCTAAGTCATGAAAATAAAATCAAGAAATAAATGTGTGTTAAAATGATCCACTTGAAATAAATAATTAAAATAAAATATTAACATTAATAATTATGAAAATAAAAATTATATAAAATTAAATAAGACATTAAGAAATATGGAAAATATTTTTTGATATTTTTATGAATAAATAAAATATTTTTATTAATTAAAAACAAAACAAAAATAAAATGAATTAAAAAAAGAAAAAGAAAATAAATGTGAATGAATGGTGATGGGCCAGGCGTGTGGGGGTGTGGAAAGCGCACAGTGGAAAGGCCCGGGCCAAATGATTATTCAAGCGTGACATTTAAATGAAGTAACATTTTATTAAATAAATCATGTAACATTAACATCAATTGGTCAGGTGGTACTTAAGTCACAAAATGACAAAACACGCATGGACGGTCACGATTACAAAAGGCGCGCACGATCTAATGGCTTCCACGTCGACACGTGGTCGTCTTCTCCATTGGGTCAAAAACCCTAATGCCATGCAAACATAAAGACACGCACACAGTGGATTTTCTCCAACTTCCAACCAATAATGCTCATGCCATAGTGCACGAAATGAGATGATATAAAAAACAAAGTTCAAGTATGCAATGTGAGGTTCATCATGGTATCTTATTTCAGTGAAAATAAAGGCTTGAACATAGAGAAATATCGACCACAAGATGGCCACATGCACACGGATATGAAGAAATCAATGACATAAATTAAGCAACACAAACAATGCCTCATGTTGAGGACTTCAGAAGCAAGTTGGGCACAATATTAACATGGAAATGAGCATGGTGTTGAGCATGGTAATGAGCAAGGTAATCATGATGAGCATGGTAAGCATGAAAAAACAGTAATGAACAAGTATGAATATGGCCATGGAAGAGAGTGATAAAATGCTTACCTAGTGGAAATCAGTCCACTGCTTCTTGATAGTGGAGGAATGGAAGGAAATAAGGTGCTGTTTCAATGCTTCAACTTGAGAAATGCTAAGGAATGAAATCTGATCTTTTGCTCCTTGCCTTGCTTAGCTCGAAAATAGCAGCCACCACCTCTTCAGATTAGGGTTTTAAAGCTTATATATGTTGGATTAAAGTGTCCTTAATGGGCTGAAACATTTGGTTTTGATTCATGAGCAAAATGCATTTTGGTGCAAAGTGAGGTGTATGAGAAAATCTCTAATTTTGGCAAAGGTTAAGTGAGTGGAAACAAAAGTACATAGCCAAAAGAGGAAAAGCAACACATGTGTTGGTTTACTTTGTCTGGCTGCAGCATGGCATGGCTTGGAAATAAGTCCAAGATGGTTACTTTGTGACCTTGTATCTTGATGACCACATGACCAAATGGTAAGGCAATGCAAACAGTAAGAAGAGTTCATGGAGCTTAACATTTTTCATGTTGGGCACAAATGGAAATGATGAACGGAAGAAAGTGAAAAATGAGCTTAAAGTTCAGGTTTCACCATCTGCAAAATGGCTGGGCCAGTTTGGCCTAAATGCTGCCTAGAAAACCAAGTCATGATGCCCACTTTAGGTGAATGTATCTCTCAAACCATGGATCCAAATGAGATGATTCCAAAAGGATGTGAAAGAGGACATGGCAAGGTACAATTTTTATGAAGGAAGTATTTTCAAAATATGCCTTGAAATGCAAGAAAACTGGCCAAGAAGTCTTGATAACCTTTGAAGATTTTGGGACTCAGAAAATTTTCTAAGTGTCCTAAAAAAATGTCTCACTTTGACTAAGTATAACTTTCTCAATTTTAATCCAAATGAAGCAAACTTTATAGCTCTAGAAAGCTTGGAACAAGAGGAACAAATTTCATGTTGGAGAAACTTTCAAATGGAGCTTCTATCCTGATGGAAAATGGGCTTAAAGTGAGTGTAACAATCATGAAAACTTGCCCTAAATGGAAAGTCAACCATTTCCAAATTAAGTAACTTTTTCAATTCCTGATTAAATGATGAATCCATGATCCAACCTTGGTCAAATTTCACATGTAGGCTCCCTTAGGCAAGGATTTTGAGGTTCCACTCTCAAAATGTCAGGAGTTGACTTTTCTGGCCCCACAGTTGACTTTTCCCAAACTTTCTGATTCCCGATTCCATTGATCAATTGAAGCACCTCTGGCTCAAATAAAGAGCTAATTTTTTGTATGTAGACCCTTTTGGACATATGGAGGGCCATGGAAAAGAGTTTCACCCAAAGAATCAGAAATAAATTGATTTTATACCAAACCCTAATTTTAGGGCAAAATGATCAAGAACTGATTGCACTGATTGCCAATGGATGTTTCTGAGATAATTGTGAATCTTCCTAGGCCAAGATGCCTCTCTAATCATGACATGAATGAGCCCCTCTACTTCCAACCAAACATTGCCTGTTGCAGATAGCCATGAAACCCTAGTTTCTGATTAAATCCAGATGAACATTCTGATGGCTCTGAATCCTTCACTGATGAACTGAGGCCCATAATAAGATACCTGGACCCCCTTGAGAGTTGTATACATAGAAAATGAAGTCCAACTCTCAATCTTTCCTTGTGTGGGTTCCTTCTATTAAGGAGTGATCAATCAGAACCTGATTTCCCAAGTCACTAATGCAGTATGCAATGAGTATGACCTAGTATGATGCTAATGCAGTGTGAAACCTAATCCCATGCTTCCATGAAAAATGAAGGGTAAATTTTGGGGTATTACAATAGGAGAAGGAATTTTCTTAAAACATGAAAACAAATTACTTAGAGCGATGGACAATAATAGGAACGTCAACAGCAACCCAATTGTCGTAAGTTTTGCCACGCATCACAAAGTTGGCGCAGTCTTCGTCTTCATCACCTTCAATCACGGCAGCTGAGTGTTGTTAATTACCATGGATGAACCCTCCACTGCAGAAGCTCGGTTGCACTTCTTCAATTTTGACGTTGAACGACCCTTGTTGGAATCCCAATTCGTCCTTATTCTTGTTCTCGGTAACTTCTACCATTCGGCCTCATTGATCTATATTGCTTGCCTCAATAGCTTTCTGAGCATCCTTGAAAGAAGACATGGGTGCCCAAGTTTTCTTCACTTTAGCAATAAACAAGGCTTGGAACGGAGTCCCAACCTCCTCCTCAGATTCAACATAAGAAAAGGATGATAGATGGCTCACTAAGAGCACCTTCTCTCCACAACAACGACAAGCTTGCCGTTCTTCACGAATTTAAGCTTATGGTGTAGAGTAGATGTCACAGGTCCAACTTCATGAATCCATGACCTTCCCAATAAACAGCTATAGGCAAGGTGGATATCCATTACTTGAAAAGTAATTTGAAAATCACTCGGACCTATCTTGACTGGAAGGTCCACTTCGCCAATGACGGTTTTGCGAGAACCATCAAACGCTTTGACAATGACGCCACTATACCTCATTGGGGCGCCTTGGTAGAAAAGTCTGGATAGAGTTGATTTCGGGAGTACATTCAGGGAAGAACCGGTATCAACCAACACATTAGACAACACATCCTCCTTGCAACTCATTGAAATATGTAGTGCAAGATTGTGATTTCTACCTTCCTCAGGAAGTTCTTCATGACAAAAACTCAGATTGTTGCAAGAAGTAATGTTAGCCATAATATGGTTAAACTGATCCACAGTAACATTGTGCTCAAAGTAGGCTTGCTTCAACACTTTTTGCAATGCTTCTCTGTGTGCTTCAGAATTCATCAACAGAGACATCACTGAAATTTTTGAAGGGGTTTGGAGCAGCTGCTCCACCATATTAAACTCGCTCCTCTTAATCAATCTTAATACCTTATCATCATCATTAGGCTTTAGCTTGAGGGATTCACCAGACTGACATACTGGAGCACTAATTGGATTCACCACAGGCACATCCATCTTTTTACCAACTGCAACCTCTTCTACTCCCTTTGGAAAGACTGGACCAAATACACAACCACTACGAGTCACCTTTGCGACATCAACTATATCTACCATAGAATTTGCCACAGGAAACAAGACCTCTTGACCATGCTCCACCATGGTGGCATTATACTGATATGGGATAACTTTATCGGATGCATACGGGACGGGGCCCGCTAACTGTATTACCAACAACGATACCGATCAGTTAACGATGTTGCTGCTGCTTCTATCAAACTGAATTACTACCCGCTCAGGGGTCTTGAACACAGGAACAATTAAATTCACATCATCTACCTCCCTTGATTGACAAATTTGGATAAGCACTTCATCCATCAATCTCTGAATAACCCTCTTGACAATGACACATCCTCGAGGGTTCACACTGCATATCACACAACCATCATGGTCATGCTCACAATCATTGACCAAACAAATATCTCTATGAATTTTAACCAAAGACTGTCTGATATGGTGAACATCGTCAACCCTATACTCTCCAGGACAACCATCTACCATGTTGACAAAGGTGTTAGCATGAGCGGGCAACATATTAGCTTTCACATTCGGCGCACGGTCCTTAAAGGACACCATCCCACTATTCACAAGCTTTTGTACCTCATACTTTAATGGATAGCAGTTCTCAATGGGTTTGGGAACCAACCTGCATAATGATTTGATATCTTGATTTTAGAGAAGTGCATTGTGACCAAATATTATGCAGATGGACAATTATTATTTATTTATGTTTTTAGTGATTACCATTTTCAGAAAAGAAAAAAAGTAACAATAAAACATCATAGATGTGGATGAATAGAATTTTATTTTATTAATGATAATTGAAAATGCCTAACAATATTCACTTCTCCCTTAGGCATAGGAGAAGGATTTTTCTTAAAACATGAAAACAAATTACTTAGAGCGATGGACAATAATAGGAACGTCAACAGCAACCCAATTGTCGCAAGTTTTGCCATGCGTCAAAAAGTTGGCGCAATCTCCGTCTTCATCACCTTCAATCACGGCAGCTGAGTGTTGTTCATTACCATCAATGAACCCTCCACTGCGGAAACTCGGTTGCACTTCTTCAGTTTTGACGTTGAACGACCCTTGTTGAAATCCCAATTCGGCCTTATTCTTATTCTCGACAACTTCTATCATTCGGCCCCACTAAGGCATACTAGATGAAGATAGACCTTCTGGCTCTCTCTGTCTCTTCGTTGCTCGATCTTCAAGAAGTTCAATAAGCGCATCTTTGTCCTTTGACTCAAGCTCCAACTCCTCATGCTTTCGGCTCAAAGCATGGAACCGCTCTTCCCACGTGTCCTTCTCTTACTTCATCTTGGCGAGTGCGTCTTCCAACTCCTCTACGTCTTAGTTATGGAGAGTTGATGGCTCAGCCACAACCAAAGACATAGGTCTCTCACAAGCATACGACATCTTCAATTCCAAAGCTCTCTTCTTTACCCAAGCAGTGTAAGCTTCCAAAGTTACACAATTGCACAGACCAAGCTTGAATCTTCCTTTTCTATGCACATTATGCCAAGCATGTATCATCTTCTGCTTAAAATGTTGGGGATCTTTACCCTCTTGATATTAAAGACCTTCTAACTGAGTGTTATTAGGTTTGCCTCTCAAGGGGAAGCCAAGTTGACGACGAGTCAAAGCAGGGTTATAGTTGATTCCTCCTTGTGTACCAATGAGAGGCACATTAGAGAATTCACCACAACTATCAATAATCTCCACACTACTCAATGCATAATCGTACCAAACAATATCATCATTAGTGAGGGACATAAGTCTTTGAGACCACCGTAGACATTGTTTGTTCTCCATAAAAGTAGGCGTCTGAGGCAAGTGCGAAATAAACCACTTATACAGAAGAGGAACACAACACACAATAGTCCCACCACCTTTAGAATTCCTCAAATGCAAAGAGAAATACATATCACCCAACATAGTAGGCACATGATTCCCAATCAAGAAGATTCTAATGGCGTTAACATCAACAAAAACGTCAACGTTAGGGAACAAAGCTAAACTATAGATGAGCAACACAAAGATGGCTTCAAAAGCGTCCACACTACCGGCTTGAGCAAAGACATTAGCTTTCCCAATGAGAAACTCGGAAGTCAATCGAAACATTCCTCATTTCTTCACCCAATGAGCCTCAATCTCAGACTTCTTCAAATGAAGGGCTTCAACTATAATATGAGATCTAGGAATCTCCTCCAATCCACTAAAAGGCACCTTGTCAGAAACAGGTATTCCCAAGAGATGGGCATACTCCTCTAACATAGGAATAAGTCGATAGTCGGGAAAAGTGAAGCAACGGTAGAGAGGGTAATTAAACTGAACTAACACACTCAAGAGTCCTTCAACCACATCATTAGATAACACGGATAAAATCTTCCCATGACATTGCTTGAAGTCCAAGGGATCTAATACAAAAGATGACAACTTCCTTAGCTCTTTCAAATCAGGACATCTGTAACTGTACTTCTTAGTGTTCCTTCTTCCATAATCCATGGTCTGAAAATATTAGCAAACAATACCTTAGTTCCTTGAAATTATTTTCGTGTGATGAATGTCATGATGCGCATGAATGCATGAATGCAACAATCACAAACAAGGAATCACACACAAGGAAAACAAACAATGGTCAAGGGATGAATCAAGTCATTGTCAAGATCAATCATCCATTTTGGTGGATCATGGTTTTCACTTTATCAACACCCAAGTTCCATTGATATTGACAAGACTTGATTGGATTAACCAAGAATCAAAGGGGTTTGTTGTGAGTCACGATCATGGAGTTAGGTTAAGAACCATCCCAAAAGAGTGTACTAAGGATAAAAACCTGTAGATCATGTTCTAAAAAGTTCCCAGAGTCTTAATTCCATCTATCAGATATTATAGGTTAGGATGACTGACTCATCAACCTATAATATTCTCAAGAGAAACTCGTATGAGTGTAGTATCGCGTAACAACTATTATCAGGTCTACACCTGAACAGTCTCCGCACTACGTCCTAAATAGGCCAAGTTGGGTTAAATGTTCTACGGTCCTCAGCTTCTCGGACCCCAACTCAGAGAAAGTAATGCCTATTCACAAATAACTTGTGTAACATTAGTAACTCCAAAAGGGTCTCCATTGAATAGATGGGTCTTAAGCCAACTTGTTAAGGACTACTCCACACAAGTCGAACATGACTATACCATCCTCCTATCTTAATTGCACTCAAGTTCGGGTTAGAACTTATCTCACCACTCAGAGATCACCAAGCATAATAAGCAGATTATATCACACCAACAAATATAGAAACATCAAATATACAAACATCAAATATACAAACATCAAATATACAAACATCAAATATACAAATATATACACATAAAAAAGTAGGCTAAACCCACTGAGGACTACTCCCCAGCAGAGTCGCCACTTAATTTCTGTAACGGTAAATTCATGACCATTAAGTTATGGATAAACTTAATTTTAATAAAACCAGAGTCACCACCGTGCTTTTATTGTTTCCAAAGGAAAAGAGAAAAGTATGAATAAAACCTAAAGATAAGAAGTTTTCAAATAAAAATTAATAAAATGCCATAGATTATAGGTAAGGGGGTTGGTTACACAGAGGGAAGGTGTTAACACCTAAAGTATCCTAGGTACTCCTAGGGAGCCCTTTTTTATGTGTGTATGTGTGTTGGTATAAAATGACGTTTGAGAAAAATAGAGTGTGGGGATGAGAAAATAATTTATTAGTTATATTTTTGTGTTTGACAAAACCTTTAGACTTGTGCCTACGTACCAACATAAAAATGAGGGATCAAAACCTCGTAGTTCGTGGTATCAATTTCAAAATGAGTGGATTATTTTTAATCAAAAGTTAAGTTTAAAAGAGGCACAAAAGGCCCAAAGTTTTGAATGAGTGTTAGTTCTTTTTGTCTTTTGAAATATTAAGTAAATATGGTTAAGTTCATTTACAAGTTTGATTTAAGAAAAAGATTTTTAGAAAAAGGCAATGGCATAAGACCAAAGTTTCTAGTTTGCAATAAAGTCTAAATTTTAAAATCACAAGCAAAGAAAGTTTTTGAAAAAGGGGGAGAGATTTTGAAATTTAAGAAGTGGGAGGAGATGAAGAGACTAATCCTAAGCATAAAATTAAAAGTTAAGAGTTAAAATTTAAGAAGTGGGAGGAGATGAAGAGACAAGAAAGTTTTTTGGGTTTTTGTTGTTTATTAAGTATTTTAAGGTCCTAAGACCACAAACCCAAAAAAGTGCATAAACAAATATATACAATCACAATACGTGGCTCAAATGAGCAAAGTGAAAATGACATAAACATAAACAATTTAAATGCTATGTAAATGACAAATGAATGGTAAATGACTTGAAATTAAATTGCATAAAGTAAATTGCATAAAGTAAATGACTTGAAAGTAAAAGAAATATTAATGCAAGTTAGTCAAATGTTAGTTGATTAGATGTTAGTGATATTTTTCTTTTCAATTTGATTAAGTCATTTTTTGGAGAACACTCAACCATCTATTGACAAGCATGGTTTCTTGAACCAAGACATCTTCTAAAGGAAGGAAAAAAGACCAAGTTTCCACACAATACCATGAAAGATTGGAGACTTACAATCTCACTTACTAGAATGTTATGCCTTTAGGGTCAAATTTAGCTCTATGTTAAGCAATTGTAATTGGACTTATGTAGAAGTAACAACTATATAAGATCGGGCAATAAAAATTTAGGTGCTAATGCATGTTAGAGATTTGGTATAATGAACCAAACTCCTAAAACATACCACATACTAAAAGAAAACAAATCAAAGGGGTGGGACTATCTCATCCATACTTGTATTGGTTCATCTAACACAAGGTTATTGATGAACCAATTAGCCTTAGGATTTTGAGATTTCATTGGTCAATGAAACAGATGGGATATAATGAGATTGAAGATGAAGAGGGGGGGGGGGGGGAGGATGAGAGAAACACAAATTGGTCATGGGAGGAATTTTATCAAATTAAAATCATTCATTCACTTTGGGAGATGAAATGTACATTTCATCAATCCCCTAAATCCAATGATTTTAACTTAACAAAAGTCAAATCAACCTTGACCAAGGCCCAAACACATAGTTAAACATCACAAGTCAATAAAAATGGCTCAACACAATTTCTATACAATTAATCAATTAAAAATCAAATTAAAAGTGCATTTAAATTAAATTTAGTTTGGTCAAAACCTAAAACCTCTTCAAAATACCAAATAAATGGCCAAGAGATTTATCCTAGGCCAAACAAGGTCAAATGACCTTAGACAAAACATTTCATGATTTTTTGAAAAGTCAGAAGTATTTTTAAACAATTTAAAATATGCACAGAAACAATTAATTCCTGAAAAATATCAAAATTAATCCAAAAAATAATTTTAATTCAGAAAATGAAGAGGAAAATATTTAAATATTTTTGGTGAAAGTCCCATATTTTTTGGATTAAAGATGAAATTAATATGAATTAATCAAAATAATACAATTAAATGAAAAATCAGAAAATACAAAAAAACAAGGGCCATCAGATCTCCCTCATTAATTGAGGTGACCTATCTGATGGCCACACATGCGCGTTCCACCATGCACCAAGTCAAATATGCTCTACGAGTGGTAATCAGAACCAAGGGTTGAGATTAAAATATTTTGAATGATCCTGTGGTTGAGAGGTGTGATAACACACCACCGGAGCTAGGGCCCCGGTCTTCTTCTCTGGTGGACCTCACTGGACTGGTCCACCATCAACCATCACCAAAATGAAAAACAAAGACATGGATTTAAAGAAAAAATACTCAGGAACTCGAATATGGCCTCAAGTTTCTCCAATCCCAAGTATATAAAAAGATACAGGGATTTGAATTTGGAGGATTATGAACCGAGTTGCTTCAATTTGACCTCAAAACAACTCAATCTTGTTGCCTACAATGGTAGGACTTCAACCAACCAAAAATCATAAAGAATGGTGAAGAATTGAGAGAGAATCGAAGAGATGAAGTTTCTAAAAAATCACCTTCGAGTTGATATAATTTCACTTGATCTTGATCTGGATTTGCTTGCTTTATCTTTCTCTTGCTTGCAGAAGCCAATTGAGATGAAAAGGGGAGTGAATTTCTGGAGTTTGAACTTCCAAACAGAAGATGAAGTTCAAGCTTGATTTCAAGAGAAACCTTCAAAAGTTCTATGTAATTGAGGGTTTGGATCAGTCTAACAAAGCTTGGGCAGGGTGTGGGTGCAGTTTCTGAAGCCATGAGCTTGTTTAAATAGGCATTGGAATTGATTTTTGCACCACTTGAAATTTGCCAAATTTGGAAACCAGCTTGCATGGGTGCGTGGTAAATGATTTGGGCCTAAAGAATGGTGCAATCCATCTCCAATTCATGTGTAATTGATGCTGAAGTCATTACAATGAAGCATGCAAAGGAGAATAATCACTTGAATCCAAAACTTTCCAAAAGAAATCCCACAATGGAGCCATGCACAAGTCCCTGAATTTTGACCCAAATGATATGATCTTAGACTTCTTTGAAAGGTGAGATCAAGGGGAACAACTTTCATGTTGAACACTTTTTCATTTTAAGCTTGGATCATGCTGAATTTTGAGGTGGAAGTTTGGAAAATTAAACATATTAAAAAAATTTCTAAGTACCAAGTCAAATGTTCACTTCTTCCAAACTTGAATAACTTTTTCTATGGACTTCAAATGGAAACAGTTCCTTCATAAAAGTTGTATCTCTTTCAAACCTATTAAAATTGGTCACAAATTTGACCTCATTTGGATTTGGCATGAAGGAGTTATGGATTTTAGAAGTTGAGGAAAATCACTTGTTCAAAGGTAATGGCCCAAAATGACCTATAATGCTTCCTCTTGGAACATGCATTTGCAAGTTGAATTTGAACTTCCTCAAAACATTAAAGTTGAAATAGACATATTTACTTTGGTCATGGAGTTTGAATGGATTTCATCTCATAAGAATTGAGCAAGTTATGGTCTTGTGAAGTTGATCTTCAAACTAGGGTTCAAACAAAATGACATATAATCTTTCATCATAAAAATTGACTTTACAAGCAAAACTAGCTCTAGACTTCAACATGAAAGTTGTTTGGAATGTCATTTTGAGTAACGTTTCTCTTGTAATCATTTTCATATGTGATAACACGAAATTATATCACATTTTAAGACTTAATTCAATTAGATTATATTACCATTTACTTTAGTATATCTCATTTTATCAGATATTATGCAGTATTTCCTTGCTATGTATGTCAGGTATCCATTTTGAAGCAAAAGTGAAAAAGGGAAGAAAAGGAGGTGTAAAAAGGAATAAAAAGGAAACAAATAACAAAGACCAAGCCCAGCCCAAAGAAAGTGCACGTTATGCCTGTGACGGGCGTCACAAGGGTTGTGACGAGCGTCACACTAAAAGCACTCCTGTGACGAGCGTCACACATGGTGTGACGAACGTCACACCAGTCCTCTATATTTTTGGCGCAAGGAACTCAACTGACCACGTTGAAAGCTATTTCCACGCACGCTTAACCCTCGGAACGAGACCACGCACACGGAAACCCTTGAAAAGCAGTTACACCAGCAGCTGTATAAATAGGAGTTAATTGGGAAATTTCAAACCCTCGGTTTTTCCACGCTCATATTGCCGAAGCTCTGCCAAATTTTCTTGTCACACCTTTTGCTTATTTTTTCCTTTCCAGCACTTAACATTGTTTATTTTATTTATTTCTTTTGCAAGCTTTACATTCTTTTTTCCCTTGCAAAATTTACCTTTCCCGTTTCAGCTTCTAGATATTTTTCGCATAATAGTTTCTACACCGGAAACTATTGTGCAACTTTATACTGGATTTAACCTTACGTTATATTCCAGTTTTATTTCCTTGATTTAATTTACTGTTTAATTGAAGAATCCAAGAACAAATCCTACCGGCTTGTGGTGGAGTGTTCAAGACTATTGTATTACGCATTCAGGTTCTTTAATCATTATTTAATATTTTGTTTTATTATTTATCTATATTATCTGCCTGGAATGAGTCTGTTTATGCATGATATAAATTCTTATTTGTTTAGCATGTCTGGCTAATTTGCCTAGGTATCGGTATGTAAAGTAAGCAGAATAAGGGATCAAGACTGAGTCGGTCTATCTAAACTTAAAATCAAAATCAATCTTTTTACGGTCTCAACTTACAGGTTTAATAACAAGATTTTTTACAAAAGTAAAAGACATAAAGAAGTTAAAATCAATAGAGCGAGAGTTTGAGATTTTAACTGGACAGTGTAAGTTAGGCATTAATTCTAGATCAGGGTGAGAGCAAGTTTTAGAGTTAATTAAATTCTGACCTTTTCCAAAAAGTATTTTTAAAGATTGAATGTGAGGACGAAAGTTAAGCATTTGGATTTAATTATATAACCTAAGTCAACAGAGCGAGAGTTTGAGATAAGGGTGTTTAAAACGGTCAGTATTTTCTTAAAAAGAGTTTCTGCAACTTTATTGCTTTCAAAATATGGTTTTTGACTTAATTATAAGTGACAGCAACATTAATATAAAATCATGGTTTATTCAACAGAGCGAGAGTTTGAGATAGAACCTTTAACCAATAAAGTTAACCGAAACGATTCATTTTAAAACCAAGAAGCCGACAAAGACTTGATTCCCTAGTTTTGACGAACTACATACCGATATCCGTTTTACTAATATTTAATCTAGATATTAGTTTAGCCCTTAGTTTTTCCCCAAACAATCAAACATTTTCACCTTAGATTTACGTAGTAACCTTAGATAACGGTATATCGATTCATAAGTCCCTGTGGGATCGATATCTTTTAAAACTACGCGATAGAACTGTGCACTTGCAGTTTGTATCCCAAATTCGACTCATAAAGTCGCGATCAAGTTTTTGGCGCCGTTGCCGGGGACTTTTATTCAATCGATATCGTAACTCTTCCGTTACGCTGTAGAGACTAAGGTTTCTTTTCCTTCTATTTTCTTTCTTTCGTTGATTTGTATGCCACGCACTCGCTCTCAAGGCGAACCCCTCTATTTACGAATCAACGATATCGAACTATATCTCCGAGTCTTACGACGAATTCGGGAATATCGTGCTGAAAACAATCTCCCTCCTATAGACCTTCCTGATCTCAAAGATTTTCCTTCTTTAACCGAGATGGCAGAACCAGCTCGTGCTCTTAGAGATTACGCCGCTCCATCGCAAGATGAACCGCATTCAAGTATTGCTCCGCCCGCAATCGAAGCAAACAACTTTGAACTTAAACCTTCGTTATTGCAGGCTGTGCAACAGAACCAATTCTCTGGAAATCTTACCGAAGATCCAAACCTTCATTTATCCGTATTTGTCCAATACGCTGATACTGTTAAAGCTAATGGTGTCACTTCAGAGGCAATTCGACTTCGTCTTTTTCCTTTCTCATTAAGAGATAGCGCTAGAAGATGGCTTCAATCTCTTCCTTCCAACTCAGTCACCACATGGAACGAGTTGAAGAAAGTTTTTCTTGCCCGATATTTTCCACCAAGCAAAACAGCTATGTTAAGAGCCCAGATAAACGGATTTAAACAGAAAGACAACGAGTCTCTTTTCGAAGCATGGGAAAGATACAAAGACATGATGAGACTTTGCCCACACCATGGTTTGGAAGACTAGTTAGTAATTCACACATTTTATAATGGTCTCTTATACAATACAAGGTTAACAATAGACGCCGCTGCAGGTGGTGCACTAATGAACAAACCTTACGCTGATGCTTACCAGCTTATCGAGAGCATGGCCCAAAACCACTATCAGTGGGGAACCGAACGAACAACGGTGGAAAAACCTCAACCGAAAACTGGCATGTACGAGATAAGTAACCTTGATCACGTCAATGCAAAAGTGGATGCTTTGGTCCAGAAAATTGAAAGTTTAAACGTATCACCTCCAGCCGCCGTGGTTGCTGTAACTCAGAATTGCGAGGTCTGTGGAATCCAAGGCCACACTCCTGCGGAATGTCAACTCTTGACTGGAATCCAAACAGAGCAAGTAAACTATGCTCAAGGAAGCCCCTATTCGAATACCTATAACCCAAATTGGAAGAACCATCCAAACTTCTCATATAAGAGTAATAATGCTTTATACGCACCTGGACAGTCTCCAAATCAAGCCCCATCTATACCTCCGGGATATCAGAAATCGAATCCTAACAATAATACCCCTAGAAAATCCAACTTGGAAATCATGATGGAAAACTTTATAGCTTCCCAACAACAAACCAATAAAGATTTCTTAAACCAGAACATACACACTGGCGAACAACTTAAACAACTAGCAAGCAAAGTAGATGCCCTGGCTACCCATAACAAAATGCTGGAAACGCAAATATCTCAAGTAGCTCAACAACAAGCACCTACTGCTGCACCAACTGGTACATTCCCTGGACAGCCCCAACCCAATCCGAGAAGCCAAGCTCATGCAATTATATTAAGAAGTGGAACGGAAGTGGAAGGACCGTCTGACCCAAGGATAGAAAACCAAAACCCTAAGAAATCTACTGAGGAAAGTGAACCTAAGGAAAAGGAAGAGAGTAATAAGGAAACCCTAGAAAAGAAGGAACCTTATGTACCTCCACCACCTTATAAACCACCTATACCTTACCCTCAAAGGCTTGTTAAAACCAAAGATGTAGGCCAATTTAGAAAATTTGTTGATCTCCTTAAACAATTAAACGTTACAATTCCGTTTACCGAAGCTATTACGCAGATGCCTTCATATGCTAAATTCTTAAAAGAAATTCTTTCTAATAAAAGGAAACTTGAGGATAGCGAAACCGTTACACTCCCTGCCGAATGTAGCGCTATAATCCAAAACATGCCCCCTAAACTCAAGGATCCGGGTAGTTTCTCTATACCCTGTCACATAGGAAAATTTGTCATCGACAAAGCCTTATGCGATTTAGGAGCCGGAATTAGCGTTATGCCTTTATCCATATGTAAGAAACTGGAAATGGGAGAATTAAGACCGACCAAAATGTCTGTGCAATTAGCAGATCGTTCCATCAAATATCCTGTAGGAATCCTTGAAAACGTTCCCGTACGCATAGGTCAGTTTTACATTCCCACTGACTTCACAATTATGGACATTAGAGAAGATGATACGACACCTATTATACTAGGAAGACCATTCTTAGCAACTGCCGGTGCAATCATAGACGTAAAACGAGGACGACTCACCTTCGAAGTAGGTGAAGAGAAAATTGAATTCATTCTTTCCCAATTCTTGAAAGCACCTGCAATAGAAGATACATGTTACTTCATGGATATCATCGATGAATGCATAAAAGAAGCAGAGTCAGGAGAAGACAAAGCATCAGACTATCTTTTAGAGGACAAATCTAAACAATGCCTAGCAATAACACCGGATCCTACGCAGTGTCTTAACAAACCAACCCCTGATTTGAAAACACTTCCCAAAAATCTGAGATATGAATTCCTAGACTTAGAACTTGAACGACCTGTGATAGTTAATGCAGATCTAGGAAGACTCGAAACAGAAAAACTCCTACATATCTTAAGAAAATATCCAACCGCGCTAGGATACCACATCACCGATCTTAAAGGAATAAGCCCTTCTATTTGTATGCACCGCATCATGTTAGAAGAAGACTGTAAAACCTCTAGGGAACACCAGAGAAGACTAAATCCGATCCTAAGTGAGGTAGTAAAGAAAGAAATAACCAAGTTATTAGAAGCAGGTATTATATATCCTATATCTGATAGCAAATGGGTTAGTCCTGTACACGTTGTACCAAAGAAAGGAGGCATAACCGTTATTGAAAACGAAAAAGGAGAAACTATAACTAAACGAATCGAATCGGGATGGAGAATGTGCATTGATTATAGGAAACTAAACAAAGCAACCCGAAAAGATCATTTCCCTTTACCATTCATTGACCAAATGTTAGAACGATTAGCTAAACATTCACATTTCTGTTATTTAGACGGTTATTCAGGCTTCTTTCAAATACCAATTCACCCTGATGACCAAGAAAAGACAACATTCACATGCCCTTTTGGTACCTTCGCGTATAGACGAATGCTGTTTGGTCTGTGTAATGCCCCTGCAACTTTTCAAAGATGCATGATGGCAATATTCGCCGACTTTCTCGAAAACATCATGGAAGTATTTATGGATGACTTTTCTGTATACGGACAAAGTTTCGAAGAATGCCTTGAAAACCTGGAAAGAGTTCTGGAGCGATGTGTAAAAGTAAACTTAGTACTTAATTGGGAAAAGTGCCACTTTATGGTACAAGAAGGAATTGTTTTAGGACACATCATCTCGAACAGAGGAATCGAAGTAGACAAAGCCAAAATAGAGGTAATCGAAAATCTTCAACCCCCAAGAACTGTGAGAGAAGTACGAAGTTTTTTAGGACACGCCGGTTTTTACCGACGATTCATCAAAGACTTCTCTAAGATAACTAAACCCTTAACCGGACTGTTGATGAAAGATGCTGAATTCATATTCGACGATAACTGTTTAAAAGCATTTCAAACTCTTAAACAAGCATTGATCTCCGCACCCATTATGCAGACACCAGACTGGAATGAACCATTCGAAATAATGTGCGATGCCAGTGACTATGCTGTAGGTGCTGTTTTAGGACAAAGAAAGGATAAAAAGCTTCACGTTATATACTACGCTAGCAGAACCCTGGATGAAGCGCAAATGAATTATGCCACAACCGAGAAAGAACTCCTAGCAGTGGTATTTGCGCTAGATAAATTTCGTTCTTACCTGGTAGGAGCCAAAATAATAGTTTACACCGATCACGCTGCTATCAGGTACCTTTTAACAAAAAAAGATGCTAAACCTAGACTCCTAAGATGGATCTTGTTACTACAAGAATTCGACTTAGAAATCAAGGACAAGAAAGGAACTGAAAACGTAGTAGCAGACCACCTCTCTAGACTTGAGAACCTTGAACCGGAAAGAACATCCATTAATGATGATTTCTCGTATGATAAACTCATAGCTACTTTGGAAGAGAACAACTCCGACATGCAAGTAGAAACCACCTTAGCTATATCTGTCACACCATGGTACGCTGATCTAGTCAATTATTTAGCTGCCGGAATAGTTCCACCTACTTTATCTTACCAGCAGAAGAAACGATTCTTCCACGACATAAAACACTATTACTGGGATGACCCCTTACTTTTCAAAAGAGGCCCCGATGGTATTTTCCGTCGATGTATACCCGAAGAAGAGGTAGAAAATATAATCCAACACTGTCACTCTGCGCCTTATGGTGGACACACAAGTACATCCAAGACCTGCTCTAAAATCCTACAAGCTGGCTTTTATTGGCCTACTATATGGAAGGACGTACATGCGGCTATTAAGGAGTGTGACAGATGTCAACGCACGGGAAACATATCTAGACGTGACGAGATGCCACAAAAAGGTATTTTGGAAGTAGAGATTTTTGACGTGTGGGGGATAGACTTCATGGGACCCTTCCCATCCTCTTTCGGTAACAAATACATACTCGTGGCAGTTGACTACGTATCAAAATGGATCGAAGCTATAGCTTCTCCAACAAATGACACCCGAGTAGTAACTAGACTCTTTAAAAATATAATATTTCCGAGATTTGGCATCCCAAGAATAGTAGTCAGTGATGGTGGATCACACTTTATATCCAAGGTACTCGAAAAACTACTACTTAAATATGGAGTGAGACATAGGATAGCAACACCTTACCACCCTCAAACCAGTGGACAAGTAGAAGTATCTAACAGAGAAATCAAGCAAATACTAGAAAAAACGGTCGCCACTTCAAGGAAAGATTGGTCATTGAAATTACCAGAAGCTTTGTGGGCATACCGAACTGCTTATAAAACTCCCATAGGGACGACCCCATTTAAGCTCATTTATGGAAAATCCTGTCACCTCCCGGTAGAATTAGAACATAAAGCCTATTGGGCTATTAGAAATTTAAATTTGAATTATAAAGCCGCCGGTGAAAAGAGAATCCTTGACATAAACGAATTAGAGGAACTCAGAAGAGACGCCTATGAAAATGCCAAAATCTATAAAGAAAGAACAAAACAATGGCATGACAAGCGTATATCAAGGAAAATCTTCAAGCAAGGCGACGCAGTACTTTTATTTAACTCTAGACTAAAGTTATTCCCGGGAAAACTACGATCCAGATGGTCAGGACCTTTTCATATCACTAAAATCTTTCCCAGTGGAGCGGTAGAAATAAAAGGACAATCTACAGAACCGTTCACCGTAAACGGGCAACGTCTGAAACATTATCACTATGCGGAAACCAACGAGGATTCGCAAATTCTACACTTAGACGAAACGCCCCCAGGACTCATAGACTATATTTAACAGTTTATTTGTCGAGCTTGCGACATTTAAACAAAGCGCTTAGTGGGAGACAACCCACAAATTAATTTGTTATTTTATTATTCTATTATTATTATCATTTCCCTATTTTTCTCTTAATTATTCTTTTAATTTCTATTTAGTATTCATTATTGATTTATTAAAAAAAGAAAAATATATATATATATATATATATAATAATAATAATTCTTTTCTTCTTTCGGCATTTGGCCAAATCCTGACTTAAACTCATGTTTCTTTTCTCTAGCTAACACTAACCAGATGGGACATTCTGATCGTATGGGTATCAAGTTCAGAGGAATGGCTCAGAAACGAAAGTTTGAAGAACTAGCCGCTAGAGAGATGCTACCTAGTTTATATGCTGATGATTGGGCTATGACTGCCCTTGGACTGAGACAGAGTGTCCTGTTTTTGCTGAATCAGATAGGATGGGAGACCTCCCCTATCCTGAGACATTTCACCACCTACCGGAGACTCACACTAGAATTCCTTAGTTCATTAATCTATCTACCCAGCCACGGAAAAGGAATTAGCAGAGGTTTTATCCAGTTCAGAATGTTCAATATGGAGTACCAATTTAATATTAGAGACTTCACCAACCTTTTGGGTTTTCCTACCTCCTTTGATACATTCACTGTAAGCCAGGAAGAACTTTTTGAATATAGAGAGCTTGAACACTTTTGGGGTAAGCTGACTGGAAATGATGAGCCCGAAGAACATGAGTTTCTCTCTGGAAACATACATAACCCGGCTTTCCGCTATTTCCATAAGATCCTGACCCACACTTTATTTGGGAAGAAGCCAAATAGTACTTCAGTTTCACGTGATGAACTCTTCATCATATTTTGTGCTTCCCAGAACCGTCCAGTAAACGGTGCTACTTTTATGTTAGCTAATTTGGACCACCTTATCCAGGATGAGCGAGCACCCATTAGAATAGGCGGTTTGATCACTATGATAGGTAATGCTATTGGATTACGTCAGCCTATGCTTGACCTTAGCCCTTTTTGTGGCATTACTACTATGAGTATACCCTTCCTCTTCAACACTATGTTTATAGCAAACATAGGGTCTGATGAGTTTGAGCTTATTATTGATAACCAGGTTCTCTGCCTATTCACCATGCCCGATCCTAGAACTAGTGTTCATAACCAAAGGAACTGGCTCTATAACCTGAATGAAACCCCAACTCCTGCTGGATCCACTGAATCCATCCAGGACTATGAGATTTGTGATGACTATGAGCACTATGTTGACCATATCTCTCAGGCTGAATCTGACCCTCAGACACCTTCCGGCTACTATGATATTGATCCTCCTCCTCAGCCTGTCCTGACCGAAGAATCGGCCATGCCTGATCTCCGACATCATATGCCAGGAACAGATATTAAAACCGTCATTGAAGCTTTGATGTCAGAACAAGACGCCCTCAGGGAAGATTTCCACAACTTGAGACATGAAATCCTAGAATACATGAGCAGCACGGCAAGTCAGTTACGTATGTTACGGCATCGTGTTAACTCTTTTGCTCCTCCGGCCAGAGATCCGAAGATAGATGGAATTTAGTTATTTCTTTCTAAGTTATTTAGTTTTAGGCTAGATTTTTCATTAATGTTATTTGAATTCATGCTCGCATTTATTTTCCTTTCATTTCATTGTTTTCCCTTCCTGTATTACATTATGTTAATTTTATTAAAGCTTTTATTTATTTAATTTATGCAATGGCTATGTTCTCTACTGTTCTACTATTACTCAGAATGAATTACTATTATGAGAAATAGAATAGCATGCAACACAAATTAATTAGCTAAATTAAATAGAACAATCTAAAAACCAAATAAAACAAAATAATCAAAATAAATTCATCTCCAGATTAATTATGTGAAGCGCTGCTGAATGCCCTGCCAAAAATAAATGTGTGACGAGCGTCACACACTCCATGACGAACGGCACGCATAACTCCTGTTACGACCGTCACACCCTTGTGACGAGCGTAACGCCCTTCAGACATGTGAACGTTAGGGAGCCGTTGGAGACGAACGTTACACCTTTAATTTTTTACCTTCCCCACTCACTTTTCATTTAACCACACTTAATTACTCTTCAACCACTTTTTCTTTCTATCTTCCAACCCTTCTCCTATAAATACCTACCAAAACTTCCTTCATTCACCACAAAACAATTCTCTCCTATCAAATACACTTCTTTTTCTTTCCAATTCACCCCTTCAAAAATTCATCACAATGGCGGGAAATCAAAATTTCGGAAATATCATCTTCCGATCCGGAGATGACAACTACCAGCAAGAGCAATTCGAACGTTTCCAACAGCGAGGCGTCGCTTCCACCAGGTACCCCGATTTAACTTGTTTACAACAATTAGGATTACTCCAAGGTATCGAATGGATGCTCCGCCTAGCCGACTTAACCTTCCTTTGCACTCATAATCAACCCACCTACCCATCCCTAACCTTAGAATTCTTAAGTTCATACGACTACACCACTCCCGCCGGTGAAGACGAATTTTTAACCGGTACCGCAACCTTCCGTATGTTCAACACCGAGTACTCCTTAACCCAAAACCAATTGAGTACCATGTTACAATTTCCCATAGAAGGTCAGGTACACCCCAGAATCCCTCCAAACTCAAACTGGAACACAGTTGGCGTTTTTGGCCTTTTTAAGAAAATTACCGGTATAGATACCTACAACTGGGAAGAACTCCTCCTCTCCCATATACATAACCCCACTATCCGGTACTTCATCCGCATCTTGCAAAACACAATTTTTGGAAGACCAAACAACAGCAAGGTCAACTCAAAGGAGCTATTTTTCCTCCAATGCGTCTTCGAACCGGATACTCAGGTAAACGCCGCCTCTTTTCTCTTTCATCATATCCGCACCTCATGTGCTAGAGGCCGGCAACCCTTTATAATTGGTGGATTAATAACATCCATAGCACTTGGCCTGAACCTAGGGGATAAACTCCAAACTTTAGAATCCCTACCTCCCCTGTCTATGGATATCAGCTATTGCCGCTCCAGCCGCCTGATTAAAAACAGAGTAGGCGGAGGATATTATCTTATGGTGAACAACCAGGCTGTCCCAAGCGTTGTTCTACCAAATATCGCCCTAACTGATGTCACAAACCCCGACCGCCACCTCTATGATTTAAACGCTCCTGAAACCACCGAGCCTTTACAAACAAACCCACAAACAGATGAGTTTGAAGAAATGGAACAAGGTGATCATCCTCCTACACAACATTCAGCCCCGCTCAACCCTTCCGGTAATGCAACTGGCCCATCCTCCCAACGTCGTCGACGAAGAAGGCCTGCAACCAACGACGACATTATGGATGCTATCAATGGTATGCAGGCACAGAATGCAGAGATGATGCAGATGATGCGTCAAATGCAACAGCAACAGGATGCCCGGAATGCCATAACCGACCAGCGGTTTACTGAATTGTTCAGCAGGTTCGACAACTTAGACATACGTCAAAGATCACCAGGTCCTAGAACCAGAGGCGGAAGGCAGCCTTAGTTGTTATTTTCTTTGCATTTCCATTTTGTATTTCTTTCCCTTAAAACATTGAGGACAATGTTTAGTTCAAGTATGGGGGGGAAACAATATTCTTCCTATTTCCATTCTTCAAGTATGTTATTTTCCCTTTCATCGTTATTTCCCTTCCTTATTATTTAATATTTTGTTTTAAAAAAAAAAAAAAAAAAAAAAAAATTTATAATTCTAAGTTAAGCCCCTAGTGTGAAATATTTCTATTATCTATTCCCCTCGATTTTCTTGAGCCATAACAAAAATTTTTTTAACACACCCAATAAGTATAAAGGTTGCTTACTTTATAAAACTTGAGTGAAATCAAAACAAAATCATTACCATAACAACGCTCTGAGAACCTCAATATGTTAGATCAGGATAAGTACCTATTATACCGATTCCTTGAACTTTTAGTTCTATGGCAACCCCAAGTAGTTTATACAGAAGTCAGCACCGTCTTAATAGCAAACTACGTGGAGAGCCGATGAATATAAGTGAATGATCCCCAAAGTAACATAAAATATATGAATATATCAAGAAATGCACTAAGTAAATTAGGTGATCCTTACCAGATCATTTAATCTAAAGGTTGCAGATCATGCAAAAGCACAATACGAAAGATCCATTATGAGTTGGTTCAGTAGGAATCTGGTACTGAACTTGGTAGGGCGGACTACGGTTCGATCCCCCGCAATTTGCAATGGACTGAATAATGAAGTTATCCGACTTATGTACCAGAACTTCTAGCTAAAAGCGGATCATAATCACTAACCGGTTACTCCACTATGTGCGCGAAAAGATAAAGGGCTTAATGTGATTTCGCTAGAATGAAAACGGGTAAAATAAGACCAAAGGAACCAGGATAGCTATCATAGGGTACTTGAACTGATTTACATAAGGTAGGGTTATCTAAGTTGTAACGGTAGTTGTTGATGTCAAGATTAAACTCAAAGTCCTCCTAAACAAAAACCCATTTGCAACCTAGTACGAATTGATGTGTGCTTTGAAATTTCATCTGGCTAAAACTTTTAACAAGTTCTATACTGAATTTTGCTTGAGGACAAGCAAAGATTTAAGTATGGGGGAGTTTGATAACACGAAATTATATCACATTTTAAGACTTAATTCAATTAGATTATATTACCATTTACTTTAGTATATCTCATTTTATCAGATATTATGCAGTATTTCCTTGCTATGTATGTCAGGTATCCATTTTGAAGCAAAAGTGAAAAAGGGAAGAAAAGGAGGTGTAAAAAGGAATAAAAAGGAAACAAATAACAAAGACCAAGCCCAGCCCAAAGAAAGTGCACGTTATGCCTGTGACGGGCGTCACAAGGGTTGTGACGAGCGTCACACTAAAAGCACTCCTGTGACGAGCGTCACACATGGTGTGACGAACGTCACACCAGTCCTCTATATTTTTGGCGCAAGGAACTCAACTGACCACGTTGAAAGCTATTTCCACGCACGCTTAACCCTCGGAACGAGACCACGCACACGGAAACCCTTGAAAAGCAGTTACACCAGCAGCTGTATAAATAGGAGTTAATTGGGAAATTTCAAACCCTCGGTTTTTCCACGCTCATATTGCCGAAGCTCTGCCAAATTTTCTTGTCACACCTTTTGCTTATTTTTTCCTTTCCAGCACTTAACATTGTTTATTTTATTTATTTCTTTTGCAAGCTTTACATTCTTTTTTCCCTTGCAAAATTTACCTTTCCCGTTTCAGCTTCTAGATATTTTTCGCATAATAGTTTCTACACCGGAAACTATTGTGCAACTTTATACTGGATTTAACCTTACGTTATATTCCAGTTTTATTTCCTTGATTTAATTTACTGTTTAATTGAAGAATCCAAGAACAAATCCTACCGGCTTGTGGTGGAGTGTTCAAGACTATTGTATTACGCATTCAGGTTCTTTAATCATTATTTAATATTTTGTTTTATTATTTATCTATATTATCTGCCTGGAATGAGTCTGTTTATGCATGATATAAATTCTTATTTGTTTAGCATGTCTGGCTAATTTGCCTAGGTATCGGTATGTAAAGTAAGCAGAATAAGGGATCAAGACTGAGTCGGTCTATCTAAACTTAAAATCAAAATCAATCTTTTTACGGTCTCAACTTACAGGTTTAATAACAAGATTTTTTACAAAAGTAAAAGACATAAAGAAGTTAAAATCAATAGAGCGAGAGTTTGAGATTTTAACTGGACAGTGTAAGTTAGGCATTAATTCTAGATCAGGGCGAGAGCAAGTTTTAGAGTTAATTAAATTCTGACCTTTTCCAAAAAGTATTTTTAAAGATTGAATGTGAGGACGAGAGTTAAGCATTTGGATTTAATTATATAACCTAAGTCAACAGAGCGAGAGTTTGAGATAAGGGTGTTTAAAACGGTCAGTATTTTCTTAAAAAGAGTTTCTGCAACTTTATTGCTTTCAAAATATGGTTTTTGACTTAATTATAAGTGACAGCAACATTAATATAAAATCATGGTTTATTCAACAGAGCGAGAGTTTGAGATAGAACCTTTAACCAATAAAGTTAACCGAAACGATTCATTTTAAAACCAAGAAGCCGACAAAGACTTGATTCCCTAGTTTTGACGAACTACATACCGATATCCGTTTTATTAATATTTAATCTAGATATTAGTTTAGCCCTTAGTTTTTCCCCAAACAATCAAACATTTTCACCTTAGATTTACGTAGTAACCTTAGATAACGGTATATCGATTCATAAGTCCCTGTGGGATCGATATCTTTTAAAACTACGCGATAGAACTGTGCACTTGCAGTTTGTATCCCAAATTCGACTCATAAAGTCGCGATCAATATGACAAAAATTATGGGAGATAGGGTCTAGGGAACCCCAGTTTTGACTAGTTGACTTTCTCTGGTCAAACACCATGAACCATCTTGCTAGCTAGACATTATCTTGACTTTTGGGACTCATGGAGAATCATATAGGCATAAGATGATGTAGTATTAAGTATCCATTGAAATATTTTATCAAATGTTAATAAAACTTGCTGAGGAAGTCATACAAGATACCCAGATGAATTAGGGTTTCCAAGGCAAACAAACTTCAAACTCTTGATGAATTCTTGATCAAAATGATATGTGAAGACTATGGGGATCCATATAATGATTCCTAAAACCAATGTGAACCATATCTTTATTAGTCTCCTTGCATTGAGGGTCTCAAACCCTAGATATGAGCTTGATGGAGCATGGGTGAACACACACACTACCTACAAAAGTAACAACCTATACATTGACATATTTTTGGTATTTTGGTTAGTAAATAATGAAAAAAAATTGGGGTCTTAGGGTCAAAATTGGGGGATCTTAGGGTCAAAATTGGGGTCTTACAATATGCCCCAACAGGTTTGAAATAGTTTCATCAGATAAAACTTAACCTAAAAGTGTTTATCTACTCATAATATAAAATTGCAATACCACTTGATAAGAATAATATTGAATAAGAACTCCTTGAAGATCTGACCTCCAATGGCTTCGAATGCACTCCAAAACTGACTTTGTGTGTTGTAGATCATACTCTTCAGTCTCCATTCCTAACACCCCTAAAAAGTAGAAAGTATGTCTTTTTATAGCCATCTAAAATTGCCCAGAAAAATGGCTCATCGCACATGCAATAGACTGCACCGCACACGCGATGCTGCGTTGGCTGATCTTTTGTGCGTGTGATACCATTTTTCTTCTTTTCTATCGCATGTATGATAGCGCGCGATGCATCGTGTAATTATTCCAATGGCTTGCTCGTTTTTCCTCCTTTTTCAGAAAAATTTCTCTAAGTCCCCAATTCTTCATACTTGGTCATTTTTGCTCTGTTCTTTGGCCATTATTCACACATTAATCATCTTCGACTTGTTTTTCTTTGTTTCTTCAACATAAAACATGCAACGATAGAGTGTCATCCACTTCATTATCCTGTTGTTATATGTTGATGATATGCTTATTTTAAGGAAAAGTATTTATAACGGTAACATGTTAAAGAAGAAATTGGGAGAGTCATTTTCCATAAAAGTCATTAGATCAGCTAAACAGATTCTTGGAATTACAATCATGCATCACAGAAAAGAGAAGACACTTCGGATGTCACAAGAACATTATATCGAAAGAGTGCTGCAAAGATTCAAAATGGAAACTTATAAGGAGATAAGCATTCCTCTTGCTACTTGTTTCAAGTTGAGTTCTAATCAAAGTCCTTCAAGTGATGATGAAGCATTTAGAATGAAATGTGTTCCTTATGCATCTTCTGTGGGTAGTTTGATGTATTCAATGTTATGTACAAGACCAGATATAGCATATATTGTTGGTATAGTCAGTAGATTTTTGTCAAATCTAAGTAGAGAGCATTTGAATGTTGTAAAATAGATTTTAAGGTATCTTCGTGGTACTACTTCTAGGAGACTTTGTTTTGGAGGAGATAAGCATACTCTAGTGGGGTACTCTGGCTCTGATATGGCTAGAGATATTGGTTCCAGAAAGTCCACTTTGGGCTACATGATTAAATTTGCAGGGGGAGTTGTACCTTGGCATTCCAGATTGCAAAAGAGTGTAGCATTGTCTCATACAGAGGCTAAGTTATTTGCAATTACCTAAGCATGGAAATAGTTACTAGAGTTGAAGAAATTTTTGTAGAAGCTTTCGCACTGTGAAAAATACAGAGTCGCCACCGAACTTTATTTATTCCAAAGGAAAGGGAAAATATCGATAAAACTCCTAGAAGATGGTTGTCGCAACCAATAGCGGATTCATGAGTTGATTATGCAAGGGGAAGGTATTAGCACCCCTCACATCCGTTGTACTCAAAGAGAACCATTTTTCTTGTTCTTTATGTACAATAAGGAAATCAGAGCTCTATAGTTCGTGGTAGAAAATACGGATATGTTGGTTGTTTTTAGTGAATAATGTTAACGTTCACGTTCTAGTAGTTAAACGTTGTTGGTATGCTCGCGTATGGGAGACTTAAGCATTTGTTTGTTTGCGGTAGAATGGATACGCTTGGATCACATTCTAGTAGTTAAACATTACTTGTATGCTCGTGCATGTGAGGCTTTAAGCATTGTTCGTATTGCTGTAGAACAGAAATAACATGTCCTTTGTGAAAAGGTCTTTGGATGCTCTAAGGCGGAAAATTGAATTTGATTGGTCATGGTTGATTTTAGAGTGGAGACAAGTATCAGACCACAAGCTAAGTACGATCGTTATTTCGAGTACTTGGGATCTGAAAGGACAATTATATCCTGATCCTCTCTTTTTCATCCAAAGAGTTTTCGCTTATAAAATTTGTGAGGCGAGTTTAATCCTTGGTACTTAGAAGGAGACAAGCATCTAACCATAGGCTAAGTATGACTGACAATCGGAATACTCGAGAACTGAAAGGACAATTCATCCTGACCTCTCTTTTTCGGCCTAAGAGGACAAAATTAAACTCATTTATTGTTAAGTTCTTTTGAATGGAAGACAAGTATTATGACACTAGCTAAGTACGACCAACAATCCAAGTACTCGAGAAATTGTGTGTACAAGTACGTACACCCCATCCTTTTTCATCCGGTTTATTGTAAAAATGTTTTGAAAATGACTTGATGTTAGATCAAATGTTTGAAGATTGAATATGAAAAAAGTATGAATTAAATGGAAGAGGTGCTTGACCTTGGATCAAGCACTCGCATTGCATTAAATTAAGTTTGAATTTGAAAAACACTTGACGTTGGAACAACTTTATTTTGGTCTTTTGAAAAAGGTTCTTTTAGTATCGCTTTTAATTATTTCTTCATTAATGAACGAGTAAAGAAAATGATACAATGGAAAGCGATAAAAGTGTTACATATTCATAGGAGTGTGGTGCATTTTTCCCAAATGGGGATAATCATTCACTATGAGAACATTAAACCATGCACATAAGAATCATTCAAGTGCACCAAAATAAACCATTCATGCATACATGCATGCAATCAAGATTGAAGGATTTAATTTCTAACGAGTCCTAATTTAAAAATAAAGAGCCAAAGTCTAAACTAAATTCAATTAAAGTCTAAAGTAGAAATCTATCCTAATTAAACGAACCATTTTTAATGTGCTTTTTTTTAGGAGTTAACATGGTATTGGAAAAATGAAATTAAGCATGTTGTAACCTAAATTCTAATGGATTTTAAAGAAACGTGTACCATTAAATTCAAATAAATTCCAAAAGAGAAAATATTCTAATTAACCATGATGCATAAATTTACATGAATTAAATTGTGCATGTTCATGGATTAAAAGCATAGCAAAAGTAGATAAAAGAATGATAAAAAACAATAAATAAAAGAAAAACAATTAAATATGCAGGGGTGTGCATCCTGGAAATAGAAGCTTTGGGCCTAGCAGATAAGGCTCAAACACAATATTAATCAATTCTGTAAATTAAAGGAATAAAGCTATGAACCCTAACCATGAAAATTAAAATTAAATGGAGGTGGAGAAGAACCAAGGAACCAAACCTTGGGGCTTTGAATTTCCAATGCAAAAGCTACATTATGGTATAAAAAATTAAGCAAACAAGAAGGAATAAAAAATCGCCGACCTGCAAGACGAAGAATGGTCTTGGAACTTGCTGAAATTTGAACGTGATAAAGATGAAGAAAACACAGGGATGCCACTTTGAACCTCTAATCTTATACTTCTGCTATGAACTTATTCTCTTCAAGAATTGGCTCTGAAAAATTATGAATTGAATTGTTGTTGTTGATATTAATTATGTGATTGTAGGAGTAGTGTAGAATGTAGGAGGTTTCTCTCAATTGATGACAAAATTCAAGATGAAACTTGCTCCAATGGTGATAGAGCTCTAGTGCTGGCAGAGGAATTGGACAAGATGAATTGAGAGAGTGAAAAACTGAATTTGTAATTAGTGATTTTTCTGCAGAAAATGGTTAACCTGGAGATTGAAGAGAGTGTTGAGTTTATATAGATGCATTCCCAACTATTTTGGTCATATTTTCCAGGCAGTGGCGGTTAGAAGTTAGGGCAGCAATTAATGTTAAGTGATTTAATGAAGAAGTTGGTTATGCATTTAATGGTGTTAATGAGCTGTTAAATGGTTAGTTACAACAGTCATTGGAGTCTTAAATGAGAATGTTATGACAATTAGGTGATGTTAGGATTGGGATGTGTTAGTGTAGCTCAATGTTTTGATGAGTGTTAATGATGTAGGAATGTTTGGTTCAATGCATGAAGTAGTTTTTTTTGTTGTTGTATAATTGAGTATAAGTTGCTATGTGTTATGTGAACTGGATTAACAATGATTTGGAATGGTGAAAATGGTTCTGCAATGCTGAAAATTGCCTATTTTTTTGCTTCTGGTGCAGGTGTAACCGATTACACACATGAAAACAGGTGTTTTTGGGTTGTTTTTGCCTGTTCAAAGCAGGTGTAGCCGGTTACCTGGTTTTGCATAACTGGTTATACACTCGAAAATGAGTGAAAAAAGGCTACTGGAAGTAATGAACAAATAGGTGTCACCGGTTACACTGTTTTGTGTAACCAGTTACCAACATGCAACTTTGCATTTTCTAGCTGCTAAAAATGCATCCATGGAAGGTGTAACATATTACTTGGTTTTGCGTAACCGGTTAGACACTCGAAAACTTGTTTTTTATTTATGTTTTATGGCGTGTTGGCTCAAATGTGAGATATGCATTGCTCTTGGTGATTGATTGTGTATGTGATTTGATATATTTTGTAGGGCTGGTCTGAAAGGCTTGCAATGAGGTTTTGATCAAAGCATGAAATCAAGGCATCAACCAAGAAACAAGTTATGGCATATTAACATGTTTTTGAAACACACTAGGGGTCGTGAAGGCTTGAAGACCAAGATGGGATAACTTCTGAAAGAAAAGATCATGGAGATTAGGGTTTAGAGATAGGTAGTTGACTTTGGTCAACGTGTTGACCAAAAAGTCAATAGTTGACCAAAATTCAGTTGTGGGTCAAAAGATGTAAAATAGTGTAATTTGGTCTTCTGGAACTCTTTTTTGTAATGGAATGTTGAACGATTGAATTTGTACTTGAATGACCTTGAATGAATCTTGAATTGTTTGACTTGACTCTGAATTATAAAACCTTGTCTTGAATCTGTCCCAAATGACCAAGTTCATAAACTATTAATCAATCAAACTTGTAGCTCATAATCAGATCCAATGCCATGATGTAGTCCAAATGATCCACAAGCCTCTCAGACCAAAATTAATTGTAACACCAAAATACCATATGCTTAGTTCTTAAGAACACCATGAAGAAAATATTATCCAACACATATGCCCTGAACACTGACCTCTGAATTAATCATGAGAAAAGAAATTGTACATGGATGAATATGGCGTGAATATGCAGATGCGTTTAGGGTCAAAAGTGAGATGGAAAGTGAAAATAAGTAGGGTAAATTTTGGGGTATGACAGTTGCCCATATTTAATATTCTTGGACCTGAAGGTATGAATAACAACGACTTTCACACATTCGAGGTAGAAGAGGGTTAAATACTAAAATATCTATAAAAAATTCCCACTTGGAATGGAGTGAATGTAATGCGAGGTAAATCTATTAGTGGGAAATTGTTTATGGAATTACAAATAGGCTTCTGTAGGGTCATCTGTTGGGGATTTGCTGAAATATTTTGTTGGGGACATAGGTCAGCCGCAAAGAAAGATGTTCGTTATGCATGATATATGCAACATGCTATGTGTAGCGGTAAATTCATGATCATCAAGCTATGGATAAGCTGGAGATCAAATAACAAGAGTCGTCACCGCGCTTTTATTGTTTCCAAGTGAAAAGGGAAAAAGTACGAACAAAACCCAAAAGTAAGAAGTTTTCAAATCAAAACTAATAAAATGTCATAGATTACAGGTAAGGGGGTTGGTTACACAGAGGGAAGGTGTTAGCACCCAAAGTGTCCTAGGTACTCCTAGGGAGCCCTCTTTGTGTGCATATGTATTTTGTACAAAATGATGTTTACAAACAAATAGAATGGGGGGATGAGAAAAGAATTCATTAATTATACTTTTGTGTTTGACAAGACCTTCAGACTTGTGCCTACGTACCAACATAAAAATGAGGGATCAAAACCTCGTAGTTCGTGATACAAATTTCAAAGTGGATGCATTTCTTTTATCAAAAATTAAGTTTGAAAGGCACAAAGGCCTGAAAATGGTTTGAATGAGTTAGGTCTTTTTGGCTTTTCTAAAAGTTTAAGTCACGTATAGTTAAGTTTATTTACAAATTTGATTTAAGAAAAGAAGTTTGAAAATGCAATGGCATAAGGCCAAAGTTTCTATCTTTTTGCAAAGTGGTCAAAGTTTAGAACAAAATAAGTTCAATCAAAGAAGATTTTGAAAAGGGAGGGAGAGATTTTGAAATTAAAGAAATGGGGAGAAGATGAAGAGACTAATCCTATGCACAAAATTAAAAGTTAAGAGTTGAAAAGATCTGACCAATGAGTAGCAATCCAATAGACAAGAATGTCAATAGAAACCCAAAATTCCCTTGGACATTTAGAATCAAGCAACACACAAATGCACAATTATATTATTTTGAAGAGCAAAGTCATCAAATAAAGATAGCCACATCCAAGTATTAGCCACTCCATGATCTTCTTCAAATTAGCCCAGGTAACAGATGAATTCCACAAGTCACAGGTTCAAAATAACAGCTTCACAATGATCATGTTGCAGATGAACTCAGAGGGATCTTGAATGATGTATCAGATGAAGTTTCAAATTGCAAGCACTTGGTTTCACAGAAAGTTGGCATTGTCAAGTCGTTTAGCATAGGAATGTTGCCTATGTTCTAAGTCCATTTGTCCAAGATCAAGCCAACAGTCCACACAAAAGTTTTTTAGGGTTTTTGTTGTTATTATGTACATTAATGGTCAAAGACCACAAAAACAAGCAAAGTATACACAAACAAGATATATCACACAATATGGTCCAAGTGGACAAAGTGAAAATTGCATTAACATAAACAATTAGAATGGTATGAATAATGGCAAATGAATGAAGACTAAAATTAAATGTCATTAAAGTAAATGGCTTGAAATTAAAAGTTAGTTGTTAATGAGTTAGAAGTTAGTATTGTTTTGCTTTTGCTTTTCATTTTTTAAGTCATTCTTTGGAGAACATTCAACCCACTTATCACAAGCATGGATCCATGAGCCAAGACATCTTCCAAAGAAAGGAAAAAAGGCCAAGTTTCCACATAATACCATGAAAGAGGGGAGACTTACAATCTCACTAACTAGAATGCTATGCCTTTTGTGTCACAAATTTAGCACTATGTTAAGCAATCGTAATTGGACTTATGTAGAAGTCACAACTATTTGAGGTCGGGCAATAGAATTTTGGTGTTAATGCATGTTTGAGACATAGTATAATGGACTATGCTCATGAAACATACCACACACAAAAATAATATGCAAAAGAGGTGTCCTAATCTCATCCATACTCATGTTAATTTTTCAACCAACTAGCTTTAGGACTTTGAGACATCATAGACCAAATTAGATAAATGCATAAAGAAGGGGAATGGGATGAAGAGGGAGGGGAATGGATCAAAACTCAAATTAGTCAAAGGAGGACTTTTACCAAATTAATATCATCCATTCATTTTGGGAGATGGAATGTACATTTCATCAATCCCCTAAATAGAATGATATTAACTTGGCAAAGTCAAAACAACCTTGACCAAGGCCCAACAACAAGAGTCAAACTCAAACAAGTCATCACAATTGGTCAACACAATTAATTGACATTTATTCATATTAAAAAGACAAAAATAATGCATTTAAGTTAAATATGGTTTGTCAAATTTCTAAAACCTCATCAAAACACCAAATAAATGGCCATGAGATTTATCATAGGTCAAACAAGGTCAAAGGACATTGGAGAAAAAATTACAGAATTTTTAAAGACTTAAAAGTTTTTTTAAACAATTAAAAATAATCACAAAATCAATTAAATCATGAAAAATATTAATAATGATCCAAAAAATAATTTTAATTCAGAATATGAAAGAGGAAATTATTTGAAATTTTTTGGTGAAACTCTCATATTTTTTGGATCAATATTAAAATTAATATGAATTAATGAAAATAAACGGATTAAAACAAAAATTAGAAAATGTGAAAAAACGTGGACCACTTGATCTCCCTCATTAATTGAGGTGGCAGATCAAGTGGTCTAGAATGCGCGTTCCATGATGCACTGCAGTCAACGCGGCATAGGCTTGGTAATCACAATGGACGCATGAGATTAAAACTTTTAAAATAGATCAATGGCTCTGAACACTTCCAGCGCATTGTCGGAGTCCAAAGTAGGGTCATCTTCTCCGATGACCCTGGCCGGACTGGTTCACTCATCACCATCAAGAAAATGAAAAGGGAGGACATGATCTGAAAGAAAAAATGGTGTAGAGCATGAATCTGACCTCAATTTTAACTAACTCCACATATATAGAAAGATATGAGGAGTTGAATTTTAAGGTGTGTCAACTGAGTTGCTTCAATTTAACCTCTAAGCAACTCAATCTTCTTGCCTATATTGGTAGGACTTCAGACAACCAAAGATACAATAGAATTGAGTAAATTTGCGAGAGAATCAAAGAGATGAAGTTTTCTGAAAATTACCTTCATTGTTATGTTGTTCTTGATGTTGCTTGCTCTAAACACGATCTGATCACACTTGAGAAGCTAGCAGGAAGTGATGAGAGAGGTTGCAAGGCTTTGGATCATGGAGTTCTTGAATCTCCAACAATTGAGATTCAAACTCAAATTTCAAATTGAAATTTCTCAGGTTTTCCTTTAGAATGTGAGGGTTTCAATGAGGGGCAAAGCTGGCGCGCAAGGTGTGATTCAAATGAGCACAGAGGTCATGTATTTATAGCATGAATGAATGATAATTGCACACTTCAAAAATCTGTCAAAAATTAGCAATGTTGATGGCACGAGTGTATGGGCATGTACAGGCCCATGATGCAATGCAAAAAGGTCCAAAATGATTCCAAATGAGGTATGAATGAAGCTTGAATGGCAAGGCATTGTGAATTGAAGTTTATGCAATTGATTCTTTCCAAGGATGCAGCCCTGTTAAAGCCATGCACAGACCTAGCAAACCTCATCCAAAATGCATGAACTTGGGTTATTTGGAAAGCTTGGATCAGGGGGAACAAGTATGATGTTCAACACTTTTTTATTTGGAGCTTGGAACATGGAGAATTTTGAGGTGGAAGTTTGGAAATTTCAACATGTTGAACATTTTTCTAAGTGTCAAGCCATATACCTTAATATTCCACCTTACTTAACTTTTTATGTGAGCTTCAAATAAGAAACGTGTATTCATAAAAGTTGTATCTATTCCAAATACCTTCAAAATGGTCACCAATTTCATGTCATTCGGATTTGGAATGATAGTGTTATGCATTTTTGAAGTTTGGAAAAATCACTTGTTCAATGGTATAGGTAAAAGATGACCTATAATGTAACCTCATATCACATGCTCATAAAAGTTGAATTAGCTCTCACTCCAAACATCAAAGTTGAATTATGCATCTTGAATTTGATTTTGAAACTTGGAAATATTTCATCTCATAAAAATTTAGCAAGTTATGGCCTTGGGAAGTTGACTTTGAAATTAGGGTTTAGACAAAATGACCTATAATGTTTCAACATAGAAAATGATTTTCCAAGCAAAAATAGCTCTAGGTCTCAACATGAAAGTTGTTTGGAATGTCATTTAGAGTAACTTTGATCTTGGAATTATTTTCATATGGTGAAAGGTGTAGGAGATAGGGTCTAGGGAGACCCAATTTTGATCAGATGAATTCATCTGGCCAACCACCATCAACCAACTTGATAACCTTCAATTATTTGGATTTTCTTGGCTCATGGTATATCATATATGCATATGATGAATTTTGAAGTGTCCTTTGAGAAATTTGATCAATTGGTGAGATAGCTTGTTGGAGAAGTTACTCAAGATACCCAGTCAAACTAGGGTTTCCAAGGCAAATCACCCTCAAACTCTTGAAGAAAATTTGATCAATATAACATGTAGGAATTAATGGAACTCATATATGATGCTCATAACCATTCTTGGATCAATTCATGGTTGTGCTCTTTGTCATGAGGGTCTCAAACCCCAGATATGAACTTGATAAAGCAATGGGATCATGCCTTACCTACAAAAGAGTTAGGCAAATGCAAAGACATATTTTTGGTATTTTGGTTAGTAAAATGATAATATACAAGTATGATACAATCACATAGTTCTTGGTGATCTCTCCCAAAACAAACCCAATGAAAAAGGGGTAAGGAGGATGCCAAGGTATGATCCCAATGCTAATGCTTATGATAAAAATTGCATAAGGGATCTTAGGGTCAAAATTGGGGTCTTACAGCTTCCCCTATTTAAGGACATTCTAACTGAGGAGGAAAATGTTAAAATCTTCATGTCGACTCAGTAGAATAGGCTTAAATAACAACATATAGAAACAAATTTTGGTCCCTAAGAGACCTCATGATGCATATGAAATGAATGTAAAAGTAAATTCTTTGTGGGGAAATATTGCCACAAAGGAAAAGAAATCAGAGATACCGAAAGTCCACAGGAGTATAATGCATTCCGTAAGGAACACTCACTGGGGAGACAGAGACTCTGGGGGAAAAAGGAGTTATGCGCAAGCCAGGCTACGACTTAAAACTGCTGGGGGCTAGAGGAATTCCATACAAACATGGAAAAGACTCAGCCGAGGAATAACAACATCTGCAGGGGATACGAGTAAGTCAGGATAAATTTGAAATACTTGAATCATGCAAGGAAAATCGATTTCACTAAGGAAATGCACACTTAACTCAACTGGGGAAGAAACAAACTTCAACACAGGAGGAGCAGAAATCTTATTATCTACTACCTGCTACCGGGTAGGGAGATAATAAAGATCTGACAGAGAAGACATCTGTCATCTGTTAGGATGAACATATCAAGGATGACTCACTAGGAAACACCAGGAGGGAGTATTCATTACCGGTTACTGGGTAAGAAAAGCCTTGCTGGGGAAAACTACAGAAAATAGGATTTACAACTATCAGTTACTGGGTAGAAGACCAAGGATGAGAGTATCCGTCATCGGTTAGGATGAACATATCAAGGATAAACTCAATAGGGAAGAAAATTTGTCATCGGTTAGGATGAATATATCAAGGATAGAATTTCCTGGGAAATGTCAAGGAGGATATCCATCATCGGTTAAGATGAACATATCAAGGATAGACTCTGTTGAGGAGAGAAAATAGGAATTACATCTATCAGTTACTGGATAGAATACCATCAAAGAGAAAATCCATCACCGGTTAGGGTGAACATATCAAGGATTAACTCTGCGAAGGGGACAAAAGTAGGATTTATGACTACCGGTTACTGGGTAGAAGACCGCAAAGAGAAGGGAACTCGTCATCAGTTAGGATGAACATATCAAGGATTAACTCTCTGGGGAACAAGAATAGGGATTACAACTACCTTTTTACTGGGTAGAATACCAAGGACGGGAATATCCGTCATCGGTTAGGATGAACATATCAAGGATAGACTCAGGTAGGGGAGAGAAAGATATTCGTCACCAGTTAGGGTGAACATATCAAGGATATGCTTTCTGGGGAATCAGAAAAAATGAGTCCACCGGGGACTCCACCGCTGGGAAAACAGGGGTACTTATATCGGTTATTGGGCAAGAAGTAACAAACTGCAAACTAAGAAGAATATTACCAGTTACTGGGTAATAAGCTCTTAGGAGACTCAAAGCATCTATCTAGGTAGGAGCTAGAAAGAAACAGTCAATTAAGACTCAACCCAATGAGGACATAACTCAAGGGGAGTGGTTCTATCCAGATAAACAACTAGGGGGGGGGGGGGGGGAAACTGAAGTGATAATCATCCACGAGGAAACAACTCAGTGGGGAAGAGGAGAAAGGTTAAAGTCTTTCTGCCTATGGGCCTGACACTCTACAATTGAGGGAGGACAGACACCGAACTCGTATGGGGATAAAGTACCGCCATACAAAGAATGAGAATCTCAAATCGACAAATCAAACAAATATAATGGTGCCAATATGCAATTATGAAATTATATGAATGTATATGTATATATAGGTACATGATGATTATGTTGACAAAATGATCACAAAGGATACAAAGGTGTCGCAAAGAATTTGAATCATCGGTACAATCCTCGACCAATCCCCAAAAAGAGGGAGACAACTGCTAGAGAACAGAGAAATCAACAAACCAAAGGCTCAAATCTAACCGAGGGAGGAGATCTGTTGAGGAGAGGCGAAGTTATCGAGTCTGCAGGGAATTTTAGGTCAACACCATATTAAATGGGAGACAACCATACAGAAGATAAACACAAAATAGCTGCTCAGGAACCAGGAGGAAACTCTGACTGGGAGCGAGTCGGATGGCGACTGGTGGGGAAACCAATGCGATTTACTGGGGAAAACACCTTACTCTGCTGAAGAAACCTGAACTCCATTGGGGAATACAGAAACACTGCCGGGGAAATAACACGCCGCAAGGTACTGAATCAACCAACTTAGCTGGGGCAAATAATTGGAACTCTGCTAGAGAACAAACACTCCGCAGGGGAATAGGATCAACACAAACAACTAGGGATACCTGAAGGGTTAACTGATTGGGGAACCTCTGATGCTTAGCACATAAGGAATTGCTGCTCTTTGAAGTGCTGTTGATACTTCCTTTTAATTTGCTTTTAAAATTTCTTGTTTTTATATGTTTTAAGAAAAAAGATTTTGATTAAAAAATTTAAATTTCCAAAATGATCATAATAAAATTTAAACTATTGGCTGAAGTAAATAAGAGTAGAAACAATTGGACAAAAGCTTAACTTTATTTAATGGGATGGTAGTCTGTAAATGACAAGACTCCATAGATTTTTACAAATTTGAAAATGGTAATTTACATGGAAAAGGGTTACATTGAATACAAATGATCCTTAGTCCTTCTACCAACTCTTGATATCCACTTTTCTCTTGACCGTTGCTGGGATGATAAATCGACGTCACCCTTGTGCTCAACTAAGGCCTTTCTGATACTGGACGATCAGTAGACTGCAGTTACTTGCCATAATCCCTAATTTTTGCATAAGTTGCCCCAACGTGGGGTACTCAACTTATCAGGAATTTTTTTCTATTTTTATGTCTCTAATTTTTGCCTGGATCGCCCTTTCGGGTTTTCAATCCACTAAGGCGCTCATTTTTGCCTAAGTCGCCCTTTCGGGTTTTCAACTTAGCGAGCTGTTATGTTCTTTTTTAGGTGAAGTATTTCTTGACTGCGTCTGTGTTCACAGGACGAGTGAACTTTTCACCATCCATAGTTGTAAGAATCAAAGCACCGCATGAAAAGGCTCTTTTAACAACATATGAGCCTTCATAATTAGGAGTCCATTTTCCCCTAGAATCTGGTTTGAACGACAAGATCTTCTTGAGCACAAGGTCACCTTCTCTGAACACACGAGGTCTGACTTTCTTATCAAAAGCTTTCTTCATTCTCTGCTGATATAACTGACCATGACACATGGCAGTCAATCTCTTCTCTTCGATCAAATTCAGCTGGTCAAACCTAGTCTGAGACCATTCAGCCTCAGTCAACTTGGCTTCCATGAGCACGCGTAATGAAGGAATCTCAACCTCTACAGGGAGCACTGCTTCCATACCATATACAAGAGAGAAAGGGGTTGCCCCTGTTGAAGTGCAGACGGATGTACGATACCCATGCAGAGCAAACGAGAGCATCTCATGCCAATCATTATACGTGACAACCATCTTCTAAATAATCTTCTTAATATTCTTATTCGTAGCTTCAACAACCCCATTCATCTTGGGTCTGTAGGGAGAAAAATTATGATGTGTAATCCTAAATTCTTTGCAAAGAGCTTCCACCATATTGTTATTCAAGTTCGATCCATTATCAGTAATGATCTTACTTGGCACACCATATCGGTGTATGATCTGATTCTTGATAAAACTTACAACGACTTGCTTGGTCACATTTGCATACGATGTCGCTTCAACCCATTTTGTGAAGTAGTCAATTTCCACTAAAATGAAATGATGTCCATTCGAGGCTTTGGGTTCAATCATCCCAATCATATCAATTCCCCACATGGAGAAGGGCCATGGGGAAGAAATAACATTCAATAGTGTTGGAGGAAAATGAATCTTATCAGCATATATTTGACACTTGTGGCACTTCTTCACAAACTTGCAGCAGTCAGATTCCATTGTTAGCCAATAGTAACCTGGTCGCAACATCTTCTTTGCCATTGCATGTCCATTGGAATGAGTACCAAAGGAACCTTCATGTACTTCAGTCATCAACAGGTATGCTTCGTATCTATCCATGCATCTGAGCAAAACCATGTCGAAGTTTCTCTTATACAGTATATCACCATTCAAGTAGAAATTACTGGTTAATCTTCTCAAAGTCTTCTTATCCTTCAAAGGTGCCCCATGAGGGTAAATTTGGCTTTGGAGGAAACATTTGATGTCGTAATACCACGACTTCTCGTCTTTGATCTCTTCAACAACAAACACATGAGTTGGCCTATCAAGACGCATCACAGACAAATTGGGAACTTCATTCCAATACTTCACTACAATCATTGACGCCAACGTCCCAAGAGCATCTGCCATACGGTTCTCATCTTGAGGGATATGATGAAACTCAACCTTTGTAAAGAAAGTTGAAATCCTCCTCGCATAATCTCTATATGGTATTAAACCGGTTTGATTTGTATCCCATTCACCTTTGATCTGATTCACAACTAAAGCTGAATCTCCAAAGACATCCAAATACTTGATTATGAGATTCATGGCCTCTTCAAGCCTCATAATGCAAGCTTCATATTCTTCCATGTTGTTCAGACATTTGAAAGTCAATCTAGCTGTAAATGGTAGATGCGTGCCTTGAGGAGTAATGATCACCGCCCCAATGCCATTTCAATATTGATTAACAGCTCCATCAAATACCATGCCCCAACGAGAACCAGGTTTTGGCCCTTCTTCAAGCAATGGTTCATCACAATCTTTCATTTTCAAGTACAAGATCTCTTCATCAGGAAAATCATACTGCACTTACTGGTAATCTTCAATTGGTTGGTGAGCCAAATGGTCAGCCAAGATACTACCTTTGATCGCTTTCTGAGATTGGTATTGAAATTCTGGTGTAGTCAGAGTTCAGATGTTCTACTCCAAGTAATGACATCTAATCCAACATTGTTACTAATACAGCAAAACAGTTATACAAATTAAAACCTAGTACTGATAAGCACACATTCACAGATGTCACGACATCTGCTACTATATCACCATAGAATGGAAGAACACCCAGTTCTGTCACTTTCGATGTCACACGGGTTGTTATGACATCCAATTCTGCACAGACAAGAATTATGCAGAACTTAAAAAGTAAGTGCAGTAAATAACACAAGTAATTGTTAACCCAGTTCGGTGCAACATCACCTACTTCTGGGGGCATACCAAGCCAGGAAGAAGATCCACTATCAGCAGTATTAATTCAGAGTTAAACTCCCCCGTTTATAACTCTTCACTTAATCCCTACCCAATGTAATCTATACCTAGGAACTCCTAGATAGAAACCTCCAGTTTTCATTCCTATCACTACAAATACAATGTAATGTTAAAACAACTTGAACTTGCTTCACAGCTTTGTTCAAGACCATAACAACTCTTGCCTACAGGCTTTGAGTTACAAATACTCTCAGTTTTGAACACTGAGAAACACATGGTAATCTTCCCACAGATTGAGAGGTTTACCTCACACACACCCCTAAATTTTCATTCTATGAGGCTTACAAAAACTAGGTTACAATATGCTATTTATAACCTAATCACCCAACTGGATTTGGGCCTTCAGAAATCGCAGCAAACTTCTCCTTTGCTGTTACAACATCAGCAGAAACTTTCTGCTACAAACAAGGTCTTCAATCTTTTAGTTCCTAAAATATCTCCATATTTAGTTCCTAAAATATCTCCATATTTAGTTCCTACAATATCTCCATATTTAGTTCCTAAAATATCTCCATATTTAGTTCCTAAAATATCTCCATATTTAGTTCCTAAAATATCTCAAGACCTCCACAAATAATGCCACATAGGATTCTAACTAATTTCCACATATTAGTGTGCTAACAAATAGGCTATTTGTTAGGTTCCTTAATTGTAGCTTGGTTGTTGGTTTCCTGGATTTTAGCCTGAGAAAAATGCTGAAACAGAAAAACTAAACAACCTACAATATAGCATATGCTGTCAGGAATGAATGTCACAACATTCAGTTTGACTTCCAAATCATTAACCATATGCTAAGTCTGTTTTTTCTGAAAATAGACTGTACAATTTGCTGTACTGTACAGAACCAATCTGTCCATACTTCAGTATCAGCGTACATTAATAAATGTCCAAACATCCAATTTGACATTCACACATAGAGCCTTACATCAGGTATGTTATCCTCTTGATAAGCAGACTGAGTTGCATACTGAAATGTAGCCGAAAACCAATCTGCCTATTGTTCAGTAAATGCTATCAATGAATGTCATAACATCCAGTTTGACATCCAGACAGTAGGCCTTATGCCAGGTTTGTTATCCTCTTGATAAACAGTCTGAAACTAAATGCTGAGTTATAGCAGAACACCCACTGTTCTATTCCTCAGTATCTGCTGACAGGGATGAATATCATAACATCCAGTTTGACATTCAATAAATCCTGTATTAGCTAAACCTGCAGCACACTACTCAGAATGTCATGACATCAGCCAAGCCATCAGAGTACAGCTAGATATTCTAACATACAATGCAGTCAAACAAACATCTCCACAGCATGTCATGACATCAGTCAAGACATTAGAATCCAGCTAGTGTTTTACCATACAACGCAGACAATTAAACATCTACAAACTCCCCCTTTGGCAAATTTTTGGCTAAAACACTTTGGTCTCACAACAATGTCCATAGCAGCGAAAATCTCACATCTAGCAGGAAATTAACATAGCTAATACACTCAGAGTTGCAGCACACTCACACACATGGAAGTTAAATAAAAACTTCACATATCAACACACATACAGAAGTTAAATAAATACTTCTAATTGCAGCACACATAAACACACTCACACTCATTAGAAGTGGAACAACAGCTGCAGCATAACCTCTGGAATAGAGGATCTTCAATATCTATTTAACACATAATCTGTTGTCCTGGGGCATCACAGGTGTTTCTCCCCCTTTTTGTCAAAAATGTTGCCAAAGCAACACTTTAAATTACAGACCAAAATAAAACAGAATTACACACAATTGTCAGACAGACAATCTTGATTTTACTTCACAGTTTTAATCAAGAATACCCCCTCTTGATCTTGCTTTACAACTTTGATCAAGACACCACCCACTTGATCTTGCTTCACAGCTTGGATCAAGTAGTCACACACTCTTTCCTAAAACCACTTTCTTATCTCCAGTGGTAGCTTGACATCTAGCACCACTACAACCAAAACAACAGTAGATGGTTACTCCCCCTGTACCACACAACTGTAACACACAGGCTCATTCTAATATATCATAATGTGACACACAACATCCATATTTCCTTATGACTGTAAGTTTTGGAAGGAAATAACAATATTGTCCAAGGCAATGTCATGACATCCGGTCAGACATTTTTCTGCTCACTCAGCCTTGACACACACCACATCATCCCACTAACTAACAAGGTGCCATACCTTGTTATCTGAGAACTCATAGACCACAAGCTTGATGATTACTTGCAGCGCAAAGACAGAACTCCCCCTGTCATGAACAACCAACTCTCCTCTTGAAACTTGGAGATGAACATATCCAACACCCCAAAGTTGGACCTTCACATACTTCCTGATTCAAAGAGAACCCAGACTACTTGATGAATGGAAAACATAAGACGCATCTTCATGTCTTCAAGAGCACACCCTCTGATCAACCCTCTTGGCTGAACACATCCACACTCTGTGTCAATCTCTCTTCTAACCAGAACAGAAAGCCACTTCACAAAAATGTTCTAACATTAGTTAGGACGGCCTTCACAACATACCAAAGAACACCATCTGATAATCTTCAGATATCACTAAGTCACCAGCTTGATCCAAAAGAAACCAGACACAAATTGGGACATATACATTCTCATCCCATTACAAGAGATAATCTTCCATAGATAGCTCATAACTCCTACCACAAGCTCCAAGATATGAATAGAAAATACCTCCTTTTGTCTTCAACTTACTACTTTTCTGCTCAAAAGTAATTTGTCTCAGACTTCCCTCAAGAATAATCAGCTGCCATATGTTGATTATCTTGATTCTTCGAACTCACTTCTGAGATAGACCAAATGCCACTGGTTGCTTACCTCCTTCATGAATCCTCATATGAAAAAGTCAAATGCCACTTTTTGACCTCTCCACTTGTATCAGACTTCTCCTAAAGATATTCTGACCTTCCAAGTGAGACTTGAACTTCAAGCTACATGTTGAACAAAACCTTAGATGAACATGTAACATCCTCTCCATCCAGCAACTCCACAGAACTGCACCGAGAAAGGTCTATTTTAAGTATCCAATCTACAACCTTGTAGACCCTTCTATCTCAAGTTGATGTGCCACCTCACCAACTCAGATTCTGATGTTGAACCAAATGTCACAACATTGTGTTTTGACATCCAACTGTTGAATTCAGCTCCTTCTTCTGCCACTTGAAAGAACTTCCTCCCTTCACAGAACTAGAGTTAAATGTTCTCATAGACTTGATTGTGGAACCAAGTTTGAGTAAACATGCTCCATCCTGCAGGTTTGCAGTTAAGTCATCCAAGCTCACACCTTGATGAATCCCTGCTTCTTCTCCAAAGACATCAGACACTCTGATGTATGAGTCTTCAGAAGGACTAGTTAGAAACTATCCTTTCAGCTATACCAAGGATTCCACTTCCTAAGGCAAGGCTGTTTCCATGATGTTAAGAATGCTGCCACTTATTCTTAACTTCACAGTGTGCATTAGCCAATGCACTTCCTTACCTAGATCAGAAGTAAACTGATCCAAGTAACCACCATCAAGGCTATGATGTCTTCTTCTTCTTGTACACACCAAGGCTGGACATGTTTCTTGTCCGGAAACCTTTTCAGAGATCATATGCTTTTGCTGTCACCAAAGTGATAGATCATAAATCAATGTACTATCCCTCCTGTATTCTGCACAGGGTCTTGAAGAAGAGATGTTTCAACATCTTTAACAACATCAGTTATCTTGAGCTCCAAGGATAATCAATTAAATACTTGAACTTGGCACAAGTAGACATTGATCTTAAATCCTTTCCCAATATTCCTTTCAGATACTTCCACCATAAGAAAACTTTGAAAATACTCTTCTAGTGTCAACATCTTCTGCTTGCAAGCACCTCAACAGTTTTGAAAATCTTCCCAGATTAAATTCACCCTTAGGAATGAGAGAGATGAATTCTTCCTTGCAAATGTGTCACACAACCACCAGAACCCATGTGACATAGGTCAACAGCCAACCAGACCCTAGGCTGACCAAACGTGAGGAGGTTAACCAAAACTCCCCCTCAAATTAACAATCATGGAACCTCCACACCAATATCCATGCATTACACATCTGTCTCAACATGACATACATCACCCTTATTGGTGGCAACTAACTCTCTGTGTTAAACCTATACATGCTCCAATCATACTAATCAGACTCCAGCTGACCATAAGCACTGGTGAAAGACAACAACACTCGTCAATAGTAGATATGCATTGCCAGAGCATACTACCTCAACCAATCTCTGAATCTTCATATTCTCACTCCTTGCCACTTCTGAGCATGGTGTTTGAATAACACGATTCATGGTCCCAATTCTCTTAAATGATACAGCACTCAGGTTACCCCATTATTGACTCCTAACATCCAGGGGACTTGTCTTGCAACACAACAAAGTACTTCAGGGAACAACTATCCCACCCTGATCATTCTACAGGAATAAGGCAACCAGCAGGAAAATGCACAATGTCACATCTCTACCACCTCCACTTCTAGAGACCAAACTTCTAAAAGTGACCTTCTTGAGCACACACATAGTTGACCCTTCCCTTGTCAACTTAGCACACACAGATGTCTCCTCTTCCAGGTCAAGAGTAGGTTCCAAACACAAGTATCCCTTTGTTTGACACCTAAAAACATCTGCTCTTCAACCAGTAGCTGCATACTTGTTGAACAACATGTTCTAACATCACATAGAACATTAGTTCCACCTCCTTGGAACAAACCCTCCTTGAAAGTCTCCAAGGTCTTTATATGCACTACCAAAGAGAGTAAAAGAATCAGTGATCATGTGATTCTTACCATGATGTGTGGACTTGAGGAGACTCAAGTATCTTTGACATCTTCATTAGATTATGATGTAATCTTGAATACAGCAGCCTTTCAGCCATATGAGGGGAAACTACATCAGAGTTTGAGCTTTGCCAGGTATTATGCAGCGGAAATCATAATACAACTCAACCAATGAACACACATGTCACCAGATCAGCCTCCAAGAGCCTACTAAGTTTGAATATGATTCAATACTAGCAAGGTTGTCCCACACAAAGGCCAATTGCCAACCTCCAGAGGCAGGTACACACAGTTCCTGTCATGAATAGTCCATCCACCTACTTCAAGGGACCATTCAGGAAAGACACATAACCTTTTACAGGCTCCAACATCAGTACTGACATAACTCCTTGCAAGATACCAGAAAGTATCACCCATGGATCTCATCCAGAAACAGAACAGGATGCCTGCTCTGATACCAATTGAAATTCTGGTGTAGTCAGAGTTCAGATGTTCTACTCCAAGTAATGACATCTAATCCAACATTGTTACTAATACAGCAAAACAGTTATACAAATTAAAACCTAGTACTCATAAGCACACATTCACAGATGTCACAACATCTGCTACTATATCACCATAGAATGGAAGAACACCCAGTTCTGTCACTTTCGATGTCACACGGGTTATTATGACATCCGATTCTTCACAGACAAGAATTATGCAGAACTTAAAAAGTAAGTGCAGTAAATAACACAAGTAATTGTTAACCCAGTTCGGTGCAACATCACCTACGTCTGGGGGCATACCAAGCCAGGAAGACGATCCACTATCAGCAGTATTAATTCAGAGTTAAACTCCCCTGTTTACAACTCTTCACTTAATCCCTACCCAATGCAATCTATACCTAGGAACTCCTAGATAGAAACCTCCAGTTTCCATTCATATCACTACAAATACAATGTAATGTTAAAACAACTTGAACTTGCTTCACAGCTTCGTTCAAGACCATAACAACTCCTGCCTATAGGCTTTGAGTTACAAATACTCTCAGTTTTGAACACTGAGAAACACATGGTAACCTTCCCACAGATTGGCAGGTTTACCTCACACACACCCCTAAATTTTCATTCTATGAGGCTTACAAAAACTAGGTTACAATATGCTATTTATAACCTAATCACCCAACTGGATTTGGGCCTTCAGAAATCGCAGCAAACTTCTCCTTTGCTGTTACAACATCAGCAGAAACTTTCTGCTACAAACAAGGTCTTCAATCTTTTAGTTCCTAAAACATCTCCATATTTAGTTCCTACAATATCTCCATATTTAGTTCCTAAAATATCTCCATATTTAGTTCCTAAAATATCTCAAGACCTCCACAAATAATGCCACATAGGATTCTAACTAATTTCCACATATTAGTGTGCTAACAAATAGGCTATTTGTTAGGTTCCTTAATTGTAGCTTGGTTGTTGGTTTCCTGGATTTTAGCCTGAGAAAAATGCTGAAACAGAAAAACTAAACAACCTACAATATAGCATATGCTGTCAGGAATGAATGTCACAACATTCAGTTTGACTTCCAAATCATTAACCATATGCTAAGTCTGTTTTTCCCGAAAACAGACTGTACAATTTGTTGTACTGTACAGAACCAATTTGTCCATACTTCAGTATCAGCGTACATTAATAAATGTCAAAACATCCAATTTGACATTCACACATAGAGCCTTACATCAGGTCTGTTATCCTCTTGATAAGCAGACTGAGTTGCATACTGAAATGTATCAGAAAACCAATCTGCCTATTGTTCAGTAAGTGCTGTCAATGAATGTCATAACATCCAGTTTGACATCCAGACAGTAGGCCTTATGCCAGGTCTGTTATCCTCTTGATAAACAGTCTGAAACTAAATGCTGAGTTATAGCAGAACACCCACTGTTCTATTCCTCAGTATCTGCTGACAGGGATGAATATCATAACATCCAGTTTGACATTCACTAAATCCTGTATTAGCTAAACCTGCAGTACACTACTCAGAATGTCATGACATCAGCCAAGCCATCAGAGTACAGCTAGATATTCTAACATACAATGCAGTCAAACAAACATCTCCACAGCATGTCATGACATCAGTCAAGACATTAGAATCCAGCTAGTGTTTTACCATACAATGCAGCCAATTAAACATCTACAGGTGTTCGATATCATACTCTGATAACAACATCTGCCAACGGGCAATCCTTCCAGTTAAAGTAGGCTTCTCAAATATATACTTAATTGGATCCATTTTGGATATCAACCAAGTGGTATGATTTAACATATATTGACGCAGACGCTTAGCAGCCCAAGCCAATGCGCAACAAGTTTTCTCAAGCATAGAATATCGAGTCTCACAGTCGGTGAACTTCTTATTGAGGTAGTAAATTGCAAATTCTTTCTTTCCAGTGTCATCTTGCTAACCAAGAACATAACCCATACTATCTTCGAGCACAGTCAAATACATGATCAACGGTCTTCCTTCAAGAGGTGGAGACAAAATCGGAGGTTCACGCAAATATTCCTTGAAACTATCAAAAGATTTCTGGCAGTCTTTGGTCCAATCACAAGACTGATCTTTCTGAAGAAGCTTGAATATAGGTGCACATGTGGCAGTCATATGGGAAATGAATTTGGGAATATAATTCAAGCGGCCGAGAAAACCTCTAACTTGCTTCTCATACTTGGGCATAGGCATCTCTTGTATTGCTTTGACCTTGGTAGGATCAACCTCAATACATTTCTCATTGACAATAAAGCCCAACAACTTACTAGAACGAACACCAAAAGTACACTTATTGGGATTCAAGCGGAGTTTATATTTCCTCAAATGCTGGAATAGCTTCAACATATGCTCAACATGTTCCTCTTCATCAATCGACTTAGCAATCATGTCATCGACATACACTTCAATATCTTTATGCATCATATCATGAAAAAGAGTAGTCTTTACTCTTTGGTAAGTTGCACCAACATTCTTTAAACCAAAAGGCATCACTTTATCACAAAATGTTCCCCAAGGTGTAATGAATGTGGTCTTCTCCATATCTTCAGGTGCCATTTTGATCTGATTATATCCGGAAAATCCATCCATAAACGAAAAGACTTTGAATTTAGCAGTATTGTCTACCAACATATCAATGTGTGGCAGAGGGAAATCATCTTTCGGGTTGGCTTTATTCAAATCTCTATAGTCAACACACATGTGGACTTTTCCATCTTTCTTTGGCACAGGCACATTATTGGCCACCCATTGCGGATACTCAACGGTTACAAGGAAACCATCATCAATCTCCTTCTGCACTTCCCCTTTGATCTTCACATCCATATCAGGATGCATTCTTCTCAACTTCTGCTTGACTGGCGGGCATTCTGGCTTCAACGGAAATCTATGCTCCACAATCTTAGAATCCAAACCAGGCATGTCTTGATAGGACCAAGCAAACACATCTGAATACTCTCGAAGAAGATCAATCAACCCCTTCTTGACATCTGGACACAGTCGAGACCCAATCTTGACTTCCTTCACATCATCCTCGGAACCCAAGTTGACTAGCTCAATCTGCTCTTCGAAAGGTTGAATGGTCTTTTCATCTTGCTCAAGAAGACGAGATAACTCATCACTCACTTCAACATCACTTTCCTCCTCGGCCTCAAACACATGGAATTCAAAATTTGGAGAAGGAGAAGGATCATTGTATTCAATGGGGTTAGGAACCAACCTGCATAATGATTTGATATTTTGATTTTAGAGAAGTGGATTTGTGACCAAATATTATGCAGATGGATAATTATATTGTTTATTTATGTTTTTTGTGATTACCATTTTCAGAATAAAGCAAAAAGTAAAAACAAGACATCATAGATGTGGATGAATATAATTAATTTTATTAATGATCAATTTGAAAATGCCCAACAATGTTCACTTCTCCCTTAGGCATAGGAGAAGGACTTTAAAAACATATAAAAGCAATTACTTAGATTGATGCAAAATAACAGGAATATCAACAGCAGTCCAATTGTTGCAAGCCTTTCCATGTGTCAAAAAATTGGTGCAGTCTTCCTCATCGTCATCTTCTAGCACAACAACTAAGTGTTGTTCATTGCCATGAATGAACCCTCCGCTACGGAACCTAAGTTGCATATCTCCAGACCTTGTGGTTGATGAACCTCGCTGGAACCCTAAACCGGTTCTGCCTTTATTGTCAGAGACCTCTACCATGCGCCCCCACTGATCAACATCGCCTTCTTCCACAATCTTATTAGCATCTTTCAATGAGGACATAGGTGCCCCAACCCTCTTTTTAACATCAATAGATAAGGCTTGGAACGGAGTTCGGACCTCATCCTTAGCTTCAACATAAGAGAAAGATGACAGGTGGCTAACTAACAGCGCCTTCTCCCCACCAACGATCACAAGTTTGCCATTCTTCACAAATTTGAGCTTCTGGTGTAATGTGGAGGTAACAGCTCCTGCCTCATGAATCCATGGCCTTCCTAACAAGAAACTGTAGGCCGGGTGGATATCCATTACTTGAAAAGTAATTTGAAAATCACTCGGACCTATCTTAACTGGAAAATCCACTTCACCAATAACTGTTTATTCGGTGACGATTATACCTCATACGCGTTCCTTGATATGATAGCTTTGACAAAGTTGACTTCGGCAGTATATTCGGTGACGATCCGGTGTCAACAAGCACATTTGAAAAAGCATCCTCTTTGCAATTCATGGAAATGCGCAAAGCCAGATTATGATTTATGCCCTCCTCAGGGAGTTCTTCATCATAGAAGCTAAGATTATTGCAAGAAGTGATATTAGCCACGATATGATTGAATTGTTCCAAAACTCTCTACAGTGCTTCTCTGTGCGCTTCAGAATTCATGAGCAAAGACAACACTAAAATTTTTGAGGGGGTCTGAAGCAGCTGCTCCACCATATTGAACTCACTTCTCTTGATTAACCGAAGTACCTTATCATCATTGTTAGCTTTCAAATCGATGGATTCACCAGACTTACCTTTTGAAGCACCAATTGGATCTACAACAGGCACTTCCACCTTCTTACCAACAACTGATTCTTCCTTATCCTTTGGGCACACCGGCCCAAACACTCGACCACTACGGGTCACCTTGGCAACATCAGCAATGCTCACCACAAGGCTAGTCGTAGGAAACAGGACCTCTTGTCCACCTTCTATCATTGTAGCATTATACTGATACGACACAGCTTTATCAGATGAATACGGGACTGGGCTCGCTAACCGTATAACCAACGACGATACTGATCTATTACTGACATTGTTACTGTTGTTGTTGTCGTATTGAATTACCAATCTCCCTGGCTGCTTGAAAATGGTCACTATGACATTTACATCGTCATCTACATGACGGGATTGAACAATTTGAATCATGCCTTCATCCATCAGTCGCTAGATGTCCCTTTTCACAATTTCACAACCCCTTGGGTTAATACTACAGATAACACAACTTTCATGGTCATGTTCACAATCACTCACCAAACAAATATCCTTATGCATCTGCACCAAGGACCTTCGGATAAAACGCACATCAAAAACCTTAAACTCACCAGAACAACCATCCACCATGTTCACAGAAGAGTTCCCATGGGTGGGCAATGGATTTGCTTTCACATTCGGCGCACGGTCCTCGAAGGACACCATTCCACTATTCATCATCTTCTGAACCTCATACTTGAGCGGATAACAGTTCTCTATATCATGTCTGGGTGCTCCTTGATGAAAAGCATAACGGAGCTCAGGCTTGTACCATCATGGAAGTGGTTCTGGAATCTGCGGCGGGTTTCTTGGTTGGATTAGGTTCTTGAGAACCAAAGACGGGTATAATTCTGCATAAGACATAGGAATCGGGTCAAAAGAGACCTTCTTCCTCTCAAAGTTTTGTTGATGATGATTTTTGTTGGTATTGTTGTTGTTGTAGATGTTTGTTCGTTGTTGCGGTTGTTGTTGTTGATGTTGTGGTTGTTGAACTGGTGTTGATTGTTGATTAGAAAACACAGGGATAACTGAAGATACTTGATGATGATGTTGACGGGATGGTTGATTCAATCTGATCTAAGGCTTCCTCTGCCTCCCACTGCTTATTGCATTCGCTTCATTGTCCTTTTTCTTCCCAAAATTGCTACCATACCTCTTACTCGACGATACTTCATCTTTCGACAAACGTCCTTCTCGGACTCCTTCCTCAAGCCTCATCCCCATGTTTACCATTTCGGTAAAGTCACTGGGGGCACTAGGAATCATTCGTTCATAATAAAATAAACTCAGAGTTTTTAGAAAGATCTTTGTCATCTCTTTTTCCTCCAAAGGAGGAGTGATCTGGGCAGTCAATTCCCTCCATCTCTACACATACTTTTTAAACGTCTCCTTATCTTTCTGAGACATAGACCTTAATTGGTCTCTATCAGGCGCCATATCTACATTGTACTTATACTGTTTGACAAAAGCCTCTCTCAGGTCATTGAAAGTATGAACGCTTGCACTGTCTAATCCCATATACCAACGGAGCGCAACACCGGTCAAAATATCTTGGAAGTAATGAATCAAAAGTTGATCATTGTCAGTCTGAGTAGACATCTTGCGAGCATACATCACTAGGTGACTGAGTGGACAAGTGTTCCCTTTATACTTTTCAAAGTCAGGCACTTTGAACTTCACCGGGATCTTGACGTTGGGCACTAAACACAACTCAGCAGCACTCTTTCCAAACAAGTCCTTACCCCTTAGCGTCTTCAATTCCTTGCGCAGCTCAAGAAACTGATCCTTCATTTCATCCATTTTCTCGTAGACATCCGGACCCTCATACGGCTCAGAGTGATAAACGGTGTCCTCTACACGAGGTAAGGTGTGCACAGTGGGAGGTGGCACAGACATGACCGGGCTAGATGTCGGCATGGAAGCAAAAGTAGGCGCAAAGCCTTCAGCCATAAAGTTGGACGGCATTCCCCACGGGAATCCGGCAGGCATAGTGGGTGCAAAATGAGCGGTAGCAGCAGGCATGGTAGAGGTAGCCACCTCTGAAATAACCATCCTCTGAGGAGGAGGAGTTGCAGGCGTTGGAGAAGATTGACTCTGAGCAGCAAAACTCCATCATGGCAGTCAGGTGGGCAATCTCGTCCTTCAGCTCTCTGTTCTCTTGCACTAGATGCTCCATAATTCTCAGATGATTGGCGCGGGTGTTGTACCGATGAGTCAGCTTGGCTAGAGCACAGAAGAAACACCAATGAGACATTTGGCGAAAGAGAAACCTGCTTATGCAAATGATGCATGAAATGCAATGCTTGATTATTTATTTTTATTTTCAAGTAACTTACTATATCATTTGTAAACATATATCAACAATTTGCAATAATTTTTATATGGCCAAAAATCTCTTTTCGTTTATATAATTGGAAGGATTACACTGAGTACAATTTCAGAAACCAAAATAAAAATACAAGAGAAAAGGAGACTAGTCATCCTAAGGATCCCTAACAACAATGTCAGAAGACCTAGCTGAAGGCACATACTTCCTTCGAATGCGTCAAATCTCGGTCTCAAAAGAAACCTTCATTTGAGTCTTCTCGAGGATGAGCTGATCAACAATCTTCTTCCAAGCAACGGAAGACTGAGGCATGCTAGAAGATGAAACCTCTGGCTCTCTCTGTCTCTTTTTCACTCGGTCTTCAAGTAGCTCAATAAGTGCATCCTTGTCCTTAGACTCCAACTGCAACTCTTCATGCTTCTTGCTCAAAGCACGGAAATGCTCTTCCCACATATCTTTCTCTTGCTTCATCTTGACAAGTGCGTCGTCCAACTCCTCTACATCTTGGTTAGGGAGAGTTAATGGATCAACCACAACCATAGGCATAGGTCTTTCACGAGGATAAGGCATCTTCAACTCCAAAGGTCTCTTCTTCACGTAAAGAGTGTAAGCTTCCAAAGCTACACAATTGCGCGGACCAAGCTCGGATCTTCCTTTCCTATGCACATTATGCTAAGCATGCACAATCTTATGCTTGAAATGTTGGTGATCTTTACCCTCTTGATTGAAAAGACCTTCTAACAAAGTGTTATTAGGTTTGTCTCTCAAGGGGAACCCAAGTTTACGACGAGCCAAAGTAGGATTGTAGTTAATTCCTCCTTGTGTACCAATGAGAGGCACATTAGAGAATTCACCATAACTATTAATAATCTCTAAACTTCTCAAAGACGGATCATACCAAACTATATCATCATTAGTGAGAGACATAAGTCTCTGAGACCACCGTAGACATTGTTTGTTCTCCACAAACACAGGTGTCTGAGGCAAGTGCGAAATAAACCACTTGTACAGAAGAGGAATACAACATACAATAGTTCCACCGCCCTTAGAATTCCTTAGATGCAAAGAGAAATACATATCACCCAACAAAGTAGGCACAGGATTCCCAATCAAGAAAAGTCTAATGGCGTTAACATCAACAAAACCGTCAATGTTAGGGAACAAAGCTAATTCGTAGATGAGCAACACAAAGATAGCTTCAAAAGCGTCCACACTACCAGCTTGAGCAAAAGTAGTAGCTTCCTTGATGAGGAAATCAGATGGCAACCTAAACAATCCTCCTTTCTTCACCCAATGAGCCTCTATCTCAGACTTCTTCAAGTGAAGAGCTTCAACAATAAGACTAGATCGGGGAATCTCCTCCAATCCACTAAAAGGAACTCTACTAGAAACAAGTATCCCCAAAAGATGAGAATACTCCTCCAAGGTAGGCACAAGCTGAAAATCTGGGAAAGTGAAATAGCGGTAGAGAGGATCATAGAACTGCACTAACACACTCAGGAGTCCTTCAACCACATCAGCAAGCAAGATAGATAGAAACTTCCCATGATGTTGTTTGAAGTCCAAGGGATCTAATACAAAAGATGCTAGCTTCCTTAACTCTTTCAAGTCGGGACATCTGAAACTGTACTTCTTAGTGTTCCTTCGTCCACAATCCATGGTCTGAAAATATTTGCAAATAATACCTCAGTTCCTTGAAATTTTTCGTGTGATGAATGTTATGATGCGCATGAATGCATGAATGCAACAATCACAAATAAGGGATCACACACAATGCAAACAAAGGTCAAGGGATGAATCAAGTCATTGTCAAGATCAATCATCCATTTTGGTGGATTATGGTTTACACCTTATCAACACCCAAGTTCCACTGATATTGACAAGACTTGATTGGATCAACCAAGAATCAAGGGTTTGTTGTATGTCACGAGCATGGAGTCTGCGTAAGAACCATCCCAAAGGAGTGAACTAAGGATAAAACATGTAGATCATGTTCTAAAAAGTTCCCAGAGTCTTAATTCCATCTATCGGATATTACAGGTTAAGATGACTGACTCATCGACCCATAATATTCTCAAGAGAAACTCGTTTGAATGTAGTATCGCGTAACAACTGTTATCAAGTCTACACTTGAACAGTCTCCACACTGCGTCCTAAATAGGCCAAGAGGGGGTAAATGTTCTACGGTCCTCAGCTTCTTGGACCCAAATTAGAGATAGCAATGCCTAACCACAAATACTTGTATGACATTTCCAAATCCAAAAGAGTCTCCACTGAGTAGATGGATCTCAAGCCAACTTGTTAAGGACTACTCCACACAAGTCGAACATGACTATACCGTCCTCCTATCTTAATTGCACTCAAGTTCGAGTTAGAACTTATCTCACCACTCAGAGATCACCAAGCACAACAAGCAGATTATACCACACATACATATACACAAACATCACATATGTACAAATATATACACACAAAAAGTAGGCTAAACCCACTAGAGACTACTCCCCAGCAGAGTCGCCACTTAATTTCTGTAGCGGTAAATTCATGATCGTCAACCTATTGATAAGCTGGAGATCAAATAACAAGAGTCGCCACAGCTCTTTTATTTTTTCCAAGGGAAAAGGGAAAAAGTACAAACAAAACCCAAAAGTAAGAAGTTTTCAAATCAAAACTAATAAAATGTTAGAGATTACAGGTAAGGGGGTTGGTTACACAAAGGTAAGGTGTTAGCATCCAAAGTGTCCTAGGTACTCCTAGGGAGCCCCTTTTGTGTGCATAGGTATTTTGTACAAAACGATGTTTATAACAAATAGAATAGGGGGATGAGAAAAGAATTCATTAATTATACTTTTGTATTTGACAAAACCTTCGGACTTGTGCCTACGTACCATTATAAAAATGAGGGATCAAAACCTCGTAGTTCGTGATACAAATTTTAAAGTGGATGCATTGCTTTTATCAAAAATTAAGTTTGAAAGGCACAAAGGCCTGAAAATGGTTTGAATGAGTTAGGTCTTTTTGGCTTTTCTAAAAGTTTAAGTCAAGTATAGTTAATTTAATTTACAAATTTGATTTAAGAAAAGAAGTTTGAAAATGCAATGGCATAAGGCCAAAGTTTCTATCTTTTTGCAATATGGTCAAAATTTAGAACAAAATAAGTTCAATCAAAGAAGATTTTGAAAAGGGAGGGAGAGATTTTGAAATTAAAGAAATGAGGAGAAGATGAAGAGACTAATCCTATGCACAAGATTAAAAGTTAAGAGTTGAAAAGATCTGACCAATGGGTAGCAATCCAATAGACAAGAATGTCAATAAAAACCCAGAATTCCCTTGGACATTTAGAATCAAGCAACACACAAATGCACAATTATATTATCTTGAAGAGCAAAGGCATCAAATAAAGATAGCCACATCCAGGCTTTAGCCACTCCATGATCTTCTTCAAATTAGCCCAGGTAACAAATGAATTCCACAAGTCACAGGTTCAAAATAACATCTTCACAATGATCATGTTGCAGATGAACTCAGAGGGATCTTGAATGATGTATCAGATGAAGTTTCAAATTGCAAGCACTTGGTTTCACAGAAAGTTGGCATCGGCCAAGTCCTTTAGCATAGGAATGTTGCCTAAGTTCTAAGTCCATTTGTCCAAGATCAAGCCAACAGTCCACACAAACGTTTTTTAGATTTTTTGTTGTTATTATGTACATTAATGGTCAAAGACCACATAAACAAGCAAAGTATACACAAACAAGATATATCACACAATATGGTCCAAGTGGACAAAGTGAAAATTGCATTAACATAAACAATTAGAATGGTATGAATAATGACAAATGAATGAAGACTAAAATTAAATGACATTAAAGTAAATGGCTTGAAATTAAAAGTTAGTTGTTAATGAGTTAGAAGTTAGTATTGTTTTGCTTTTTCTTTTCATTTTTTAAGTCATTCTTTGGAGAATACTCAACCCATTTATCCCACGCATGGATCCTTGAGCCAAGACATCTTCCAAAGGAAGGAAAAAAGGCCAAGTTTCCACACAATACCATGAAAGAGGGGAGACTTACAATCTCACTAACTAGAATGATATGCCTTTTGTGTCACAAATTTAGTATTATGTTAAGCAATCGTAATTGGAATTATGTAGAAGTCACAACTATTTGAGGTCGGGCAATAGAATTTTGGTGTTAATGCATGTTTGAGACATAGTATAATGGACTATGCTCATGAAACATACCACACACAAAAAGAATATGCAAAAGAGGTGGCCTAATCTCATCCATACTCATGTTAATTTTTCAATCAACTAGCTTTAGGACTTTGAGATATCATAGACTAAATGAGATGAATGCATAAAGAAGGCAAATGAGATGAAGAGGGAAGGGAATGAATCAAAACTCAAATTTGTCAAAGGAGGACTTTTACCAAATTAATATCATCCATTCATTTTGGGAGATGGAATGTACATTCCATCAATCCCCTAAATCGAATGATATTAACTTGACAAAGTCAAATCAACCTTGACCAAGACCCAACAACAAGAGTCAAACTCAAACAAGTCATCACAATTGGTCAACACAATTAATTGGCATTTATTTATATTAAAAAGACTAAAATAATACATTTAAATTAAACATGGTTTGTCAAATTCCTAAAACCTCATTAAAACACCAAAGAAATGGCCATGAGATTTATCATAGGTCAAACAAGTTCAAAGGACCTTGGAGAAAAAAGTCAGAATTTTTAAAGACTTAAAAGTATTTTTAAACAATTAAAAATAATCACAAAATCAATTAAATCATGAAAAATATTAATAATGATCCAAAAAATAATTTTAATTCAGAATATGAAAGAGGAAATTTTTTGAAATTTTTTGGTGAAACTCTCATATTTTTTGGATCAATATTAAAATTAATATGAATTAATGAAAATAAAAGGATTAAAACAAAAATCAGAAAATGTGAAAAAAACGTGGACCACTTGATCTCCCTCATTAATTGAGGTGGCATATCAAGTAGTCATGAACGCGCGTTCCATGATGCACTGCAGTCAACGCGGCATAGGCTTGGTAATCACAATGGACACATGAGATTAAAACATTTTATAACAGATCAATGGCTTTGAACACTTCCAGCGCATCGCCGGAGTCCAAAGGGCGGTCATCTACTCAGATGACCCTGCCTGGACTAATTCACTCCTCACCATCAAGAAAATGAAAAAGGAGGATATGATCTGAAAGAAAAAATGGCGTATAGCACGAATCTAACCTCAATTTTAACTAACTCCACATATATAGAAAGATATGAGGAGTTGAATTTTGAGGTGTGTCAACTGAGTTGCTTCGATTTGAATCTAAGAAACTCAATCTTCTTGCCTACATTGGTAGGACTTCAGACAACCAAAGATCCAATAGAATTGAGAGAGAATCGAAGAGATCAAGTTTTCTGAAAATTACCTTCAATGCTATGCAGTTCTTGATGTTGCTTGCTCCAAACACGATCTGATCACACTTGAGAAGCTAGCAGGAAGTGATTAGAGAGGTTGCAAGGCTTTGGATTCTGGAGTTCTTGAATCTCCAACAGTTGAGATTCAAACTCAAACTTCAAATTGAAATTTCTCAGGTTTTCCTTTAGAATGTGAGGGTTTCAATGGGGGAAAAACTGGAACGCAAGGTGTGATTCAAATGAGCACAAAGGTCATGTATTTATAGCATGAATGAATGAATTTGCACACTTCAAAAATCTGTCCAAAATTAGCAATGTTGACGGCATGAGTGCATGGGCATGTACAGGCCCATGATGCAATGCAAAAAGGTCCAAAATGATTCCAAATGAGGTCTGAATGAAGCTTGAATGGCAAGGTATTGTGAACTGAAGTTTATGCAATTGATTCTTTCCAAGGATGCAACCCTGTTAAAGCCAAGCGCAGACCTAGAAAACCTCATCCAAAATGCATGAACTTGGGTTCTTTGGAAAGCTTGGATCAAGGGGAACAAGTTTAATGTTCAACACTTTTTCATTTGGAGCATGGAACATGGAGAATTTTGAGGTGGTTGTTTGGAAATTTCAACATGTTGAAAAAAAATTTAAGTGTCAAGCCATATACCTCAATATTCCACCTTACTTAACTTTTTATGTGAGCTTCAAATGAGAAAAGTGTATTCATAAAAGTTGTATCTTTTTCAAAGACATTCAAAATGGTCACCAATTTCATGTTATTTGGATTTGGAATGATAGAGTTATGCATTTTTGAAGTTTGGAAAAATCACTAGTTCAATGGTATAGGTAAAAAATGACCTATAATGTAACCTCATATCACATGCTCATAAAAGTTGAATTAGCTCTCACTCCAAACATAAAAGTTTAAGTAGACATCTTGAATTTGATTGTTAAACTTGTAAATCTTTCATCTCATAAAAATTGAGCATGTTATGGCCTTGGGAAGTTGACTTTCAAATTAGGGTTTAGACAAAATGACCTATAATGTTTCAACATAGAAAAAGATTTTCCAAGCAAAACTAGCTCTAGGTATCAACATGAAAGTTGTTTGGAATGTAATTTAGAGTAACTTTTCTCTTGGAAGTATTTTCATATGGTGAAAATTGTAGGAGATAGGTTCTAGGGAGACCCAGTTTTGATCAGATCAATTCATTTGGCCAACCACCATCAACCAACTTGCTAACCTTCAATTCTTTGGATTTTCTTGGATCATGGTAGATCATATATGCATAAGATGATTAATTTTGAAGTGTCCCTTGATAAATTTGATCAATTGGTGAGATAGCTTGTTGGAGAAGTTACTCAAGATACCCAGTCAAACTAGGGTTTCCAAGGCAAATCACCCTCAAACTCTTGAAGAAAATTTGAGCAATATAACATGTAAGAATCAATGGAACTCATATATGATGATCATAGCCATTATTGGATCAATTCATGGTTGTTCTCTTTGTCATGAGGGTCTCAAACCCTAGATATGAACTTGATAAATCAATGGGATCATGCCTTACCTACAAAAGAGTTAGGCAAATGCAAAGACATATTTTTGGTATTTTGGTTAGTAAAATGATAATATACAAGTATGATACAATCACATAGTGCTTGGTGATCTCTCCCAAAACAAAACCAATGAAAGAGGGGTAATGAGGGTGGCAAGGTATGATCCCAATGCTAATGCTTATGATGAAATTGCATGAGGGATCTTAGGGTCAAAATTGGGGTCTTACACTATGTATGTAGTGTATGTGTCTGATTTTTTTTGTTTTGCCTCCATTAAATTTTTTTGGCAGGTATTGGTGGTGGAGATATTCCCACAGGGTTCCATCAATAGTAAGAAGATTGTATATTTGCAAAAGGCAAGTAACATAGGTAATTTTGAGCTCTCTTTTGCAAAATACAAAGAGACATTACAAAAGGAAAGTGAGGCTTTGCTAGGGAATAACAAAAGTTTTTGCTACAAAAGGTAGAGGAGACTTGCGAAAGGCAAGTAAATGCGTGAAGATAAATTTTAAAAAAGTCTTGAAGATGATTTTTCAGAAGGGAACTAGGCTCTAGAAAGCTTGGCCAAACGGGAACTGTGTTTTTTCGGATGGCCATACGAGAAATTGACTTTGATGTGATTTACTAGATGAGAACTGGATAAACCGACGGGAATTGGAAGTTGAAAAGAACAACCATACGAGAACTGAGCTTCGAAATGATTGGCTAGACCGGGACTGAACTTTGACGTGATTTTCCAGACGGGAGTTGGGCTTCGAAATGGTTTTCCAAATGGGAACTGGGCTTTTGAAATGCTTTCCCAGACGGGAAATGGCTACCAGACGTGATTTGGATTTTGAAATGTTTTTCCAGACGAGACCTGGGCTTTTAAATGATTGGCAAGAGGGAATTGGGCTTAAAATGTTGGTCAGACGAGGACTGAGATTTGAAATGGTTTGCATGACAAGAACTGGGATTTTGAAATACATTTCTAGGAAGGAATTAGGATTTGAAATAGTATCAACCGAAGCTGGACTTTGTGGGGAATTCGCTGGGAATTTGTGTGGGTAATATTCTCTTTGGAGGTATATTATTGTCTCAGCTAAGGGTTAGTTTGTGCTTTCGAGAAAGGCTCGAATCTGGTTAGTGCTAGGTAGGCATGTTTGATTTTGTGTGGCGTAATGCTCCATCATGGTGGATATGCTACACGTGTTAATGATGTAATGTCATGTAATGATGGATAACTATATGCATAATGCCAATGTAGTTAGGCTTTGTGGTGGTGCCAAGTATGATTGAGCTTTAGAGATGCCAAGCATGTTGGGCTCTGAGGGATGCCAAATGAATTGGGATTCATGGATGAGACAAGTGAATTAGGCTTCATGGAGGAGGGGGCTAATTCAAATTTGGGCTTTATGGAGAGGGCCAACCGAAGTTTGGACTTTATGGAGAGGGACAAATAAAGTTGGGCTTTATGGAGAGGGCCAAATAAATTTGGGCTTGATGGAGAGAGTCAAATAAAATTTGGGCTTTGAGGAGAGGGCCAAATCAAATCTGGGCTTTAGAGAGAGGGCCAAATCAAGCTCAGGCTTAAAGGAGATGGCCAAATGAAGTTTGGGGTTAATGGAGAGGGCCAAATCAAACCGGGGTTAAAAGGGAGGGATAAACAAGGTTTGGCCTTTAGGGAGATGGCCAAACAAAGTTTGGGCTTAATGGAGAGGGCCAAATCAATTTTGGGTTTAAAGGAGATGACCAAACAAAGTTTGAGCTTAATAAGGGAGACGGCCAAACAAAGTTTGGGCTTAATAAGGGAGATGGCCCACCAAAGTTTGGGCTTTAGGAAGATGGCCAAACGAAGTTTGGGCTTAAAGGAGATGGCTAAACAAAGTTTGGGCTTTATAAGGGTGACGAGTAAACAAAGTTTGGGTTTAAGGGAGATGGTCAAATGAAGTTAGGGCTTAAGGCATATGGCCAAAAGAAGTTTGGGCTTTATGGAGATGGCCAAATAAAGTTTGGGTTTAAGGAAGATGGCCTAACGAAGTTTGGTCTTAATGGAGAGGGAAAAATCAAATTTTGGCTTGAAGGTTGTAGGAAGGACTTGACTTCCCGATATCTTGGTCTCTTAAATACTATTGTAGTAATGAGACAAATATGGATCTTCTAATGCCCCAAGCTTGATCTGAGCAGGCAAGTTAAGTGTTAATTACCCTGAGTGAATGACAATTCTTGTAATCTATTAGGTCAAGGTGACCTTTATGATTTTGTGTCCTTATGCACCGTATGCGATATTTGGAAACCATGGTTATTCTTCATACATTTATAATCAAAGTAATTTTGTGTTTTCTTTCAAGCTTTTTGTTATCATCCCCAAAAATTTTAATGCATTGTTTATTAAAAATAAATTCACATCTCACAAACAAGCAGAAAAAATAAAAATGAGGAGCACTCTTCGGTAAGAGAAATTTTATTGATGAGAAATTGGCCCATAAATGGGCGATTACATGAGGAAGCAATTCCTAAAAGAGGTAATTATAAAAAAAGGTAAAAATACAATGGTAATGAGAAAAGCTCATATTTCCATTGAGTTCCAATTCTGATATAACCCAATCTATCCTTGAAGTTCCTTGTACTTTGCTTCCGAGGAGAGTGATTGGGTCAATTCTTCCCGTTCGGGGTTTCCATAGTTAAAGTGATGGACTCCCAGATTCTCGACAAACCGCAGCCTCTTGCCTTTTAAATCCCTAACGTTTGCCTAGACCGCCCTTTCGGATTTACAATCTACCGGGATATCCTTTTTTGCCTGAGTTGCCCCTTAGAGTTTTCAACTTAGCGATTTTTTCATTTCTTTTGATTTTATCCCTAATTTTTGCCTGGACCTTTTTTTTGTGGTCCACTGGGACGCCCATTTTTTCCTAAATTGCGCCCTTAGGGTTTTCAACTTAGCGGTTCTATTTTTTAGGAAAAGTAATTTTTTGAATGCATCTGCGTTCTCCGGGGGTAGGAGATCTTCACCATCCATAGTTGTGAGAATTAAGGCTCCTCCATAGAAAACCTTTTTCACAATGTATGGTCATTCGTAGTTATGTGTGAATTTTCCTCGTGAATCTGTATGAATTTGCAGAATCTTCTTCAACACCAGGTCTCCTACTTGGAGATTCTAAGGACGAACCTTCTTGTTAAATTCTCTCTTCAGTCGCTTCTGGTACATTTGAGTTGATCAAGCCTCGTTTGAACCCATTCAACTTCTTCAAGCTTGACATCTGTTACCATCCTCGGGAAGGGAATCTCTACTTTGACAAGGAGAACTACGTCCATGCCATATACAAGAGATAATGGCGTTGGCCCAATTGAAGTTTGTACCAAAGTGTGATATCCATGCAAAGCAAAAGTTAGCATCTTGTGCCAGTCCTTGTACATTTTCATCATCTTGTGAACAATCTTATTAATATTCTTGCGCATTGCCTCGACATCTCCATTCATCTTTGGACGGTATGGCGATGAGTTATGGTGTTCAATCTTGAAGCTTGTTGGGAGTCCCATAATGGCAGATGATTTCCTTTTTTAGGAAACAAGCATACACTTGTTTTGTGACATTTGCATAAGAACCAGCCTCCACCCATTTGGTGAAGTAATCAATGGGTACCAAGATAAATCAAAGTCTGTTCGAATAAGTTGATTCAATGCGTCCAATCACATTTATACCCTACATGGTGAAAGGCCAAGGTGATGTCAGGACGTTCAAGGGAGTTAGTGGTATATGCACTTTATATGCATAGATCTCGAAATTGTGGCACATTTGCACTTGGAGGTCATAATAAACTTCCATTGTCAACCAATAGTAACCAGCCCTCAATATCGTTTTGGTCGTTGTGTGCCTACTTGAATGAGTCCCAAAGGATACTTCATGGATTTCAGTTATGATCTGGTCTACTTTGTGTCTATCCAGGCATCTGAGCAAGACCGAGTCATAATTCCTTTTGTAGAGCACAACCCCTCTCAAGAAAATTTTGGCTCAGAGCTTTCTAAGTGTCTTCTTATTTTTAATAGACGCGTTCTCTGGATACTCCTGTTTCTTAAGGTACCTCTTGATGTCGTAGAACAAAGGTTTGTCATCAGATTCTTCCTCAGTTGCTAGACAGTCTGCAATTTCATCCAGGTGTTCAATTGTTATAGATGTTAGACGAAAGGCCTAAATATAGGGGAAGGGGATGAATAGATCCCAAGTTAAAAAATTATTTGAAACTTTGATTTAGAAATTTTTTAGCGTGGAAGCAAGTTTCAAATATTTCCCGGATCAAAAACCGTCTAACTGAACCTTCTATTGAAAAACCCAGATATGCATAATAGTACCAATAAAATGATAATAATCCACAAGTTTATCAATAACTATTAAGCATAAATAATTGAATGCTCTACAATAGTAAAAGTCTATCTCCAAAGATATTCACACAAAAAAACTAGATCAAGCAATTTTTTGAACACTTGGTGTGCGAAAAACAAAGTTTGGAATTTTATATGGTGTTTGTTGTTCTAACAAATCCAATCACAACCAAATGGTTAATGATCAATACAACAAACACAAGATTCAAAATGTAATCAAAATTATGATCTAAACTATGTTGATTCGGTGATCAAAGTAATCAACAATTTACAAGTTGAAAAATAAAAGATATATATATATATATATATATATATATATATATATATATATATATATATATATATATATATATATATATATATATATAGAGAGAGAGAGAGAGAGAGAGAGAGAGAGAGAGAGAGAGAGAGAGAGAGAGAGAGAGAGAGAGAGAGAGAGAGAATACGCAAGGATTTGTTTAGGAAGTTCCCCAATCAATATATATATATATATATATATATATATATATATATATATATATATATATATATATATATATATATATATAATATATATATATATATATATATATATATATATATATATATACATACATACACACACACACACACATAGAGAGAGAGAGAGAGAGAGAGAGAATACGCAAGGATTTGTTTAGGAAGTTCCCCAATCAATATATATATATATATACACACACACACACACACACACACGCACACACACCACACACACACACACACACACACACACACACACAGAGAGAGAGAGAGAGAGAGAGAGAGAGAGAGAGAGAATACGCAAGGATTTGTTTAGGAAGTTCCCCAATCAATCTCGTTATGGGTACGTCTGCCCTCAATTCAAATTCGAATTATGATATTAATATAATAATCTTACTTTGCAAATGTATGAATACAAGAGATGAGAAATCAAATCCCACAAACCCTTAGTTTGTTCTTGACTCTAGCACCTCCGAAAACCTTGATCAAAGATTGATTAAGTCACCAATAATGCCGCTTCAATTCACCTGTTGTTGCTACTTCCTTGCACAACCTCCTTGTCTCAAGACTTTCACCTGGCTGAATTAATAGTGCACACTTGTTCAACCCAATATTTGTGAATACGATTCACCGTTTCACGCTACTACCTTGTCGACACACCTAGTCTCAAGGATTTCACTCGATCGAATTCGAATTGCAAAATCTTGTCAAAAAACTTCAAACCCTAAAGATCTTAAAGGAAAACCCAAAACCGATTTTCTTATTTGAATCCCTCAAAGATTACAACCCAATATTCTCGGTACAACAAACCTAATTGGATGTTATCAAAAAATGATTATGTGTATTTTGATTGTGTGTATGCATATATTGAATTGAAGATGATGAGATGTTTTGAAATCCTACATTCATGTAGGTTTTACTCACTATAGAAACCTTGCTAGAGAATCATGCATGTATGGAGTATTTATATGCATGGGTGATTTTAGGCAAAATGAAATGCAAAGGAGGATAGAAAAATATCGGATAGGTCGACCTATACAGGTTATGTGTCGAACATTTGATGCATACGTCGACCTTTCCAAGGTCATAAGTCGACCTATGACAGTTATGTACTCCCTATGTATCGACCTGAAGACTTGGCACATGAAATAGAGGCTATAAGCTTTAATACAGAAGCATACATGTTGTTTTATAGACTTCATGTGTCTACCTATAACCAAAAAAATTTTCCATAGTTCGACCTGTAGCCAAAAAAGTTTTCCATAGGTCGACCTATAGTTCTATGTGTCGACCGGCACTGCTATTTTTCACAAAAATTTATTTTTCATGCATGTTTGATGCATGAGACTTTTCTCACATTGTTTCTAAATACTTTTATGCTTTCTAATGCTAAGATGCACATAGAGATTCAGAGGAAACCGTCTAATATATATTTACACTAAAGTATCCTTGTTTTGACATCATACAAAACACACATAACATAAGTTGTACTCACATACTCCCCCTTTTTGATGATGCAAAAACATGTGATGATGCATATGCGTTTTCAATGAAAAGCTCCCCCTGAACGTATTCACCCTACAACTTCAGTCATCTTCATCTTATTTCTCCCCCTTTGATAACATCAAAAATAAGCGAAGCAAACAATGAGAAGAAACTAAAACCATACAAAAATGAATATAACACACAGAGGCGTTTTGCAAAGATAATAATATCAATATGAGAAGACTCACATAGAATGATTTGCATATTGAAAATAGATACGTAAACATAAATACAAGACAATAATGCAACAATAGAACAAATTGTCACAACTTAATCCATATAAACACAACACAATCATGAAAAATGAAGTATACAAAGTGAATATAAAATACTTGACATGCTACAAATAATGACATTAGTACGTGAAATACGCCTTTGGTGCTCCCGAAATGTTGCACACGCATGTGTTCTAGCAAGGCGATAAACAAAGTACCACCACACAAACCAAAAACATAGATGAAAATATAACAATGACACATAATCAAGGATATTGTTAACAATGTAACATGTTCAATCATAAATCATGAGAAAAATAGATAATAAACCGATGCACCAAATACTATATTTCAAGAAGAATGAAGATAGCATAACGTCACTATAAGCATATGAATTGACATGCATCAATTAAACATTGTTGGAAGTGATCATATATGAATTATCTTATATGTCAAGAACATCAATCATATGAAACCTAAACTACATGCAAAAAGAGAGAGCTAATATACCAAAATGGGAGATGAAACGATAGTACCTTACTTGTGAAATGATGAGGAATCTACTCTTATGAAGTATTCTTGTCAAGAAATGTTAGATAAACAAGATATATTCAATATGCACTAACATAACATTTAGGCAAGTGTTGAGATGTCGAGAATTCCTAAACAAGATATATTCAATGTGTATTAACCTTAACCTCTTCAAATCCAACCTAAACTTACCCTAAACCTAAGATCCCAACATCATAAACACAGATCAAACCCTTAAACACAAAAATCAAACAAACTCCCCAAACGATTCCAACCATAAATTCACCAAACCATATTCTGTTTATCCCAAACGCTGTCCAAACTTTATCATACACCACACAAAGATAAACAACATAAACTCCATCAAATAAACAAGATCACAAACATACAAAAGGGAACTAAGGGGATAAAATGCTAACCTATGGATAGGAGTTTTTCTCTGGTTAAAAGGTAATGCTACTTGATCCTTTTCCTTGCTTGCTATTATTCTGACTCTCTTTTCCTCCTTCTAACTTCTTTTTATTTTTTGTTTGTGTGAGGTACGAGGATAATAGTTATTGCTCAAGTCAATTAGGGTTTCAAGGTGAAACCCTAAATTCCTTAACTAGAGCTTTGTGTGAAGGTTTATGGATCGCAACAACAATTGTTCTTAGGATTCATATTTTTTCTCTTTCTTCCCCCACCTTATTTTAGATTTAGGTTATTTATAGATTAGTTTTAGGGTTTTGTAATTAATCTGATTGTTGTTGTTTTAGGAAGTTTTTATTTGATTGATGATTTTATCAGTTTTTAGTAATTTTGATTGTAAATGTAACAGTGTGCTATGATGTATCTAGTCCAATTTCATTATGAATTATACTATGTAATGTATCATAATTCTAATAATACAAGTTTCTGAATTATTTAAAATTGAAACATTTTGAGTCACCCTGTTTTCATTTGCGTGTGATTAGGGTTTGGTATTGAGGAATTGGGGCAGAATCCGGGTCATGGACTTGACTCGGTTCAATGATGGATTTTAGGTCTTGCTTGACCCATTTGAGTTGTGGATTTGGATCAATCATTTGACCCAATTGAATTGGGCTTGGTCAGTCAACTTTCAGACCAGTTTCATAGAAAAACTCAATTAAAACAAAATCAACAACTCTTAATAAACTTTGACTAAAAACTTATTAATAAAACAATAAATTAATTTAATAATATAAACTAATCTATCCTTAGTTAACTTAATTAATCTTAATAAAAAATGATTATCCCAATTAATAAAATTCTAGTAATTCAATTAATCAAAATTCTAATTAATTTAATTAATCAATTAATAATTTACCACTAGTGAAGACCCTATAATTGATTAAAAGCTAAATCTCACTAATAAAAAAAGTTCAATGATTAACAACTTGTTATGTCAAACTAAAGCTTGGAATTTAATCAGTTAATCAAGATGGGATCAAAGACTTTAAAAAGTCAAATGCCCCCCATTTAACTTTTTAGGTCATTGGGGTTGACCAGATGACTTATACAGACTCTAGATGTGTTAGGGATTTAAATCTTAGGTTAGGAGGAAGGTGATCAAAATTTGGGGTATGACAGTTGTCCGTATTTAATTAACCTAAAGCTGAGAGGAGGATGACATCTAGTCTTTATCCTCTTGGGAGGAGGTGATTAAATATAGAGAGGGACCCTAATTTTGCCATGTAGGTAGTAGATCCTGGGAATGAGAAAGGATTGAACAATCCTTGATGCTCTGTTAGTACCCGAACCAACTTATGATTGAACCCTGGTGAGATGTTGTTGATTAATTCCATCCCATCCGGGTCATGTTATAGAAATTGGACAGGACTCTGGCGATCCTCCGGTCGTTGCTTGATGAAACCCTTGGTAAAACCCCTTTGATTATTTTCTGCCCATCTAGGTGAAACTTGCATACGATTCCTATGATCATCCGATCATGTTATGGAAATCGGGAAGGACTCTGACGATCCTCCAATCGTTGTTTAATAAAACCCTGGTAGAACCCCTTTGATTAGTTTCCGCCCATCCGGGTGAAACTTGCATATGATTCCTATGATCATCCGATAGTGTTATGGAAATTGGGCAGGACTTTGACGATCCTCCATTCGTTGCAATTCCTATGATCATTCGATCATTTATAATCTTGGTAAGACTCTGACGATCCTTTGGTCGTTATATGTTGGAACCATGTGTATTTGTTGGAACTTATCCCATGTGCGGGATATGTTACTAAGATGGAGATGTGAGAGATGAACACCTGCTCACTGGTTGATAACGATCCTTCTAGATGACCGATTTATTGGATGTGTTGAGTTTGCTGGGGAGATCCTTTAAAAGGCTTCGTAGTAGGTCCCTTACTAGGGAAGGCCAATAAGTATTCTTGACTTGAGTAATTGTATTGGTATAGATGGGGATTGGACTTCTAGGAGCGGTCGCAAATCCTATGTCATGTTATGCCTGTTCATGTGGATGCATGTTTTGAATTAATATATGTGCTTATGTATGAGGCTTTATTTCGGTTATCATCTCTTTAATGGTGTGCATGATGAATATGTGAAATTGTGAGAATTATAAGATATGAGGTTTCTGTAAGATTCCAACTCTCCAACGCCTTGAGACTTTGATATGTCCCTAGACTGGGCCATGACGCTCTTGATTCTTGAGAAAGATTAAAAAATGAAGAAACTTCCGTGATGATTAGATCGTGACTGCTGATGCAGGGACCCAGCATTTTGAGATGTAATGTTGGAAAGCTTATGATCCTTTTGACGTTTTGAAATCAAAGTAAAAGATATTTTTAAAAGCTTTTTATTATGCCTGATGTTTTAATGTATTATTCATAAATAATTGATATTTTTAATCAAACGGGACACTGAAAACAAAGGAAATATGGCTCGAAAAAAACAACATTCTTTATTTGAAAATTTTGACCCATAAAGAGGTGATAGTACGTGAAGAAATAATTCCCATAAGGGGAGATTACCTAAAATTTGGAAGATGTAAAATATATGGCAATAAAAATAGATTACTTTATGTTTCTACTAAATTCAACACATGCTTTTATCCTTGTGTTTTCAAGGTCACGATACTTTGCTTCTGAAGATAATGATTGAATTGATTATTCCTATCTGAATTCTTGTTGTAGTGTGGCTCAAGTATTGTACTAATATGCCTTTTGGGTATCCCTAACTTTTGCCTGGACTTCCCTTTCGAGTCTTAGTCCACCAGGATGATGTACCCTTTTTGACTAAGCCGCCCTTTTGAGGTTTTCGACTTATCAGGTTTTATTTTATACGAGTCTCTAATTTTTTCCTGGATTGCTCTTTCGAGTTTTCAATCCACCGAGATGCCCTATTTTTTGCCTAAGTCGCCCTCTTGGGTTTTCGACTTATCAGGATTTTATCCTCTTTTTCTAGGCATAGTATTTCTTAATTTTGTCGAAGTTCATAGGTCGTGGTTACTCCCCTCCATCCATAGTTGTGAGTATTAAGGCCCCGCTAGAGAAGGTCTTTTTAACAACGTATGACCCTTCGTAGTTTGGGGTCCATTTGTCGCGAGGGTCTTTGTGGATGGGTAAGATTTTTCTGAGAACTAGGTCGCCTTCTTCGAATAGACAAGGACGAACTTTATTGTCGAATACTTTCTTCAGCCTCCGCTGATACAACTGTCTGTTACATATCGCAACCATGCGCTTCTCTTCTATGAGGTTTAATTGATCGAATCTTGTTTATAACCATTCTACCTCTTCCAATTTAGTCTCTATCAGGACTCTTAGAGAGGGGATTTCAACTTCAATAGGAAGTACCTCTTCAGTGTCATACACCAAAAAGAAAGGAGTTGCTCTAGTTGATATGCGAACTGACATTCTATATCTGTGTATTGTGAAAGGTAGCATTTCGTGCAAATCTTTATAACTTTTTACCATCTTCAGGATGATCTTTTTGATGTTCTTGTTAGTTGCTTCTATTGCACTATTCATCTTAGGCTTGTAGGGTGACGAGTTATGGTGTTCGATTTTGAAAATGTCGCATAACTCATCCATTACTTTGTTATTTAGATTCAACCTATTATTAGTGATGATCTTACTAGGAACGATGCAACGACAAATAATTTCCTTTTTGATGAATCATGCGATCAATTGCCTCGTCATGTTGTTATAATAAGTAACTTCTACCAACTTGTTGAAGTAATCGATAGCAACCAGAATGAATAAGTGTCCATTTATAACTTTTGGTTGGATCATCCCGATTATGTCAATACCCCACCTGGAGAAAGGCCATGGAGCAGTCAGGACATTCAAGGGAGTAGGTGGCACATGTAATTTATCTGCATACATCTTGAACTTGTGACTTTTCTTGACATATTTAAAGCAATCAGACTCGATAGTTAACAAGTAGTACCCTGCTCTAAGAATTTTCTTAGCCATGGTATGTCCGTTGGCATGAGTGCCAAAGGATCCTTCATGAATCTCTTTGATAAGCATGTCCGCTTCGTATCCATCCAGGCATCTGAGTAAGAACATGTTGGTTTTATGTTTATAGAGTACATCACCATTGAGGAAGAATTGGGATGCCAATCTTCTGACTGTTTTCTTATCTTGGCTTGAAGCATTTGCAGGATACTCCTGATTTTGTAGGAACAATTTCATGTCGTAAAACCAAGGTTTATTATTCGCTTCTGCTTCCGCTTCCACTGCTACGTAATATGATGGTTCATTCAAACGTTGAATCCTTATATAAGGTGCTTCATTTTACCATTTGACTATGAACATGGATGAGAAAGTAGCTAAGGCATCTGCTAGCTGGTTTTCTTCTCGAGGGATGTAGTGGAAAGTAATCTCATCGAAGTTGGTGATCATCTTTTAGACGTGGTCCCAATACTTGATTAGCTTAGCATTATGTGTTCCACATTCTTCCTTGATTTGATTGATAACGAGAAAAGAATCTCCGTATACTTTTAAGGTATTGATCCTTAAGTCGATGGCTTCGTCGAGTCCTAGGATGCATGCCTCATACTCTACCATGTTATGATAAAGTAGCTAAGGCATATGCTAGCTGGTTTTCTACTCGAGGGACGTAGTGGAAAGTAATATCATTGAAGTAGGTGATCATCTTTCAGACGTGGTACCGATACTTGATTAGCTTAGCGCTATGTGTTCCCCATTCTCCCTTGATTTGATTGATAACGAGAGCATAATCTCCATATACTTCTAAATCTTGATCCTTAAGTCGATGGCTTCATCGAGTCCTAGGATGCATGCCTCATACTCTGCCATGTTGTTAGTGTAGGTGAAACATAACCTAGTTGTAAATGGAATGTGATAACCTGTTTGAGAAGTTATGATAGCCCCGGTCCCATGTTTTTATGTGTTTGAGCCACTGTCAAATATGAGTTTCCATCGAGATCCTGGTTCAGGTCCTTCGTCGGGCCCTGGAGTCTCACAATCCCTTATTACCATAACATCTTCATTGGGGAAGTCAAATTTTTTAGGTTGATAATCTTCCCTCGGATGGTGAGCGAGATAATCTCCTAACATACTTCCTTGGATAGCCTTTTGTGTGACATATTGGATGTCATACTCAGTCAATAACATATGTCAGCGCACTATTGTTTCTTTTACTATTGGCTTTTCAAAAATGTATTTGATAGGATCCATTATGGATACTAGTAAGGTAGTATGACATACCATTAATCGGGATTCATAATCGTGAATTTCTTGCTCAACTAGTAGATTACATGCTCTTTTCTTCCGGTTTCATCTTGTTTCCCTAGTACACATCCCATAAAACCGTCAAGTACTATTAAGTACATTATAAGTGGTCTTCCCGAAACTGGTTATATCAAGATAGGTAGTTCTTATAAATATTCATTGATTTTGTCAATGGCATTTTGACAACCTTCATTCCACTCGATGGCTTGATCTTTCCTGAGCAACTTGAAGATTGGTTCACAAGTGGGTGTGAGATGGAAAATAAACCTAGAAATGTAGTTTAGTATCCCAAAGAATACGTGAACCTCTTTTTCTATCCTCGGAGTTGGCATATCTTGTATAGCCCTGACTTTGTCAGCATCAACTTCGATTCCTTTCTGGCTGACTATAAACCCCAATAGTTTCCATGATCTGACTCCAAAGATGCACTTTGTAGGATTCAGACGTAACTTCAACTTCCTTAGACGATCAAACAAGTTTTACAAGTTGGCTATATGATCTTCTTCAGTCTGTGATTTTGTAATCATTTCATCAATATAAACCTCTATTTCCTTGTGAATCATATCATGGAAGAGAGTCACCATTTCCCTTTGGTACGTTGTCCCAATGTTCTTCAATTCGAAAGACATTACCTTGTAGCAAAAGGTCCCCAGGGAGTGATAAATGTGGTTTTCTCCATGTTAATGGGAGAAATCTCTATCTGATTGTAACCGGAGAATCCATCCATGAATGAAAAGACCGAAAATTGAGCGGTGTTGTTTACCAATACATCAATGTGGGGTAGATGGAAATCATCTTTTGGACTTTCCCTATTCATATCTCTGTAGTCTACACATATTTTGACTTTCCCGTCTTTCTTTGCGAATGACACAATGTTAGCAACCCATTATGGACACTTTGCCATAACTAAGAATCCCACGTCGAACTGTTTTCTGACTTCCTCTTTAATCTCGAGAGACATGTCTGGTATAGTCCTTCCCAATTTCTGTTTGACTGGCGGACAATCTATTTTGAGCGGTAGCTTGTGTACGATATTGTCCGTGTCTAGTCCTGACATGTCTGGATACGACTAAGAAAACACATCTGCATACTCATGTAAAAGCTCGATCAATCTTTCTTTGATCTTATCCTCTAAGGAAGCACCGACGTTAACCTCTTTCCTATTTTATTTGGTTCCCAGACTGATCACATCCACTGGTTCTTGATGAGGTTGAATTTCTTTGTCTTCTTGATTCAAGAGTCTGGCCAATTTTTTAGGAAGCTCGCAATAGTCTTCATCGCATTATTTTGCTTGGTTAATCAGGAATTTGAAGTCGTAAAGGATTTTAGTAGTGTTGTTTTCAATAGGTTCATTGATTAATATGCACGAGGAATATTTTTCTCATTTTTATTTTTGGAATGATGTGCTGAGAATGAGAATGTACGGAAGATTTATAACCTTTTATTTTTGTAAAAAAGGAAAATTTGTAATGAAAGAAAAGATGATCTTAATTGAAAAAAATGCAATTTTATTCATAAATAAGTTGTTAAAACAAAGGGAGACCCTACAAAGTTTATGCATTTGCATTAGGAAAAACAAAGGACTTATTATTAAAAAAAAATTGTGAATTACTTTGAAATTAAAATCATTTATGGAATCTCAATGGCCTTCCAATTGTTGAGAATGGTATTTGGTGAACAACGACACACCAAGTCAGGTATCCCTTCATCTTCTTCCTCAATTACAGCCACACGATTTTTATCCCTTTACCTAGCACTGTGAAAAACATCTTATAGAGTATAGAACTTTCTTTAATTATTCTTCTGAGACCCTATATTAGTCGGTTTGTAACCCAACCCGAACCGATTCTTCTTTTCAGGAATCTTTAACAACTTGCCCCAACCTGATGCATCTCTTCCTTTGATTAATTCTGACATTTTCCCCCATGGAGAGGCTGACTTTTCCTTGGGAACCTCTCTTCTTCGAATGACTGCTGCAATCTCTAAAGCTTGGAAAGGTATCTCCAATGTTTCTCCATCCTCCTCTATGTATCTGAATGACCAGAGGTGACTAATGAACATGTATTCTTCCCCCTCGATGATTATCAGTTTGTCATCTATTATGAACTTCAACCTTTGTTGAAGAGTGAAGGTGACGGATGCCGCTGCATGGAGTTAAGGTCATCCTAGAAGACAATTGTATAATGGGTTAATGTACATCACTTGGAAAGTAATTAGAAATGTGTATGGCCCCACCATTATGGATAGGTCAAATTCTTCGATCATCGTTCTCTTTGAGCCATCAAAAGCTCTGACTACCAATATGCTAGCTTTCATGGATATCCTCATAGTATTCAGCTTCCCAAGAGTGTTCTTAGGTAGGACATTCAGGGATGATCCAGTATCTACTAGTACCCTTAAGAGAAGGCTATCTTGACACTTGACTAATATATTCAAGGCCTTGTTGTAGGCCTTCCCCTCTGGTGGTAACTCATCATTGTTGAACCCCAAACAGCTGCTAGCAGTGATGTTAGCCACTACTTCATCAAACTGGTTCACAGTTATATTGTGGGTAACACGCGTCTCATTCAAGATCTTCAACAGAGCTCCTCTATGAGCCTCCAAAATTAATAAAATATACAATATGGAGATCTTAAAAGGTGTCTGGTTTAGTTGGTCCACCACCTTATAATTACTCTTTCTTAATAGCCTCAAGAATTCTTCAGCTTCTTCTTGGGGCACACACTTTTTATAAGGTCCTTCCCTTGAGCCTACAACTTATTTTATTTTCAATTTTTCGGGAATATTCTTCTTTAGTGGTTTCTCGAGAGCAAACACCCTTCCACTTCAAGTCATACCTTCATCACCAACTATGTTAGTGATTGTTGGTTCCAGCACTAGAAGCTTCTCTCCCGAATATGTTGTTGCAGTGTAACTCCAGGGTACATACTTAGTATTTGTATAAGGAAATTGTGTTGGAACATGGAAGACAATAGGGTCTTATGAATTTAATGACATATGGACTGGTATCTGGAATGGTATAGGAACGAGTATCTGATTGGTGTCTGATAAGACATGGGCACATGAATCTAGAATGATGTATGCACTTCTCCTCTTTGGTAAGAATCTCAAAGGTTAGGTGCCCCTGAGATTCTATAGCTGAAACATCTTTTATCTTCTTTGAGTATCCAATTTGAACTAAGCCCTGGTTCATCATTTGTTGAAGACACCTCTTCATCTTTTCACATTTGTCTAGGTTAGACCGATAAATCTTACAATCACCATGTAATTAGTCTCATCAATGAGAAGGGCTCCAACTTGGATAAATCAACAAGTATGCTACTAGGTCTCATCAATGGAAAAAAGGTCAAGTCTTCACACAATGCCATGAAGAATGGGAGACTTACAATCTCACTTACTAGAATGCTATGCTTCGCGGGATAAATTTAGCTTTATGTTAAGCAATCGTAATTGGACTTATATAGAAGCCACAACTATCTGAGTTCGGGAAATAAAATATTGGTATTAATGCATGTTAGAGACTTGGTACAAAGAACCAAGCTCTTAAAACATACCACACACTAAAATATAGATGGGATGGACCTATCTCAATCCAGTCCATGTTGATTCACCTGGCACAAGGTCATTGATGAATCAACTAGCATTTGGACATTAGAGAAATCATTGGTCAATGATGGATTGGGAAAGAATAGGGATGAAGATGAAGAAGCAAGGGGAAATAGAAACCCAAATTGATCACAGGAAGAAATTCATCTGATCAATACTATCCATTCATCTTGAGGGATGAAATGTACACTTCATCAACCCCCTAAATCCAATAGTATTAATCAAATAAAAGTTCAAATCAACCATGATCAAGGCCAAACAGAAAGTCAAACATCACAAAGTTAATCAAATGGCTCAATAATATTTTTAATCAATTAAACAAATAAAAATAAATTTTAAAATGAATTAAAATGCATATTTAAATGGACAAAACCTCAAATCACCAAATAAATGGCTAAGGGATTTATCCTAGGTCAAACAAGGTCAAAGGACCTTAGACAAAAAATTTCAGAATTTTTGGAAAGTCTAAAGTGTTTTAAAATATTTAAAACTAGTCAAAAATCATTTAATTCACAAAAAATATCAACATTAATCCAAAAAATGATTTTAATTCAAAATATGGAACAGGAAAATATTTAAAGATTTTTAGTGAAACTCCCATTTTTTTGGATTAAAAATGAATTTATTATGAAATTAATCAAAATAAGAGGATTAAAAGAAAAATCAGAAATAAAAATAAAATTGGAAAAAACAAGTGTCATCAGATCTCCCTTATTAATTGAGGTGGCATATCTAATGGCCACACGTGTGGTGTCAACGAAACACACTAGTTAACGCACGCGCAAGGATGGTATTTAAAACCAATGACCATGATTATAACGTTCAAACATGATCAGATGGTTGGAAGGGTATCAACACATCACCAGAGCCCTAACTCCGGTCTTCTTCTCTGGTGGAACTCACCGGACTGGTCCACCACCAACCTCCATGAAAATGAAAAGTGAGTACACTAATTTGAAGAAAAAATCCCCAGGAGTCCGAATCTGACCTCGATTTCTTCCAATTCCAAGTAGATTGAAAGATACGTGGATTTAAAATTTGAGGAGTATGATCTGAGTTGCTTCGATTTGACCTGAAAGTAACTCAATCTTTGTTCCTACATTGGTAGGACTTCAGCCAACCAAAATCGTGTGGAATATTGAAGAAGGAAAGTTTCACAAAATTCACTTTCTGTTTGCAGTGGTGAAGCTCGATCTGGATCTCAATTTACTTGGGTTTGCTTCCACTAGCTTGCAGGAGATGAAATGGATGCTCAAATGGTTTGGACTCTTGGAGTTAAATCTCAAAACATAAGTGAAATTTAAACTCAATTTCAAATGAAATCTTCAAGCTTATCCTATCAATGGAGGGTGGGGAGGTTGCAGGAGCAAGGCCTGGGCAAGGTGTCCTCAATTTCGAGCAGGATGAGTTGCATTTATAGGCTTGGCAATTGATTTCCACACACTTTCATCCAAATGCCAAAAATAGAAATTCAAGTGTGCATGCTTGCATAGGCTTGTAATAGGCCCATCAAATGATTGGAAATGGTCCAAAGTTGTGTACATGTGATGCTGAAAGCTTAACATGAGACCATGCAAATGTATTTGAAGATTGGTCAAGAAAATCATCCAAATGGGGCCATACATTACACCCATATGCAAGTCCTTCAAAAATGATCCAAATCCCATGATCTTGAACTCTTTGGAAAGGTAACATGAAGGGGAACAACTTTGATGTTGAATAATTTTCCATTTGGATCTTGGATCATGACGAAGTTTAAGGTGGAAGTTGGAGGAATCAAACATAGTTGAAAATTTTCTAAGTTAAAAGTCAAATGACCACTTATTCAACCTTGAATAAATTTTGCTATGAGCTTGAAATTAAAATGGTCCCTTTATCAAAGTTGTAACTATTTAATTGATATTTAATTTGGTAAAAAATTTGACACCATTTGAATCTTGCATGAGGGAGCTATGGATTTTAGAAGTTGAGGAAAATTGCTTGTTCAATGATGATGGCCCAAAATGACCTATAATATTTATTCTTGGAACATGCCTTTTAAAGTTGAATTTGACATATCTACAAGAATAAAAGTTCTATAATAAATATTTAATTTGATCATGAAACTTGGATGGGCTTGATATCATAAAAATTGAGCATGTTATGGTCTTTAGAAGTTGGCCTCCTAACTAGGGCACATACAAAATGACCTATAATCCTTCACCGTAAAAAATGACTTTCCAAATAGAACTAGATCTTGATGCCGACATAAAAGTTGTTTGGAATGCCATAAAGAGTAATGTTTCTCTTGGAATCATTTTTATATGACAAAAATTGTAGGAGATAGGGTCTAGGGTACCCTAGATTTGACAAGTTGTCTTTCGCTAGTCAACCTCTTTGAATCATCTTGCAAACTTGAAGTTCTTTTGATCTTTGGGGATCATGGAGAGTCATATATGCATAATATGATGTATCATGAAGTATCTATTGAAATATTTGACAAATTGTTGAAGAAACTTATTGAGGAAGTCACACAAGATACCAAGATGAATTAGGGTTTCCAAGGCAAACAAGCTTCCAACTCTTGATGAATTATCGATCAAAATGACAATTAAAGAGCATGGGGATCCATATATGATGCTTAGAAAAAATGTGAACCTTTCTTTTATTGATATCTTGCATTGAGGGTCTAAAACCCTAGATGTGAACTTGATAAGGCACAGGTGGACACACATACTACCTACAAAAGAAACAACACTACATATAGACATATTTTTGGTATTTTATTTAGTAGAGAAAAGAAAATAAAGTATGATACAATCAAATGTGCTCGGTGATTTCTCCCAATGAAACCCAATGAATGAGGGGTGAGGAGGATATCAAAGTGTGATCCCAAAGCTAATGCAAATGATGAGATAGCATGAGGGATCTTAGGGTCAAAATTATGGTCTTACAATTACATATACACACTCTTTTTTTTATAAATAAGAGTTAAATCGATAAAAATAATAAATATTCATACCTGATAGAATCATATAACCGACAAGCTATTTCATCTCAAAGACTATCGCCTATCCAAGAGCAGTAATATAATATCATAAAAGTAACCCAACCTCATGCCCAGTCAAGATGCGCAAAGTTTGCAAACAGGGATATGTATACGGAATCGATGTATACATGAGACTTATCCGTAAAGATAATACATCCTACAAGATGCAACATGTATACCCTAGTGGCTTCCTCATACATAAAGTATTCCACCAAATTCATATACATACCGTGAAGCCAAGAGAGACGAAAGTGAGAAACTTTGTTAGCTCTAAACTCAGCTAAGGCCAAGCTTGATGTAATGCCCAGGTATGTCTCACCAGCCATACAAGTAATCTCCTGGTTCATCAACATAGCGTGAAGAAGTTACCTGCTAGGGGGAGATGGAAGAGACTAGAGACATCATCCAGGGTAATCGTCATCTCACCAAATAGAAGATGTAAGGAGGATGTATCCTTATGTCACCGCTCAATAAAAGCGGACAACAATGGAGCGTCGTGCATGGCGAGGGAACATTCCACCAACGACAGTAGGCCATCATCAGGGACATTACCAAAACTAGCGCATACATCTCTTAGGTAAATATTTAGCCACACAACTCTCCAATTGTAGATAACCTGAAAAAGGGAAGTGTGAACAATTTCCCGATTCATTATATGGTCTGCATAGGGTGTCCATATGGCATCGTTTATGGTTAGAGAATAAATCCTCCCATGTACTCTATAAGACCTCCTAAATATGAATGTCCGGAAATTCGTCTCATTGCGTGTGTGAAGCCATCAGTGATAGGACCATGATGACGTCTGTCATAAATGGACGTGAAATGCTCGTATATTCAACATAGCACAATAAACACAAATTACATATACACCATGTTTTTTGATGAATAAGAAATAAATAAATAAAAATAATAAAATTCATACCTGATAGACTCATATAACCAAAAAGTTATCTCGTCTAAAAGATAATCGCCTCTCCAAGGACAATAATATAATATCCTAAAAGCAACACAACCCCATGCCCAGTCAAGATGCACAAAGTTTCCAAACAAGGATATGTATCTGGAATCAAAGTATACATGAGACTTATCTGTCAAGATAATACATCCTACAAGATGCAACATGTATACCCTAGTGTCCGCCTCATACATAAAGTGTTTCACCAGACTCATATACATATCTTGAATCCAAGAGAGACATAAGTGAGCACCTCTTTTAGCTCTGAACTCATCTAAGACCAAACCCACTGTAACGCCCATGTATGTCTATCAAGTCATACAAATAATCTCCTAGTTCATTAGTATAGCAATGAAGAAGTTGCCTTATAGGGGAAAAGAAGAGACTTGAGATATCATCCAGGGTAATTGTAATATAACCAAATAGAAGATGCAAGGAGGATGTCTCCTTGTCTTATCGCTCAACAAAAGCGGACAACATGAAGCGTCGTGCATGGTGAGGAAATACTCCACCAACGACAGTAGGCCGCCATCAGGGACGATACCCAAACTGGCGCATGCATCTCTTAGGAAAATATCTAGCCATAAAACTCTTCATTTGCAGATAACCTAAAAAAGGGCAGTGTCAACGAACTCCCTATTCACTTTATGGCATGCATAGGGTGTCCATATGACATGGTTTATGGTCAGAGAATCAAACCTCTACGTGTACTCTGTAAGACCTACTAAATAAGAATGTATTGACCTTCGTTTGGTGGCATGTGTGGAGCCATCAGTGATAGGACCACGATGACGTCTATCATAAATGGACGTGAAATGCTCGTATATTCAACATTGCACAATAAACACAAATTACATATACAAAATGTTTTTGATAAATAAGAACTAAAGAAATAAAAATAATAAATATTCATACCTGGTAGACTCGTGTAACCGACAAGATATCTCATCTAAAAGAAAACCGCCTCTTCAAGGGCATTAATTTAATATCCTCAAAGCAACACATCCCCATTCCCATCAAGATGCACAAAGATTGCAAACAGGGATATGTATATGGAATTGATGTATACATGATACTTATTTGTCAAGATAATACATCCTACAAGATGCAACATGTATACCTTAGTGACTGCCTCATACATAAAGTGTTCCTCCAGATGCATATACATATCCTGAAGCCAAAAGAGACAAAAGTGAACACCACTGTCAGTTTTGAACTCATCCAAGACCAAACCCGGTGTAACGCCCAGGTATGTCTCACCAATCATACAAGTAATCTCCTAGTTCATCAGCATAACAGTGATGAAGTTACCTAGTAGGGGAGATGGAAGAGACTAGAGACATCATCCAGGGTAAATTATCATCTCAACAAATAGAAGATGCAAGGAGGATCTCTCCTTGTGTCATCGCTCAACAAAAGAGAACAATAATGGAGCGTCGTGCATAGTGAGGGAACACTCCACACACAATAGTAGGCCGACATCAGAGACAATTGCTCTAACCTCATATGGCATATACATAAATGAGATTTTCTTCAACTTCGCCCCATGGATAGGCACCTTCAAAGAAGCGGAACCCTATAATAGATGAATCATAAATAATCAATTACATCCAATTAACCAGTAATAAATAAAAAGAAATTAAATGAAAATATTTATACATTTCCCTGCCATAATCTAAATGCCACATGATCAACATACTTAGTGAGGAAGTTAGGGTTATTGAGCCCTCCAGGGAACTCTCTATATGTGGGAATAGATGTCTCTGTATCAGTTTGTGCTGACACTTCCATTTCTGCTAGAGCATGAACCTTCGTATTAACATGAGGAGGAACCTATATATCATCATGTGTTATTGACTAAACATCATCAACAACGACAACATCTGGCTCGACATCGTGATCTTTGCAATGTCCAACTATACCTCCTCTACGTTGGAGAATACGGGATGTGTGAGACTGCTCAATCCTTCTACAAAGAGATCTGATGGAAACTACTCTACCCGCCATATTATGCAATCGTTCTCCGTCGTCGCTGATGCCTCTACTATAATCTCTGCAACTTCTATCTCCGTCGCTCAATCTAGGATTAATCTTGCTATCTCTTCCTCTTATTCTCACCACAGACAAAAAATTAAAAAATACGATCTATTAGATTTTTTAAAATATCCGATCATAACCATACATTTACTGGCAATTCTAAAAATGTGGTATGGCTATATATGATTTTACTGTCATTTTTTAAATTGTCTATACACATGTATGTATTTCTACCGACAATTTCAAAAATATTGTAAAAATACATATAGATTACTATATTTTTCTAAATTGCCATAGAATGCAAGCATAAATTTGGATTTTACCGGACATTTCTAAAGTTCCGCTAAAAGTCCATAATTTCTTACTAGAGATATCAAAAATTGAAAAAAAAAAATTTGATTTTCACAAAATATTTGTACGAATTTATAAATTTAATAAAAAATAATATTCACTGATAATTATTCGATACAAGCTTCAAAATATGAAATAGAAATGTAATATTTTTTAAAAAACTCAAAAAATGATATTATCAATATAAAAGTTGTATTTTTTTAATTATAGTTGTATTTCTTAATTATGATAATATTATGATAAAATTGTTGATAACATGGGATACCAAATATAATTGAGGGGTGCCAGAAATATTCTCCAAATGCTTCATTCATTTCCAAGAAAAAATGCACTCAGCCCATCATCAAGGCCCCACCTTGTTCATATTCTTGAAAGGTGAATTTTAAATGCACCCATATATTTTTTTTTTAGAAATATGGTAAAAATTAAATTTTGTCTTTTATTTTAAGAAAGCAATTTTAGCGGGTAGAGTTTGCATTTCTATATGCGGATGGAATTGTAAATAAAATTCACATGTAAAATTGTAAGTAAAATCAACATACATTTCGAATGGAATTTGTATGTAGATTCTTTTTGGAGTCGAAGAACGCAGATGAATTTGTAAATAAAAATACAAAACATATAGGTAAAATTGTAGATAAAATAAAACCACGAGGTGCATTCAAATGCTTTCCTTTGAAGAGAGACAAAGAGGCAAATGTATAGTTTTATTGAAAATTTCCCCTCTTAAAAAAGTCATCTTTAATAGAAAAGAAAAATAAAAAGCTCATATATAAAAATTTGTGTTTTATTTACCCAGAGTAAAGAAACAAATATGGAATTAACAACTTCAAAGTTCTATATGATGAACTAATATAATAAAAATTTGTGTTTTATTTATCCAAAATAAAAAAACAGATATGGAATTAACAACTTCAAAGTTCTATATGATGAACTAATATAATAAAAATTTGTGTTTTATTTATCCAGAGTAAAGAAACAGATATGAAATTAACAACTTCAAAGTTCTATATGATGAACTAATATAACAAAGTGGTTTAATAGAGATGATATAGTAGTTAAAACTTTGTTATAGTAGTTCATAAAATATTGTTTTTACAATTCTCCATCATATTTTCACAAATCATGATGAAGATAATGAAAACAGAGAAAAGTGATAGATAGAAGCAAAAATGTTGTTCATTGATCAAGTTAGTTACAATGAGTGGTTATATAGAATTTTAGGATCTAACAACCTCTAACTAACTGTAACAAACTTTAGTTTTGGTGGGATATGATATGGAAAGACTACACTAAGCTATGGTGTTCAGCTTCTACATGCAGTTTATGAATGCAACTTCTAAATGTGACTTATGAATGCAGCTTTTGAAAGCTTGTGCAGCTTCTGAAATCTTCGACTTCTAAAAGCTTATGCAACTTTAACACCCTTCCACAAGTTTAGCATGATACAAATCAGACATGTTAAGCTTGGAAATGAAGTAATTGAACCTTTTAGGTGGTAGTGGCTTTGTGAAGAAGTCAACAAGTTGGATTGGGATTTGATTGGTAGCAATTTGAATACTCCTTGCAGCAGCTTGTCTCTCACAAAATGACAATCAATCTCCAAATGCTTCGTGCGCTTGTGAAAAACTAGATTAGCTATAATATGGATTGCGCATTGGTTATCACAATACAATACACATAGCTTACTAAATTAGACTCTAGATCCTGTAACAAATAGAGAGGCCATTGAAGTTCACAACTTGCAAAAGATAGTGCCTGATATTCAACTTCAGAAGAGCTACGGGAAACAATTTGTTGTTTCTTATCTCTCCAAGAAATTAAGGAAGAACCAATGAAGAAACAATAGCTAGAAATAGATCTCATAATATCCAAACATCTAGCCCAATCACCATTTGAAAATCCAAGAAGCTGAAGATTTAAATCTCTTCTAAATAATAACCATCTCTCAAGTATTACACAACTTTGCAAGTTGTGCCATAATTGAAATGGTTGGTGATGCAAGGAATTAACTAAGCTGTTGTGTCACAAAAGCAATGTCAAGTCGAGTGGTTGTGAGATAGAGAAATTTTTCAACCAAGCTTCTATAATTGAGTATGTCTTCAAAAGGTACACTTGAGTCTTGATGTGATTTGACAGATGGATCAAGAATAGTTTTGACAAGCTTGGAACCAATAAGGCATGTGTCTTTTAACAAATCCAAACAATACTTTCTTTGTCTTTATTTTGGATCTTCTCAAAATATGTGGCTCATGAATGGTTTGAGGTGGGGGTGTATCAATGTTGATGGTTTCAAGAGAAGTATCACTAGAGATAATGTCCTGTTGAGGTGTATCATCATCAGGTATTAATGTATGGTCAATATCAGTTTGTTCAATAGGAATTGTGGCTTGGTGAACAGTAGTAGTAGGAATTATGACAGGGTCTATATGAATATTATGATCATAGTGATATGTCCAATTGAAGGGTAGGTTTGAGTTAGAATAAGGAAGAAAATGATCATGGTGTATAATATGTCTTGAGACAAAAATGGATTTGGTATTTAAGTCAAGAACATTAATGAGAATCTTAGATTCATCAGAAATTAAGACTTTGATCTGTCGGTTCATGTTGCGTCGCCAGAGAAAAAATATTGTTGATGTTAGGTAAATGATTCATTAACAAGACTTGGGAGCCAACCATATCAAATGAGTCATTCAAGCCAGTAAAAAATCGAATTGAGCCCGTAACTTCATGTTGTTGCTTATAATTACCCAAGCCCGTGTTGCATACATAATGATGCATACACGAGCATATAAAAGTAGGAAAGTAGGCTTCAAGATTTTCCCAAAGAACCTTCAAATTTTTAAAATACTCATAAACTGATCGTGAATCTTGCTTCAAAGCAAAGATTTCACATTGTAATTCAGAGATACGAATATAATCACCTTGTGAAAAATGCATCTTGAGTTCATTCAAAACATCAATGGCGTTTTCAAGAAAAAGGATACATTTTTTGCTATGAATTCTTCAACTGAATTCATAATCCACGTGTGTACTAACATGTTGCAGCGATTCCAAGCTTTAAAATTTGGATCAAATGCATCTGGAACTAGAATGGAAACGTCGACAAAATCGAATTCGTTCTTTGCTCCTAACGCACGTCGCATGAATCTTGTCTATGCATGATAATTTGAATGTGCTAACACAGGGTTAACCGAAACAGTAGAAGGCCCATCTAAAGGATGAACATAATACACGTTGTCATTTTACTGCGAAGGGTTTTGAATCGGAGCACCTACGATGGCGTTGTCTGCAATATTGGCACTGGTACGAATCATTGGAAGAAAGCGATGCGTAAAATATGTTGGTCTAAACATTTTTATGTCATTAAATATAGTTGTTATTTGATGATAATGTAACAGAAGAATTTAATTAAAAAAATATTAACGTCAAAATATGATACAACTTTTTAAAAAAAGTTTAAGAATCTATTCAAAATTTCCTAAATATTTATGTAAAGAACAGCAAAATCAAATTAAATAAATATAGTTGGATATTTGAATTTCTATATCTATGATCAAATCTATCAATTTAGATGAATAATAAATTCTCTTGATTTTTTTGTTTCAATTACAACATCTCAATTTATACAATTGGTGCACATCTATTTCATGTGGAATAAATTTTCTCGATTTCAATTCTCCACAGGACACTTGAAATGGGACATAACCCCATCTATAGGTTAGAGTCAAATCTAATGAATGCATTACCTTTCAAAAAAAAATTTTTTTGTCCAATTCTCCATTGCTGGATGTATATACACCCATGGATGTAAAATTCATATTTTGACTTGAATAGAGCTAGTGTCAATTTTTTCTGAAACATCCTAATTTTTGTGTATACATGTTTTAAGTTTTGTAAGTCTGTAAAACATGTTTCCAATTTCCCCCATAAAGTTCCTCATTTAGACATGCTAGAACACCAATACATCGTCTAAAATTATCTCAAACATTTTTCCAGAACATGTATATAACTCAATTCAGGGCATAACTGTGTTGTTTAATAGGATCAGTACCCTTAATCAACTCATATACATTAAATTTAAATAAATAAGCAAGTAAATCAAACTCCTGTTTGGACTATTTGGTTAACAAATAATGAAGTTCTTTTTAAAGGAGGTATTAAAGGAGCTATTCATATTGTGTTGCTCTTTTAAGTCTCTCTTTTGAAATTGGTTAGGTGCTAGAGCTAAGGATTTAGGATTATAAATAGGAATGTTTGATTCTCTTGTCTGTTATTTGCTTTTGTTTAATAGCTGAATTGTTGTTAGTTTTTGTTAGCTTGTTTTGAGAATTTTATCTGTTTTGTTCAATTGTATTTGGGTTAAGTATCCTAATGCTTGATTTTATTTAATACATCACTTTACTTTAAAAAGAATAATGAGACAATAGAAGTTAAAAGTTTGTTATCATAGTTTTCAAACTTTTTTTTACAATTCTCTAGATGGTTAAATGTAATGGAATACAATTGTACATTTTTTAGACTAACATTACATATCAAATAAACTATTTTATTTTGTTACCATCTTCGTCCAAAAAATGTCACACGAGTGTCGCTTTCGATGTCTAAATATAAACTAGAAGATTGAAACATGCTATTTTAGAAGGCATAAATGATAAGTAGTAAAAGAATGGCTTAAATCTAAAATAATAATTGTTAGTCTTTTAGCCAATCGACTTCTAGTGACTTAAGGTATAAAGTCATGCATTTTTTTATTTCAATTTTTACTATATTTATCTTAAATTCTGAGTTGATCTGGCGTTGAAGTGCTAATTTTGTAGGTCCATTTCCGCGTTGTTGTATCGGAGATCGGGAGGATCAGTTCAGGATCCTTCACGAGTAATATACACTAAATTATGGTTCTAGTACGGGTTAGTAGCGTCGTGTGTGGAAATTAACTCCTAATTCTCGTGAAAACTCCACGAATGGATCATTCTAGATCCACACTCAGATCCATACCAGAGTCACCAGAGAACGAAGATAGTTATCTCCAAGATCGTGCGGAAAGTCCTTCATCAACCCTCGAATCTTGTATCATCTTAATTATCTGTCATCAAGTGACCCATACTATAACGACTTTTGACGTACTTCCGTTACCAGAATACCTCTTCCATGTAATGAAGAGGCTCCAAACATAAGCAAAGGTTGTTTCATACTATGATTCCTAGATCGAGGACAAGGCAAACAAAATCGTGATCGAAGAATTACCAACATTTGAAGTAACCATCGCCACAAATCATACAATACTTTGTTACGATGCAAAGTGATATGTATTCCGATTTTACTTTACCACATTTTATTATCTACTATGGGATTCACAACATCGTCAGAACCAACAACGGTCCCTCATTAGAACATCTCTTCCATCTGGAAATTTGACAAAGAGGCAAAAAACGAAGATCGAAATGCACAAAGACGTTTGAAGAACGAGGAAATTCTAAGGGTCTTAAATACGAACCTGTCGATGATCGTGGAAATTCTCAACGCCGATGAAATCACTTATAAGATACCTCGTAGGCAATAGACTCCTAGAGATAACTTTAGATCCAATGTGATCGAGCTACTTGATCTCCACCAATCAAAGTTGAACGCACGCGATAGGATTATGAAGAATGACATCTCCCCCAAAGTCGAGGGGAAAAATATATTGCCCGACCAACTATTCAGAAGATGCAACCCTGAAATACTCACAGAGATAGTCGAGCATCTACGGTCATCCACAAATGACATTGCCAAAGGCACCGACCATCCCATATTGTCCGTTAATTTAAGGTAGGCGGACAAAATATGTGGTAGAAGAGCACCCATATCAGACAAACAAACAAAGGTCACATAATTCGACAATATGGTTAGCTGAAGAAAAAGTAAGGAAGAATGAGAGCACAATACCTTCATAACTTCCTCAACAAGTTAAGTACTCTGTCAAGATTTTTACACAATTTTAATAATTATCTTGTTGGCCATGAGACATTATGACCTCAAAGAGCCAAATAATTCCATGCATTTTGGCCTAAGTCGTTCTTTCAAGGCAAATTCCACACTTAAGGAGCAATCTTATCAACGTAGCTAACACACCCCGAACTAGGCCTACCCTGTGGGCAGGGATAGGAACCTTAACTTTGTTCGGGGATGGTTTCCACCAACACAGAAGGATCATGATAACTCTTCTCAAGTGGAGCTAGTAACAATGAAACTCCAACTGAGACTACATAGTTTAACAAACACATTAGACACCTGTGACGCCTGCGAGGAAAGCTAGTTTTGAATTGCATGAACTCAAAGAAAGTCCATGTGCTGTAACAACTTGTACTTTAATTTGAGCCGAGCAAACTATCATTGAAGAGGTGGCCTAGACAATCACAAAGGATAAATAAATGCGTAACAAGCTAAACAAAGGCGCGAAACACTAAGGTAAAACTCTGTATATAAATATTCTTATCTTTGCCAAGGCATGACTGTAGTTGTATGTGCCTACTATCCGGTTATTTTGTTGATGTCTTATCGCCTTCATCTTTATTTTTATTTCGATTTGTTGATTCTCCTTCATAATTGCATTTCTTGGAATCGAGTTTCACTTGATTCGTTTTTTGCATGCATAAAACTTTGGTTAGATTTGATATTGATCTAAATATTCTTTGATCAATATCATATGTTAGTAGAATGAAATCTTTTTGCGTTTTGGTTCAACTTTGATTCAAAAGTAAAATCTCAAAACGCTTTTGAAAATTTGAGATTTTACAAGATTGATTCAAATCATCCAGTTTTATATTGAATTATTGATCCTTATCAAATTGGACAAAAGCTACACTCATGGATTTGCTTTTGATCAAATTTTACACTTGATCCTGATCATTTTCCTGGGAATATATTTTTCCTGATTTGATTTGAATCAAATTTTTTACATGATTCAAATCAATTTCATTTTTCAAAATTCATGTTTCATTCTGTTTGATTTGATCTGAATTAAATTTTGAACATGAGTTGAATCAAACTCTTTTTCCAAAATTCCTTATCAGTTATGTGTCAATTGATATAAATCAAATTTTATACATGATTCGAATTGCATGGCATTTGATTCGAATCACGTTTTGCTTGATCTAAATCAACTGACATCTTTTAAAAAAAAATGTTATTTCTTTAATTCCACCCCATTTTGCTCATTTGATCTAAATCATATTCTTCTTAATTCTAATCTAACTAACTTTTTTCAACCATTTTGTGTGCTTTATCTCAAGCACATATAAATCCTTTGTGCCATCATTCTTGACATATCATCAATCATTCTGTTAAGATTTTTCAGTATGATTCTAGTGAAAAATCAATTTCCTTTGTTTTAAGTGTTCAAAGTCTTGATATAAATTCCATACATCTTCAACTTCAATTGAGTTCAGATTTTGATAACGAGAATTCTAATATTGATTGAAGGAGGCATGTACTTGAAACTATTCGTTCTTGGAGATCTTGTTGAGTTTTCAGGTTTTTAGAAAGATTGAGGGATTATCAATGGTGGTGAAAAATTCCATTGAATAGAAGTAGGTTCTTCTCTCCAACATCCCCTTAGTAGTAACTGTGTGGAAGACTATAGATAAGGAAAAGTTCTTCTCGGAGCTTCGAGCAACATGTTGATGATTTGACAAACAGACATGTTCCACCTAGACACATATTTCTTTCCTTGCAAGAGTGAGATTCGAAAAATGTGACACGAATCATGCAAATATATAAGCATAAGAGTAAGTTACAAAAGAGATAAGAGGTCATAGAAGTGACATACAACATTTGTTTAAGCTTATAGAGGACACAAAGTATGTTTAATGAAGTAGAAAAAGAGATGACTCGGAAGTTGTGAGAGATTTTTTTCGACCCACACATATTCAATTGAGTTGTTGAATATTTTTCCTATTGTGTTAGTTATGGACAACACTTACAAGACAAATAAATATATATAACCCATATTTGAAATAATTGACATGACATCAATCGAGTTGACATTCGATGTTGCATTTTCCTATATCGAATATGAGTAGACAAAAAACTTTTGTTAAGTGTTGGATAAAATAAAACATTTTTTATGAAGAAAGATTTGTGTCCACAAGTGATTTTGATTGATAGAGACCTTTCTTTGATTAAAACAATTGAAGTTTTGTTTGTAACACCCAAATTTTTTATTTTTCTATTTTAATTAAATTTAAAATGCTTTTTATTATTTTATTTGAGTACTATATTTATTTTTTTTGGAACTATTAAGGTTGGGTAGAATTTTATAAGAATTATCACTAATTTTTAATTATTTAAATAATAGAAAATAATGAGAAATTGAGTTTTTGGGCGGAAATTAGAGTTTACATTAAAATTGAGGAAAAAGGTGAAATTAGTGAGAATTAAGGGAGTTAGTGAATTAGTATAATATTAGGGTTTTATTTAAATAGATAAGAGAATTAGAGTTAGGATGATTATTGTGAAAAAACGTTGTCAGCAGAGTCAGAGAGAGCCATAACAAAGCAAGAGGTAGGAGAAGAGAGCTTCCATTGTCAAAAGTTTTAACCTTTGCTGAAAATTTTAGGTAAAGGAAGTTATTCATGACGTGGGTGTTTAAGAATGAAGGATGGATAAGATTCCTTATCCTCTTTCATTTCTCATTTCCTTTTCATCCATTAATGAATATTTTGGATCTTGAGATGGTTGTGCAAGCCTCTTTGGATTGTGTTTATGTGATTCTGTTTTATGATATAAAATTATTGTGAATTGTATAATTATGTGTGTTAAATTCAGATTTGTGATGCTCTTGAATTTATGTTATGAATTGATGAAATATTAGGATGATTTCATGTTTGAGTGATGATGTATATGTCAAAAATATGATGTTTGATGTGATTAAATGTTGTATTATTCATGATTGATGAATTGCTTTGCGTGTGAGGTCATTTGGGGTCAAAATCAGAGATATGGAGGTCATCCATGGCAAAAATGTTATTTTTCATGTTTTGCATAGCGATGACGGGCGTCACCTTGGGTGACGGTCAAACCTTCATCGTGTTATGGGAAAAGATCAGCTCGACCAAGATGACGGGCGTTAGTGACGGTGACAGTCCGACCATCAATACGTCCTGATGAGCACCATGTATTTTAACCTTCATAGTGGGTGATGAGTAGGGTTTTTGAGGGATGACGATCGTCAGCCCCGTGAGGGGTTGACCGTCAGCTCTATGTTGACTAGTCTAGGTCGTTTGACTCGGCTTTTCCAGGGGATTCTATTTTCGATGGTTGTATGATGTAATTTTGATGTTGTTGATGAATATTGATGAGTTTGCTGAGAAATTACAAAAATTGATTATTATGTTGAGTGGTGATTAAAATGTTGATTTGTGTTGAGATATTGGTTTATAGATGAACCAATGTGTGGCCATATATTTGCGATGTTCATGTTGAGTTTTAGGTTCATAGAGGAACTGATAGCGAGTATCGGAGTTGGAGGTTTGAGACGAGTATTTCATTTGTTTGTTACATTCATGCACCATGTATATCGGAGATAGGTGACAAACTTTGGTCTAGTGACAAGTGTCAGGTTCAGAGATAGAATATGTGACGAGTCTGATGATGATAGACTTTGGTTCAATGACGAATATCAAGTTTAGATTTGGAACCAACGATGAGTCTGATGGTTCAGGGATGGAACAAGGTTTAGAGAGGTACTAGTGACGAGTGAATTAATCAGTAACATACCTCTAGTATCCAAAAACCTTGGTACCACATGCATCAGAGTAGAGGAGATAAAATACATTGTATACATAACCGCATTTGTGATTGATTATATGTGTGAATGATTTATGCGATTGATGAGTGATATTATTTACACGATCATTGTTGTTTTATGCACCACTAGCATATGCGAATGTATTTCTCACCACCGTTTGTTTATTTGTGTTATTCTTTACGCATGTGGTGAAGAAACTCAAGTAGAGGAGCCTTAGTTGTTGTTATGTTTTTGGAGGATGGCGTAGTAGCCTCTTCGTCATTTATTGCTTTTAAGTTACTTTAGTTTATACGTGTCGCTTTGATAGTGTAACACTAGGATGGGTTGTCATTCTATTTTATGTTTTCTGAGACTTTTTGAACATTTCTTTTATGAGTTGCAAATGAAGTTGATTTTTATTCATGAGACAAATGAAATTGAGTTGTTATTCATTGTTTCTTCTTCCATGATATGTTAATTGAGAAAGTTGCTTTTATGTTGAGAAAATGCGACACCTTATTGTTGAGTGATCTAATCCGCATGTTTTTATAAAATAAGTGTTGGGGTTTAGGGTGTTACATAGTTGGTATCATAGCAGGCCGGTTCATTCGGCCAAGGTTTTTTGAACTTGTTTATACCTTAGTGTGTGGCATGTGTGTGAATAGTCTCAATTCTTGTTTTCATTAACCACTATTTACATTACTGTTGAAATTGGTTTTATGGTTGGTTGTGCAGGAAGAAATGGTTTGTATCCTGAGATCAAGTGGAGATGTGCTTGAAGCAGGATTATCAGGTGCTCGTGATGTTCAATTCCCTGAGTGTCGAGATTAAAGCAGTGGTTGTTGATATTCTTGTTATGTGTGAGTTCCTTGATGTTTTTCATAAGGATATTTATGATTTACCATCAGAGTGTGAAGTGGAATTCACCATAGATGTAGTACCTGGTGCTAGACCTATGTTAATGGCACCGTATAGAATATTTGCGTCAAAGTTGAGTATGATGAAGAAATAATTAAAATATATATTGGATAAGAAGTTTGTTAGACTTAGTGTGCCGCCATGGGGAGCGCCAATGTTATTGCTTAAGAAGAAAGATAGGAGCATGATGTTGTATGTGGATTACATGAAGTTGAATAAGGTTACTATTAAGAACAAGTATCCTCTTCCTAGGATTGACGACCTTATGGATCATTTGGTTGGAGCTTGTGTATTTAGCAAGATTGATTTGAGACCAGGTTATCAACAGATTCAAGTAAAGTCAAAAGATATTTTAAAGACTACATTTAGAACTCGTTACAATCATTTTGACTATTCGGTGATGTCGTTCGGTGTGTCTAATGCGCTAGGAGTATTTGATAAGTGGTTTTTACATAATCTTTTATTACTTATTTTGCTTGATTGCTTTATAGTTTTATTTCTTTTTGCTTAATTTTACCATATTTTACGCTTTGGTTGTCTATTTTCAATGTTCTTCAGGTCCTAATAAGTATATGGGAAAAAGTAAAGAAAAAACGCAACAAATCGCAAAGGTTTGAAAAATGCAAGTCAAAGGACAATGGCCTGCTACGGGCACCCGTAGTACATGCTACAGGCCGTAGCAGCAGAGAAAAAAATCCCCCTTTCTCAATTCTCCAACCAGCGCAGTGGAAGTGTCCTGCTATAGGAACTCGTAGCACCTACTATGGGTTGTAGCAGACATGCGTGTTTTTGGTCACTTATTTCCTTTTCCGGTTCTATTTGTTGCTGATTTGGGACCTTTGCACCTTCAAATTTGGCATTATCTCATTTTAAAGGGCATTGAAGCTGAATGTTTTCTTTCATGTTTAGAACTAGTTATAAAAATCATAGGTAGCTGTGAGTTTAGGTATACCTTTTTTACCGTATAATTTCTTTTACGCATTTTTATCAAAGTTTGTACTAAAAAGTTTCCACAGCTGGATCTGAAGCTTTATTTTATATATTCAAGTATTCTTTCTTTTATCATATTCTTACTTTCTTGTTATTGTTCTTCCTTACAAATTCATTGGATTAATCATGTTTGCAATTGTGGAAAATCTCTTTTTCTGCTTTATCTCTCATCATGAGTGAGTAATCCTCTAGAGACTAAGGGTCATAAGACCTAATTAATGACTATATGTATTATTGACTAAATCAATTACGAGAATTCAATGAGTGTATATATTAAAAATCTGAGTTTTCTTTCAATCATTGTTATGAGAGTAAAAGAGTTATTAGGTACTTATCCCATCTGAAAGGATGTGTATCAGTATCTGATAACAGATTTTCAAACAACTGTGTTCGATGACGCGAAAGTGCTCAAACAAAGTTGAGAAATGTTTCATTACAATAATAATGCAATGATAAAGTGTTTTCGATAAATAATTTGAATAAGTAGAAGATGACAAATTATTCTTTGAAAATAGGACAACACACTTGGAAAGCAGGTGTTGTCCACAATAATCTATTTTCTATAATTTGTGCGAAATTCTCGTAGTAGAAATAAATAGATCATATAGAGATGTTTGAATGGGGATTGTGACCCTAAGTCCTGTCTGTTTCTGATTAATTAAAAGTTATTTGCATTTAAGTTGTTTCAAAAAGTGCTTTTAAAAATAAGCTATTCTGATTTAAGTTCTTTTTCACTTAAGTCGATCTTATTATCCATTACTCGGTTACTCTAGCTTTACACGAGTAAGATAGAATTCGGTACTTAACCATTGGTCTCTAAGGTTCGCTACTTTTTATACTACTCTGACATTTACTATATGCTTGCGGCATGTCAAGTTTTTGGCGCCATTGTCGGGGACCAATTACATTAATATTTAAATTTTGTCTGATCATCGTATAGACTAGAGTTTTATTTTTCTATTTAAGTTTTCCCGTTAATTTTGAATGCGAAGAACGCGTTGTGATGACAATTCAGTCGAACTCGTTAATAAGATTGAGCGCTTTTTACGAGAAAGGCATCAAACTCAAAGGAAGCCCATAACGGTTGCACCAATTATTGATACGAAGCCTTTTAAAGATTATGTGGTTCCTACGGAAGAGGAACCACACTATAGTATCGTGCACCCGCGTATTGAGGCAAATAATTTCGAGCTTAAACCTTCATTGATAGGTATGGTGCAATAGGACCAACTTTCAAGGTTACCTTCGGAGAGCCCAAACTTACAACTATTAATTTTTGTCGATAATTGTGGTACTATTAAGGAAAATGGCATCAACCAGAACGTTATTTGCCTAAGACTATTTCCCGTCTCTCTAAGACCAATCATATGCTTGGCTTCAATCCTTGCCTGCTAATTCCATCATTTCTTGGGCTCAATTGAAAGCTGCTTTTTTTTGCGCGGTACTTTCTGTCGAGTAAGACAACCCAAGTTAGGAACGAGATAAATAATTTTAGATAAGAAGAGGGGTAATCTTTGTTTGACGCGTGGGAGTGTTTTAAGGACTTGTTAAGGCTTTGCCCTTTCCATTGGCTTGAAAAATGGATTATAATCCACACTTTCTATAATGGTCTCCTTTATTCCACAAGGATGATCCTTGATGCGACTTCTGGTGGAGCCCTTATGAATAGTCCATAAGATGTGGCTTATAATCTTATAGAGGAAATGGCCAAGAACCATCATTCTTGGGGAAGCGCGCGACAAGTTGTCGCTAAGCCTACTCACAAAATTCGTGGTATGTATGAGGTTAATGTGTTTGATCACATGAACACTAAGGTATACACTATTCACAAAATATAGAAAGTATAAGTGTTTCACCTTCCACACCTACTATTCTAGCCCATATTGCTACGGTTTCCCCCGCCACACTCTACTGTGAGATATGCTGAGTTAATGGGCATACCGATAGAGATTGTCAAATGATCCTCACGGGAGGATCTATCCAAGAGAATTCCAATTTTGTGAATAATAACCAAAGGGGAAACCCTTACTCTAACACCTACAATCTGGGTTTTCCCTCTTCCCTATAAACTAATTGTTCATTTCCCACCAAGACTTGTGAAACAACCCCAAGATTATAGGTGTTAAAGTAAGGCTTGTGAACAATAACCAAAGGGGAAACCCTTACTCTAACACCTTTCTCTTATAGGAACAACAATCTCAACAAGCCATGGGACCTCCGGGTGTCCAAAAGTCTACACAACCCGAACCTAAGAGGTCTAATCTTGAACTTATGATGGAGAATTTCGTTTTGAGACAAACCCATTAAAATAATGAGTTTAGAAACCAAAAACTCCTCACCAATGAGACGCTTGGGCAATTGATCACTAAGATAGATAATGTTGTCACTCATACCAAGATGTTGGAGACCTAAATCTCCTAAGTAGCACAACATCAAGCCGATTCTTCCGTCCCTCCCGGATCATTTCCGGGGCAGCCCGAACAAAATCCTAAGGGACATTTGATTGTCGTGACAACCTAAAGTGGTAAATAAGTTGGAATTCTTAGTTATAAAGAGATAGAGGTTGAAGTTAGTGTACAAACACCGCCCAAAAAGGAGGTTGTTGAAGAGGTTGAGAAGGAAACACCCTATGTTTCTCCTTTTCCCTATAAACCCATTATTCCTTTCCCACAAAGGCTTATGAAAGCCAAGGTGGATGCCTAATTAATTAATTTTTTTGGAAATTCTAAAGAAGATCCACCCCAATGTGCCTTTCACCGAGGCACTAACCTAAATTCCCTCATATGCCAAGTTCTTAAAGTAGATCCTTTCCAATAAAAGAATGCTAGAGGACCATGAGACCATGGCCATGCCCCTAGGTAGTAGTCTCGTACTTCAAAACTTGGTGATCCCTAAGCTTTAAGATCCAATAAGTTTCTCATTCCCTTGTCATATAAGTACCATGGAATTTGATAGAGATATATGTGATTTAGGAGCTAGTGCTAGCCTAATGCCTTTGTTCGTGTGTAAGAAGTTGGATATGTGGGATATGAAACCTACCAATGTGTCTTTTCAACTTTTCGATAGACCAGCCAAGCATCCTATACGTGTGCTAGAAGATGTCCCAGTGAGAGTGAGAGAGTATTTTGTACCAGTAGACTTTGTGATAATGGACATCGATGAATATTTTCAAATCCCTATAATTTTAGGAAGGCCCTACTTGGCTACGGAGGGGGCCATCATTGATGTCAAGAGAGGAAAGTTGACCTTTAAGGTAGGAGATAAGAAGATTGAATTCATTTTAGCAAAGTTTTTTAAGAACCCTTCTTTAAGGAACTCTTATTGTTTGGTTTATTTGTTAAGCGGCTGTGTTTAAAAAAACCCACGGAAACCTCCTTTAACGACTAAGTTGGAAGAAAGGTTACGTGATGATACTAAGGTTGAGAAAATTGATACCCAAGCTAAGGGTTTTGAAGGAGCCTTAAGGGACAATTCTATCCCCACTAACCAAGGCAATTATGTGTCTTTTAAGGAATATGGTAAGTCCAAGGATAATAAGGCCCGTCTAAGGAAAAATAAGAATGACTCTAAGGGGAAAAAGAAAGTGAAAGAGAAAGCCCGTGAAAAACCGGACCAAAAGTATGAACCTCGTCATAGGAGGAGGAGAAGAGAAGAAGGTTGTATGGCATGGATATCTAGTGAATTGGGTCCCTTTAATGGCTAAGGGACGTGCTAAGGATTCTAATTTAAAGTAAGCATCCTCTTAAGTTAAGGGTGTAGTTGGTCGATCAAAAAAACATTAAAAAAAGCACTTCGTGGAAGGAAAACCACACTTTTTGCACTAATTTGTTTTCTTGTTGTTTTATTTTTTCTTATACTTAATAAAAAGCTCATGAAGGAGGATAAAACAAGACAAGGAGCAGTCTTGGATGATGTCCGAGCAATGATGCAATAACTCATGTTGCGGTTCCCACCTCCCGAGTGAGGTTCTTGTGAGTTCTATTCCCTCTTTCTTACGCCAAAACATTGAGGAAATTTTTTAATTCAAGGTTGAGGGGTGATACTTCTTTATTTTCTTGCACTTTTATTTGTTGCATTTTTATGTTCATGTTTCTTTCTTGTTTTCTAGTTTTCTAGTTTGATTGATGTAATAAGACCACTTTTTAATAATTTTTCCGAATACTAAGACCGCGAAAAAAAAATTATGACATGCTTAGATTATGGGGAAGATGAGAAAGTATAAAAAGTTTGATGGAATAAAGTCTAGGACTATGGGCATTGAGAATATTTGAAAACTTAGTGTAAGACCCCAATTTTGACCTTAAGATCCCTCATGCAATTTCATTATAAGCATTATCATTGGGATCATACCTTGGCATCCTCCTTACCCCTCTTTCATTGGGTTTGTTTTGGGAGAGATCACCAAGAACTATGTGATTTTACCATACTTGTATATTATCATTTTACTAACCAAAATACCAAAAATATGTCTTTGCATTTGCCTAACTCTTTTGTAGGTAAGGCATGATCCCATTGATTTATCAAGTTCATATCTAGGGTTTGAGACCCTCATGACAAAGAGCACAACCATGAATTAATCCAAGAATGGTTATGAGAATCATATATGAGTTCCATTGATTCCTACATGATATATTGATCAAGTGTTCTTCAAGAGTTTGGAAGTGATTTGCCTTGGAAACCCTAGTTTGACTAGGTATCTTAAGTAACTTCTCCAACAAGCTATTTCACCAATTGATCAAATTTCTCAAGGGACACTTCAAAATTCATCATATTATGCATATATGATCTACCATGAGCCATGAAAGTCAATAAAATTGAAGGTTAGCAAGTTGGTTGATGGTGGTTGGCCAGATGAATTCATCTGATCAAAATTGGGTCTCCCTACACCCTATTTCCTACAATTTTTACCATATGAAGATGATTCCAAGAGAAAAGTTACTCTAAATGACATTAAAAACAACTTTCATGTTGAGGCCTAGAGCTAGTTTTGCTTGGAAAATCATTTTCTATATTGAAACATTATAGGTCATTTTGTCTAAACCCTAATTTGAAAGTCAACTTTCCAAGGCCATAACTTGCTCAATTTTTATAAGATGAAAGACTTCCAAGTTGCACAATAAAATTCAAGATGTCTAATTCAACTTTTATGTTTGGAGTGAAAACAAACTCAACTTTTATGAGCATGTGATATGAGGAAACATTATAGGTCATTTTTTATTTATACCATTGAACAAGTGATTTCAAAAATCCAAATGACATAACTCTATCATTCTAAATCCAAATGACATGAAATTGGTGACCATTTTTAATGTCTTTGAAATACATACAACTTTGATGAAGACACTTTTATCATTTGAAGCTCACATAAAAACTTAAGCAAAGTGGAATATTGAGATATATGGCTTGACACTTAGAAAATTTTTCAACATGTTGAAATTTCCAAACTTCCACCTCAAAATTCTCCATGTTCCAAGCTCCAAATGAAAAAGTGTTGAACATAAAACATGTTCCCATTGATCCAAGCTTTCCAAAGAACCCAAGTTCATGCATTTTGGATGAAGATTGTTAGGTCTGCGCATGGCTTTAATAGGGCTGCATCATTGGAAAGAATCAAATGTACAAACTTCAGTTCACACTGCCTTGCCATTCAAGCTTCATTCAGACTTCAACATGAATCATTTTGGACCTTAATGCATTGCATCATGGGCCTGTACATGCCCATGCACTCATGCCATTCACATTGCCAATTTTGGACAGATTTTGAAGTGTGCAAATATCATTCCCTTTGGCTATAAATAGAAGGCTTGTGAGGTCATTTGAATCACACCTTGCGCGCCAACTTTTCCCCCCATCCAACCCCTCTCATTCTAAAGGAAAACCTGAGAAATTTCAATTTGAAATTTGAGTTTGAATCTCAACTATTGGAGATTCAAGAACTCCAGGATCCACAGCCTTGCAACATCTCCAATCACTTCCTACTAGCTTCTCAAGTGTGATCAAATCGTGTTTGAAGCAAGCAACATTAAGTTCTGCATAACATTGAAGGTAATTTTCGAAAAACTTCATCTCTTCGATTCTCACTCAATTCTACTCAATTCTTTTGGATCTTTGGTTGTCTGAAGTCCTAACAATGTAGGCAAGAAGACTGAGTTGCTTAGAGGTCAAATCGAAGCAACTCGGTTGACACACCTCAAAATTCAACTCCTCATATCTTTTATATATTTGGAGTTAGTTGAAACTGAGGTCAGATTCGTGGTCTACGCCATTTTTTATTTCAGATCATGTCCTTCTTTTTTATTTTGGTGATGGTTGAGGGTAGACTAGTCCGGTGAGGTCCACCGGAGAAAAAGATCAGAGTTACAGCTCCGGCGGTGCGTTGGCACGTATCCCAGCCATAGGATCCATCCAATTTGTTTTAATCCTGAGCGCTCATTGTGATTACCATCCCTGCAGCGCGCTGACTCGTATGTTTGGTGGAACGCGCGTTTCAGGCCACTTGATCTACCACCTCAATTAATGCGGGAGATCAAGTGACTCACGTTTTTTTGATATTTTCTGATTTTCTTTTATTCCTTTTATTTTCATTAATTCATATTAATTTTAATATTGATCCAAAAAATATGAGTTTCACCAAAAAATTTCAAATATTTTCCTCTTTCATATTTTGAATTAAAATTAATTTTTGGATCATTATTAATATTTTTCATGATTTAATTGATTTTGTGTTTGTTTTTAATTTTTAAAAATACTTTTAAGTCTTTAAAAATTCTGAAATTTTTTCTCCAAGGTCCTTTGACCTAGTTTGACCTATGATAAATCTCATGGCCATTTCTTTGGTGTTTTGATGAGGTTTTAGAAATTATACAAACCATATTTAATTTAAATGTATTATTTTAGTCTTTTTAATTTGAATAAATGCAAATTAATTGTGTTGACCAATTGTGATGACTTATTTGAGTTTGACTCTTGTTGTTGGGCCTTGGTCAAGGTTGATTTGACTTTGTCAAGTTAATATCATTGGATTTAGGGGATTGATGGAATGTACATTCCATCTCCCAAAATGAATGGATGATATTAATTTGGTAAAAGTCTTCCTTTGACCAATTTGAGTTTTGATCCATTCCCCTCCCTCTTCATCTTATTCCCATTCTTTATGCATTCATTTCATTTGGCCTATGATATCTCAAAGTCCTAAGGCTAGTTGATTTGAAAATCAACATAAGTATGGATGAGATTAGGCCACCTCTTTTGCATATTCTTTTTGTGTGTGGTATGTTTCATGAGCATAGTCCATTATACTATGTCTCTAACATGCATTAACACCAAAATTATATTGCCCGACCTCAAATAGTTGTGACTTCTACATAAGTCCAATTAACATTGCTTAACATAGCGCTAAATTTGTGACACAAAAAGGCATATGATTCTAGTTAGTGAGATTGTAAGTCTCCCCTCTTTCATGGTATTATGTGGAAACTTGGCCTTTTTTCCTTCCTTTGGAAGATGTCTTGGTTCAAGGATCCCATCTTGTGATAAGTGGGTTGAGTGTTCTCCAAAGAATGACTAAAAAAAACAAAAAGCAAAAGCAAAACCAATACTAACTTCTAACTCTTTAACAACTAACTTTTAATTTCAAGCCATTTACTTTAATGTCATTTAATTTTAGTCTTTATTCATTTGTCATTATTCATGCCATTCTAATTGTTTATGTTAATGCAATTTTCACTTTGTCCACTTGGACCATATTGTGTGATATATTCCATTTTGTGGATACTTTGTTTGTTTGTGTGGTCTTTGACCATTAATGAACATAGTAACAACAAAAATCCTAAAAAACCTTTATGTGGACTGTTGACTTGATCTTGGACAAATGAACTTAGAATTTAGGCAACATTCCTATGCTAAAGGACTTGGCCAATGCCAACTTTCATGTAACCAAGTACTTGTGATTTGAAACTTCATCTGATACATCATTGAAGATCCATTTGAGTTCATCTGCAACATGATCATTGTGAAGCTGTTATTCTGAACCTGTGACTTGTGAATTCATCTATTACATGGGCTATTTTAAATAAGATCATGGAGTGGGTAAAGCTTGGATGTAGCTATCTTTATTTGATGCTTTGCTCTTCAAGATTGATATAATTGTGCATTTGTGTGTTGCTTGCTTCTAACTGTCCAAGGGAATTTGGGTTTCTATTTACATTCTTGTCTATTGGATTGCTACCCATTGGTCAGATCTTTTCAACCCTTAACTTTTAATTTTATGCATAGGATTAGTCTCTTCATCTCATCCCCATTTCTTTAATTTCAAAATCTCTCCCTCATTTTTAAATTTTTCTTTGTTTGAACTAGTTTTGTTCTAAACTTTGACCACTTTGCAAAAGATAGAAACTTTGGCCTTATGCCATTGAATTTTCAAACTTCCTTTTCTTAATCAAACTTGTAAATAGATCTAATTATACTTGACTTAAACTTTCAAAAAGCCAAAAAAGAACTAACTCATTCAAACCATTTTTGGGCTTTTGTGCCTTTCAAACTTAATTTTTGTTAAAAGCAATGCATCCACTTTGAAATTTGTATCACGAACTACGAGGTTTTGATCCCTCATTTTTATGTTGGTACGTAGGCACAAGTCCGAAGGTCTTGTCAAACAAAAAATATAATTAATGAATTCTTTTCTCATCCCCCCATTCTATTTGTTTGTAAACATCATTTTGTACCAAATACATATGCACACAAAAAGGGCTCCCTAGGAGTACCTAGGATACTTTGGGTGCTAATACCTTCCCTCTGTGTAACCAACCCCCTTACCTGTAATCTCTGACGTTTTATTAGTTTTGATTTGAAAACTTCTTACTTTTTGGATTTTGTTCGTACTTTTTCCCCTTTCCCTTTGAAACCATAAAAGCGTGGTGGCGACTCTTGTTATTTGATGTCTAGCTTATCCATAGCTTGATGATCATGAATTTACCGCTACACTTAGGTATTACCTGAACACCTTAGGTCTCCCAAAGTAAGGACGTGAGTCCAACATGTAGATTCATACCATAATACTCGGCTCTGAGAAGTATTTCTGGATTAGTTTATATTAATGGTCCAGTATAATTGAAAAGACTTGCATACACGTATGGTTGGTTGAGAAATAAATAATTTGGGCACCAAAAATAATGAAAAGGCAATAAAGACAACTAGACCTTCTAAGTTGGGTAACCCTCACCTAGGTATTTAGCCTAACGGCGGTTGATTCTCAAATGTCGTCCCAAAGTGGACTAATAAATGCTAAAGTGCGTAAATTCATCGAAAAAGAAAAGAAAAAATGTAATAAAAAAATGCCTTGGACAAAAATTCTCGATCGATCTTGTGCATGTGAGGAACTCAATAATTACAAAATGTCTTAATATGATTGTCCGCATGAAAGGGGAAGAAACAAAAAAAGAGACTTAAGCCTAAAGCATAGTTTGAGAGGTGTGCGAAAGGGAGACTTAGGTCTGTGGTTTTAACACGGTGTGTGTTCTTGTAATACCTTCGTTGACAGATGAATCCCAAGAAAACTAGGCCTAGCAAATCGGAACAAAAACTCAGGTATGAGTACTGACATGCTTCATTTTCATAAACTATTTCATTGAAGTGAATCGCTTTATCCAAAAAACCGCTTTTGCAAGCCTTATTGCTTGAGGTCAAGCAACAGTCTAAATTTGTGGGAGTTTGATAAGTAATGTTTACATCGTCTTTTATTACTTGTTTTGCTTAATTGTTTTATTTTTTTGTTATGTTTTGCTTTATTTTACCACATTTTACGCTTTGGTGTTCTATTTTCAATATTCTTCAGTTCCCAATAAGTATATAGGTAAAACTGAAGCAAAAGCGCAAGGAATTGCGAAGGTTGGAAAAAATGCAAGTCAAAGGATAATGGCCTGCTATAGGCCGTAGCAGCAGAGCCAAAATACCCCCTTCTCAATTCTTCAACCAACACAGTTGCAATGACTTACTACAAGAACCCGCAGTACCTGCTACGGGCTGTAGCAGGCAGGCATGTTTTGGGTCACTTATTTCCTTTTCCGGTACGATTTGTTGTTGATTTGGGACCTTTGCACCTTCCAATTTGGCATTATCTCATTTTTAAAGGGCATTGAAGCTAATTGTTTTGTTACATGTTTAGAATTAGTTATAAAACTCAAAGGTAGTTGTTAGTTTAGGTATCCAAATTTTACCGTATAATTTCTTTTATGCATTTTTGTCAGAATTTGTACTAAAAAGTCTCCATTGGAGCAGCTGGATCTGAATCTTTATTTTATATATTCAAGTACTGTTTTATCATGTTCTTATTTTATTGTTATTTTTCTTCTTTACAAATTCATTGGATTAATCATGTTTGCAGTTGTGGAAATCTCTTTTACTGCTTTATCTCTCACCATGAGTGAGTAGTCCTCTAAGGACTAATGGTCATAAGACCTAATTCATTACTATCTGTTTGATTGACTAAATCAATTACAAGAATTTGATGCGTATATATTTTGAAAACCTGAGTTTTCTTTCAACCCTTGTTGTGAAAGTAAAAGAGTTCTCAAGTATTGATCCCATATGAAAGGATGCGTATCATTACCCGATATCAGGTTTTGAAACAACTAGGTTCGATGACGTGAAAGTGCTCAAACACGAAGTTGAAAATGTTTCATTACAATAGTTATGCAATGGTAACATGTTTTTGATGAATAATTCAAATAAGCAAAAGTGGACAAATTATTCATTGATAATAGGACAACATGAGACAGCCTACGTCCCATTAGTGAAATCCTAAAATAAAATACAAAAAATTTAAATTTTTTAAATAACAAGACTGAATTAATTAAAATATACTACTTCACATATATATGCTTCAAATATGTTTAAAATAAAGTTTGACACCGTTAAGACTAGTGGCCTTGCCACATAGATAAAACTTAAAATAAAAGTACATGAAGAAAATCAAAAGAAAGCCTAACAGAAGGACCTCCTAAGTCCAACAGGACTAACACTTATACTGACTGTATATAATATTACGTAGTAGTAACGATGTGATAAGCGTTTGACAAAACGCTAGCAACTTTCAACCTTGACAATATCGTAATCTATCACTCCATAGCCTTCCCTCCTAAATGGTCTAGCTCGTCGCCTGATCATCATAGATCAATCCAAAGATGCAAGACAAAATGAATACAGGGCAAAGATTTACGTACAAGTTTAAATGTGGGAATAGGATGGAAAATAGTAATATATATATATATATATATATATATATATATATATATATATATATATATATATATATATATATATATATATATATATATATATATATATGACAACCACAATTATTCGAACAAGCGTATCTTTCTCCCATATTTACCTATACTCTATAAGTGTTTATTCTAATGCATCCCTGAACTATATGCTGACTCAGGCCACTAAACGCTGTCAAGGATACCTATCCCATTTACCAAGATCAGATATCACAAGACCACATGCCACCAACGTACTCCCAATTAACAAGAGCTACGCCACCTAACTTCACATGGAGTCCAGGTGTTATAAGTCGATCGTCCCTGAGGATTCAAGCCAAGACCCTCGTCTTGCCTAGCATGCATAAATAATAATCCCCGTCGGGATTGTAGGCGACTGATCAACCTCGTAAGTCTCATACCGCACGGTAGTGGACTTACACCTTCCTCAATGCAGGTCTATATGATCACTCAACCATCTTGTAGCAGCTCTCAATCATAAGTATTTAGTTAATATTTGGGAAATATCGTATCAACCTTTCAGGTCATAATTATTATCTAATTATTTCGGTTGAGTGCCAAATCCATTAAATGTCTTGTCTATTTCTCCTTGGCGTGATCCTTATCTCTATATAACTAGTTCAGTTTATACAGTGAATAATGTATGGTTGACTTCCCAGGTAAGAGAGGTGGACCGTAAAGGACATGGTCGACCAAGTCTTTTCCTTAGCCAGATCCCAACCGAATACAACTACTCAATCTATCAAACTTCCCTTATTTCATTGGGGATCTAACACTTAATATCTAATCAATGTTGTTGTTTCTCTCCTTAATAGAATATTTTCTTAGTCTATCAATCACAATCATTCAAGTATAAATAAAATAAACAATTAGACAATTAGTCAAACAATGTAAGCACAATACAACCTCAAATTTTCATAGATCATTCTTATGATAAATGATCTATGACAATTTGAGGTTGTATTGTGCTTACATTGTTTGATTAATTGTCTAATTGTTTATTTTATTTATACTTGAATGATTGTGATTGATAGACTAAGAAAATGATCTATTAAGGAGAGAAACAACAACATTGATTAGATATTAAGTGTTAGATCCCCAATGAAATAAGGGAAGTTGGATACATTGAGTAGTTGTATTCGGTTGGGTTCTGGTTAAGGAAAAGACTTGGTCGACCATGTCCTTTACGGTCCACCTCTCTTACCTGGGAAGTCAACCATACATTATTGACTATATAGACTGAACTAGTTATATAGAGATAACGATCACGCCAAGGAGAAATAGATAAGAGATTTAATGGAATTGGCACTCAACCGAAGTAATTAGATAATAACTATGACCTGAAAGTTGATACGATATTTCCCAAATATTAACTAAATACTTATGGTTGAGAGTTTCTACAAGATGGTTGAGTGATCATATAGACCTGCATTGAGGAATGTGTAAGTCCATTGCCGTGCGGTATGGGACGTACGAGGTTGATCAGTCGCCTACAATCCCGACGAAGATTATTATTTATGCATGCTAGGCAAGACAAGGGTCTTGGCCTGAATCCTCAGGGACGATCGACTTATAATACCTGGACTCCATGTGAAGTTAGGTGGCGTAGCTCTTGGTAATTGGGAGTACGTTGGTGGCATGTGGTCTTGTGATATCTGATCTTGGTAAATGGGATAGGTATCCTTGACATCGTTTAGTGGCTTGAGTCAGCATATAGTTCATGGATGCATTAGAATAAACACTTATAGAGTATAGGTAAAGATGGGATAAATATACGCTTGTTCGAATAATTGTGGTTGTCATATATATATATATATATATATATATATATATATATATATATATATATATATATATATATATATATATATACATATATATATATATATATTACTATTTTACATCATATTCCCACTTTTAAACTTGTACGTAAATCTTAGCCCTGTATTCTTTTTGTCTTGTATCTTTGGATTGATCTATGATGATCAGGCGATGAGCTAGACCATTTAGGAGGGAAGGCTATGGAGTGACAGATTACGATAATGTTAAGGCTGAAGGTTGCTAGCGTTTTGTCAAACGCTTATCACATCGTTACTACTACGTAATATTATATACAGTCAGTATAAGTGTCAGTCCTGTTGGACTTAAGAGGTCCTTCTATTAACCTTTATTTTGATTTTTTTCATGTACTTTTATTTTAAGTTTTATCTATGTGGCAAGGCCACTAGTCTTAACGGTGTCAAACTTTATGTAAAACATATTTAAAGCATATATATGTGAAGTAGTATATATTAATTAATTCAGTCTTGTTATTTAAAAATTTTAAATTTTCTGTATTTTATTTTAGAATTTCACTAATGAGACATATGTTGTCTCATTTAATGGTATCAGAGCTGGTCGATTCAGCTCAGACCGTAAGTGTCTAGAGTTATACTGACTGAATCAAGTTGGATTCCAAACCGGATGATAACTTTTCTTTTGTGTGTTGAGTCTTCCTCTTGATAGCCTTCTAATATACTGATCTAGTAAGCGTCTTTAACACGCTTAACTTATTCTTCTTTATTTTTCCCCCAACGGTAACGTAACGGACACTTCACAAAATTCACTATATAAATACTTCACACCTATTCATTATTTTCATATCAATTTCAAAATAATTATCCATACCTTACAAATGGATAAATGTTTTCTTTTATTCACCACTCTTCTTGTCATTATCTTTTTTCTTATTGGTATTATCAAGCATGAAGAATTAGGTAAAGATTTTTTAGCAATAATGATAATTATAGTTTTACCATTACTAGTCTTAGCTTGGTTTATTAATAGAGGTTTTTAAATGAAACATGGTCATGGTTTTTGTAATTGTTGTTATTGAATAAATTGATATGCTTTTGTTTATACACTAAATATTGATTATCTTTGCCAAAATTCTAGATATAATCATAACTAACATTAAGCATTAGTTCAACATATTAAACATAACATTGCATGTCAAAGAATTGACAAAATCCTTATTGATGAATCATTCATTGGGATATAAATATACATATTTATTATGTTCTTTATGTCTTGTGGATGATTGAACCTAATAACTTATCCTTTTCAGGAAGTTATGGTTTAGAACACCAAAAACGTGAGGCGTGGTAGGAGTGCTGGTAGAGGCGCTAGTAGAGGTGTAGGTAGGAATGTGAGTGGTGAAGCTACTCCCAAAGGGGTAGCTAACATCCTCATGGGACGAGAAGATCATTCCCAAACTGGAACGAAGTCTCAAGCTGTCAATCTAGGGAATCCTATTTGAGCCAAATTGAAGAACCATTGTCATGTTCATCCAAAATGGAAGATACAAGAGCCATTGGGGATCTTCTAAGAGCTTGCTTGATTATGTTGATTGCTTGAGCTTACGCTTATTTTGCTTGCATATTCCAAAGGATGGGAGCTACTTGGATCATCAATATGATCTCAAGAGGGGAACTCCATTTGTGGTCTTGTTTCTTATCCTTCATCTCTTGTGTGATTAGGACTTTAGCCATTCTTCTTCTTCTCTCCACTCTAACCCAAGCCAAAGCTTTTGCGCAAAGATTTAACATTTGTTTTCAAACATTAGAAACCTAAGCCTTATGCTTTTGATTTTCAAACTTTCCTTTCATAACACTTATTTTGAATTGAATCTTTAAGTCAACTTTGACCATATTTTGTAAATACTCCTCATTGGTAAATATAACCCATTCAAATACTTTTTCTGGTTTCAATGGCCATTTCCTTAATCAAAAACTTTTTCATAACCTTTATCTATTAGTTTTGAGTTATCCTTGAGGTAGATATAATACTCACCTATATCCTTAGTGATGGACAATGAGTCTTCCATGCTTATTATAGGGTTAACCCCTCACTAGCATGTTGAAGCTATCCTCACATGGTGGATTTGTGGTTTTTAGGTTGAGTTTTCTCCCTTGGATAACAAGAGACCTTAAGGCTTTTGGACAAATCAATTCACCAACTCATTTTGATATTTTTACCCCGAACTACGAGGTTTTGATCCTAATCTTTTTTAGATGGTACGTAGGCAATGGGTTTATCCATTCAAACACAAATTGTAAATAACTTGTATATTCTCTCCTCATCTCTTCAATCATGTTTGCACAAATAAATTTTCACAAGATACCAACCTTACAACAAGTGTGAAAATGGCTCCCTAGGAGTACCTAGGATGTTTTGGGTGCTTAAAACCTTCCCATTGCATAACCAACCCCCTTACCCCGATCTCTGACATTTTTACTAGTTTTTGATTCGATAAAACTTTTAGGTTTTTGTTCGCTTTCTAACCATTCCTTTGGATAAATAGAAGTTCGGTGGCGACTCGACTTGTATGGTTTACCTTGGATTTAGTCAATATCTCTAATGGTAACGACTACCCCGCTACAACACCTATTCATTATTTTCATATCAATTTCAAAGTACTTACCCATACCTTATAAATGGCTAAATGTTTTCTTTTATTCACCTCTCTTCTTGTCATTATCTTGTTTCTTATTGGTATTATCAAGCATGAAGAATTAGGTAAATATTTTTTATCAATAATGATAATTATAGTTTTACCATTACTAGTCTTAGCTTGGTTTATTGATAGAGGTTTTTAAATGAAAGATGGTCATGGTTTTTGTAATCGTTGTTATTGAATAAATTGATATGCTTTTGTTTATACACTAAATATTTATTATCTTTGCCAAAACGCTAGATATAATTATAACTAACGTTAAACATTAATTCAACATATTAAACATAACATTGCATGTGAGAGAATTGATAAAATCCTTATCGATGAATCATTCATTGGGATATAAATATACATATTTATTATGTTCTTTATATCTTGTGGATGATTGAACCTAATAACTTATCCTTTTCAGGAAGTTATGGTTCAGAACGCCAGAAACATGAGGCGTGGTAGGAGTGTTGGTAGAGGCGCTAGTAGAGGTGTAGGTAGGAATGTGAGTGGTGAAGCTACTCCCGAAGGGGTAGCTAACATCCCTATGGGACGAGAAGATCATTCCCAAACTGGAACGAACTATCAAGCTGACACTCGAGATGTTCGCGAACTTGCTGCGGTTGTGTTAGTTCAAACACAACAAAATGCTCAAATCCTGCAAATCACTCGTGATCATCAACTTTTTCAGCAACAACAAAGAGAAATTGTGCATGAAGATACAAGATTGAACTCGTTTCTGAGAGGTAAACCACTACAGTTTTGTGGTGACTTTAATCCGGAGGGTGCTGAGAAATGGTTGCAAGAGATAAAAAATATATTTTCTTTCACTCACTGTAGAGAGAATAGAAGAGTCGGTTATGCAACATTCATGCTAACAGGCGACGCTGAAGCCTGGTGGAGAGGAAAACATAGATTATTGGAAGAGGAAGGAAGAGAGATCAACTGGATCATGTTCAAAGAAGAATTTTTGGGGAAGTATTTTCCAAAGCTATGTAGGAAAGAGAAGGAGAGAGAATTCCAGAACCTGTGTCAAGGTATGATGACGGTGGGAGAGTATACTAGGAAGTTTGAATCCTTGCTAAAGTATTCTGAATTTTACCGCTTGCATCCAAGGGAAGAATGGATGTGTGAAAAGTATCAAGATGGATTGAAATATGATATCCAGAGGGCGGTTCTACCTCTGCATATTATGCGCTTTGGTGAGCTGATAGAAAGATGTTTGGAGTTAGAAGGAATTGACAATAGGAAGAATCAATATGGATCAGGAGTACCAACCCGAAACAACAATCACAAGGGCCATTTTAACCGAGGCCATGGAGGAAGGACCCAACAAGGGGGTAGGCCATATCAAAGGCCTACACCATATCATAACCAGGATTCTAGGAGGTTAATGTTCAAGTGTTACAGTTGTGGAGGGGCACATCTTAACAAAGATTGTCCAAATATAAATATTGGAGCTTGTTTTCATTGTGGTCAGAAGGGCCATTTTCTCAAAGATTGTCCCCAAGGACAAAATCAACCAACAAGCCAGAAGAGCGTCCTAATAAACAATAACAATGTAGGGAGAGCAAGGAACGGAGGCCCAAATGTTGGTCAAGGACCTCATAATCAGAATAAGCCAACCACAGGAAGAGTATTTGCAATTAGAGGAGCTGACATCTCAAAGTCAGATGGGTTAATCCAAGGTATGTGTCTAATTGGAGATAAGTTGGTATCAATATTATACGATTCAGGAGCTACACATTCATTTATATCTACATCTTGTACGGAAATTTTGGGATTTGAAATTGTTGATCTCAACTATAAGTTGACCATTACAACTCCCTTGGGAGAAAGAATGGTTACTTGTTCAATCTGTGCAGACAACCCTGTGATTTTAGAAAATAGAAGATTCTTAGTAGATCTTGTAGTACTTCCGCTAAAAGACTTAGATGTCTTCTTAGGAATGGATTGGTTATCAGCCAACGATGTAAACTTGGGGTGCAAGAAGAAAATTTTAACGTTTGGAGAAGATAGTGGAGAAGTCATAAAGGTGGAAACTCTCACCCAAAAATTTATGATGTTATTCTCTATGTCGGAAGGAGAAACCCCTAGTGTTGAAAATCTTCCAGTGGTCTGTGAATTCCCGGAAGTTTTTCCAGAAGAGGTTCCAGGTTTACCACCGGTTAGGGAAGTGGAGTTTTCTATAGACTTGGTTCCAGGCACTGGACTAATTTCTATATCTCCTTATCAAATGTCACCCTCAGATATGGCTGAGTTAAAGAAACAGTTAGACGAGATGTTAGAGAAGGAATTTATTAGACCGAGTGTATCGCCATGGGGAGCTCCAGTCTTGTTTGTTAAGAAGAAGGATGGTTCTTCTAGACTTTGTGTAGATTACAGACAACTTAATAAAGCTACTGTAAAAAACAAGTATCCTTTGCCTATAATCGATGACTTGATGGACCAGTTAAAGGGAGCATCGGTATTCTCGAAGATTGACTTGATGTATGGATATCATCAGATCAGGGTGAAGGAGGATGATATTCCAAAAACAGCTTTCAGATCCCGTTATGGACACTATGAGTACTTAATAATGCCATTTTGTTTGACTAATGCTCCAGCAGTATTCATGGATTACATGAATAGGATCTTTAGGTCATACTTAGATCAATTTTTTGAAGTTTTCATCGATGACATTTTGATTTATTCCAAGAATGAGGTAGAGCATGAAGGACATTTGAGAATTGTGCTACATATATTAAAGGACCACCAATTGTACGCGAAATTCTCGAAATGTGAATTTTGTTTGAAGGAGGTGCAATTTCTTGGTCATGTTATTAGTAAAGAAGGTATTGCAGTAGACCCGAGTAAAGTTGAAGCAGAAACAAAGTAGGAAAGTCCAAAGAATGTTGGTGAGATTCGAAGTTTTCTTGAACTAGCTGGATATTAGCGGAGGTTCATCGAAGGATTCTCAAAGATCGCTTTGCCTATGACTCAGTTAACGAGGAAGGGTAAGAACTTTGAATGGACAAACGAGTGTGAAGAAAGTTTTCAGAAGTTGAAGGAAAGATTGACTTCATCACCAATACTCATCTTACCAAATGCGTTAGGATGATTCGATGTGTATTGTGATGCGTCATACCAAGGTCTTGGTTGTGTGTTGATGCAAGAAAGGAAAGTGATAGCTTATGCATCAAGACAGTCGAAGGTGCACGAGATTAACTACCCAACTCACGACTTAGAGATAGCAGCAATTGTGTTTGCCTTAAAAATTTGGAGGCATTATCTTCATGGATCAAAGTTCACTGTGTTAAGTGATCACAAAAGCCTGAAGTATTTATTTGATCAGAAAGATCTAAACATGAGACAAAGGCGTTGGATGGAATTTTTAAAGGACTATGATTTTGAGTTACAATATCATCCAGGAAAGGCCAATGTTGTAGCAGACGCCTTGAGTCAAAAGACACTTCATGTATCTGCAATGATGTTGAAGGAAGAAGAGTTGATTCACCAATTCGTGGATTTAAACTTAGAAGTACATCATAGTGAAGGAAGTATGTTCATAGGCATTATTGTCTTGTCTAATGAATATCTAAAATGGATCAAAGAAGAACAACAACTTGATGACCAATTAATGAATATAAAGGAAACTATCAAAGATGGTCAAAATGGGGATTTTAACATAAGGAGTGATAGAATCCTAAGGTTTGGAGAAAGGTTGTGTATACCTCAAAACTAAGATATTCGAAAGTTGTTCTTGGAAGAAGGCCACAAAAGTAAGATGAGTTTTCATCCAGGAGCCACAAAGATGTATCAAGATTTGAAGAAAATGTTTTGGTGGTTTGGAATGAAGAAGGATATATCAGAGAATGTTCAAAGTTGTTTGATATGTCAGAAGGCAAAGATTGAACATCAAAGGCCAGCTGGATTGTTACAACCTTTAGACATTCCGAAGTGGAAGTGGGATGGAATAGCTATGAATTTTGTAACTGCTTTCCCCAAAACTCAGAAGAAGCATGATGTAATTTGGGTAATCATTGATAGGTTGACAAAGAGTGCATATTTCATTCCCATCAATCAAACGTTTAGCTTAGAGAGACTAGCTCAGATATATGTAAAGTAAATTGTTAGATTACATGGGATACCTACAAGTATAGTCAGTGATAGAGATCCCAGATTCACATCAAAGTTTTGGCGTCAGTTGCATTTAGAGGTAGGAACCAAACTAAGGTTAAGTTCAGCTTATCATCCCCAATCAGAAAGTACAATTCAGTCGTTAGAAGATCTTCTAAGAGCTTGTACTCCTGAACACAAAGGAAGTTGGGATGAGTTCTTACCATTGATTGAGTTTACTTACAACAATAACTTTCACTCAATTATTGGCATGGCTCCATATGAAGCATTGTATGGACGAAGGTTTCGAACGCCTTTATGTTGGTATGAAGTTGGAGAAAATAAAATACTGGGTTCAGAATTTGTGCAACAAATAATAGAACAGGTTAAGCTTATTAGAGAAAAGATGAAAGCTGCACAAGATCGTCAAAACACTTATAGTGATAAAAGGAGAAGACCTTTGGAGTTTGAGGCAGGAGATCACGTGTTCATTAGGGTAACTCCTAGAGCGGGAATTGCACGAGCAATCAAAACTAGGAAGTTAACACCAAGGTTTATCAGGCCTTTTCAAATTCTACGACGGATTGGACCTGTAGCATACCACATTGCTTTGCCGCCAAACCTGTCTAATCTTCATGACATATTCCATGTATCACAACTAAGGAAGTATTATCCTGACCCTTCACATGTCATTGAGCTTGAAAGTGTGGAACTTTGAGATAACCTAAAATATGAGGCTTTACTTGTTAAAATTTTAGATCATCGAATTAAGGAACTTTGTGGAAAGCAGATACCATTGGTTAGAGTTGTGTGGGATGATGTAACTGGTGATTCTACCTAGGAAAGAGAAGAGGACATGCGTCAAAAGTATCCACATATGTTTTAGGTATGTTAAATTTCGAGGACGAAATTTCTTTTAAGGGGGGTGGTAATCTAACATCCTAATTTTCCATACCTTAAATAATATATATGATTATAATTGAGATTTTAACATCGCTAATTATTACAAACTAAATATTGAAACTAGCAGCTATAATAATTAATTTAGCAACTAATTACTCTTTATTTTATTATTAATATTATTATTTAATTTGAATATCATCGTTTTATTTTACAAACTAAACTTTGAAATTAGTCATTTAAATACTTAATTTTAAGTTAATTAATTATCCATATTATTTATTATTATTATTACTTTTGTTGTTTTGTTATTATATTATTTGATGTTATTTGATTTGAATACCACTATTTTACTCTACAAACTAATCTTAAAAAAAAGTAAATAAAATAACCTTAAGTTAATAAATGTATTAAATAATTATCCTTGTTATTATTATTATTATTATTATTATTATTATTATTATTATTATTATTATACTTATCATTTCATTTTATAAAAGAAATATATTTTATTTTTCTATTAATATTCTACATGATCATATGTCATGAAATAGTAGAAAATCAAACTTCCATACATTTCTCACTAACTATTTTCACAAAGTCATATTAGAACATCTATAAAACTATTCATGCAAGACTTGTAAATATTTGATAAAGACATATTTACTAGCAAGAGTTGAAAAGTTAGAAAGCATGGGCAAAAGGAGATAAATTTACATTATTTTAATATCTTACAACTAGTATAAATATGGGTCTTTCTCACCCCATTTTCATTCATTCATTCACAAATTCTCTTTCTTACCTCTTTATTTCCTTCTTTCTCTAGTCTCTTCATATAGAAATATTAGTTTTAGTTGTTGAAGTTTTCACGGTGTCGGTTTGTAATTTTTAGAGTTATTTTGGGGTCAAAGTTCTTTTAAAGTTTTAAAAGAGTTTGATACGTCAAAGTTCTTCTTAAATCATTTTCATAAGTAACCGGTAAGCCGTTATAATTTAATTATTTTAATTATGTTATTTATATAAAGGTTATTTTAAGATTTCGATTTAAATTTCCGTTCAGACGTCGAGATATTAAACTTATAAAGTCCAAGATAAATTTTACCATTTTAAGTTGTTATAATGCCCAAGTATTATTATAAAATTAAAATGTTATTAGGAATACACTCTTGATAATTTTCTAAAACAAACAAATCCAAACGGGAGTATAGTCTAATTTATACTTGAATTTAATAACGATTTAAATATAGTGGAGGTTATTATTAAATATATTAAATAAATAAATATTTTAATTTGTAACAGGATTATGTTTATTTAACTGTAAATTATATTCTAATTATTTTATAAATTTTGTACAATTCAACGGCTATCGTAAATTAGGTTTTGGGAAAACATCAGAGAAAACGCTCGTGGACTTTCAACAACGATCAACAACAAAAGGTGGGGGCAAGGTCTCGTATATGTTGGGACGGTTAGCGTAAAATAGCTTAATATATATATGTGTGTAGTGGTGACCCAAGCCCTACCAGCGATAAATAAGTAAGGAGAGCCTATTCTCGAATAATGATTTTCCCAAATCACTAAGCGAGGTTATGCCGACCTTAATTATTTATCATAAGAATGATCTATGACAATTTGAGGTTGTATTGGGCTTACATTGTTTGATTAATTGTCTAATTATTTATTTTATTTATACTTGAATGATTGTGATTGATAGACTAAGAAAATGATCTATTAAGGAGAGAAACAACAACATTGATTATATATTAAGTGTTAGATCCCCAATGAAATAAGGGAAGTTGGATACATTGAGTAGTTGTATTCGGATGGGTTCTGGCTAAGGAAAAGACTTGGTCGACCATGTCCTTTATTGTCCACGTCTCTTACCTGGGAAGTCAACCATACATTATTCACTATATAAACTGAACTAGTTATATAGAGATAAAGATCACGCCAAGGAGAAATAGACAAGACATTTAATGGATTTGGCACTCAACCGAAGTAATTAGATAATAACTATAACCTGAAAGGTTGATACGATATTTCCCAAATATTAACTAAATACTTATGGTTGAGAGTTGCTACAAGATGGTTGAGTTATCATATAGACCTGCATTGAGGAATGTGTAAGTCCACTGTCGTGCGGTATGGGACGTACGAGGTTGATCAGTCGCCTACAATCCCGACGGGGATTATTATTTATGCATGCTAGGCAAGACGAGGGTCTTGGCCTGAATCTTCAGGGACGATCGACTTATAACACCTGGACTCCATGTGAAGTTAGGTGGCGTAGCTCTTGGTAATTGGGAGTACGTTAGTGGCATGTGGTCTTGTGATATCTGATCTTGGTAAATCGGATAGGTATCCTTGACATCATTTAGTGGCCTGAGTCAGCATATAGTTCAGGGATACATTAGAATAAACACTTATAGAGTATAGGTAAATATGGGATAAAGATACGCTTGTTCGAATAATTGTGGTTGTCATATATATATATATATATATATATATATATATATATATATATATATATATATATATATATATATATATATATATATATATATATATATATATATATATATAATATATATATATATATATATATATATATATATATATATATATATATTACTATTTTACATCCTATTCCCACTTTTAAACTTGTACATAAATCGTAGCCCTGTATTCTTTTTGTCTTGCATCTTTGGATTGATCTATGACGATCAGGCGACGAGCTAGACCATTTAGGAGGGAAGGCTATGGAGTGACAAATTACGATAATGTCAAGGCTGAAGGTTGCTAGCGTTTTGTCAAACGCTTATCACATCGTTACTACTACGTAATATTATACACAATCAGTATAAGTGTCAGTCCTATTAGACTTAGGAGGTCCTTCTGTTAAGCTTTATTTTGATTTTCTTCATGTACTTTTATTTTAAGTTTTATCTATGTGGCAAGGCCACTAGTCTTAACGGTGTCAAACTTTACGTAAAAGATATTTGAAGCATATATATGTGAAGTAGTATACTTTAATTAATTTAGTCTTGTTATTTAAATTTTTTAAATTTTCTGTATTTTATTTTAGAATTTCACTAATGAGACATAGGCTGTCTCATTTAATGGTATCAGAGCTGGTCGATTCAGCTCGGACCGTAAGTGTCTAGAGTTATACTGACTGTATCAAGTTGGATTCTAAACCGGATGATAACTTTTCTTTTGTGTGTTGAGTCTTCCTCTTGATAGCCTTCTAATATACTGATCTAGTAAGCGCCTTTAACACACTTAACTTATTCTTCTTTCTTTTTCCCCAAATGGTCACAAACCCAACGGTAACGTAACGGACACTTCACAAAATTCACTATATAAATACTTCACACCTGTAAGACCCCAATTTTGACCCTAAGATCCCTCATGGCATCATAACATTGCATTTGCCTTGCCTCAAGGATCATAAGTATCTTGACTCCTAACCTTTGGGTGGGATTCCTTGTGAGTTGGTTTGAGATCACCAAGCATGGTTGAATTGTATATTATTGCTTTTCTCATTTTTGTCTACTAACCAAAAGCACAAAAATATGTCACTAACATCTCTTGTTTGTTGCTTGAGCAGTCACAAGATCCAAAGCTTCTAGGAGATCCTTTATGCATTAATATGGTCAAGGGAAGATGAAAGCAAACATGGAAATGGTTCCCAAAGGTCTCATCCATCAAATATGCCTCCCAAGTATCTCAATTCATCATTTTGATCAAAGCAAATCAAAGGGCTTGAGGCTTGTTTCCCAAGGAAACCCTAATTCATCTGTCCATCAACTATGCCTTGCTCATGAAGCAACCTCAACCCATGGTCAAATGCAATCAATGGAAGTTATTTAATTCATAATTTCATGCATATTTGAACTTAATTGAGTGTCCTCAATCATCAATTCATTAAGATATGAGGTTTGGACTTGAGAAGTTGATCAGTCAATTCATCTAACTATTTTGAAATACACTGAGACCTAACGTTTAATGTGTTTGTCAAATGGAGATGACCTCAAGAGAAAAAATGTTATTAAGGACCATATGAACAACTTTCATGTTCATCAAAAATTTATTTGAAGCTTGGAAGGTCATCATCCATTCCAAGATATTATAGGTCATTTTGACTGAAACCCTAATTTTGGGTCAACTTCCCAAGGACATAACTCCTTCATTTTTCATGATTTTGAGGTGGGATCAAATGAATTGGAAAGCTTAAGATGTCTAATACAAATTTTATGTTGAGAAAAATTTCAAAACCCTAAAAGAAGTACATGTGATAATGCAAAACATTGTAGGTTACTTTGGACTAAAGGCATTAAAATGTGAAAAAGTCCAACTTCAAGTGCCCATAACTTCTTCATCAAAAATCAAAATGATGAAAAAATTTATGTCCAAATTGATTGCTTTGAAAGGATATACAACTTTGATGTTGAAGATTTTGTCATTTGGAGCTTGCATCATTGAAACAGAAGGGCTTGAACTTTGGCCAATTTTGAAAATCTCACATGTACATGTTTTGCACCCTACACTTCATGACCACTTTTCATCAACTTCCAAGGCTCAAATGGAGTTTTGACCAACATAACAAATGATCCTGATGCTAAAAGCTTTCCAGCCATTACTCATGAGGTGGTGTTTCTATTTTGGACATGGTATTTTCGAAGGCTTGAACATTATGGCACATTTTGGAAAATCATTTAAATTTGCATTGCATGATCCATTAATACATAATCTGCACGTCCAAATTACTTCTATCATGCATCAGCTACCAAATCCAAGTGGAATTGGGCCCTCCATGCGCCTGTACAGGCCCATGCATGGAGGCCTTTTCCATTCATGCAAGTTTATGATCATGCATTTTCAGCTTGCCTTGCCTATAAATACAATGCATATGAGCTTCATTTCACTAACCTGAAGGCGCCCCAAATGCTGTGCAATTAAAACCTGACCCTCACACCAAAGGAACTCTCTCATTTTTCTCTCAATTTTCAGATCTGAATTTTGATTTCCTCGATTGATTTTCAGATCTTAAAGTTCCTAAACCTCATCACCTTGATCCATAGAGTGAACTGCAAGCATCCATAGAAAGGAATTGTGACCCTAAGCTCTGCAAATCAGAGGTTTACTTCTGATTTTAATTTCTTCGAAACAACTTGTATTATGCTCATTTCTTGTTGTTGTTGTGTGATCTGAAGTCCTCTGCATAGAGGAAACACTATTGAGCTTTAAATTTTTGAAATCTAGCAAGTTCAGTTGAACACCATTAAAATTCCATCTCTGATTTCTCTCAATGTAGAAACCTAGAGTGGATTTGATTGGTACATGGGTGATATACATCACCCCAGCTCTCGATTGATGCCTGGATCGTGACTTTTGGTTAACATTTGATTCTCTGCAACTTGAAGCATGGTCGGAAGTTGGCCGAAGAAGACGGTGGCTCTGGCCACCGTCTGGTCTCCAGATTGGATTTGAGCCGTCCATCTCAGTTTCCAGATCTAATCTCATGCGTTTATTGTTATGACTTTTTTATTGGCAAGGTCCGTTCCAGTTGGCCAAGAAACATGGTAGGCGCGCGCTTCCTGACCTCATGATTTGCCAACTCAATTAATGAGCTCAGATCAAAAGGTCCACGCATTATCCTTTTTTTAATTTCTGATTTTTATTTCTTTTATTTCTTTTAATTCCATTTCTTTTTAAAAATTCATAACTCCTTCATTATTGGTCCAAAAAATATGAGACCAATTTCATTTTTCTCCTTTTAATTTCTAGTTTCTAAAAATGATTTTTAATATTTTTATTTTATCATTTGATATTTTTTAGGAATTTTCTCTTTTCTGCTTATTTTTAATTCATTTTAAATAGTTTTTGATCACCAAAAAATACAAAAACAATTTTCCAACCTCTTTGAATGATGATAGATCTATGAAAAATATTCTCATCAATTTATTAATTTATTTGAGATTTATTTGAGATTTTAATTCAATTAGGTTATTTTTATGCATTTTTAATTGATAAAAAAATAGTTTATGACTTCTAAAAATGCTGAAATTTTTTATCAAACTTTGTTTGACCTTCTTGAACTTGGGATAATTCACTTGGACTTTTCAAAGTTATTTTGAAGTGAGTTTGAAGTTTGACCTTTCTTTATTATTTTAATTCAAGTTTTATTTAAATATTGAAAAATGACAAAAATATTTTATTTGTTTCTTGACTTCTAATCTTCATTTTGATTATGTTTTCTATTGTTTGACCTTGATCTTCTCTATCTTTGGTCAATGCTTGTTGGTTACCTTATTCCATTTCCATTAATGTGCTTTAATATTCACCTTCTTCTTCTTCTTCTTCTTCTTTTTTTTTCTTTTTTTGATCAATGAGTTAAAGATTGGTGGTTAGCATTGATACATGGAGGTTTAATCTTCCTTGACTCAAATCTAATTCATCTTGATCATGGATCAAGTGAATGACTTTGCATTAAGGATAGGTTGCTTCCTAATCATGCAAAGAACCTAAATCAATACAAGATCATTTCTCATCTTCTTTTTGGCATGGCAAGTTGTAGGAGTTTGATTCACTAATCAAAATCTCTAACCTGTATTGTTGCCTACATTATTATTGACCGGCCTCAGATAGTTGTGACTTCTACATAAGTCCAATTACGATTGCTTAACATAGCGCTAAATTGCCTTATGGCACACTAACTCTAACACTAACTACTAACCATTAACATTTAATTCTTGCTCTTTACATTTATGCAATTTACTATTCTTGTACATATTATTCATTTGCTTTTGCTCTTTGCTCACTTGAGCACATGTTTATGTTAATGCAATTTGCCTTTTCCTCACATGAGCACATAATTGTGTATATATTATTGTGCTTGTGTTTTGTTTTGATTATTGTGGACCAAATGCAAAAAATGGACAAATGGACTTAGATTCAAGGACAATCCCTATGCAAAAATGGAGTAAAAAAGGCCTTAATGTTGAAGATGGATTAGAAAGACCAAATCTCTAAACTCATTCTTGTCCATTATTGATTTGCTTCATATAACTTTTTGATGTGTGTGCTTTTGTGCTAGGGAATCCTATTTGAGCCAAATTGAAGAACCATTGCTATGTTCATCCAAAATGGAAGATACAAGAGCCATTGGGGATCTTCTAAGAGCTTGCTTGATTATGTTGATTGCTTGAGCTTACACTTATTTTGCTTGCATATTCCAAAGGATGGGAGCTACTTGGATCATCAATATGATCTCAAGAGGGGAACTCCATTTGTGGTCTTGTTTCTTATCCTTCATCTCTTGTATGATTAGGACTTTAGCCATTCTTCTTCTTCTCTCCACTCTAACCCAAGCCAAAACTTTTGTGCAAAGATTTAACATTTGTTTTCAAACATTAGAAACCTAAGCCTTATGCTTTTGATTTTCAAACTTTCCTTTCATAACACTTATTTTGAATTGAATCTTTAAGTCAACTTTGACCATATTTTGTAAATACTCCTCATTGGTAAATATAACCCATTCAAATACTTTTTGTGGTTTCAATGGCCATTTCCTTAATCAAAAACTTTTTCATAACCTTTAGCTATTAGGTTTGAGTTATCCTTGAGGTAGATATAATACTCACCTATATCCTTAGTGATGGACAATGAGTCTTCCATGCTTATTATAGGGTTAACCCCTCACTAGCATGTTGAAGTTATCCTCACATGGTGGATTTGTGGTTTTTAGGTTGAGTTTTCTCCCTTGGATAACAAAAGACCTTAAGGCTTTTGGACCAATCAATTCACCAACTCATTTTGATATTTTTATCCCGAACTACGAGGTTTTGATCCTAATCTTTTTTAGATGGTACGTAGGTAATGGGTTTATCCATTCAAACACAAATTGTAAATAACTTGTATATTCTCTTCTCATCTCTTCAATCATGTTTGCACAAATAAATTTTCACAAGATACCAACCTTACAACAAGTATGAAAAGGGATCCCTAGGAGTACCTAGGATGTTTTGGGTGCTTAAAACCTTCCCATTACATAACCAACCCCCTTACCCCGATCTCCGACATTTTTACTAGTTTTTAATTCGATAAAACTTTTAGGTTTTTGTTTGCTTTCTAACCATTCCTTTGGATAAATAGAAGTTTGGTGGCGACTCGACTTGTATGGTTTACCTTGGATTTAGTCAATATCTCTAATGGTAACGACTACCCCGCTACAACACCTATTCATTATTTTCATATCAATTTCAAAGTACTTATCCATACCTTATAAATGGCTAAATGTTTTCTTTTATTCACCTCTCTTCTTGTCATTATCTTGTTTCTTATTGGTATTATGTTAGATGCCCAAAAGTGCTTATTTGAGCTATCAAATGTGGGCATCTTTCACTCCATTTCCTTGCTAAAATGTCGAAACCACCTTTGTTTCAGATGAAATGCAATACAATGATAATTTATCTTGGTACCTTTGATTTGTGTGTTATTATGCAGGAAGTAGGCATGAAATAATAGAAAATGAAGACACAAGAAATGTGGCAAAGGAATCAAATAAAACAAGCATTCATTAGCTTCCTCGCTAGGCGAGGGATGTGGCGAAGGACTCGCTAGGCGAGCGTCCAGCGAAAAGCTCCAGTATTTAACAGAGGCAAACATCACCACACTCGCTAGGCGAGCTTCCAGCGAGGAGTGTGGCGAACACGTCCAGACTTGGTGAAAAGCGCAGCCAACACTCAATCGCTAGGCGAGCCATTACTGAGCTCCCAGTGAGCATTCCAGTAGTAAAACCTCTCAAGCTCACTAGAGCGAAGGTTGGAGTGTGCCCTTCGCTAGGCGAAGGTTTTGTTCGCTCAACGAACATGACAGTCTGGGAAAGGTTGTTTCTCTGGGCGCAGGTGCCTCAGGTGCCTCAATTAGGGGCTCGCTAGGCGAGCCATTCTGCTCGCCTAGCGAGCATGACAGCCCAGTAACAGCTCTATAAGTAGCAAGTGCCACTTTTTGGAGCCATACCTTATTTTTCCATACTTTTGTACTTTTTCTAGATTTTTTACAGCATTGTTCCAAGGATCTTTTGTGACCTAAAAACCATTTCTCTTCATCTCTTAACCATCTTTCACAAAAAGAAGGTGGATTCCCATCCAATCTCGATTATTCGACTCGGATGTTGATCAACCTTCTTCCGAAACTTGTTGACCAAGCTACCATGAAAATGAGTAGCTAAGTCCTTCATTTTGTCAAGGTTAGATGTAGATGATCATTAGCTTTGTGTGTAAATGTAAGGATCTTCATTTGTAAACTCTTTAATGGTGAATATATGGTGAAAACTTTGTTCTTATTGAAAACTCTTTGTGTTGGTTTATGATCGAGAGATGTTTACCAACTCTTAACCTAGGTTTTCATCCAATCTTGTTTGTTAGCTAGAGATAGTAATGAATGATTTTGTTCACCATAAGGTTGAACCAAAAAGTTGTCATTTTGATAGATTGTGTTAGAGATAAACAATGGATCAAAATGGGAAAACTCACAATGTGTGTTAGAGATAAACACATTGGGAGGACTTTGTGAAATAATTTATCATCTAAAGGAGTTTATAAGTTTTGTTGATCGAACATATACATGCAAAGTGATCGTCGAACCCTAACTTTGGCAATATTTCTCAAATATTCAAACCAAAACTTTTACCGCATTTTATTATACTTTTATGCAAGATACCGTGACAAATACCAAAACCCCATTGTTACCTTAAGCTAAGAACTAATACAACTGTCGAAAGGTGGTGATATCTCACAATCCCTATGGATACGATAACAAAAACCCGACACTTAAAAATTACATTCAATAAAATGGCGCCGTTGCCGGGGATTGTGAATTGATATTGCGAGCATCGTAATAGTTGTTTAAGTTTTAGCTTTCGAATTTTTGACTTGTGCTTGTAATTTGTTTGGTTTAGTGTGCAGCTTATATTTTATGCGAGGGCAAATCCCTGTGGACGAACTTCTTTTTGATCCTGAGATCGAGAGAACCGCAAGGAGGCTTAATAGCAAAACGAGACGTAGGAGGCAACAGGCTAGACAACGTAAAGATCAAGGAGAAAGTTCTTCTACCACAAATCCACCACCATTCATACCTAACATGGAGCCACCACCACCGCCTATTTCTACTCCATGCATAAACAGTCCAAGAAACACTGCTCAGTTTGCCAACCACACGGGAAGGCAAGCTGAGATGAAAACGGGAACTCTCAATTTATTATATGGAAGTCCATTCACCGGAATGGACCATGAAGATCCCTTTGCTTTCCTCACAAAATTTTATGAGATAGCATTGGCGGCCGGAGTGGATCAGGCTCAGGAGCTACCGTTATTCAGAAGATTATTTCCCCACGCTTTGCTCGGCAAAGCAAAAGATTGGTACCTAGATCAAACACCAGCCGTCATGACAGACTGGAACGTGTTAGAAGAGAAGTTCATCAAAAGATTCTTCTCCCATAACCGGTTCATGGAATCCAAGATGGCCATCTCAGTGTTTGCACAAGAAATCAATGAATCCTTAAATGAAGCGTGGGAAAGATTCAAATCCATGCTTCGGAAATGTAAAGGGCATGGATTTGATGAGATGACTCAAATCCATATTTTCAAAAATGGACTTCAACCGAATTGCAAGACGTTGTTGGATGCTACCTCGGGTGGCTCTTTATTGTCCAAAAGTGCCGAAGAAGCTACAAATATCATAAATCGAATGGCTCTAAATGATCTTCAGAGTCAAAGTCGAGGCAACTCTTTGAAAAAGCCGGGAGTGCTTGAACTAGGAACGAACGATGCCATCCTTGCCCAAAACAAGCTCATCTCACAACAAGTGGAACTCTTAACGCAACAAATTAAAGAGTTGAGGGAACCTTCTAAAGCTAAACAAATAGCTTGTTGTGAGCTTTGCAAAGGTGAGCATGACACCGGATTCTGTCCACCTCCGGGGTTCGAAGATGTAAACTACATGGCAAACAAAAGGGACTACCAATCGAGACAACAACAACAACAACAACAACCTTATCAACCAAACCCTCAAAATCAACAACCACATTTCCAAGGGAACCAAGGGTTCCAAACCTAGGAGTAACTATTACCATAACCAAGGTTATGGAGGTGGTTCTTCTAGCCGTCAAAACCCTCCCCAAAATCCTTATCAATCTCAACAACCGCCGGTCGTAACTTCTAAGTTGGAAGAGACATTGACGCAATTCATGCAAATGTCAATGGAAAATCAAAAAAGTAACGACGCGGCTATAAAAAATCTCGAGACTCAAGTTGGGCAACTTGCTAAGCAACTCGCGGAACAACAAACCGGTCCTTCCTTTTCGGCAAACACGCAAATAAATCCTAAGGAACATTGTAAAGCGATCATGACGAGAAGTGGGAAGGAGTTGATGAGTGAGAATAACAAAAGAGTTGAGAGTGAACAAAGAGAGAAAAAGAAAGAAAATGAGGAGGAAATAGTGGAGGAAAATATTGATGGAGAAGTGGGGGAGTGGAGTGAGGAGGAAGAAGTTGAAAATAACGAAAAGAATGGTGAAGTTGAAAAGAAAAAAAGTGTGGAGATTGAGAAAAATAAAAGTGATGAGGTAATGGGGGAGGAAGTGAAAAAGCCTAGATGGAGGAGTTCTAGAGTTGCAAAGGGAAAGGAGGTAGTGAGCACTACTCCAATCCAAAACCTCCCTTATCCTCATGCCCCATCCAAAAGAGAGAATGAACGGCATTACGCCCGGTTCATGGATATTTTTAAACAACTACAAATAAACATTCCGTTTGCCGAAGCCTTGGAGCAAATGCCCAAGTATGCCAAGTTCATGAAGGACATACTTACAAAAAAGCGGAGGTATACGGAACCGGAGACCATCGTCCTTGACGCGAGCTGTAGTGCCATTATTCAAAGGACGCTTCCAAAAAAAGAGGTTGATCCGGGAAGAGTTACTTTGCTAGTTAAAATTGGTGATATCTATGTCGGGAAGGGACTAATTGACTTGGGGTCAAGCATTAATCTTATACCTTTGTCTATTATAAAGAGGCTTGGCAACATTGAAATTAAGTCCATCCGAATGACGTTGCAATTGGCGGATAAGTCGACAACCCATCCTCATGGCGTAGCCCAAGATGTTTTGGTTAAAGTCGACAAATTCTTTTTCCCGGTCGATTTTATTGTTATTGACATGGAAGAAGATGATGATGCTCCGCTCATCTTGGGCCGACCGTTCATGAAAACCGCGCGAATGATGATAGACGTTGATGACGGTTTAATGAAGGTGAGAGTCCAAAATGAGGAAGTAACATTCGATCTATTCGAAGCAATGAAGCATTCAAAAGATAGAAATGATAGCTTTCGCATCGATGTGATCGAAGAAGCAGTTTTGGAGGTTTCTAAGCATATTCACGAGATATCTCCTATGGAGTTAGCTCTTGACGACTCATTGGAGGTTTTCACCGTTGAAGAAGAGCAAGCTCTTGAGGAATGCTTAAAGGAACTTGATAGTTTAGACGAACTACAACCGTGGGAAGTTAAGGAAGAAGACTTGAAGAAGGAGGTTATTGATGAAAAAGCGCCTATTGAATTGAAAATACTACCTTCTACTTTGAAGTATGTATTCCTAGATGAGACCGAAGCAAAGCCGGTCATCATAAGCAACCTTTTGACAAATGATGAAGAAGCCCGCTTGATCCATGTGCTAAAAAAAAATCAAGAAGCCATGGGTTGGACTCTTTCCGATCTAAAAGGAATTAGCCCTTCCTATTGCATGCACAAGATCTTGATGGAAGAGGATTTTAAGCCGGTAGCTCAACCTCAACGCCGCTTAAATCCTACCATGAAGGAGGTTGTAAGAAAAGAAGTTATAAAGCTGTTGGATGCGGGAATGATTTACCCGATCTCGGATAGTCCATGGGTTAGTCCCGTGCATGTGGTTCCGAAGAAAGGTGGAATTACCGTGATCCGGAATGACAAGGATGAATTGATCCCTACTAAAGTTGCAACGGGGTGGCGAATGTGTATTGATTATAGGCGGTTGAATATCGCAACCCGAAAAGACCATTTTCCACTCCCGTTCATGGATCAAATGCTCGAAAGACTCTCGGGCCAACAATACTATTGTTTCTTGGATGGCTACTCCGGGTATAACCAAATTGCGGTTGACCCGGCCGATCATGAAAAGACGGCTTTCACTTGTCCGTTTGGAGTGTTCGCATATCGAAAAATTCCCTTTGGGTTGTGCAATGCACCAGCGACTTTCCAACGATGTGTGCAAGCCATTTTTGCCGACCTTATTGAGAAAACAATGGAAGTGTTCATGGATGACTTCTCGGTATTTGGTGGATCCTTTAGTCTATGCTTGGCAAACTTGAAAACGGTGCTTGAAAGATGTGTGAAGACCAATCTGGTACTTAATTGGGAGAAGTGTCACTTCATGGTGACCGAGGGGATCGTGCTTGGCCATAAAGTCTCTTCAAGGGGGCTTGAAGTGGATCGAGCTAAGGTTGAAGTGATTGAAAAGTTACCTCCTCCGGTGAATGTGAAGGGAATCCGAAGCTTTTTGGGGCACGCCGGGTTCTATCGGCGCTTTATCAAGGACTTCTCAAAGGTGGCTAAGCCTTTGAGCAATTTGCTAGCCAAGGACCAGGTATTTCTCTTAACCGATGAATGTTTGCAAGCTTTTGAAACTTTAAAAGAAAAACTGGTTACCGCTCCGATTATAGTCGCTCCAAATTGGAATTCAAATTTTGAACTAATGTGCGATGCAAGCGACTATGCAATTGGAGCGGTACTTGGCCAAAGAAAAGAGAAAAATTTTCATGCAATACATTATGCAAGTAAAGTTCTTAACGAGGCTCAAATAAACCATGCCACCACGGAGAAAGAACTACTTGCAAAAGTGTACGCGCTTGAAAAGTTTAGATCTTATCTTATAGGGTCTAAAGTCGTAGTGTATACCGACCACACGGCGATTAAATATTTGCTCACCAAACCGGATTCGAAGCAAAGGCTCATCCGTTGGATCCTCTTGTTGCAAGAATTTGATGTTGAAATCAAAGACAAGAAAGGATCGGAAAATTTGGTGGCGGATCATTTATCCCGCTTGGTGAATGTGGAGGTTACCGCGTCGGAGAAGGAAATCCGGGAAGAATTTCCTGATGAAAAACTGTTCAAAGTTCAAGTTAGGCCGTGGTTTGCAGATTTTGCGAACCACAAGGCTAGTGGTTTTGTGCCTCCCGACCTAACTTCGAACCAAAAAAGGAAGTTTCTTTCGGATGCCAAGTATTACGTATGGGATGACCCGTACTTGTTTAAGTTGGGTAGTGATAACCTTTTAAGGAGATGCGTTACTGGCGATGAAGCGCAGAGCATCCTTTGGCATTGTCACAACTCGCCTTACGGCGGACACTATAATGGGGTGAGAACGGCCACTAAAATCCTTCAATCGGGATTTTATTGGCCCACTATTTTCAAAGACGCACATACCCATGCGCAAAGTTGTGATAGTTGCCAAAGAAGCGGTGGGATTGGTAAGAGAGACGAGATGCCTCTCCAAAACATCCAAGAGGTCGAAGTATTTGATTGTTGGGGCATTGATTTTTTAGGACCATTCCCACCCTCTTATGGGAACGAGTATATGCTTGTCGCAGTTGATTACGTTTCTAAGTGGGTTGAGGCGATTGCCTCACCTCGGGCGGATGCGAAAACGGTGATAATTTTTTTGAAGAAAAACATATTTTCCCGTTTCGGAACCCCCCGAGTGTTGATAAGTGACGGAGGGTCACACTTTTGTAATGCACCGTTGGAAAGCATTTTAAAACATTACGGTGTATCACACAGAGTGGCAACTCCGTATCACCCACAGGCAAATGGGCAAGATGAGGTCTCTAATCGTGAGATTAAGAGAATCCTCGAAAAAACTGTGTCAAATTCGAAAAAAGAGTGGTCCCAAAAATTGGATGAAGCGTTATGGGCATACCGTACCGCCTTCAAAGCTCCAATTGGCCTAACTCCATTTCAATTGGTTTTTGGTAAAACTTGCCATTTGCCGGTTGAATTGGAGCACAAAGCCTTGTGGGCTCTGAAATTTTTAAATTTTGAAAATGATTTGGCCGGAGTGAAAAGGAAGGTGCAACTACTTGAGTTGGAAGAGATGCGCAATGCCGCATACCACTCAAGCTGGTTGTACAAAGAGAAGGTAAAGAAATACCATGACAAAAAGCTCCGAAAGAAAGAATTTGTGCCCGGACAATTGGTCCTTTTGTTCAATTCCAGGTTGAAGTTATTCCTTGGAAAGTTGAAATCAAAATGGTCCGGGCCATTTCGGGTCAAAGAAGTTAAGGACTACGGAGCTATTGTCATTGAGGACCTGGAAAAGAAGGACAGTTGGACCGTTAATGGCCAACGTTTGAAGGTTTATCTTGGCGGTCATGTGGATCGCGAGAGCCATGCTATTCCGTTGGATGCTCCTCTGTGAGCATCACACCGTCGAGCTTAGCCGACGTTAAATAAGCGCTTGTTGGGAGGCACCCCAACATTGTAAGTATTTACTGTTTTCCTGTTCTGTTGTATTGGGTGTCCAATTGTTATAACCATGCTGAATGTACCTGGAATGCTGCCTTTGAAAAGGCAAATGCTGTCATGCTCGCTTGATGCTCGCTAGGCGAAGCAGTAGCGAGCTGATTCGCTAGCTGCTCGCTAGGCGAGGCAGCAGCGAGCGCTGCGTGACAACACTTATTTAAAATCTCAGCAGGCCTCTCATTTGGGGCCCAAAAACAATTTTCTGTTTGACAACTCTGCTGAGGCATTTGCACGAACACTCACCTCACTCTCTCATTTTCATCTCTCTCACAAACCCTCAAACCCTAAATTGGAGGATTGTGAACCTCACTGCATTTCATATCCCATCACTCTAATTTGCTAAGGTTTGCCCTATACCATTTCTTTATGTTTAAGCTTTGTTTATTTCTGATTTGAATGTCATTTAGGATGAAGTTGTTGGTATGGGAAACTTTAGGTTTGCATGTGGGGATTTTAGGTTTTTCAATTGAGAATTTTAGGTTTTGCATGTGAGTTTGTAATTACCAATAGCATAGAACGTTTCTTTTCTTGATATATCATTAGGTTCTGAAATTGAAACCATTAGAATGTGGGTTTTGGGAAAACTTTACTGAAAAACCTGTAGAACCCAAAAACCCGTAAGGTTCGCTAGCAGCTCGCTAGGCGAACCAGAGGCGAGCATTCGCTGCCACTTCGCTAGGCGAAGCAGCAGCGAGCATGACAGTACTGTGAATTCTGGTTTTGCTGTCTAATCTGTTTTGTGTGTGTTGCTTCCTCTTTTATTTTGCAGATGGAATCTAGATCCGGCGCTTCAAAGAAGAGAAAGGGCGGGAGCACTTCCCGTCCCGTGCCAATCCAGTTTGATACCGACAAATTTGTCGGGCCGAAGCAGGCCGCAAGGTACATTGCTTTGGAGAAGCGGAAAATTCTACCGGAGAAGAGATTCATCATCAACCCTGAAGGCACAAACAGAACATTCACCGGGTTGATTGACACGAAGAAGTGGGATCGGTTGATTAATCCCCTGGAGCATTATGATATAGCAACGGTGCGTGAGTTCTATGCGAACGCACTTCCTGATGATGACGAGCCATTTACTTGGACATCTAGAGTGGCCGGTCGTCCAGTTGCTTTTGATCGGGATGCTATTAACCGCGTCCTTGGTGAACCGCTCCAACTGGGAGCCGAGGAGCGAGACACCTACCACACAGACTTGCGGCTTCACCGGGATATTGATGCGATCTCTGCTACCCTGCTGTTAAGAGGGAAATCACTTGAGCTGAACCCATCTGGGGTTCCTATGAGATATCACAGGGAGGACATGACTCCCTTGGCTCAACTGATCCTGCTATTGGTTCTGACAAACATCCAACCCAAGTCCCACACTTTTACAGTGCCGATCCCAGTGGCACACTTGGTACACTCTATCCTCACTAACGTCCAGATCGATGTGGCGAGGATTATCGCTTATGAGCTTAAGTCCGTGATTGAAAGCGGGCTAAAGTCGGGGGCTCGTGTGAATTGTCCCCTGGCTTTCTCCTGCCTAATCATGAGTTTGTGCATACAAGCGAGGGTGCGGCTACCTTCCAGGGGTCAAGTTAGGATCCCGCCACCCATCGATGACCGTTATGTGGCCAAGTATTGCAGGGCGAAGAATGTTAGAGGTAGTGCAGCTGCAGAGGGTACCCGGGCTTCTGATGGTCCTGGTACTTCTACTCCCGGACCCGATCCTTACCTGCAGGCTGTCTGCAATTACAATTGGGACTGGATGGCGGCTACTCAGCGTGCCATGCTCGACATGCATGATTCTATGCAGCGGTTACAGCTGCAGGGAAGTGACCCCACCGGTGGTCACTCATTGATAACGCTTGAGCAGTTTGTGCTTAACGCTAACTGGCCTGTGGACAGGCCTGTGTTTGGTGAGGGGGCGGGTGCTGGTGCGTCTTCTGGTGGTGCTGCTGATGGTGATGATGATGATGATGAGGCTACCGGTTCTGAGGCCGGTAGTGAGGAGGGTTCTGAGTCCTTAGAGGGCTAAGTTTTTATTTTTTTTATGTTATGTTTTATTTTGATTGTATTTCCAGAATTCTGTATTTTGATTTTTGGCTTTGTACTTTTGGGGTGTTTTGTCCCCCACGAACAAATTTAAATTTTGAAGTTTATATTATTATTTCTGTTTTAAATTTTGTTTGTTTTAATAAATTTTTGGTTGGTTGAGTGGCAAACCTTCTAGATTGGTTGCTCCTCAAAGAAGTATCCAATGAAGGTGCATCCGAGCTTGGATGGCAATGATAAGAATAAACAAGTGAATAAGGCTAAGGTACATGGTTACCTCCGGCTAGAATTTTAGAATGCACTTAGAACTTTACTCTTTTTTTGTAATTGAGTATTGTCTTTTTGCAACATAATTGAATGAATGTTTCATCTAGGACTTAAAACCACAAATTGTGAGTAAACCTCCATTGTACACTTAAATGCTGGATTCTAATAAGTTTTGTTGATTCATTTGATTCATGCTTTGTCTTTTATTATTGTGAATATGTGGAAGCAATTAGAAATGATCAAGGCACTTGTTTTCTATCGAGCGCAACCAGTTCCAAATATAACTTACCTGTGAGCAGAGAGAGTATTCGTTAACCCCTTTGAGCTTAAACAGTTGAATCTTAGTTTGAAATAAAGCGAGATTTCAAAAATCTTTTTTTTACAACCCGGAAAATCTTGATTATTTTTCTTTTGCCGTAAAAAGTTAAGAGCATTCACTTAGGGTGAGTAAGAAATCAGTTGGGGAGAACGAAAATGAGAATTGGTAAGTACCACAACTTTTGAAAAACCGAGCAAGCATAAAAAAAATATATATATAGAAAATATATAAAAGAAACATATGTTTTGTAAATATGATGTGAAAGAAAAGAACAAAAATAGAAAGAATGAAAATTAATGCTTGCTTGGAAGAAAAATAGTGAAAAACAAAAATTGAGTTGTGAAATAAGAGTTGTGAAGGTTTCAAATGAGAAATAAATGGAACGAAGTTGAGATGTGTAAATAATGTACAGTGAATGTCTCTTTTGCATCGGCAATCTCGTTTTCAATGGCTTAAGAAATGACCCTTGTTTGTTAACCTAACCAAGCTTCAACCGAAAAGCCCTTAGTGATCTTCGTGCTTCCACATTACCATTTATAATTGTTAGACATTGTATGAATCAAATTGATTTCTTCATTATTTGTTAGAGAGTGAGATTATTCCCGCGGTTGCAAACGCGTAAATTCTTCAATCCTTATTCGAAGAGGAGAGATAGGGCGATTCATTCAAAATAATATTGTTGTAGATAGATACATATTTCGCATTACTATTAAGTTTTAGTTCTTGTGTATTATTTTATTCGAACCGTTGGAAACTTGTATCTGCTGATTCGCTTGTGTTTGAGCCGTTTTATCCGACTTCGGAGAAACCTTTTTCTTAAAGCAAATCCTCTTGTCCTTCAAGGGGCATACTTTGCTTGAGGACAAGCAAGAATCTAGTTGGGGAGAATTGTTAGATGCCCAAAAGTGCTTATTTGAGCTATCAAATGTGGGCATCTTTCACTCCATTTCCTTGCTAAAATGTCGAAACCACCTTTGTTTCAGATGAAATGCAATACAATGATAATTTATCTTGGTACCTTTGATTTGTGTGTTATTATGCAGGAAGTAGGCATGAAATAATAGAAAATGAAGACACAAGAAATGTGGCAAAGGAATCAAATAAAACAAGCATTCATCAGCTTCCTCGCTAGGCGAGGGCTGTGGCGAAGGACTCGCTAGGCGAGCGTCCAGCGAAAAGCTCCAGTATTTAACAGAGGCAAACATCACCACACTCGCTAGGCGAGCTTCCAGCGAGGAGTGTGGCGAACACGTCCAGACTTGGTGAAAAGCACAGCCAACACTCACTCGCTAGGCGAGCCATTAGCGAGCTCCCAGCGAGCATTCCAGTAGCAAAACCTCTCAAGCTCGCAGGAGCGATGGTTGGAGCGTGCCCTTCGCTAGGCGAAGGTTTTGTTCGCTCAGCGAACATGACAGTCTGGGAAAGGCTGTTTCTCTGGGCGCAGGTGCCTCAGGTGCCTCAATTAGGGGCTCGCTAGGCGAGCCATTCTGCTCGCCTAGCGAGCATGACAGCCCAGTAACAGCTCTATAAGTAGCAAGTGCCACTTTTTGGAGCCATACCTTATTTTTCCATACTTTTGTACTTTTTCTAGATTTTTTACAGCATTGTTCCAAGGATCTTTTGTGACCTAAAAACCATTTCTCTTCATCTCTTAACCATCTTTCACAAAAAGAAGGTGGATTCCCATCCAATCTCGATTATTCGACTCGGATGTTGATCAACCTTCTTCCGAAACTTGTTGACCAAGCTACCATGAAAATGAGTAGCTAAGTCCTTCATTTTGTCAAGGTTAGATGTAGATGATCATTAGCTTTGTGTGTAAATGTAAGGATCTTCATTTGTAAACTCTTTAATGGTGAATATATGGTGAAAACTTTGTTCTTATTGAAAACTCTTTGTGTTGGTTTATGATCGAGAGATGTTTACCAACTCTTAACCTAGGTTTTCATCCAATCTTGTTTGTTAGCTAGAGATAGTAATGAATGATTTTGTTCACCATAAGGTTGAACCAAAAAGTTGTCATTTTGATAGATTGTGTTAGAGATAAACAATGGATCAAAATGGGAAAACTCACAATGTGTGTTAGAGATAAACACATTGGGAGGACTTTGTGAAATAATTTATCATCTAAAGGAGTTTATAAGTTTTGTTGATCGAACATATACATGCAAAGTGATCGTCGAACCCTAACTTTGGCAATATTTCTCAAATATTCAAACCAAAACTTTTACCGCATTTTATTATACTTTTATGCAAGATACCGTGACAAATACCAAAACCCCATTGTTACCTTAAGCTAAGAACTAATACAACTGTCGAAAGGCGGTGATATCTCACAATCCCTGTGGATACGATAACAAAAACCCGACACTTAAAAATTACATTCAACATATTATCAAGCATGAAGAATTAGGTAAAGATTTTTTAGCAATAATGATAATTATAGTTTTACCATTACTAGTCTTAGCTTGGTTTATTGATAGAGGTTTTTAAATGAAACATGGTCATGGTTTTTGTAATCGTTGTTATTGAATAAATTGATATGCTTTTGTTTATACACTAAATATTTATTATCTTTGCCAAAACTCTAGATATAATTATAACTAACGTTAAGCATTAATTCAACATATTAAACATAACATTGCATGTGAGAGAATTGACAAAATCCTTATCGGTGAATCATTCATTGGGATATAAATATACACATTTATTATGTTCTTTATGTCTTGTGGATGATTGAACCTAATAACTTATCCTTTTCAGGAAGTTATGGTTCAGAACGCCAGAAACATGAGGCGTGGTAGGAGTGTTGGTAGAGGCGCTAGTAGAGGTGTAGGTAGGAATGTGAGTGGTGAAGCTACTCCCGAAGGGGTAGCTAACATCCCTATGGGACGAGAAGATCATTCCCAAACTGGAACGAACTATCAAGCTGACACTCGAGATGTTCGCGAACTTGCTGCGGTTGTGTTAGTTCAAACACAACAAAATGCTCAAATCCTGCAAATCACTCGTGATCATCAACTTTTTCAGCAACAACAAAGAGAAATTGTGCATGAAGATACAAGATTGAACTCGTTTCTGAAAGGTAAACCACTACAGTTTTGTGGTGACTTTAATCCGGAGGGTGCTGAGAAATGGTTGCAAGAGATAAAGAATATATTTTCTTTCACTCACTGTAGAGAGAATAGAAGAGTCGGTTATGCAACATTCATGCTGACAGGCGACGCTGAAGCCTGGTGGAGAGGAAAACATAGATTATTGGAAGAGGAAGGAAGAGAGATCAACTGGATCATGTTCAAAGAAGATTTTTTGGGGAAGTATTTTCCAAAGCTATGTAGGAAAGAGAAGGAGAGAGAATTCCAGAACCCGTGTCAAGGTATGATGACGGTGGAAGAGTATACTAGGAAGTTTGAATCCTTGCTAAAGTATTCTGAATTTTACCGCTTGCATCCAAGGGAAGAATGGATGTGTGAAAAGTATCAAGATGGATTGAAATATGATATCTAGAGGGCGGTTCTACCTCTGCATATTATGCGCTTTGGTGAGCTGATAGAAAGATGTTTGGAGTTGGAAGGAATTGACAATAGGAAGAATCAATATGGATCAGGAGTACCAACCCGAAACAACAATCACAAGGGCCATTTTAACCGAGGCCATGGAGGAAGGACCCAACAAGGGGGTAGGCCATATCAAAGGCCTACACCATATCATAACCAGGATTCTAGGAGGTTAATGTTCAAGTGTTACAGCTGTGGAGGGGCACATCTTAACAAAGATTATCCAAATATAAATATTGGAGCTTGTTTTCATTGTGGTCAGAAGGGCCATTTTCTCAAAGATTGTCCCCAAGGACAAAATCAACCAACAAGCCAGAAGAGCGTCCTAATAAACAATAACAATGTAGGGAGAGCAAGGAACGGAGGCCCAAATGTTGGTCAAGGACCTCATAATCAGAATAAGCCAACCACAGGAAAAGTATTTGCAATTAGAGGAGCTGACATCTCAAAGTCAGATGGGTTAATCCAAGGTATGTGTCTAATTGGAGATAAGTTGGTATCAGTATTATACGATTCAGGAGCTACACATTCATTTATATCTACATCTTGTACGGAAATTTTGGGATTTGAAATTGTTGATCTCAACTATAAGTTGACCATTATAACTCCCTCAGGAGAAAGAATGGTAACTTGTTCAGTCTGTGCAGTCTGCCCTGTTATTTTAGAAAATAGAAGATTCTTAGTAGATCTTGTAGTACTCCCGCTAAAAGACCAAGATGTCATCTTAGGAATGGATTGGTTATCAGCCAACAATGTAAACTTGGGGTGCAAGAAGAAAATTTTAACATTTGGAGAAGATAGTGGAGAAGTCATAAAGGTGGAAACTCTCACCCAAAAATTTATGATGTTATTCTCTATGCCAGAAGGAGAAACCCCTGGTGTGTAAAATCTTCCAGTGGTCTGTGGATTCCCGGAAGTTTTTCCAGAAGAGGTTCCAGGTTTACCACCGGTTAGGGAAGTGGAGTTTTCTATAGACTTGGTTCCAGGCACTGGACTAATTTCTATATCTCCTTATCGAATGTCACCCTCAGAGATGGCTGAGTTAAAGAAACAGTTAGACGAGATGTTAGAGAAGGAATTTATTAGACCGAGTGTATCGCCATGGGAAGCTCCAGTCTTGTTTGTTAAGAAGAAGGATGGTTCTTCTAGACTTTGTGTAGATTACAAACAACTTAATAAAGCTACTATAAAAAACAAGTATCCTTTGCCTATAATAGAGGACTTGATGGACCAGTTAAACGGAGCATCGGTATTCTCGAAGATTGACTTGAAGTCTGGATATCATCAGATCAGGGTGAAGGAGGATGATATTCCAAAAACAGCTTTCAGATCCCGTTATGAACACTATGAGTACTTAGTAATGCCATTTGGTTTGACTAATGCTCCAGCAGTATTCATGGATTACATGAATAGGATCTTTAGGTCATACTTAGATCAATTTGTTGTAGTTTTCATCGATGACATTTTGATTTATTCCAAGAATGAGGTAGAGCATGAAGGACATTTGAGAATTGTACTACATATATTAAAGGACCGCCAATTGTACGCGAAATTCTCGAAATGTGAATTTTGGTTGAAGGAGGTGCAATTTCTTGGTCATGTTATCAGTAAAGAAGGTATTGTAGTAGACCCGAGTAAATTCGAAGTAGTAACAAAGTGGGAAAGTCCAAAGAATGTTGGTGAGATTCGAAGTTTTCTTGGACTAGCTGGATATTATCGGAGGTTCATCGAAGGATTCTCAAAGATCGCTTTGCCTATGACTCAGTTAATGAGGAAGGGTAAGAACTTTGAATGGACAAAAGAGTGTGAAGAAAGTTTTCAGAAGGTGAAGGAAAGATTGACTTCATCACCAATACTCATCTTACCAGATGCGTTAGGACGATTCGATGTGTATTGTGATGCGTCATACCAAGGTCTTGGTTGTGTGTTGATGCAAGAAAGGAAAGTGATAGCTTGTGCTACAAGACAGTTGAAGGTGCACGAGAGAAACTTTCCAACTAACGAATTAGAGTTAGCAGCAATTGTGTTTGCCTTAAAAATTTGGAGGCATTATCTTTATGGAATAAAGTTCACTGTGTTAAGTGATCACAAAAGCCTGAAGTATTTATTTGATCAGAAAGATCTAAACATGAGACAAAGGCGTTGGATGGAATTTTTAAAGGACTATGATTTTGAGTTACAATATCATCCAGGAAAGGCCAATGTTGTAGCAGACGCCTTGAGTCGAAAGACATTTCATGTATCTGCAATGATGTTGAAGGAAGAAGAGTTGATTAACCAAATCGTGGATTTAAACTTAGGAGTACATCACAGTGAAGGAAGTATGTTCATAGGCACTATTGTCGTGTCTAATGAATATCTAAAATGGATCAAAGATGAACAACAACTTGGTGACCAATTAATGAATATAAAGGAAACTATCAAAGATGGTCAAAATGGGGATTTTAACATAAGGAATGATGGAATCCTCAGGTTTGGAGAAAGGTTGTGTATACCTCAAAACCAGGATATTCGAAAGTTGATCTTGGAAGAAGGCCACAAAAGTAAGATGAGTTTTCATCCAGGAGCCACAAAGATTTATCAAGATTTGAAGAAAATGTTTTGGTGGTTTGGAATGAAGAAGGATATAGCACAGTATGTTCAAAGTTGTTTGATATGTCAGAAGGCAAAGATTGAACATCAAAGGCCAACTGGATTGTTATAACCTTTAGACATTCCGAAGTGGAAGTGGGATGGAATAGCTATGGATTTTGTAACTGCTTTGCCCAAAACTCAGAATAAGTATGATGCAATTTGGGTAATCATTGATAGGTTGACAAAGAGTGCACATTTCATTCCCATCAATCAAACATTTAGCTTAGAGAGACTAGCTCAGATATATGTAAAGGAAATTGTTAGATTACATGGGATACCTACAAGTATAGCTAGTGATAGAGATCCCAAATTCACATCAAAGTTTTGGCGTCAGTTGCATTTAGAGCTAGGAACCAAACTAAGGTTAAGTTCAGCTAATCATCCCCAAACAGATGGCCAATCAGAAAGTACAATTCAGTCGTTAGAAGATCTGCTAAGAGCTTGTACTCTTGAACACAAAGGAAGTTGGGATGAGTTTTTACCATTGATTGAGTTTACTTACAACAATAAATTTCACTCAAGTATTGGCATGGCTCCATATGAAGCATTGTATGGACGAAGGTGTCGAACGCCTTTATATTGGTATGAAGTTGGAGAAAATAAAATATTGGGTTCAGAATTTGTGCAACAAACAACAGAACAGGTTAAGCTTATTAGAGAAAAGATGAAAGTTGCACATGATCGTCAAAAGACTTATAGTGATAAAAGGAGAAGACCTTTGGAATTTGAGGCAGGAGATCACGTGTTCATTAGGGTAACTCCTAGAGCGGGAATTGCACGAGCAATCAAAACTAGAAAGTTAACACCAAGGTTTATCAGGCCTTTTCAAATTCTACGATGGATTAGACCTGTAGCATACCACATTGCTTTGCCGCCAAACCTGTCTAATCTTCATGACATATTCCATGTATCACAACTAAGGAAGTATTATCCTGACCCTTCATATGTCATTGAGCCTGAAAATGTGGAACTTTGAGATAACCTAGAATATGAGGCTTTACCTGTCAAAATTTTAGATCATCGAATTAAGGAACTTTGTGGAAAGCAGATACCATTGGTTAGAGTTGTATGGGATGATGTAACTGGTGATTCTACCTAGGAAAGAGAAGAGGACATGCGTCAAAAGTATTTGTAGCGGGGTATTCGTTACCTTTAGATTTATTGACTAAATTAAAAGTAAATTATACAATTCGAGTCGCCACCGCACTTCTATTTATCCAAAGGAAAGGTTAGAAAGAGAACAAAAACCAAGAAGTTTTATCAAATCAGTAAGGGGGTTGGTTATGCAATGGGAAGGTTTTAAGCACCCAAAACATCCTTAGTACTCTAAGGGAGCCCTTTTTGCAAAGTTGTATGATAGGTTGGTATTTGTGAAAATATTTGTGCAAACAAGATTGGGGAGATGAGAAAAGAATATACATTATTTACAATTTTGTTGTTTGAATGGATAAACTCATTGCCTACGTACCATCACAAAGGTAGGATCAAAACCTCGTTGTTCGGGGTAAAAAGTTGGTGAATTGATTTGTCAAAAGCCTTAAGGTCTTTTGTTATCAAAGGGAGAAAACTCAACCTAAACCAACAATCCATCATGTGAGGAGAGCTTCAACATACTAGTGAGGGATCCACCCTATAATAAGTATGGAAGACTTATAGTCCAATCACTAAGGATAAGGTGAGGTTTACATCAACCACTATGATAACTCAAACCTATGGCTAATGTTTATGAAAAACGTTTTAACAAGGGTGGCCATTGGAACCACAAAATAACTTGAGTGAGTTGTATTTAAAAGTTAGAAGTATTCACAAAAGGAAGTCAAAGTTGACTTAAGATTCATTCAAAATAAGTATTAATGAAAAGAGTTTGAAAAATCAAAGGCATATGGCCTAGGTGTCTAGTTTTGAAAACAATGTCAATGTTTGCACAAAATGAGTTTGGCTTGGGTTAGAGTGGAGAGAAGAAGAGAAAGGCTAGTCCTAAACATGCAAAGATGAGAGAAGAGAATAAAACCCTTGGAGTTACTTTCTTGAGATCATAAAGATGATCCAAGATGCTCCTTTCCTTTGGACTTAGCAATTAACTCAAGCAATCAAACAAATATTCAATCAAGCTCCTAGGATCTTCATTTAGCATGTCTCTTAACTTGGATGCTCATGACCATGGTCCTTCTAACTATCTCAAATTTGGAATCCCTATCACATAAGAACAAACAATCAAAAAGTTCACGATGCAATAGTATAAATGGACAAAGAGAGAGTTTAGATTAGGGGTCCTTTCAAGTCAACATCAAGATGTAAGCATTCTAAAGGCATGAGGCCTAGTTGCTCTTCAACAATTTTAGCATTCTAAAGGCATGAGGCCTAGTTGCTCTTGAACTCCATTAAGCATAGGTGAGGTCCTAATTCTAAGTCCTTTCTCCTTTTTTCATTGGGTTCACACAAACAAAGACAAAACAAGCACAAGGCAATAGTATATTTACACAATAATGTGCTCAAGTGAGCAAAAGGCAAATGGCATAAACATAAACATGAGCTCAAATGAGCAAAGGGAAAAGACAATATGAATAAATGAGCAAGAAATTAAATTGCATTAAAGTAAATTGCAAGAAGTAAATGCTTGAATTAAAAGTTAGTAATTAGTAGTTAGTGTTAGTGTGCCATAAGGCAATTTAGCGCTATGTTAAGCAATCGTAAGTGGACTAATGTAGTAGTCACACCTATCTGAGGCTGGTCAATACAACTATAGGCAAATAAACACAAGTTAGAGACCATGACTAGTAAGCCAAGCTCCTACAACTTGCCATGCCAAAAGAAAAGAAGAATGACCTTGTATGGATTTCAGGTTCTTTGCTTGACCAAGAAGCAACCTATCTTGGACACAAAGCAATTCACTTGATCTTTGATCAAGTTGAATTTGATTTGGATCAAAGAAGGTTAAGCCCCTCATATGTCAAGGCTAACCACAAATCATTAACTCATTGGTCAAAAGAAAAAGAAGAAGATGAGAGATGAAGATGAAATCTACAAAATGAAAATTCAAATGACAAATCTAAAACAAATTGATCAAATGTGAGTGGAATCAACATCAATCAATGGTAAACAGAAGTCAAATGAAGATTAGAAGTCAAGAAAGGTCAAACATATTTTTGGTATTTTTTTTGGAATTAAAATAATACATAAAATAAAATGAACAAATCATGGTCAAACTTCAAATCCAATTCAAATCAACTTGGATAAGTCCAATTGGATCATCATAAGTCTAACATGGTCAAACTAGGTTTGACAAATTTTCTTAACATTTTTTTGAAAACAGAAACTATTTTAAAAAAATTAAAAATGAAGAAAAATAACACAAATAGACTAAAATCTCAAATAAATCTCAAATCAATTAAGAAATTGATGAGAATATTTTTCATAGACTTGTCATCATCCATATGTATTAAGAAAATATTTTTGGCATTTTTGAATATCAAAAAGTATTTAAAATGAATTAAAAACAATCAAAAACAAAATAATTCACAAAAAATATTAAATGGAATCACAAAAATAATTAAAAATCATATTATGAAACTAGAATTTAAGAGAAATTTTTTGCAATTGGTCCTATATTTTTGTGATTTCAAATAAAAGAGTTATGAATTTTTGAAAATAAATTGATTTAAAGAAAATAAAACAAAAATTATAAAAAGAGAAAAAATCTGGAGCGTATGATCCAACCTCATTAATTGACGTGGACCATCAAGTGGCTCAGATATGTGCGCTCATCATGTACCTTAGTCAAACGCGTGGTATCATGAATTAAATGAAGTCAAACAAAAGCATGGCCAGGATTAGATCGTGAGAGCCTCATCCAAGGGTTCAGGATCAACCACGTGGGGACGGTGGTGGAAACCACCGTCTTCTCCAGTGAGTTAACTAAATTCGACCACCAGTTGCAGGTTTTGCAACCTCAACCAAACAAAACGTGCCTTATACCAAATTAAAGTTGGGGTGATGTACATCACCCCTATAACCTTGGATTGTTCTCTAGATCTCTATGGAAGGAGAAACCTGAGATGGAACATCCAGGTACTTCATTTGCAGTGCATCAATTCATGAAATTAAAGCGACCATTGGCTTGCCTCTCACACGAGGACTTCAGAAAACCAAGCAAACTCAAGCAAAGCACAATATATAGTTAGATTCGAAACAAAACAGTTGAGATGTAAACCTTTGAAGTGCAACTTTGATGAGCACGATCCAACCAATCTCTTGCTTGCAGCTTGATCTTGAGGTATGGTATGAGTGCAAGACTTAGGAATTAGTATTGAAGATCAACTGATGTTGTTGAAAATCAAACTTGAAAAGTGAAATGAAAATGCAAAATTCCTTTGGTGTGAGGTTGGGATTCAATTCCAGCAGAGTTTTTGGTGTGAGGTTGGGAATTAGTATTGTAGCAAGCATCCTATTTATAGATGAAATGCAAAGCAAGCAAAGCAAAAGCTCGTGTGCATGATCATTGGGTCCTCCATGCATAGGCCTGTACAGGCGCATGTGAGGCCCAAAACCAATTGGAAATGAATTCCGAGCTTAAACCAAGTTGAATTGGACGTGTGATTTGAATGGCATTTGCTTGTGCATGAAGGTTTCATGTGAATTCCATTTTTGGGCCTAAATGTTCCCTTCTTCGAAAGTCATACATAACAAATCCAAACATAGGCATGTGAGTAACGGTTCAAAAGGTATTGACATAAGGAACAAAAGCTATGTTGAACAAAAATCTATTTGGAGTTTGGAAACTTATGAAAACTGGCCATGAAGTTTGATGTACAAAACATGTCTTTGAAAAATTTGCCAAAAGTGACCAACTTCAAGCCCTTCTGTTTCAATGATGCAAGCCTCAAATGGAAAAACCTCCAACCTCAAAGTTGTAGATCGTTTAAATACAATCAATTTTGACTTAACGTTTGCATCATTTGGATTTTTAATGAGAAAGTTATGGGCACTTGAAGTTGGACTTTTTCAAGATTCAATGGCTTTGGCCCAAAGTTACCTATAATGTTTTGTATTATCACATGTGTTTCTTTCAGGATTATGAAATTTTGTCCAACATAACAATTGAATTAGAAATCTAAAAATTTCCAATTAAATTGGTCTCACCTCAAAATCATAAAAAATGAGTGAGTTAGGTCCTTGGGAAGTTGACCCAAGTCAAAATGACCTATAATGTATTGAAATGAATGATGACCTTCCAAGTTTCAAATGGATTTTTTACAAACATGAAAGTTGTTCATATAGTTCTTAAGAACATTGTTTCTCTTGGGGTTATCTTCATTTGACAAACACATCAAAAGTTAGGTATCAGTGGATTTCAAAATAGTCAGATGACTTGACTGGTCAACTTCCCAAGTCCAAACTTCAAATCTTGATGAATGAATGATTGAGGATACTCACATAGGCTCATATATGCATAAAATAATGAATGAAATAACTTACCTTGATTTAATTTGATCATAGGTTGAGGTTGCTTCATGAGCAAGGCACAGTCAATGCATAGATGAATTAGGGTTTCCTTGGGAAACAATCCTCAAGCCCTTTGGTTTATCTTGATCAAATTGGCAAATTGAGACAATTGGGAGAATTATATGATGATTGAGAGCTTTGGGAACCATTGTCATGCTTGCTTTCATCTTCCTTTGGCCATTTCAATGATCATAGGAGCCTTCTAGGAGCCTTGGATCTCATGATTGCTTAAGCTTCAATGATCATAGGAGCCTTCTAGGAGCCTTGGATCCTTGTGCTACTAATCTTGCTTTGTTTTTAGTAACCACCCCTTGTTCATCATATTTATTCTTATACACCCACTTTGTACCTATGACATTTATTCCTTCAGGTCTAGGAACCAGTTCCCATACTTCATTCCTCTTGAATTGACCTAACTCCTCCTGCATGGCATTGATCAAGAACTCATCAGTCAAGGCTTCCTTGATCTAGTTGTGACCCCTTTATTTGGGTCTCCTATAATGAGATCTTTGGGATGATCCTTCTGAATCCTGATGGAGGGTCCCTTGTTGATTTTGTCATCTTCAGGTTCAGCTTGAGGAGGTTCACTCTCATTTTTTTGTCTAAGAAATTAGCTGGGGGATCATTTGGAGATGTCTCAACATCGTCTGTGACATCAGTCTGTTGATCATCAACCACAACATACACATACTTCTTCCCACCAAGGCTTTCCACCTGCATGGGTCCCATCAAATCCATATGGAGGAGTTCCAATACTTTGGAAGTGGTGTCATGTCTGAGCTTCGGGTATGACATCCTTGTCTGTTTTCCAAGATGACATTCCCCACATACTTTTCCTTCAACAACTTTCAGGTTGGGAATTCCTCTAACAACTTCAATAGATATAATCCTCTTCATACCTTTAAGATGAAGATGGCCCAATCTTCGATGCCATGTCTTCACTTCTTCTTCTTTGGCTGAAGTACACATTGAAGAATAACCAGTCTCTTGAGAGTCCACATGTAGCAGTTGTCTTTAGACCTGACTCCTTTCATGATCACTTCATTTTCATTATTAGTAATCAGACAGTCAGTTTTGGTGAAGTTTACAGTTAGACCTTGGTCACATAGTTGACTGATGCTTATTAGGTTTGTAGTCAGTCCTTTAACAAGTAGAATATTGTCAAGATTAGGAACTCTAGGGCAGTTGAGCTTACCAATTCCCTTAATTTCACCCTTTTCTCCATCACCAAAGGTTACATAACTGGTGGCATGAGGATGAAGGTCAGTTAGCAGGTTTTTGTTTCCAGTCATGTGTCTGGAGCACCCACTGTCAAAATACGAATCTTCTTTGGCTGAAACTCTGAAGGAAGTGTGAGCTATCAGACTTGTAACATCAGTCCTAGGAACCCATTGTTTTTTGTTGACAGGTGTGTGATGTTTGGGTTTAGGTTGATGATGAAAGGGACTAGGATAACCATACAACTTATGGCAGAATGGTTTTATGTGGCCAAATTTTTCACAGTAGTGACATCTCCATCTTTGATTTTTCCCTTTCTGCTGTCTTCCTTTATGATGTTATGACATATGTTGTGACATCTCTGGTTTGCTCCCAGTGTGACTGCACTTGGGTTTGAGCTTTGATTTGCTACCAGTGTGGCTGCACTCAGGTTTAGATTCATTGAACCCAATGCCAGACTTGTCTCCTGATATTTGTCCCATCTGGAGAATTTTGTCTAAGGTGTCAGATCAGATGTTCAACATTCTTACATACTTGGTCATCTCATCTACTTTAGAATTCAAGAATACTGCTCCAGTCTTCAACTTGGAGATGGTTTCCAAATGTTCTGCCTTCTCATTCTCTAGTTGTGCTATCACTTTCTTCTGGCTTTCAACTTGTTGACACACTTCTGCACTTCTGTGACACAACTCTCTATAGGTAGTGGCCAACTCTTCAAAGGTTACTTCATCATCACTTGAATCTTCATCACAACCCCATCTTCCAGTCAAGGTAGACACAAGATTTGCAGACTCTTCTGTTTCACTTTCATCAGACCAAGTGGCAGCGAGACTCCTCTTCTGTTTCTTGAGGTAGGTCCCATATTGAGTTCTAATGTGTCCATATCCATCACATTCATGGCACTGAACTCCTTTTCCTTCTTTGGGCTTTTCATCTGACCTTGTTCTTCTTCCAGCATTGTTGGATTTACTGATGTCAGATGCAATGTTCTTGACATTAGCCTTAGATCTTACATCCATATTTTTCATAAGTCTGTTGAACTGTCTTCCCAACATTGCAACATCATTTTCCAGATCTTCATCAATATCTTGACCACTTTCCTCCTCTTCCTCCTAAGTGTTTGACATAAAGGCTATGCTTTTGCCTTTCTTTTCAGATCCATCACACATTCCCATCTCAAATGTTTGAAGGGATCCAATTAGCTCATCAACTCTCATATTGGAAATGTCTTGAGACTCTTCTATGGCTGTCACTTTCATGGAAAATCTCTTAGGGAGTGACCTGAGTATTTTCCTCACTAATTTTTCATCTGACATCTTCTCACCCAGGGCTCCTGAGGCATTAGCAATTTCAAGGATATTCATATGAAATTCATTAATATTTTCATCTTCTTTCATCCTTAAATTTTCAAACTTGGTAGTGAGCAGCTGCAGTCTAGACATCTTCACTCTAGAGGTGCCTTCATGAGTGGTTTTGAGAATGTCCCAAGCATCTTTAGCCACTTCACAGTTGTTTACCAATCTGAAGATATTTTATTCTACTCCATTGAATATAGCATTCAATGATTTAGAGTTCCCAAGGGCTAAGTCATCCTCCTCCTTGGTCCATTGTTCTTCACCCTTCTTATTAGTAGTAGCTTCTCCATCCTTGGTAACAACTGGATATTCCCAGCCTGTTAACACAGCCTTCCAAGCCTTATTATCCAGAGATTTTAGGAAAGCTACCATTCGAGGTTTCTAGTAGTCATAGTTGGATCCATCCAAAATAGGTGGTTTGTGAACAGATCCTCCATCTCTCTCCATAGTACCAGAAAGTATCGTCCCTAGATCTCACCCAGAACCAGAGCAGGATGCCTGCTCTGATACCAATTGAAATTCTGGTATCAGATACGAGATGTCGAAGGTAATGTCATGACACTAATATCTGAAGAATACAAATAGGATAAAAGATAAAGAACAATAATGCAGGAGACACAAGCAATTATTAACCCAGTTCGGTGCAACTCACCTACGCCCGAGGGATACCAAGCCAGGAAGGAAATCCACCAAATAGAATCAGTTCAAAGACTCTCAGTAAACAACACAAGTTATAGTCTTTTTCACCTAATCTCTACCCGTGTGACTTATACCTAAGAACTCTTAGATATGAGATCCCACTCACTCCCCCTCAATCACACCAGTGATATAAACAAGAATTACAACGAAAAGAAGACACTCTTCAAGGACACACACTTGATCTTACTTAACAACTTCAATCAAGTAGACACACACTCATGCTTAAAAGCTTTGAGTGACAAATTACAACTCAAAAATCAGACCAATTCAATCATCTATGGATGAATTGAATGGCTTTCAATTCACACGACCACACAAGACTTAAACCCTTATTCTCTCTCAATATTTCGTTCCTTATTTCTTGTGTATCAAATCAGGTTTTCCATGTCCTTTTTATAAAAGCCTTTGGCTGGGCTTGGACATCATAAAACCCTAAAACTATTTTCCATTCAAATCTTCTCATGACAGCTGATTAGATCTCTTTGGAAAATAAGTAAATCTGGTTGTAATTAATGATTGAATGCGCGTGTAAATTATATCTTCAATCATACATAGATTTGCATTAAAAACGCAATCACATAATACAAAACATGAAGACTGAATGTTCTGTATACAGATGTCATGACATCAGGCCTGACATCCTGGAATAATCCTGCATAATCACATTTTAAACATCCAGCAGGTACATGATATCATATGTCAAGACAAAACATGTGACATCTTGTGAACACTATAGGTTTTACCAAAATTGTTGCCAACACAAGAACCAATACATACTCCTAAAACATACCACACTTAAAAGAAAATGCAAAAGGCGTGGACCTAATCTCATCCATACTTATGTTGATTTTGCAATCAACTAGCCTTAGGATATAGAGATATCATAGGTCCATGAAATGAATGAGAAGAGAATGGGATTGAGATGAAGAGGGAGGGGAAATTGAATCAACATAAATTGGTCAAAGGAGGATTTTTATCAAATTAAAATCATTCATTCATTTTGGGAGATGAAATTTACATTTCATCAATCCCCTAAATCCAATGATTTTAACTCAACAAAGTCAAATCAACCTTGACCAAGGCCCAAAAAACACAAGTCAAACTCAACAAGTCAATATCAAAATCTCAACACAATTTATTTTGCAATTAAATCATTAAAATCAATTAAAAAATGCATTAAATTAAATTATGGTTGGTCAAAATCCTAAAACCTCAGCAAAACACCAAATAAATGGCCATGAGATTTATCATAGGTCAAACCAGGTCAAAGGACCTTGGAGAAAAAATTTCATTAATTTTGGAAACTTAAATCTATTTTTAAGTAATTAAAAATATTCACAAAAACAATTAAATCATGAAAAATATTAATAATGATCCAAAAAATAATTTTAATTCTGAAAATGAAAGAGGAATTTATTTAAATTTTTTTGGTGAAACTCCCATATTTTTTGGATCAATATTAAAATTAATATGAATTAATGAAAATAAACCAAATAAAATGAAAATTAGAAAATAGCAAAAAACGCGGACCACTTGATCTCCCTCATTAATTGAGGTGGCAAATCAAGTGGCTGATAGCGTGCGTTCCACAATAGACTTTAGTCAATGCGGAATAGGAAAGATAATCGGAACCAACGCGTGAGATTAAAATGTTTTGCAAGGATCGTATGGTCTGAGACGTGCCAACACACGGTCGGAGCTGTAACTTCGGTCTTCTTCTCCGGTGGACCTCACCGGACTGGTCCAACTTCAACCATCATCAAAATAAAAAAAATGCTCAGGAGCTCGATTCCGGCCTCAATTTCTCCTAACTCCAAGTATATTGAAAGATACATGGAGTTGAAATTTGAGGATCATGATCTGAGTTGCTTTAATTTGACCTTAAAGAAACTCAATCTTGTTGTCTACATTGGTAGGACTTCAGACAACCAAAGATCAAGAAGAATTATGGATAATTGAGTGAGAATCGAAGAGATGAAAAATTCTGAAAATTACCTTCAATGCAGGTCTGTATGAACACAATCTTGCTTCCAATTGCTCTTGATCTTGCTCTGGACACTTAATGGAATAAAATTGAATCAACAAAAGGCACCAGACTCGTGGAGATTTGAATCTCAAAATAGTGGAGATTCAAACACAATTTCCAATAGAAATTCTCAAGGTTATCCTTTGAATGAGAGGGTTTGGAGCTAGGGATTCAAAGCTGGCGCGTGGGGTCCTTAATTCTGAGCATGAAGGGCTCTATTTATAGGCCAAATGATTGTTATTTGCACACTTGAAATTAAGTTCCAAAAATAGAAATGTACATTGCATGGATGCATGGGCATGTGATAGGCCCACGTAATCATCTCTTCAGGTCCAAAAATGAGTACAAACATTGCTGAAGTCACATTGGTAAACCATGTAATTGTGTATGAGGAATGCAAGTTCAATTATGCCAAATGGTGATCCAAGTTCAAGCCATGCGCAAGTCACTCATACTTTGTCCAAATGAGATGAAATTAGACTTTTTGGAAAGGTTAGGTCAAGAGGAATAACTTTAATGTTTAACAAATTTTAATTTGAAGCATGGATCATGATGAATTTTAAGGTGGAAGTTGGGAAAATCAAATATATCAAAAAAAAGTCTACATGTCAAGCCATATGTTCACTCATTCCACCTTGGATAACTTTTTATATGAGCTTCAAATGAGAAACTTTCCTTCATAAAAGTTGTAGATCTCTTAAAGTACTTCAAAATAGTCACAAATTTGACCTCATTTGGATTTAGCATGAAGGAGTTATGCATTTTTGAAGTTGAGGAAAATCACTTGTTCAATGGCATTGGTCCAAGATGACCTCTAATGTCTCTTTATATCACATGCATATAAAAGTTGAATTTGCTCTTCCTCCAAACATCAAAGTTGAAGTAGACATCTTGCATTTGATTGTGCAACTTGAATAGCTTTCATATCATAAACATTGTGCAAGTTATGGTCTCGGGAAGTTGACCTCCAAATTAGGGTTTAGACAAAATGACCTATAATCGTTCACCATAAGAAATGACTTTCCAAGAAAAAAATAGATCTTGACCTCAAGATGAAAGTTGTTTGGAATTTCATTTAGAGTAAAGTTTCTATTGGGATCATTTTCATATGACAAAACGTGTAGGAGATAGCATCTAGGGAACCCCAGTTTTGATCAGATGAATTCCTCTGGTCAACCACCATGAACCAAATTTCTAGCTTGATATTCTCTTGACTTTTGGGACTCATGGAGGATCATATATGCATAATATGATGAAATTTGAAGTATCCCTTGAAATATTTGATCAATTGTTGAAGAAGCTTGTTGAAGATACCTAGATGAACTAGGATTTCCAAGGCAAACCAACTCCAAACTCTTGATGAATTCTTGATAAAAATAAAATGTGAAGATAATGGTGTAACACCTCAAAATTTGCCCTCCTCTCTTGGGACTAGCATTAACATATTACATATCATTTTTTTAGGTCAGTAGGCATTGCATATTGCATATCATGTGGTTACATTGTGCAAGCCATACTCCCAAGTCTTTGTCAGAAGATGAGAAAGTCAAAGTGCAAGCTTAGGGTTTCATGGGACTGGTCATTGATCATCTGAGGATTGGGCTATGAATTAGGGTTTCATGATTCTCAAAGGATATTGGTCTTCATCTTGATTGAAGTGATACATCATCATCATCATGGTTTGTTATCATCAGCAGAATCAAGTGTTGGATCAGGATTCCTTGAGATTAGGGTTTTGACCATTGGTCAACCCTAATCAGTTGCATTGGGCCAGTCAGGGCATGATCAAGAGATGGGATTTATGATGGTTATGGGGTTCATTATATGATTATATGGAGATTATTGAGGCTAGGGTTTCACCCTTGAGCCATTTCAGTTGAAGATTGGAGCTCAATTTGATCTATGCATTGCCAATTTCATCTGTCAGTTGAAAAAGTCAACTGTGGTCAACTGTACATGATCTGATGGATTTGGAGGTGGAAATGAGTTGGATACACTTCATTCATGTTGGAACAAGTGTTATTTGACATCTCAAAGCTTAGGAATGGAGAAAATCAAGTCAGAACAGAAACTGCCAAAAATAGAAAGTGACTTGTAATTGAAGTTTCCAAAAATGGAAAGTTTTTGACCTCAAGACCACGTGTCCAAAGAAGCTTCAAATGAAAAATTGTTCAACATGAAAGTTGTAGATCTTGTTCTCACCTTTCCAAAAAGTCCAAGAACTTGAAAATCCCATGTATGGTTGGAAAATTATGGCTCAGTGAATTTCAGAAATGACCCATAATCAGGAGGCCATAACTTCCACATGGAGTGTCCAAATTGGAAGTTCTTTATATGCACAAACTCCATTTGACATATACTTTCATGGTGCATAATTGGATTTTCCCAAAAGTGGTCAATGCAAAAAGTCAAATTTCAACTGGACAGTTAAATGGACCAGGGGCAAAATTGTCCAACTTGTGAAATAATTGGAATTTTTGAGTGGGGATTTTTGCAACACCTCATAAATGGTATTTGAAAGTTGTTGGAATCATCATAACATGGCTAGGCTTCATGGTTTGGAATTTGACTTGTAAAATGAAATTGCAAAATTGGACACATAACCATTCACATGTGATTTTTCAAAATACACATCCAATGAGAGTGAAACAAGTTGCAACAGCTCACACATGTCATTTAGAGAGTGTGTGAGCTGTCCATGAGGTGGCAATGAGCTGGCATGGGAAGTTCCAATTTTGCCCTTACTTGAAATAACCATTTTCACTAATCAAATGCAATTTGGCTAATTGGTGTAATTAAGCTTGGATTAAGGTATCATATATATTCTTAATCATCATCTAATCATAACAGAAATCACAATTCCCCAAAACAGATCTGAAATTCTCCAAATTCATCACATTCTCTCAAGAACACATTGAACAAAATTGGCAAGAACTTTCTCATTTCTTGATCAATCTTCGAATTTCTTTTTGCTGCAATCTCCTTTCATCATCCTCATCAACTGTTTGTGAAGTTTGGAAGGAAAAAAGCTCTGAATCGTGACTGCACATGTAAGCTCCATCAATGGTGAATCAAGATTTCGAGCATCAGAAGCAACATCAATTGAATTCAAGCACATCATTCACCTTCCTGAGGATTCTTCTCCATCTGTTTGAAGCCAAGACGCGCAAAGAACATCAACACGACACTGCCATTCCAGGTTTTGCAATTTTTCGAATCTCATGATTTGTTTGAAGCTTATGCGCGTTTTAAAGTTCATTTCATGTGGAGTTCAGTGATATGATTAGTTTTAGAAATAGATAACTGTAGCGCATGAAATCTGGATTTGAAGTTTTGAGAACAAACCCTAGGTTGATCGATTTGGAAAATAGTGGAACATTTAGGTTAAAATAAGTTCATATTTAGATTCTACATGTTCAGACGAGTCCAACGGATATTCACTTGTTCATTTTGGTGACGATTTGATGATTGTGTGTTCTTGAGTGGATGGATGAAGAAGACGATAGTTCTGGAAAATTGATGTGTTTGATCCATAATTTGGTTTGAATTTTCAAATACGCTGTTTCCCGCTCCCGCGCCACATAATTACAACTCTGCCACTGGTGTTTTTAATTAATTAATTTAATTCATAAAAATTGTAAAAAATTCATTAACACTTTAGAAAATTCATAAAAAATTGATAAAAAATCATAAAAATGTGTGGATTTTTTTGTTGACTTCCTAATTCACTGTAGAATTTTGTTGACTAATTTTTGGAAGTTGTGCTTGGTAGAAATTGTGTTTGACTTAGGGTTGTTTCACATGTGTGCATTTTTTATACATTCCACTATTTTGATTGTGAAATGCTCATGGTTACAAAGAAATACTTGAAAATTTTTGTGATGATTGTGGACTGGTTGATGTTTATTTACATGCAAATTTCATGAATTTTTGATTCCTGGTCATTGAGTTATGAATTTTTGAACTTAGGTGTGACAATTTGTGTCACACCTCATTGTGTCAACTTGCTGGATTTATTTGAATGACCTAGACTTGTTAGAATGATGTGAAATTTTGCATGGATGTTCATTAACATGTCAAGATGCTATGTGAATTTTTGTGGAATTTTATGTGGCATTTTCAAATTGATTGCTATTTTTCATCTCTGTTGGTCAATTGTGCAAGCTTGTGTGACATAGGTTGGTAGATTTAATGTGAAATGATCATATGGTATTGAATGATCATGAAATTTGGTATGATTGTTGTAGACACATGATAGAACATCCCTGTTTTGGTCCCATCCATTTCTTTATTGTTTTCATTGAGTTATGAATTTTTGAAGTGAATGCATGTGTTGATGTTGTGATTTGGAGCATGTAATTGTGTCTGTTTTTGTTGATTTTCATTGACATGGTTCCCTTTGCCCAAATAAGCTAAAATTTGACATGCTAGACCTAGGATATGTCCTGTTTAGGTGTAATTTATTTGAGATTTTTTGGATTTGTTTTGATATGGATTTGAATGCAATAGTTCTGTTTGGATGTTTGGTGTTCCATTTGAACTAGTTTGACTTGTTTTGTGCATAGAAGGAACATGATGAATGATATGGACATGGGACTAATTGTGTTGGCTTTTGTTTGACATTAATTTGACTTTGGTTGGATATCCCTTGCTGTTTAGGAATTTTTCTTGCCTTTGGACCCTAGGCTTGGCCTAGTGGTCTAGTTGCTAACATTTGATTGATTTTTCAGGATAAAAAGGTGCAATGTATATGGAGAATGATCCAAGTCAATTTAATTGATGTTGTTTGATGTTTGTACACTAACACGACTTTGTTTTGTAGGTTGTGAAGTTTGGGCTTGAGCTCATAGCTTGCCTTTGTTGTGCATTAGTTTGTATAGTCTGACTGATTAATACTTGCTGTTTATTTTGGTATGTCTGAGTACTAACTGTGTTTGACTGTTTCCAGGTACTTTTAGTTGCTCAGTTCCTTGTGAACTTTTGCTTTGCTTTGCTTAAGCAACTTGCATCGAGGTATAACTTCCTAACTTCATGTAGTCTGGAGACCCGGTCTGTTATTTGGCCGGGCAAACTGTCTGAAGTCCTCCTTAAGAGGCAATGTTTGTGATTGTTTAATATTGTGCCTAAGCAGGTAAAGTCCTTAATCAAGGCAATTGGTGGAAGGTAGGGATATGCAATCTATCCCCCACTATTCAGTTGAGTCTTCTCCTTGCTCCCATTACATGGTTGTAGCATTGAGATCACAAGCCCAAGATCTGTGCTGTCGCACAATCGAGTCGGAGTCATTGAGCGTAGAAGGGTCCCTCCATTCTGGACCCACGCTCCCTTGTCTGAAGCTCTCCCTGGTCAGGGATAAGAGCTGTGAGGTCTGATCCTCACTTCACCTTTCATCTGCTTCACCTTAGCCTCGTAATGGCAAGGTTAAGAGCAAACACAACCCGTACAGATGACTTGCTGAGGCAGTCAAACCTATTGTGTGAGCCCACTTGTTTGGTTATAGTGCGTGCTATGTGGATATCTGTTTGAGATGCATGATCAGATGGATTCAGATGGTGACTTTTGTTCCGTGGATCAGAGTCCTATTTATAAGTCGGATTTATGTTCATTTATTGCCGAGACGCAGGAGTGCTGTCCGTGTTATTTATCAGTGGGGATCCGTTTATTCCAGGATTCCCCGGGCCGATTAAGAGATTCAGTGGGTATCTGCTCAGAGATTGTCTGATGATGATGATGATGGTGTATCTGTCTTCCGTTTATTTCGGAACCCTTGAGATGGATTTATGGTTACATGTTCCCTCAGATGGTTGTGATCGGTTCAGAGATCAGGGCTGTGATTCAGAGCAACAGATGATCAGAGGACTTGGAGGATGGCCCAGTGCATTGCATACATCTGCATCATTCTCATTTTGCATTCATCTGCACCAAACCCACGTCTAGCCATGTGGGGAGTATTATGGATTGAGAATCTGGTTGAGAGACATCTTGAATTTCAGAATCTGGATGTCAAAATGTTATCTGTCTCGATGAAACCAAGATCAAAAGACAGAAGCTTCCTCATATGGATAGACGTTGCATTCATGCATATTAACCTGTTTGCTGTTTTGCAGGAATCATTGCTCGTGCTCGCAGAACTGTACCTTTGCACTCAACTCGTCCTCACAGATACTTCACCAGACGCAATACTCCTCGACTGATGGATCCTCCCAACGCCGACATCCTCGAACTGAAAGAGATGGTGAGGGATTTGGTCAGTGTTGTGCAAGGGCTTGCCTTGGGGCAGAAAGCTATGGCCGAGAGATTAGAAAGGATTGAGGGCTGGATGATTAAGGAAAAAGTTCAGGGAAAGGCTCCGTCATCCGAAGTAACAAATCCCTCTGGCTCTGTAGTGAAGAAATCCCTTGACAGTGGTCAGCCCAAGAAGAAGGTTGAATCAGGTGGTGCGCAGACTAAAAGAGAACGCGGTAAGGATCGTTATCACCCATATGCTGATACGGTAACAATCCCTACTGGTAATCAGTCTGCACCACAGCGGCAACCACCACCTCAACAGAGGACACAAAGAGCTGTGGGCCAATTGAGAAGGAGGACGACAGATCGTCATTTCAATAAGCCGCCCGTGACTTACGCTTCTCTGTTTAAAAGGTTGAAGGATATTGGGTTGGTACAGCCAAGGATGTTGACTCTGTTGAAACCTGATCAGAGGCCTGCCAGTTACGATGAGAATGTCAGGTGCGAGTTCCATGCTGGGGCACCCTGACATCATGTTGAGGATTGCAAAGCTTTTAAGCATGTGGTCCAGGACTTGGTGGATTCTAAGGCAATCAGCTTTGCACCGATGGCAGATGATAGTGCTAACCCCGCGTCAAAACATGGTCTGGTAAAAGTGAAAATGGTGTCGAAGGACAAGAAAGGGATAGAGGTGACTGAGAATGATCAGTTAAGAATGCCCATGTCTGTGGTCCCAAAACGCCCGACAAAAAATGGAGCTTTCCCTCGTATTGATGATTGCTGTGCATCCATCGCTACAAAGGGGTGTGTAGTAATTGGGGAATCTGTCCAGAGAAAGATGAAAGCAGAAATGGATGATGTAAGGTGTAAAGCACCCAGTCTGGCAGTTGAAACCGTCAAGGTGGAAAATGCCATTGGTGTTGAGAAAGAGAAAAAGCCGTCCATTTCTTCTTATAAGCAGGCATTGGAAGTGGTGAGAAATGGAGGGATCCCAGGCTGGGGACAGATCGTAGGCATTGTGGTAAAGGCGGATATGTTTGGGATTGGTTATCATCCAGGTCAAGACTCGTCTGAGCAGAACAGAGGACGTCGTCCGTCGTTCACCTTTGTCAGTGCCGGAATGCTAGATTCAGATCACGCCTATACAGTGGGTAAAGAAACTGACAGTGACTGGGAGATTGATCAATGGATAAAATCGTGCGTACCAGGAAGCTGGAAGGCCTAAACAAGATCATCACTGACACTCGTCCGGAAGAGTAATATTTCTTGTTTTCAGTTTATATGCATGGAAGCCATATGTGTTGCCCGACACGTAATGGTCCATTGTAAGGGCCACCTCATGTTCATAAATTTGCATTTCTGCATCATTAATAAATGGATGTTTTTCAGTCAAAAAGCGGTGTTCCCTGTTTTTCATTTATTTTTGCAGTTTAAAAAAAAAAAACAAATAAAAATGGCAATGTTTGTTTTCATTTTTTTCCTTTTTGATTTGTCTCGTCCCAACTTCAAAAATAATTCTCCGGATCTCGTTGATAACAATTTGGTTACACCTCATATGACTTCGACAATCCGAGCAATCAGGCTGACGAAGAAGACGAAGAAGATTGTGATCTGCTGGAATTAGCCAGGTTGTCAAAACAAGAGGAGAAGGTGATTCAGCCGCATGAAGAGCGGGTTGAGGTTGTTATTCCAAGCACTGCCGAGGTCAGAAAGGAAGTGAAAATTAGAGCCGCTTCAGAGGCGAGTCGAGAGCAGAATGGTAGCCCTATTGAAGGGACAGGTGGATACCTTCGCCTGGTCATGTCAGGATATGCCAGGGTCGGATACCGATGACGTTGGGCACAAGCTACCATGGAAAGGAGACTGTCCTATAGAGAAGCAGAACGCCAATGCCTGTATCAGAGAGCCATGGTGACTTTGTTTCATGATATGATTCATCATGAAATCGAATGCTATGACTTGATAGCAAAGTCCCAGACAGGAGAGAGGCATCTGGCAGACCGGGGCAAGTCGTTTGACCGATTGAGACAATTCAAACTGAGGTTGAATTTAGATGAGTGCACTGTCAGAGTGCGATCCGGTAAGCTGTTGGGGGTTCATTGTAAGGGAGGAATCGAGGTTCATCCAGCTTTAAAAAAAAAAAAAAAAAAAAAAAAAATGCCTGAACCGAGAAAGTAAAAGAGAGGTTCGTGGTTTCATAGATAGATTGAACTACCTGTCATGGTTCACATCTCATCTAACAGCCACATGCGAACCTATATTCAAGATGTTGAAGAAGGAAAAGATCAAACGGTCAGGTGAAATAATGATTGCCAAGGGGCATGGAAAAAATAAAAAATAAGGAGCAGGAACCTCTGATTCTGATACCTCCTGTGGAAGGAGCAATTGTTATTCTGTACCTGACAGTCCTCGAGGGGTCTATGGGGTGTGTATTGGGGCAGCATGACGAGTCTGGTCGAAAAGAGCATGCCATATACTACCTTAGCAAAAAGTTTACCGACTGTGAAACAAGATATTCACTGCTCGAGAAAACTTGTTGTGCTTTGGTCTGGGCTGCTCGCCGACTAAGGCAGTACATGTTGGTTCATACCACTTTATTGATTTCCAAGATGGATCCGATCAAGTACATTTTTGAGAAACCAGCATTGACCGGACGGGTTGCGAGGTGGCAAATGATTTTGACTGAATACGATATACAGTATACCTCTCAGAAAGCGATCAAGGGGAGTGTATTGTCTGATTACCTCGCCCAGCAACCTATTGATGATTATCAACCGATGAAGTTTGAATTCCCTGATGAGGACATCATGTTTCTCAAATCGAAAGATTGTGAGGAACCGATCCCGGAGGAGGGGCCTGACCCTGAATCCGAATGGATTCTGATGTTTGATGGGGTCGTTAACGTGAATGGAAGCGGTGTTGGTGCTGTTTTGGTTACGCCGAAAGGATCTCATATTCCTTTTGCTGCCCGGCTAACATTTGAATGTACTAACAACGTAGCTGAATATGAAGCTTGATATTGGGTATTGAGGAGGCGATTGATTTGAGAATCAAGAACCTTGTCATATATGGAGATTCAGCTCTGGTGATAAATCAGGTTAACGGAAAATGGTACACGCATCAATCTCATTTAGTTCCGTATCGAGATTATACGAGGAGATTGCTGACGTTTTTCACCAAAGTGAAGTTGCATCATGTGCCCAGAGAGGAGAATCCGTTGGCAGATGCTTTGGCTACTCTGGCCGCCTTGATTAAGGTGCAGAGGTGGAATCAGTTTCCCAGTGTGGAGGTAGGTCGTCTGGATAGACCGGCTTATGTGTTTGCTGTTGATACAGCGCCTGATGATGAGAAGCCGTGGTATTATGATATCAAACGCTATCTTGAGACGCAAGAGTATCCTGAGGGAGCATCGAAGAAAGATAGAAAGACTCTGCGGAGGTTAGCCATGGTATTCTACCTGAATAAGGACGGGGTTCTATATAAGAGGAATTTTGATTGGGTCTTGCTCAGATGTGTTGATGATGCAGAAGCAAGCCAGTTGATGAAAGAGGTTCACGAAGGCTCGTTCGGTACCCATGCTAGTGGGAATGCAATGGTGAAGAAGCTGCTGAGGGCAGGTTATTATTGGATGACAATGGAGGCCCAATGTTTCAATTTCGTGCGGAAGTGTCATAAATGCCAGATTTATGCAGATAAAGTGCACGTGCCTCCAAATCCGTTGAGTTTAATGTCGTCTCCATGGCCGTTTGCTATGTGGGGCATTGATATGATCGGAAAGATAGAGCCTACAGCTTCGAATGGGCACAGATTCATATTAGTGGCTATTGATTACTTCACCAAGTGGGTTGAAGCAGCTTCTTATACAAATGTGACAAAGCAGGTCGTTGCCAGATTTCTCAAGAGAGACATCATTTGCAGATATGGGGTTCCCGAGAGAATCATTACTGATAATGGTTCTAATTTGAATAATAAGATGATGGCAGAGCTGTGCCGGGAATTCAAGATCGAGCATCACAATTCTTCTCCCTATCGTCCGAAGATGAATGGGGCGGTTGAGGCAGCCAATAAGAATATAAAGAAGATTGTGCAGAAAATGGTGGTGACCTACAAAGACTGGCATGAGATGTTGCCATTTGCATTGCATGGGTATCGAACGTCGGTACGCACGTCTACTGGGGCAACTCCTTTCTCATTGGTATATGGGATGGAGGCTGTGTTACCCGTTGAGGTTCAGATTCCCTCGTTGAGAGTCCTGATGGACGTGAAGTTGCAAGAGGCTGAATGGGTAAGGACCCGGTATGAAGAGTTGAGCTTGATTGAGGAAAAGAGGCTGGCAGCCATTTGTCATGGGCAGTTATACCAGCAACGGATGAAGCGTGCTTTTGACAGAAAGGTACGACCTCGGGTATCACGTGGGTGATATGGTGCTGAAAAGGATCCTTCCTCCTCAAAACGATCGAAGGGGCAAATGGACACCCAATTATGAAGGTCCATTCGTGGTCAAGAAGGTTTTCTCTGGTGGAGCCTTGTTGTTGACGACCATGGATGGCGAGGATTTTCCATCCCCTGTGAATGCGGACGCGGTTAAAAAATACTTCGTATAAATAGACCCGCTGGACGAAAAGAATAAAATAGTCCAGGCAAAAATGGGCATCCCGGCGAACCAAAAACAGAGAAAGGTTCGAGCAAAAATTAGGGATAAAATGAAAAAATTGTACACCCGGCAAGTCGAAAACCTGGAAAGGCGACTTGGGCAAAAAGGGGTATCCCGGTGGACTGAAAACCCGAAAGGGCGGTCCAGGCAAAAGAGGGATTGAAACGGACAACTGCGTCCAGCATGATCGTTTGCGATTTGGTTAAGGCATCATGGATAATACCCGGTAGGGATCAATCGGAATCGTCTTGTTCAGAAGGCAGAAAGCATGGAGAGTCTGAGGACATATGGGGTGTAATCGAGTTGGAACTCGATGAGATCACGGGTTTCACATTGCCATTAGGATAGATTTTTCCTTTTGTGCGCAATTACCTCTGTTCAGGAATTGCTTCCTTTGTATTGCTCAATTTGAGCCACACATTTTCCAATTAATAAAATGCATATTCAGTCAAATAATTTTGTTTTTGTTTTTCATTACCGCTTTGATTGCAAAAACATCCAGATATTTTTGATAACGAATTTTGCATTTTTAAAACATACAGGTTTCCTTCCAATGCATGTTTATAAGATGGAAAGCTTGAAATCTTATTTGGAAGGTTGAGTGACCCAAGTGTTGTAATCTTGACACGCCTGGGGCACGGTTTTATCTGATGATCTGTTTTGCAGGAACTGTTAGGTATTCGTCACTCACTTGCAGGTTGTGATGTGGAAGCTGTTGATGAAACAGATCCCCAGAGAGTTCGCTCAGGAACAAATGAATATGAAAGAATGACGAAGACGTTGAGACGTACGACGGTCCTTGATAGTAATCAAGAAGACTCTTCAAAGTCGGAAAATGGAAATTTCTGTATAAATCCCAGGAGTACGTTTCTCGTCGAGCGCGGGGCGATTTGGAGTACAAGATGATGGAGAAGAAAAGGTCCAGACGAGTCTGGGAATTCTCAAAAGTGGAAAGTCGGTACGAGATGGGGAGGTGGATACCATGGTTCGATGAGTCGATGGGTGTTCTGTACCTACTTTTCTCATTTCCGAGCTAGGTCCCCAAGCAGAATCATGGGACTAGCTCCCCAGCGGATCCAAGGTCTGTAACTTCTCCAGCCGAGTCAGGATGGTTATTCCCGGCAGGTTTACAACGGTGTTTCCTCAGCAGCCAGGCCAGAAGGTTGCTACTCCCCGAGTGGAGCGGGTTTCAATGAAATATATCTCCAGCAGTGTTCATCCTACCAGTGGATTGGACACGTTCCCGTAGCGGACGGATTTTGCATCTCCAACTGGGTTGATTCTACCTATGGATTGCATGGGTTGTCCCCAGCGGAGTAGCATTCGCTTCCCTGGCAGGGTCAGGATGGTTATCCCCAGCAGGTGTCAAATCGGTGCTTCCCCAGTTACCAAGCCTGAAGGTGGCTGTTTCTCAGCAGAGTCTCTGTGAGTGTTTCCCCAGTGAAGTCGTCAGGTATCTGTGAGGGTTCCCGAAGTAGAGGTGGATGTATATCCCCAGCAAGTCAAAAGACTGTATCCCCACAGAGTGTTGGTGGTGCTTATCCCCAGCAGTTTCCCGAACGGATTGGGTGCAAAGGAGGTTCTTCCCCAGCAAGGGTTACCTTTTCCCAGCAGCAGTGCTTATTCCCCAGCAGGGTGGAGATTGGAGTATTGACGAGTTCCTCAGCAAAGCGTCTCGTACTCCTCAGCAGAGTCCCTTGAGGGGGATGCCTTTTTATGCATTCATCATGTAAATAAGCATAGCATGTTGCATAGAAAAATAATAAATCGCGTAGCATTTCCATAATTATGGAGCATTACGCAGAAAAAGATCATGCATCATCGTTGCAAGCATAGAGCTAGTCTCAAGCCGTGGTTACCGTTTGAGAAGCGGTTGTGTCAGACAGTGAAGGTGTTACTCCGAAGAGTTTAGCCTCATGATTGGATCAGAGATGTACCCCAGTAGTGCGATACTGGAGGAAGCTTTTCCGTCGGGACGAGATGGGAATGAAGATTGGAGAATGTTACGCGATCAGCGCGATTCGAGCCGTGGTTACCGCTTGAGGATTGGTTTTGCCGGACAATGAAGACGATACTCCGAGGAGTTCAGCATTGTGAGTTTGGAACAACAGTATTTCCCAGTCATCAGTAAGTGTCTGGTCGAGCTTTCTTTGGTGTCAGTAAACATCATCATTCGATGTCCAGTAAACGTCGAGTTATTTCCCAGTCATTGTTTAATGTCTGGTCGGTCATTGTTTGATGTCCTGTCAACATCATTGTTTGATGTCCTGTCAACATCCTTGTTTGATGTCCTGTCAACATCATTGTTTGATGTCCTGTCAACATCCTTGTTTGATGTCCTGTCAACATCCTTGTTTGATGTCCTGTCAACATCCTTGTTTGATGTCCTGTCAACATCATTGTTTGATGTCCTGTCAACATCCTTGTTTGATGTCCTATCAACATCCTTGTTTGATGTCCTGTCAACATCCTTGTTTGATGTCCTGTCAACATCATTGTTTGATGTCCTGTCAACATCATTGTTCGATGTCCTGTCAACATCATTGTTTGATGTCCTGTCAACATCATTGTTCGATGTCCTGTAAACATCATTGTTCGATGTCCTGTCAACATCATTGTTCGATGTCCAGTAAACGTCGAGTTTCTTCCCAGTCATCAGTCAGTGTCTGGTTGAAAGTGTTACTCTGAGGAGTTCAGCATCATGACGTCAGATCAGCAGTGTTCCCCAGTAGTGCGATATTGAAGGAAATGTTTTCGTCGGACAGAGATGGAAATGATATCAGAAGACGTTACGCGATCAACGCGATTCCGGGGTTCAAATGGAGAAGAGGAGATGTTGAGGCATTTTCTGGAAATGGGGTTCAAATGGAGAAAAGGAGATGTTGCGACATTTTCTGGAGATCGGGGTTCAATCAGAGAAGAGTATATGCTGAGGCATTTTCTGGGGTTCAAATGGAGATAGAGTTGAAGACTATATCCAGGATGAGGTCCTTGGGATTATCTTCTGTTCATGTGTCACCTTAGACTTTGGCGGATGCCAGTGGAGGTCGTTACGGGTGTCTTCGGAAGAAGAGATGCACATGTTACCTTCCTTTTGTGAAGGTGTACCCTCTGATATGTCGCCCTCAGAGTGGTGTTTGGTGTTATTTCCGGCGTTGCCAGCGGAATTATCACGAGAGATTGGAGAACGGGGTTCAAATGGAGAAAAGGAAATGTGGAGACATTTTCTGGAGATGGGGTTCAAATGGAGAAAGGGAGATGTTGCGGCATTTTCTGGAGAACGGGGTTCATATTGGCGATCGCGGGTTATCGTCAGGCGACTGGGGTCCAAATCGGAGAATGGGGTCCATTTATTTTGGCAAACAGGAGAATGGGGTTCAAATGCAGAGATCCGAGGGTCGTTTGCGCAGAGGAAATTTCGGGGTTCAAGAAAATGAAAAAAAGAGCAGAGAAAAATTTCGGGGTTCAGGAAAAAGGAAAAAAGAAGAGAGAATAATGATCCCGAGCGGATGTGTGGTGTTCAAGCCATGGTTATCCCTGTGTTACCATTTATGTTGGTATCCAGGTCGACGTTTCTGTTTCGGTGATTAGGCCGACTTTCTCCGTTCCAGACGGATTTTTCAAGATTGTGTTCTTTGCCGATTCTGACAGGCGTTGTTAATTATTTTCCCATCAGAGTGCAAATTGTTCGTCTATTCTTGGTATTCAATCACTCTTCATCCTGATCATCCGAAAGCCGAGGCTATTCGTATCGACAGGTTCACAGTGGATTGAATAGGGGCAGCTGTAACACCTCAAAATTTGCCCTCCTCTCTTGGGACTAGCATTAACATATTACATATCATTTTTTTAGGTCAGTAGGCATTGCATATTGCATATCATGTGGTTACATTGTGCAAGCCATACTCCCAAGTCTTTGTCAGAAGATGAGAAAGTCAAAGTGCATGCCTAGGGTTTCATGGGATTGGTCATTGATCATCTGAGGATTGGGCTATGAATTAGGGTTTCATGATTCTCAAAGGATATTGGTCTTCATCTTGATTGAAGTGATACATCATCATCATCATGGTTTGTTATCATCAGCAGAATCAAGTGTTGGATCAGGATTCCTTGAGATTAGGGTTTTGACCATTGGTCAACCCTAATCAGTTGCATTGGGCCAGTCAGGGCATGATCAAGAGATGGGATTTATGATGGTTATGGGGTTCATTATATGATTATATGGAGATTATTGAGGCTAGGGTTTCACCCTTGAGCCATTTCAGTTGAAGATTGGAGCTCAATTTGATCTATGCATTGCCAATTTCATCTGTCAGTTGAAAAAGTCAACTGTGGTCAACTGTACATGATCTGATGGATTTGGAGGTGGAAATGAGTTGGATACACTTCATTCATGTTGGAACAAGTGTTATTTGACATCTCAAAGCTTAGGAATGGAGAAAATCAAGTCAGAACAGAAACTGCCAAAAATAGAAAGTGACTTGTAATTGAAGTTTCCAAAAATGGAAAGTTTTTGACCTCAAGACCACGTGTCCAAAGAAGCTTCAAATGAAAAATTGTTCAACATGAAAGTTGTAGATCTTGTTCTCACCTTTCCAAAAAGTCCAAGAACTTGAAAATCCCATGTATGGTTGGAAAATTATGGCTCAGTGAATTTCAGAAATGACCCATAATCAGGAGGCCATAACTTCCACATGGAGTGTCCAAATTGGAAGTTCTTTATATGCACAAACTCCATTTGACATATACTTTCATGGTGAATAATTGGATTTTCCCAAAAGTGGTCAATGCAAAAAGTCAAATTTCAACTGGACAGTTAAATGGACCAGGGGCAAAATTGTCCAACTTGTGAAATAATTGGAATTTTTGAGTGGGGATTTTTGCAACACCTCATAAATGGTATTTGAAAGTTGTTGGAATCATCATAACATGGCTAGGCTTCATGGTTTGGAATTTGACTTGTAAAATGAAATTGCAAAATTGGACACATAACCATTCACATGTGATTTTTCAAAATACACATCCAATGAGAGTGAAACAAGTTGCAACAGCTCACACATGTCATTTAGAGAGTGTGTGAGCTGTCCATGAGGTGGCAATGAGCTGGCATGGGAAGTTCCAATTTTGCCCTTACTTGAAATAACCATTTTCACTAATCAAATGCAATTTGGCTAATTGGTGTAATTAAGCTTGGATTAAGGTATCATATATATTCTTAATCATCATCTAATCATAACAGAAATCACAATTCCCCAAAACAGATCTGAAATTCTCCAAATTCATCACATTCTCTCAAGAACACATTGAACAAAATTGGCAAGAACTTTCTCATTTCTTGATCAATCTTCGAATTTCTTTTTGCTGCAATCTCCTTTCATCATCCTCATCAACTGTTTGTGAAGTTTGGAAGGAAAAAAGCTCTGAATCGTGACTGCACATGTAAGCTCCATCAATGGTGAATCAAGATTTCGAGCATCAGAAGCAACATCAATTGAATTCAAGCACATCATTCACCTTCCTGAGGATTCTTCTCCATCTGTTTGAAGCCAAGACGCGCAAAGAACATCAACACGACACTGCCATTCCAGGTTTTGCAATTTTTCGAATCTCATGATTTGTTTGAAGCTTATGCGCGTTTTAAAGTTCATTTCATGTGGAGTTCAGTGATATGATTAGTTTTAGAAATAGATAACTGTAGCGCATGAAATCTGGATTTGAAGTTTTGAGAACAAACCCTAGGTTGATCGATTTGGAAAATAGTGGAACATTTAGGTTAAAATAAGTTCATATTTAGATTCTACATGTTCAGACGAGTCCAACGGATATTCACTTGTTCATTTTGGTGACGATTTGATGATTGTGTGTTCTTGAGTGGATGGATGAAGAAGACGATAGTTCTGGAAAATTGATGTGTTTGATCCATAATTTGGTTTGAATTTTCAAATACGCTGTTTCCCGCTCCCGCGCCACATAATTACAACTCTGCCACTGGTGTTTTTAATTAATTAATTTAATTCATAAAAATTGTAAAAAATTCATTAACACTTTAGAAAATTCATAAAAAATTGATAAAAAATCATAAAAATGTGTGGATTTTTTTGTTGACTTCCTAATTCACTGTAGAATTTTGTTGACTAATTTTTGGAAGTTGTGCTTGGTAGAAATTGTGTTTGACTTAGGGTTGTTTCACATGTGTGCATTTTTGATACATTCCACCATTTTGATTGTGAAATGCTCATGGTTACAAAGAAATACTTGAAAATTTTTGTGATGATTGTGGACTGGTTGATGTTTATTTACATGCAAATTTCATGAATTTTTGATTCCTGGTCATTGAGTTATGAATTTTTGAACTTAGGTGTGACAATTTGTGTCACACCTCATTGTGTCAACTTGCTGGATTTATTTGAATGACCTAGACTTGTTAGAATGATGTGAAATTTTGCATGGATGTTCATTAACATGTCAAGATGCTATGTGAATTTTTGTGGAATTTTATGTGGCATTTTCAAATTGATTGCTATTTTTCATCTCTGTTGGTCAATTGTGCAAGCTTGTGTGACATAGGTTGGTAGATTTAATGTGAAATGATCATATGGTATTGAATGATCATGAAATTTGGTATGATTGTTGTAGACACATGATAGAACATCCCTGTTTTGGTCCCATCCATTTCTTTATTGTTTTCATTGAGTTATGAATTTTTGAAGTGAATGCATGTGTTGATGTTGTGATTTGGAGCATGTAATTGTGTCTGTTTTTGTTGATTTTCATTGACATGGTTCCCTTTGCCCAAATGAGCTAAAATTTGACATGCTAGACCTAGGATATGTCCTGTTTAGGTGTAATTTATTTGAGATTTTTTGGATTTGTTTTGATATGGATTTGAATGCAATAGTTCTGTTTGGATGTTTGGTGTTCCATTTGAACTAGTTTGACTTGTTTTGTGCATAGAAGGAACATGATGAATGATATGGACATGGGACTAATTGTGTTGGCTTTTGTTTGACATTAATTTGACTTTGGTTGGATATCCCTTGCTGTTTAGGAATTTTTCTTGCCTTTGGACCCTAGGCTTGGCCTAGTGGTCTAGTTGCTAACATTTGATTGATTTTTCAGGATAAAAAGGTGCAATGTATATGGAGAATGATCCAAGTCAATTTAATTGATGTTGTTTGATGTTTGTACACTAACACAACTTTGTTTTGTAGGTTGTGAAGTTTGGGCTTGAGCTCATAGCTTGCCTTTGTTGTGCATTAGTTTGTATAGTCTGACTGATTAATACTTGCTGTTTATTTTGGTATGTCTGAGTACTAACTGTGTTTGACTGTTTCCAGGTACTTTTAGTTGCTCAGTTCCTTGTGAACTTTTGCTTTGCTTTGCTTAAGCAACTTGCATCGAGGTATAACTTCCTAACTTCATGTAGTCTGGAGACCCGGTCTGTTATTTGGCCGGGCAAACTGTCTGAAGTCCTCCTTAAGAGGCAATGTTTGTGATTGTTTAATATTGTGCCTAAGCAGGTAAAGTCCTTAATCAAGGCAATTGGTGGAAGGTAGGGATATGCAATCTATCCCCCACTATTCAGTTGAGTCTTCTCCTTGCTCCCATTACATGGTTGTAGCATTGAGATCACAAGCCCAAGATCTGTGCTGTCGCACAATCGAGTCGGAGTCATTGAGCGTAGAAGGGTCCCTCCATTCTGGACCCACGCTCCCTTGTCTGAAGCTCTCCCTGGTCAGGGATAAGAGCTGTGAGGTCTGATCCTCACTTCACCTTTCATCTGCTTCACCTTAGCCTCGTAATGGCAAGGTTAAGAGCAAACACAACCCGTACAGATGACTTGCTGAGGCAGTCAAACCTATTGTGTGAGCCCACTTGTTTGGTTATAGTGCGTGCTATGTGGATATCTGTTTGAGATGCTTGTTCTCATTTGATGTATGCTTGAATTATTTTGTATGCTTGTATGCTTGCTTCTTTCCTGGATAGGAGTAGTTTGCTTATGCAAGTAGGATAGAAAACTGAACTTAGGGTAACGATGCATGACAACACTAGGCTCGAGTCCAGCTCCCTGGTAGTGTGTCTTCCTCTGGTTTCTGGCTAGTAATTCATTCCCTTTCAGGGGAACTACATCGCCCTGATCCTTGTTCCAGACGAGGTATGTAGGCAGGAGGTCGTGCGAGACCTCTCCGGGCGCCTTTTTCTTTTTTGCGTGGGTTTACTTGTTATCTGATTGTGTTTTGGTTCGGATGTCGACGTAAGTCCAGTGATTGGCGGTCGGGCTCCCCGTTTGCCGTTTTGTGTGTGTTTTGGTTCGGATGCTGACGTAATTCCATCGAGTGGTTGTCGGGCTCCAGGTTTTCCATCTGTTTGTGCGTTTTGTGTTGTTTGGCGTGCGTAAGCCAAACTACAGTGGCTCTGATTCTCGTTCCAGACGAGATATGTAGGCATAGGACGCGATGTCCTATCGAGCTCCCTTCTCTTAACCCCACCTGCGTTCCCTGTGTGTGTGATGTTTTAGCAACCTATTCTTTATTTTAGAACGTGGATCCCGTCGAGTACGACGGACGTGAGGGGTGCTAATACCTTCCCCTTGCGTAACCGACTCCCTTACCCTTTCTCTTTGGTCGCGAGACCATTTCCTTTCCAGGTTTCTCTGAGCGTTTCCTTTCCCTATCTTGGGATAAATAACGCGCAGTGGCGGCTCTGTGTTGTGTTTTTATTCGAGCCCCGCCGGTTGTTTTTTCGCGGATGCGACAAATGGGGATCCATATATGATGCTTATAGCCATAGTAACCAATTCTTGATTGAACTCCTTGCACTGAGGGTCTTAAACCCTAGATGTGAGCTTGATAGATCAAAGGTGAGCATATGCACTACCTAAAAAAGAGTTAACTTGTGCAAAGACATATTTTTGGTATTTTTGTTAGTAAAAATAAAGATAAATGAAGTATGATACACTCAAATGGTGCTTGGTGACCTCTCCCAATGCATACCCAATGAAAGAGGGGTAAGGAGAATGACAAGATGTGATCCCAATGCTAATGCATATGATGACATATCATAAGGGATCTTAGGGTCAAAATTGAGGTCTTACAGGTACTTCCAAAAGATTGTGAAGGATATAATTAAAATAAATTCATTACTTACAGTACTAGATTCAGAAGGGTCCAAGGTGGAAGGAGTATATGAGATTAAAGGGGAAATTAAGAGATATTTGGGGTGGAGTTTAAATAGTTAACCACAAGTGAATGGGAGGGCCTTGAAGAGGAATTTACAAAGAAGGAAATCAAATAGGCTATTTGATATAGTGAAGGGGACATAAGTTCAGGATCTGATGGATTTAATTTTTCTTTCTTGAAGAAGTGTTGGTTGATTCTAGAAGCAGATATTTTGAATTTTTTGTTAAGGACTTTCATGGAGGTGATGGATCACCTAAAGCAATGACAACTTCATTCTTAGCCTTGACCCCAAAAGTGAAAAGTACACAAATTATGGTAGAATAAATGCCTAACTATTTAGTAAGTTGTTTGTACAAATTAATAGCAAAATCCTAGTTGTAAGATTGAAGTGGCTTATAGGTCAGGTGATCTCAGAATCTCAGACAACATTTATTTCGAAAAGGAAAATTCTTGACGGAGTGTTGATGATTAATTAGATATTGAACTTAGCTAAGACAAAGTGTCTATTGCTCAAAGCAGACTTTAAATCATGGTCTCTAAGGTTCTCAAGCACCTTTGAATCTCATTGTGATCAAAAGTAACTCAAAGTTTTGTTGCTTATTTCTCAAGAGAAGTCAAAGGTTCATATGTTTATTTTCATTCCTTCTTCAACAAGTTACCTCAAACTTTGAGAAATTCAATCAAGAAAAATTCACGGACATCTTATTTTGAGTTCATATGATCATACATGTACCTTGAAATGCAAGAAAAGTCCAAGTACACAAGTTTATTCCTGGAGGTTTGACCAAAAAGTCAACATCTGAAGTCAAAGTTCAAAGGATTACAACTCCTTCAATTATCAACATTTTTTAATGCTTAGTTTTGCATATGACTCTTCACAATATCCTCTATAACTTCTCTTTACATTACAAGAGCCAATTATGCTTGGAGAATCATCAAAAGTTTGAAGATATTATAGGTCATTTGTGGACTTAGTGATAGTTGACCTATTTTCAAGTGACTTTTTCTCAACTTTCAAGGATTATAACTTCTTCATATTTCAACATTTGAGGCTGATTATTTTTTCACAATATCAACTGTGATGCCCTCTGCAAGTTTTCTTCAAGGATCAAAGTCAAATTATGCTCAAAAGGCCATGGAATTCTTTGAGACATTACAGGTCATTTTCAACCACTTGGGACTTAGAATTTTCTAAGTTACATGACCAAGTTTTCGTGTCAACTTCAATATGTCATAACTTTATGCTCAACCATCAAAATGCAACCTTTCTCGGCACATTGTAATCTTTGATGTGATGTCAATAAATTGGAAGAAGAATGTGATCAAAAAGCCTCCTAAGCAAGATGCCCCATTGAGTTAAACATGATGACTTGGAACTGAAGAAATCACCATGATCCGAAATTTGAACTTCATTAATCTTAATTGCAATCCAAATTACCACTCATTTTGGACCTAAACAAATTTAACCAAGTCTCCTTAAGTTATTTGACTCCTAAAATGCATGATTTGACTGACTTTTGATGGATTGCAAGTCACACTTTCCACACTTCTGATCAAATTTGTTTTGCACGAATTAAGTTTGATCCACACGTATTTGGATCCAAACAGTTCCTTATAAATAGAGGAAGCTACTGCATTCATTTTCAAACTTTTGAGAGCAAAGAAATTCCTGTTTCATTCTTAAATTTTTCCAGAAATTTGAACTATCGTGTTTTGAATTCCAGCTTATTTCAATCCAATTTCTTGATTCCATTAGCATCTTCGATCTTCTCTAAAGATTTTGCAACAATTCTCAAGCTCTAAGACCTTTTGAAGTGTCCTGACCATATCAAGCTTCATCAACTTTTGATCACCATCTAGACAAGGTAGTTTTTAGCATCATTTGAACTCAAACAAGTTACCACAATGTAGTCATTCATTCTCTGATGCTTTCCCCTAACTTATCTGGTGTTGATTGATCGTGTTCATCATTTAATTTTTTTTCTTGGCATGCTTGCTTCTGAAACTTCTCTTAAATTCTCCATGCTCAGTTTAGATAAATGAATTTTAAGCATGAGGTCGAATTCGTAATGAGGAGGCGATCGCATTGGTGTTAGTCTCATGTTATGAATTTACCAAACGATGAAACTCCGGTGAGGGATCAATGGGGAAGATGACCAGAGTTTATCTTAGGTCATATGAGTTTGCATCCATGTTAGTTATTTGAAATGTTTTGATTAACCTATTTCAAATTGGACCTCGTGTTTCATTTTTGCTAATTTCCATCATGTGCTCCAACATGAGGAATGTTGGATTCGCCACGTCAATTAATGAGGTCAGATCCAAAACTCTGTGTTTTTTCTGATTTTATTTCTATTTCTTTTTTATTTTAAATTTTTTTTCCTTTTAAAGTTCATAGAAAATTTATTTTGCATCCAAAAACTACCAAAATAATTTCTAAAATTTTCTTTTATGTTTCTTCATCTAATTTTTATTTTTCAACATTTTATTTTCTTGGTTTTCTATTTTTTATGGATTTTCGTTTTTTCCTTTATTTTGATTGGTTTAAAAATACTTTTATGCATTTTAAAATTCTGGAAAATTTATTTTATGCTTCTCATTTTATTTCCAACCTTCCATAATTTTCTTGGCCATTTATTTGGTGTTTTGAAGGGCTTTATGGATATTCTCTTTTATTTCTCTTTTAAAATTCATTTTAAAAACATTTTTTAGGCATTTTATTATATTCATTTGAATTTTATGCTTGTTTGACCTTTGTTGACTTTTGTTGGTATTGGATCGTAATTGTTTTAATCATAGGTCTCATCAAACTCAATGGATCTTGTATGTTGTTGGGGTGAAAACCGTAATCCACTAAAATGGATGATTGATTTTGATGATGACTTGATCAATACTTTGATCCAATTTGGGTGTGATCTATCTTTCCCTCTTCTTTTTCATCTTTTTCTTTTCCTCTTGATCAATTGGATGGTTTGTGTCCATCTTGTTCATGATGTGTGTGTAAGACTCCAATTTTGACCCTAAGATCCCTCATGCTATCTCATCATATGCATTAGCATTGGGATCACACCTTGGCATCCTCCTTACCCCTCATCCATTGGGTTTGCATTGGGAGAGATCACCAAGCACATTTGATTGTATCATACTTCATTTTTCTTTTTTTACTAACCAAAATACCAAAAATATGTCAATGTATAGTTTGTTACTTTTGTAGGTAGTGTACATGCTCACGTATGCTCTATCAAGCTCATATCTAGGGTTCAAGACCCTCAATGCAAGGATCTCAATCAAGAACTAGTTTAATATGGCTCTAAGCATCATATATGGATCTCCATGATCTTCACATATCATTTTGATCAAGAAATCATCAAGAGTTTGAAGCTTGTTTGCCTTGGAAGCCCTAGTTCATCTGGGTATCTTGTGTGACTTCTTCAACAAATTTCTTCAATAATTGATCAAATATTTCAATGTATACTTCACATTTCATCATCTTATACATATATGATCCTCCATGAGTCCCAAAAATCAAGATAATATCAAGCTAGCAAGTTGGTTCATGGTGGTTGACCAGAGGAATTCAACTAGTCAAAACTGGGGTTCCTTACACCCTATCTCCTACAATGTTTATCATATTAAAATTATTCCAAGAGAAAAGTTACTCTAAGTGAAATTCCAAACAACTTTCATGTTGAGGTCAAGAGCTAGTTTTTCTAGGAAAGTCATTTTTTATGGTGAAAGATTATAGGTCATTTTGTCTAAACCCTAATTTGGAGGTCAAATTCGCAAGACCATAACTTGGTCATTTTTTATGATATGAAAACCATTCAATTTTCATGATCAAATTAAATATGTGTACTTCAACTTTGATGTTTTTAGGAAGTTCAAATTCAACTTGCAAATGCATGTGCCAAGAGGAAACATTATAGGTCATTTTGGGCCACTATCATTGAACAAGTGATTTTCCTCAACTTCTAATTTGTTACCAATTTGAAGGGATTTGAAATAGCTACAACTTTTATGAAGTAACTTTTCCCATATTGAGCCCATAGAAAAAGTTATTCAAGGTGGAAGAAGTGAACATATGTCTTGGTACTTAGAATTTTTTTTATATGTTTGATTTTCCAAAGTTCCACCTCAAAATTCATTATGATCCAAGATTTAAATGAAAAAGTGTTTAACATGATAGTTGTCCCTCTTGATCTAACCTTTCCAAAATGTTCAAAATCATCTCATTTGGACAAAGTATGAATGACTTGCGCATGGCTTAAAGTTTAAGGACCATTTGGATAATTTGAAGTTCCATTTTTCATACACGAATGCATGGCTTGACAACACGATTTCAACATGGATTACACTCATTTTTGGACCTTGGTGCATCACTTGATGGGCGTATCACACACCCATGCAACCATGCAAGAGAGATTTTCAAGTTTTGCCAAAAATGGAAGTGTGCAAATATCAGTGACACTGGCCTATAAATAGAAGCTCTCTTGCTCAGAAATGAGGACCCTGGCGCGCAAGCTTTTATAAGCAACCCTAAACCCTCACCATTAAAGGATAAGCTTGAAGGTTTTATTTGAAAATCGAGTTTGAATCTCCCAGTGTTTTTGAGATTGAAACTCCAAGAGTCCATCCCTTTCCTTGATCCATTTATACTCCATCAAGCGTCTGAAGCAAGGCCAAGCATAATTGAGAGCAAGATCGTGCCAATCTGAAGCTCCGTTGAACGTGATTTTCCAGATTTTTCCACTCATCGATTCTCTCTTATTTCTCCATTATTCTTGTTGATTTTTGGTTGTTTGAAGTCCTACCAATGTAGGAAACAAGATTGAGTTGCTTAGAGGTCAAATCAAAGCAACTCAGATCATGATCCTCAAAATTCAACTCCCTGTATCTTCCTATATACTTGGAGTTAGACAAATTTGAGGTCAGATTCGAGCTCCTGGGCATTTTTTCTTTAAATCCATGTCTTGCTTTTTCATTTTGGTGATGGTTGAAGGTGAACCAGTCTGGTGAGGTCCACCGGAGAAGAAGACTGAAGCTCTGGCACCGGCGATGTGTTGGCATGTCTCCGAACCACATGATCAATTTGAATTGTTTTAATCTCACGCGTCCATTGTAATTACCATGTTTGCTGCGCTGTTGACTCAAGACCACAGGGAACGCACGCTTTGGACCATCTGATCTGCCACCTCAATTAATGAGGGAGATCAGATGGTCCACGTATTTTTAAATTTGTGAATTTCTATTTTAATTGCTTTATTTTCATTAATTCATATTAATTTTAATATTGATCCAAAAAATATGGGACTTTCACCAAAAACTTTCAAATATTTTTCTCTTCCATTTTCTGAATTAAAATTATTTTTTGGATCAATATTAATATTTTTCATGATTTAATTGTTTTTGTGCATATTTTTGATTGTTTAAAAATACTTTTAAATCTCCAAAAATAATGAAATATTTTCTTCAAGGTCCTTTGACTTTGTTTGACCTATGATAAATATCTTGGCCATTTATTTGGTGTTTTGAAGAGGTTTTAGGTTTTTTATTAAACATAATTTAATTTAATGCATTTTTAATTGATTTTTAATTGTTTAATTGTGAATAAGTTGTGTTGAGCTATTTTTATTGACTTGTGAAGTTTGACTATTGAGTTTGGACCTTGGTCAAGGTTGATTTGACTTTGTTGGATTAAAATCATTGGATTTAGGGGATTGATGAAATGTACATTTCATCTCCCAAAATGAATGAATGATTTTAATTTGATAAAATCCTTCCCTTCACCAATTTGTGTTTGTCTCATCCCCCCCCCCCCCTCTTCATCTTCAATCTCCTTCTATCCCATTCGTTCCATTGACCTATGATATCTCTATATCTTAAGGCTAATTGGTTGATAAACCAATACAAGTATGGATGAGATTAGGTCCACCCTTTTGCCATTTTGTTTTAAGTGTGGTTTGTTTTAGTAGTATGATTCATTATACCATATCTCTAACATGCATTAACACTAAAATTTCTATTGCCCGACCTCAGATAGTTGTGACTTCTACGTAAGTCCAATTACAATTGCTTAACATAACGCTATGTTTTGAGCCAAAAAGCATAGCATTCTAGTAAGTGAGATTGTAATCTCCCCCCTTTCATGGTATTGTGTAGAAACATGTACTTTTTTCCTCCATTTGGAAGATGTCTTGGTTCAAGGATCCATGCTTGTGAATAGAGGGTTGAGTGTTCTCCAAAGAATGACTTAAACAATTGGAAAGCAAAACCAATATGCACTTTAAATTCAAGCCCTTTTATCATTTTCCATTATTCATATCATTTAACTTGTTTATTTTAATGTCATTTTCCCTTACCTCACTTGAGCCATATATTTTGATGATATATACTTGTTTGTGTACTTTGTATGATTTTATGGTCTTAGGACCTTACTATACATAATAACAACAAAAACTCTTTAAAAAAATGTTTGTGTGGACTGTTGGGATTGACCTGAAACTTGGACTTAGAATTAGGCAACAGTCCCTATGCAAAAGGACTTGGCCAATGCCAACTTTTCTGAAGCCAAGTCACTGTGAATTGAACTTTCATCTGATGTAAGTATTAGGATCCACTTGAGTTCATCTGCTACATGGTCTTGATGAAAATGTTACTTTGAACCTGTGTCTAATGCCTTATTCTGAGCCATTCAAGGAGTATGTCATCTGGTACATGGGGAAGATTATGAATAAGACTATGAAGTTGCTAGCTTCGATGTGGCTATCTTTATTTGATGCCTTGCTCTTCATCTTGCTTGCTTATTAATATTGCTTGATTTTAAAGTCCAAAGGAAAAGTGAGTTTCTATATGACATTCTTGTCTATTGGATTGCATCCCATTGGTCAGATCTTTTCAACTCTTAACTTTTACATTTTTGCTTAGGATTAGTCTCTTCATCTCCTCCCATTTCTTAAGTTTCAAATCTCTCCCCTCTTTTCAAAAACCTTCTTTGCTTGTGATTTTTAAACTTAGACTTTATTGCAAAATTAGAAACTTTGGTCTTATGCCATTGCATTTTTAAACTTCTTTTTCTTAATCAAACTTGTAAATGAACTTAACTATACTTGACTTAAAATTTGAAAAGACAAAAAGAACTAACACTCATTGAAACTCTTTTAGGCCTTTTGTGCCTCTTTTAAACTCAATTTTTTTTGTTAAAAGCAACTCACTCACTTTGAAATTGATACCACGAACTATAAGGTTTTGATCATTATTTTTATGTTGGTACGTAGGCACAAGTCTGAAGGTCTTGTCAAACACAAAAATATAATTAATGAATTCTTTTCTCATCCCCACACTCTATTTATTGCAAACATCTTTTATACCAAAAACACATACACATATAAAAAAAGGGCTCCCTAGGAGTATCTAGGACACTTTGGGTGATAACACTTTCCCTCTGTGTAACCAACCCCCTTACTTGTAATCTCTGGCATTTTATTAGTTTTGATTTGAAAACTTCTTATCTTTGGGTTTTATTCATACTTTTCCCTTTTCCTTTGGAAACAATAAAAGCGCGGTGACAACTCTGGTTTTATTGACGTTAAGTTTATCCATAGCTTAATGGTCATGAATTTACCGCTACAGAAATTAAGTGGCGACTCTGCTGGGGAGTAGTCCTCAGTGGGTTTAGCCTACTTTTTTATGTGTATATAATTGTGTATTTGATGTTTGTATATTTGTTTGTGTGATATAATATGTTTTTTGTGCTTCTTGATCTTTGAGTGGTGAGGCAAGTTCTAACCCGAACTTGAGTGCAATTAAGATAGGAGGATGGTATAGTCATGTTCGACTTGTGTGATATATTCCTTAACAAGTTGGCTTGAGACCCATCTACTCAGTGGAGACGCTTTTAGAGTCATGAATGTCACCCAAGTTATTTGTGGTTAGGCATTACTTTCTCTGATTTGGGGTCCGAGAAGCTGAGGACCGTAGAACATTTAACCCATCTTGGCCTATTTAGGACGTAGTACAGAGACTGTTCAGGTGTAGACTTGATAACAGTTGTTACACGATACTACACTTGGACGAGTTTCTATTGAGAATATTATGGGTGGATGAGTTAGTCATCGTAACCTATAATATTTGATAGATGGAATTAAGACTCTGGGAACTTTTTAGAACATGATCTACATGTTTTTATCCTTAGTACACTCCTTTAGAATGGTTCTTAACCTGACTCCATGCTCGTGACTCATAACAAACCCTTGATTCATGGTTGATCCAATCAAGTCTTGTCAATATCAATGGAACTTGGGTGTTGATAAGGTGAAAACCATAATCCACCAAAATGGATTATTGATCTTGACAATGACTTGATTCATCCCTTAACCTTTGTTTTCCTTATGTGTGATCCCTTATTTATGATTGTTGCATTCATGCATTCATGCGCATCATAACAGTCATCACATGAAAAATAACTTCATGGAACTGAGGTTTTATTTGCAAATATTTTTAGACCATGGATTATGGATGAAGGAACACTAAGAAGTACAGTTTCAGATGTTCCGACTTGAAAGAATTAAGGAAGCTATCATCTTTTGTACTAGATCCCTTGGATTTCAAGCAATGTCATGGGAAGCTTCTATCTGTGTTGTCTACTGATGTTGTCGAAGGACTTTTGAGTGTATTGGTCCAGTTTTATGATCCTCTCTACCGTTACTTCACTTTTCCGGATTATCAGCTTGTGCCTACGTTGGAGGAGTATGCCCATCTCTTAGGAATACCCGTTTCTAACAAAGTGCCTTTTAGTGGATTGGAAGAGATTATTGTAGAGGTAAATTCATGATCATCAAGCTATGGATAAGCTAGAGATCAAATAACAAGAGTCGCCATCGCGCTTTTATTGTTTCCAAGGGAAAAGGGAAAAAGTACGAACAAAACCCAAAAAAGTAAGAAGTTTTCAAATCAAAACTAATAAAATGTCAGAGATTACAGGTAAGGGGGTTGGTTACACAGAGGGATGGTGTTGTCACCCAAAGTGTCCTAGGTACTCCTAGGGAATCAGATCCACTAGGGACTCTACTGAGGAGAAAAACAGGGATACTCTTGCCGGGTATTGGGCAAGAAGTAACAAACTGCAAACTAAGAAGAATATTACCAATTACTGGGTAATAGACTCTTAGGGGACTCAAAGTATCTATCTAGGTAGGAACTAGAAAGAAACAGTCAATCAAGACTCAACCCAATGAGGACATAACTCAAGGGGAGTGGTTGCATCCAGATAAACAAGTGGGGAGGAAACTGAAGTAATAATCATCCACGAGGAAACAACTCAGTGGGGAAGAGGAGAAAGGTTAAAGTCTTTCTGCCTAAGGGGCTGACGCTCTACAATTGAGGGAGGACAAACATCAAAATTTGTATGGGGATAAAGTACCGCCATACAGGGAATGAGAATCTCAAACCAATAATTTAATCAGATATCTGAATATGCAAATATAAAATTATATGAATGTATATGTGTGTGTATATATATATATATATATATATATATATATATATATATATATATATATATATATATATATATATATATATATATATATATATATATATATATATATATATATATATATATATATATATATATATATATATATATATGATGCTTATGTTGACAAAACGATCACAAAGGATACAAAGGTGTCGCAAAGAAATTGAGTCATCGGTACAATCCTTGGTCAATCCACAAAATATGGAGACAATTGCTGGAGAACAGAGAGATCAACAATCCAAAAAGGCTTAACCCTAACTAGAGAAAGAGGAGATCTGCTGAGGAAAGAGAAATATCACCAAACCTGTGGGGAATTTTAGGTCAACACCATAAAAATGGGAGACAACCCTACAGGGAAAACAAACTGCTCAGGAGCCAGGAGGAAACTCTGACCGGGGAGCAAGTCGACTGGTGATTGGCGGGGAAACCAATGCGATCTACTAGGGAGATCAACCACTTTTGCTGAAGGAACGCAAACTCCACTGGGGAGGGCAGAAACCCTGTTGAGGGAGACAAGTCGCAGGGTACATGAATCAACCAACTTAGCTAAAGGAACGAAGCTCTACTGGGGAATCAGAAATTCTGCTGAGGAACTGAATCAACACAATCTTCTAGGGATATCCGAAGGGTTAACTGCTTGGGGAACCTCTGATGTTTCACACTCAAAGACTTGTTATCCATCGGAATGTTGTTGATATTTCTTTTAATTTCTTTGGGAAATTCTTGCTTTATACGTTTTTAAGAAAACGAGATTTTGATTAAAAAATTTAAATTTTCAAAAAAAAAATGATCATAATAAAATTTAAACTATTGGCTGAATGGTAGTCTATAAATGACAAGACTCCATAGATTTTTACAAAGTTGAAAATGATAATTTACATGGAAAAGGGTTATATTGAATACAAATGATCCTTAATCCTTCTATCAACTCTTGATATCCGTTGTGCTCTCGACCGCTGTCGGGGTGATGAATTCATGTCAACCCTTGTGCTCAATCAAATTTTCAAACACTGAAGATCAACAGAATGCAGTTACTTTCTATAATCCCTAATTTTTGCATAAGTTTCCCCAGGGTGGGGTGCTCAACTTATTGGGAAATTCTTTCTGTTTTATGTCTCTAATTTTTGCCTGGACCGCCCTTTCGGGTTTTCAATCCACCGAGACGCTCCTTTTTTACCTAAGCCTCCCTTTCGGGTTTTCAACTTAGCGAGCTGTTCTTTTTCTTTTTTTAGGTGAAGTATATCTTGACTACATCTGCGTTCATAGGACGAGTGAACTCTTCACCATCCATAGTTGTAAGTATCAATGCACCGCCTGAAAAGGCTCTCTTAACAACATATGGGCCTTCGTAATTAGGAGTCCATTTTCCTCTAGAATCTGGTTTAAATGATAAAATCTTCTTGAGCACAAGATCACCTTCTCTGAACACACGAGGTCTAACCTTCTTATCAAAAGCCTTCTTCATCCTTTGCTGATATAACTGACCATGACACATGGCAGTCAATCTCTTCTCTTCTATCAAATTCAACTGATCAAACCTGGTCTGACAGCATTCAACTTCAATCAACTTGGCTTCCATAAGCACACATAATGAAGGAATCTCAACCTCTACGGGGAGCACTGCTTCCATACCATACACAAGAGAGAAGGGGGTTGCCCCTGTTGAAGTGGGGACAGATGTACGATACCCATGCAAAACAAACGGGAGCATCTCATGCTAATCCTTGTATGTTACAACCATATTCTGGATAATATTCTTGATGTTCTTGTTTGCAGCTTCCACAAGCCCATTCATCTTGGGTCTGTAGGGAGAAGAATTATGATGTGCAATCTTGAAGTCTTTACAAAGAGCTTCCACCATATTGTTATTCAAGTTTGATCCATTATTAGTAATGATCTTGCTTGGCATACCATAACGACATATAATCTGATTCTTGATAAACCTTACAACAACTTGCTTGGTTACATTTGCATACGATGCCGCTTCAACCCATTTTGTGAAGTAGTCAATTTCCACCAAAATGAAACGATGTCCATTTGAAGCTTTGGGTTCAATCATCCCAACCATATCAATTCCCCACATGGAGAAGGGCCATGGGGAAGAGAGAACATTCAATAGTATCGGAGGAATATGAATCTTATCAGCATAAATTTGACACTTGTGGCACTTCTTCACAAATTTGCAACAGTCAGATTCCATTGTCAGCCAATAGTAACCTGCTCGCAACATTTTCTTCGCCATTGCATGTCCATTGGAATGAGTACCAAAGGAACCTTCGTGTCTATCCATGCATCTCAGCAAAACCATGTCGAAGTTTCTCTTGTACAGTATATCACCATTCAAGTCGAAATTACCGGCTAATCTTCTAAAAGTTTTCTTATCTTTCAAAGATGCCCCAGGCGGGTAAATCTGACTTTGGAGGAAACTTTTGATGTCATAATACCACGGTTTCTCGTCTTTGATCTCTTCCACAGCAAACACATGAGTTGGCCTATCAAGACGCATCACAGACAAATTAGGGACTTCATTCCAATACTTAACTATAATCATTGATGTCAACGTTGCAAGAGCATCTGCCATCCGGTTTTCATCTTGAGGGATATGATGAAACTCAACCTTTGTAAAAAAAGTTGAAGTCCTCCTCGCATAATCTCTATACGGTATTAAATTGGGTTGATTTGTATCCCATTCTCCTTTGATTTGATTCACAACCAAAGCCGAATCACCAAAGACATCCAAATACTTGATTATGAGATTCATAGCCTCTTCAAGCCCCATATTGCAAGCTTCATATTCTTCCATATTGTTTGAACACTTGAAAGTCAATCTAGCTATAAATGGTAGATGCGTGCCTTGAGGAGTAATAATCAAGGCCCCAATGCCATTTCCATATTGATTAACAGCTCCATCAAATACCATGCCCCAACGGGAACTAGGTTTTGGCCCTTCTTCAAGCAATGGTTCATCACAATCTTTCATTTTCAAGTACAAAATCTCTTCATCAGGAAAATCATATTGCACTGACTGATAATCTTCAATTGGTTGGTGAGCCAGATGGTCAGCCAAGATACTACCCTTGATTGCTTTCTGAGATCGATATTCGATATTATACTCCGATAACAACATCTGCCAACGGGAAATCCTCCTAGTTAAAGCAGGCTTCTCAAAAATATACTTGATTGGATCCATTTTGGATATCAACCAAGTGGTATGATTCAACATATATTGGCATAGACGCTTAGCAGCCCAAGCCAATGCGCAACAAGTTTTCTCAAACATAGAATATCGAGTCTCACATTCAGTGAACTTCTTACTAAGGTAGTAAATTGCAAATTCTTTCTTTCCAGTCTCATCTTGCTGACCAAGAACACAACCCATACTCTCATCAAGCACAGTCACATACAAGATCAACGGTCTTCCTTCAACAGGTGGAGACAAAATCGGAGGTTCAAGCAAATATTCCTTGATACCGTCAAAAGCTTTCTGGAAGTCTTCGGTCCAATCACAAGACTGATCTTTCTGAAGAAGCTTGAATATAGGCGCACATGTTGCAGTCATGTGGGAAATGAATCTGGAAATATAATTCAAGCGCCGGAGAAAACCTCTGACTTGCTTCTCAGTTTTGGGCGCATGTATCTCTTGTATTGCTTTGACCTTGGCAGGATCAACTTCAATACCCCTCTCGCTGACAATAAAGCCTAACAACTTACCAGAACAAACACCAAAAGTACACTTATTGGGATTCAAGCGGAGTTTATACTTCCTCAAACGCTGGAATAACTTCAACAAATGCTTAACATGTTCCTCTTCATTAATCGATTTAGCAATCATGTCATCGACATAAACTTCAATCTCTTTATGCATCATATCATGAAAAAGAGTAGTCATTGCTCTTTGGTAAGTTGCACCAGCATTCTTTAGACCGAAAGGCATCACTCTATAACAAAATGTTCCCCAAGGTGTAATGAATGTGGTCTTCTCCAAATCTTTGGGTGCCATCTTGATCTGATTATATCCGTAAAATCCATCCATAAACAAAAAGACTTTGAATTTAACAGTATTGTCTACCAACATATCAATGTGTGGCAGAGGGAAATCATCTTTCAGACTGGCTTTATTCAAATCTCTACAGTCAACACACATGCAGACTTTTCCATCTTTCTTCGGCACTGGCACAATATTGGCCACCCATTATGGATACTCAGCGGTTACAAGGAAACCAGCATCAATTTGCTTATGCACTTCCTCTTTGACCTTCAAAGCCATATCATGATGCGTTCTTCCCAACTTCTACTTGACTGGCGGGCATTCTGGCTTCAACGGCAATCTATGCTCCACAATCTCAGAATCCAACCCAGGCATGACTTGATAGGACCAAGAAAACACATCTGAATACTCTCGAAAAAGATCAATCATCCCCTTCTTAACTTCTAGACACAATCGAGATCCAATCTTGACTTCCTTCACATCATCCTCGGAACCCAAATTGAGTAACTCGACTTGCTCTTCGAACAAGTGAATGGTATTTTCATCTTGCTCAAGAAGATGAGATAATTCATCACTCACTTCTACATCACTTTCCTCCTCGGCCTCAAACACAGGGAATTCAAAATTTGGAGAAGGAGAAGGATTATTGTATTCAATGGGGTTAGGAACCAACCTGCATAATGATTTGATATTTTGATTTTAGAGAAGTGAATTTGTGACCAAATATTATACAGATGGACAATTATATTGTTTATTTATGTTTTTTGTGATTACCATTTTCAGAATAAATCAAAAAGTAAAAACAAACATCATAAATATGGATGAAGAGAATTAATTTTATTGATGATCAATTTGAAAATGCCCAAACAATGTTCACTTCTCCCTTAGGCATAGGAGAAGGATTTAAAAAACATATAAAAACAATTACTTAGATCGATGCAAAATCGCAGGAATATCAACATCAGTCCAATTGTTGCAAGCCTTTCCACGCGTCACAAAATTGGTGCAGTCTTCCTCTTCGTCATCCTCTAGCACAACAACTAAGTGTTATTCATTACCATGAATGAACCCTCCACTACGGAAGCTAAGTTTCATATCTTCAGACCTTGCAATTGTTGAACCTTTCTGGAACCCCAAACCGGTTCTGCCTTTGTTGTCGGAGACCTCTACCATGCGGCCCCACTGATCAATGTTGCCTTCTTCCACAATCTTTTGAGCATCTTTCAACGAGGACATAGGTGCCCCAACTCTCTTCTCAGCAGCAATAGATAAGGCTTGGAACGGAGTTCCAACCTCATCCTCATCTTCCACATAAGAGAAATATGACAAATGGCTAACCAACAACGCCTTCTCTCCACCAACAATCACTAGCTTGCCATTCTCACAAATTTGAGCTTCTGGTGCAAAGTTGAGGTAACAACTCCCGTCTCATGGATCCATGGCCTTCCCAATAAGCAACCGTAGTCTGGTTGGATATCCATTACTTGAAAAGTAATTTGAAAATCACTTGGACCTATCTTGATTGGAAGTTCCACTTCACCAATAACTGTCTTGCGCGAACCGTCAAAGGCCTTGACGATTACACCACAGTACCTCATAGGCGCTCCTTGGTAAGATAGCTTTGACAAAGTTGACTTCGGAAGCACATTTAGTGACAAACCGGTGTCAACAAGCACATTTGACAAAGCATCCTCTTTGCAATTCATCAAGATGTGCAAAGCCAAATTATGATTCCTGCCCTTCTCAAGGAGTTCTTCATGATAGAAGCTAAGATTATTGCAAGAAGTTATGTTAGCCACAATATAATCGAATTGATCCACTGTAACATCATGTTCTACAAAATCTTGTTCTAGAACTCTCTGCAGTGCTTCTCTGTGCGCTTCGGATGTCATGAGCAGAGATAACACTGAGATCTTTGAGGGGGTTTGGAGCATCTGCTCCACCACATTAAACTCGCTTCTTTTAATTAACCGAAGTACCTCATCATCATCATTGGGTTTCAAGTTGCTGGATTCACTAGACTTATCTTTTGAACAGCCAACTGGGCTTTCAACAGGCACTTCCACTTTCTTACTTACAACTGCTTCTTCTTTATCCTTTGGGAACACCGGCCCAAACACTCGATCACTACAGGTCACCTTAGTAACATCAGTAATGCTCACCACTGAACTAGTCGTAGGCAACAGGACCTCTTAACCATCCTTCATCATTGTAGCATTATACTAATATGACACAACTTTATCAGATGAATACGGGACTGGGCCCGCTAACCGTATTACCAACGACGATACTGATCTTTGACTGTTGTTGTTACTAGAGTCATAGTGAATCACAACCTTCTCAGGCTGCTTGAAAACAGGGACTATGACATTAACATCGTCATCTATATGACGGGATTGAACAATTCGTATCATGCCTTCATCCATCAGTCGTTGGATGTCCCTTTTCACAACTTCGCAACCCCTCAGGTTAACATTACAAACAGCACAACCATCATGGTCGTGCTCACATTCACTTACCATATAAACATCCTTATGCATTTGCACTAAGGACCTTATGATAAAACGCACATCAAAATATTTGAATTCCCCAAGACAACCATCCACCATATTCACAGAAGAGTTCCCATGAGCGGGCAACGAGTTCGCTTTCACATTCGACGCGCGGTCCTCAAAGGACACCATACCACTCTTCATCAATTTATGAACCTCATATTTAAGTGGATAACAATTTTCGATATCATGTCCGGGTGCTCTTTGATGAAAAGCACAACGGAGCTCAGGTTTATACCACCAAGGAAGTGGTTCTGGAATCTGTGGCGGGTTTCTTGGTTGGATCAGGTTCTTGAGAACCAAGGATGGATAAAGCTCTACGTAAGACATAGGAATCGGGTCAAAAGAGACCTTCTTCCTTTCGAAGTTTTATTGTTGATGATTGTTGTTGGTATTGTTGTTGTTGTAGGTGTTTGTTCATTGTTGTGGTTGTTGTTGTTGACGTTGTTGTTGTTGTTGAATTGGTGTTGTTTCTTGATTAGAAAATACCGGGATAACGGAAGATACTTGATGATGATGATGTTAACGGGATGTTGGATTTCTTCTGATCTACGGCCTCCTCTGCCTTCCACTACTTATTGCATTCGTCTCATTGTCCTTCTTCTTACTAAAATTGCTACCATACCTCTTGCTTGTTGATGCCTCATCTCTTGACAAACGTCCCTCTCGGACTCCTTCCTCAAGCCTCATCCCCATGTTTACCATTTCGGTAAAGTCACTAGGGGCACTAGCAATCATTCGTTCATAGTAAAATGAACTCAGGGTTTTCAAAAAGATCTTTGTCATTTATTTTTCCTCCAAAGGAGGAGTGATATGGGCAGCCAACTCCCTCCATCGCTGCGCATACTCTTTGAATGTCTCTTTATCCTTCTAAGACATAGACCTCAGGTGGTCTCTATCTGGCGCCATATCCACATTATATTTATACTGCTTGACAAAATCCTCCCCCAAGTCATTGAAAGTGCGAATGCTGGCACTGTCCAATCCCATGTACCAATGAAGCGCAACGTCGGTCATACTATCTTGGAAGTAATGAATAAGCCATTGATCATTGTCGGTATGAGTAGACATCTTACGAGCATACATCACAAGATGACTGAGTGGACAAGAGTTCCCCTTATACTTTTCAAAGTCAGGCACTTTGAACTTCACCGGGATCTTGACGTTGGGCACCAAACATAACTCGACAACATTTTCCCAAACAAGTCCTTACCTCTCAGCGTCTTCAATTCCTTGCGCAACTCAAGAAAATGATCCTTCATTTCATCCATCCTTTTATAAACATCCGTACCCTCAAACGGCTCGAAATGATAGATGGTGTCCTCTATGCGAGGCAAGGTGTGCACAACGGAAGGTGGCACGGACATGACCAAGCTAGATGCCGACATGGAAGCAAAGGTAGGCGTAAAGCCTTCGGGCACGAAGTTGGACAACATTCCCCACGAGAATCCGGCAGGCATAGTTGGCACGAATTGGGCGGAAGCAACAGGCACGGTAGAGGTAGCTACCTCTGAAATAACAGTCCTCGCAGGAGGAGTTGCAGGCGTTGGAGAAGATTGACTCTGAGCGGCAAGAACTGACTCCATCATGGCAGTCAGGCGGACGATTTTGTCCTTCAGCTCTTTGTTCTCTTGCTCTAGATGCTCCATGATTCTCAGATGATTGGCTCAGGTATTGTACCGATGAGTCAGCTTGGCTAAAGCACAGAAGAAACACCAATCGAACATTTGGCGAAAACCTGCTTATGCAAATGATGCCTGAAATGCAATGCTTGATTATTTTTATTTTTCAAGGAACTTACTATATTATTTGCAAATATATATATTTAAATAGCAATTGCAACAATTTGATATGACCAAAAATCTATTTTTATTTATATAACTTGGAAGGATTACACTGAGTACAATTTCAAAAACCAAATGAAAAATACAAGAGAAAAGGAGACTAGATATCCTAAGGATCCCTAACAATGTCAGAAGATCTGGCTGTAGGCGCGTACTTCCTTCGAATGTGACGAATCTCGATCTCAAAAGAAGCCTTCATCTCAGTCTTCTCGAGGACAAGTTGGTCAATAATCTTCTTCCAAGCAACGGAAGGTTGAGGCATGCTAGAAGATGAAACCTCTGGCTCTCTCTGTCTCTTTGTCACTCGGTCTTCTAATAGCTCAACAAGTGCATCTTTTTCCTTAAACTCCAACTGCAATCCTTCATGCTTCTTGCTCAAGCACGAAAACGCTCTTCCCACATGTCCTTCTCTTGCTTTATCTTGATGAGCGCATCTTCCAACTCCTCTATATCTTGGTTAGGGAGAGTTAATGGCTCAACCACAACCATAGACATAGGTCTTTCGCAAGGATAAGGCATCTTCAACTCCAAAGTTCTCTTCTTCATCCAAAGAGTGTAAGCTTCCAAAGCTACACAATTGCACGGACCAAGCTCGGATCTTCCCTTCCTATGCACATTATGCCAAACATGCACCATCTTCTGCTTCAAATGTTAGGGATCTTTATCCTCTTGATAGAAAAGACCTTCTAACAACATGTTATTAGGTTTGTCTTTCAAGGGGAACCCAAGTTGACAGCGAGCCAAAGCAGGGTTGTAGTTAATTCCTCCTTGTTTACCAATGAGAGGCACATTAGAGAATTCACCATAACTATCAATAATCTCCAAACAGCTTAAAGACAGATCATACCAAACTATATCATCATTAGTGAGAGACATAAGTCTCTGAGACCACCTTAGACATTGTTTGTTCTCCATAAAAGCCGGTGTCTGAGGCAAGTATGAAATAAACCACTTGTACAGAAGAGGAATGCAACAAACAATAGTTCCACCACCCTTAGAATTCCTTAGATGCAAAGAGAAATACATATCACCTAACAAAGTAGGCATAAGATTCCCAATCAAGAAAAGTCTAATGGCGTTAACATCAACAAAACCGTCAATGTTAGGGAACAAAGCTAATCCATAAATGAGCAACACAAAGATAGCTTCAAAAGCGTCCATACTACCGGCTTGAGCAAAAGCAGTAGCTTCCTTGATGAGGAAATCAGATGACAACCCAAATAACCCTCCTTTCTTCACCCAATGAGCCTCTATCTCAGACTTCTTCAAGTGAAGAGCTTCAGCAATAATACTAGATCGGGGAATCTCCTCCAATCCACTAAAAGGCACTCTACTAGAAACAGGTATCCCCAAAAGATGAGAATACTCCTCCAAGGTAGGCACAAGCTGAAAATCTGGGAAAGTGAAACAACGGTAGAGAGGATCATAGAACTGCACCAATACACTCAAGAGTCCTTCAACCACATCAGCAGACTAGATGGACAAAAGCTTCCCATGACGTTGTTTGAAGTACAAGGGATCCAATACAAAAGATGTTAGCTTCCTTAACTCTTTCAAGTCGGGACATCTGAAACTGTACTTCTTAGTGTTCCTTCGTCCACAGTTCATGGTCTGAAAATATTTGCAAATAATACCTCAGTTCCTTGAAATTTTTGTGTGATGAATGTTATGATGCGCATGAATGCATGAACGCAACAATTATAAATAAGGGATCACACAAAATGCAAACAAAGGTCAAGGGATGAATCAAGTCATTGTCAAGATCAATCATCCATTTTGGTGGATTATGGTTTACACCTTATCAACACCCAAGTTCCATTGATATCGACAAGACTTGATTGGATCAACCAAGAATCAAGGGTTTGTTGTAAGTCACGAGCATGAAGTCTGGGTAAGAACCATCCCAAAGGAGTGAACTAAGGATAAAGAATCTGTAGATCATGTTCTAAAAAGTTCCCAGAGTCTTAATTCCATCTATCGGATATTACAGGTTAAGATGACTGACTCATCGACCCATAATATTCTCAAGAGAAACTCGTCTGAGTGTAGTATCGCGTAACAACTGTTATCAAGTCTACACTTGAACAGTTTCCACACTACGTCCTAAATAGGCCAAGAGGGGGTAAATGTTCTACGGTCCTCAGCTTCCCAGACCCAAATTAGAGAAAGTAATGCCTAACCATAAATAATTGTGTGACATTTCCAAATCCAAAATAGTCTCCACTGAGCAGATGGGTCTCAAGCCAACTTGTTAAGGACTACTCCACACAAGTCGAACATGACTATACCATCCTCCTATCTTAATTTCACTCAAGTTCGGGTTAGAACTGAAGGTGAGAAAAACAAGAAAGGGGGGGGGGTTTGAATTGTTTGGAAAAATAAGCTCTTTTCAAAATGAAAACCACACAATGATTTTATACTGGTTCGCTTATAACACAAAGCTACTCCAGTCCACCCGGCCAAGGTGATTTCGCCTTCAACAAGGACTTAATCCACTAATCTTGAAAGATTACAAACAACGTCTAAGATAAAAAATCTCTTAGCCCTCTCAAGTGTACAGACTACACAGAGTCACTTGAGGAAATCAACAAACAAATAAATGAAAGATTAATGTAATCTAGAATGCTTCTAAGAAAGCAGATATTACAATAGTAAGAATAAGAGTTTTTCACGTAATAAGCAAAAGCTTCGTGAAGATCTTAGAGAGCAAGAGTGTTTTTCTTGAGCGTGGATGTTTCAGTATGGTTTTGACTTATTGGCTTTTTTTTTATATATATGCTGAAGGTTGATTTGCAATCCTTTATATAGATCAGTGAGGTAGTAGTTGAAACTGATGAGTAATAAGATGATTTTACGCCATAACATAAGTAGCTTCTGCAGGATAACTTTTTCTCCTTGAAATGACTACTTACCACAAGTAGTATCTTCTTTATTGAAATTGGAGATTAACGTCTCTTTCTTAATTAGGAAAACCATTTGCAAATCTTTACTTGACTTTAACGTTACTCTTTCATGATTAGCAATACCATGCTCAGAGTCTTCAAGTATCTGAGAATCTTGGAATCTTGCTTCTGATGTAGATCTCAGATAGTTTCTTCAGATAACGCTGATAACTTCTGGAGCTTAGAGATAGCGTTGTTCAGAGTCAGAACTACTAGAGCTACTTCTTGTTCAGATGCTTCTGATACTTGTTGTTTTGCTCAGAGTTAGACTTTCTTGAACTTGTTTTCACTTCAGATGCTTCTGATCATTTGATGATTTGTATCTGATCTGGTTTTGTATCTGATGACATCATCAGATTTCTTCCTTCTTTCTTTAGAACCCTGCACACTTAGAAACTTTTCGTTAGGGTGCCATTTTTGGTTTCATCCTTTGTTATCATCAAAATCAAGAAATCTGTTGTAGAACAATTTTGGTTCTTACAATCTCCCCCTTTTTGACGATGACAAAACAACCTTAATTAGCAGATGAAACATGAATAATATTAGATCAGATAGACAGAAGCTCCCCCTGAATTAGTGCTAGGGAGTTCAGAAGTTCTTACCAGAGCTTCTAAGTAAAGAGGTTTCTGAAACTTTCTGCAATTTCTTAAGTCCAAGTTAGATAATTTTATTTTAAGAGAAATATGTTGCAGAATGCTTAAGGTATTAGACAATATTTTCATCAGAGCTATTAATGACTTCTCCCCCTTTTTGTCAGAATCAAAAAGACATAGTAAAAAAAAATAAGTAAAGAGAAAAACTTGAATTCATAGATAGAAGCACAAAGGCAACAGAAGCTAGAAAAACATCAGATTCAGGGAAAATAAAAACAACAGGCAAGCAGAAAATAAATAAATAAATCCTAAGTGCCTAAGGGTTCGGAGGCGGAGGCATTCTCTGAAGCAACATTGCAAGCATATTCTGGATGTTGTCGTTGACAGTATCTTGCTTGTCCATTCTGGCCCGGAGTTCATTCTGACTTGCTTAAGTTCTTTCAGAGTCTGAAGAACCATAGGGATCACAGAAGAGGACTCCCCCAGAGTCAGAGCCTGCTGAGCTTCAGCTTCAGCAGCAGCTTGTGCTTCTGCATCCGCCAGAGCCTTAGCTTCAGCTTCCTTTTCCCTTAGGATTTCAGCTTGACGAGCTTTTTCTTCTTCTTCTAGTCTTCTTGCTTCTTCTTCAGCTCCCTTGGCCAATCTCTCTTCCTCCAGCCTTCTGGCTTCAGCTTCTCTGGCAAGTCTCTCCTGGAGTCTTGCCTCAGCATCTCTGATGTAGCCATTTCTGACTTGTTCAGATATGCTCTTCAGTCTAAAAGACTCAGAGGTCATCCAGCCAATGACTCTGTTCCAGTGTGTCCTTACAGATTTAGGATCATCACTGATTTCAGAGTTAGTGGTCAGAGACTTGACCTTTTGTACTGAAGCTTCTGCTACCTGCATGATGGCTTCCTCAAGGGTAGGAGCAGAAAGTTCAGGTTCATGTTCAGGTTCAGAGGTATGAGGTGGAGAGTTTGGAGGGCTGAGATTTAATGTGTGAGGTTCAGATTCTGATTCAGGTTGGGGTTCAGATTCTGCTTCTAGTTGAGGTTCAGATGTTTGGGGTGAAGCGTAAAGAGGGTTTAAATCTAAGGGTTCAGTTTCAGCTTCAGGTGCAGCGGAGATGTTTGGTGGGGTGATATCAGAGGTGTGGGGTTCAGAGGGTTGAGTTTCAGAAGGTATGGTGGTTGTTTGTTGTGGTGGAGGTGAAGTTGCTTCAGATTGTGTTTGTGTTTGTTGTTGTGAAGCAAGTTTATGAGCATAAATTGTGTCTATGGTTGGGGAATCAGGGTCAGGATATTCTGGGTCAGAAGAGATGGAAACATATGGGGGTGATTCTGGTTCTGAGGATGATGAAGAGGAAGTGCTTTGGTAGGTTTGTTTAGGTTCAGAGGGAGGTATGAATGTACGGGCTACATTTAGAACTGGTGAAGGTTGGGAGGTTCTGGTGGTTGAAGGAGGGATTTCAGAGGTAGTAAAAATAGGTTGTGAAGAGAGAGGGTTAGAAGAAGCCATCAGAGGATTAGTGGTAACAGAAGGAACAGACGTACCAGTAGATATATTCAGAGGAGCTGAAGATTTGCTTCCAGAAGATTCTCCAAGTCTTGCCTTCTTTGCCGGAGGTGCTATCTTCTTCTCAGAGAGACCTCTCTTGTATCTGACGAAGTCTTCTTCTGAATCCAGACAGTCGTCGAGGCTGAAGTCAGAGATGTCAACACCATCATCCAGTAGACGCTGAAGATAGATAGCAACAGCATCTCTGGGTTCATTTTTGAAGAACCTGGCAAGGCCATGAGGCATCTTCCTCTGATCTTTCAAACAATCCCAGGATGTATCCAGAGTGGGTCTGACATGAATCTTCTTAATTATCCCCATACTCTTGAGATTTCTGGCATTCAGAGGCTTCCCAACATCTATTGCCAGATCTAGCATCAGCTTGGCCTTCTCCAGATGATCCACCAGCCCATTCTCAATGAAGACATCAGATAACAATCTTCCCAGAGGGATGTAGGATCTGGGCTTCATATTGTTTCTGGTTTCTCTGACAGAATCTCTCAGATATCTGAAAAGGAGAGCAGGGAGGCAGATCTTCACACCCTTCTGAATGCATTACAGAATGCATTTCTGGTCTGCATTGATGTAGTCAGAGGAGTTAGAGGCTGGACGGTGGTGAATAGTTCCCAGAATAATCTTCAGCCACACTCTGAGGTTCTGATGCAGCTCCTTGTTCTTTGAAGGATTTCCTTCAGTGTTGGGTTTGAAGATTGTTGGATTGATTACATCAGTAATGCGCTTTGACCTAGGAGGGATGTTGTAAATCCTTTTTCCTCCACTTCTTTCCATGTTCAATAGGGAGGCAATTGACTTTTCAGTGATAACAATCTTCACCCCCAGAACATATGAGACGATGAAGTGGTCATCTGCATCTGCAAACCTCCAGAACTCCTTGATGAGAAGAGGGTAAACAGGACCATAAAGCCTTTGGAAATAGTTTTCCCATCCTTGTTTACGAAGCTCTTCAGTAAGATCAACGCCATTTCTCTTCAAGTTGTTGAAATCAACTAGTGATTCACACAACACGTCCAATCCTTCAAAAGGGGTTGAAAGGTTAATATGGCGTTCACAGTCAAGAACATGGGGTTCTTTGTAAACAGGGGTTATGGTGACGCCTGTAACCGTTGGTGTTGGAATGCTTGAGGTTTGAGCAGTAGAACTTGATTCCATTTCTTGAGAGAAGTTAAAGACTTGTTGTTGTTGAGCGTCCATGGTGAAAGAGAAGATGAAGATTGATGAAGATGAAGAACTTGCAGAGAATGCTTCAGAGAGGGTTTAGGGTTTTAGAGTGAGTGAGAGTGATAAGTGTGTGAAATGTGAGAAAAGTGTTTATATACTCTAAGTAAAACACATGCAAAACGACACATTAAATTGCGTTAGCACAACGCTCAAGTAAGCACGCTTGGGGGGAAAAATGATTACAGCTAATTAATAAATGTCTAATCCCACAGTACGCACACTGCTCAAGGAGATTTCAAACGTTCTGACCTTTGAATTTCTTTTGACAACTGTCTAGAAGTTCTAGGGTTAGACGCTTAGTGCTCCACGTGTTGATGTATCTGATCTTCAGGAATACCAAAAGATTGATTCCTGGAAATTTCTAACTCACATATCTTCTTAACTGGTAGAAGTATCAGAGTCAGAGGCAGAAGTGTATTTGTTTTTATCAGAGTCTCATTTTACATTTTCAGAGCTATGCTTCACTCAGGGCAATTTTTAATGTTCAGATGTTCTAAGATAAAAAGAAATCTATCTTCAGCTAGAGGCTTAGTAAAGATATCTGCCCATTGATGTTCAGTATCAATGAACTTCAATGTTACTATCCCTTTCTGAACATAGTCTCTGATAAAATGATGTTTTATTTCAATATGTTTGGCTCTGGAATGTAGAATGGGATTCTTACTTAAACAAATAGCAGTAGTATTATCACAAAAGATAGGAATGTTACTCTCAAAGATTTGCAGATCTTCTAACTGATGCTTCATCCAGAGCATCTGAGTTGTGCATAGTGACGCTGAGATATATTCTGCTTCTGCAGTTGATAGAGCAATTGTTGATTGTCTTTTGCTAGCCCAGGATATCAGATTGTTTCCCAGAAGCTGGCAATTTCCAGAAGTGCTTTTTCGTTCTATTCTATCTCCTGCATAATCTGCATCACAATAACCCGAGAGTCTATACTCTGATGTTTTCTCATACATCAGGCCCAGGTTAGGAGTTCCTTTCAGATACTTAAGAATTCTCTTAACTGCTGTTAAATGAGATTCTCTAGGATCTGATTGGAATCTGGCATAAAGACAGACACTAAAGAGAACATCAGGACGAGTAGCAGTCAGATAGAGAAGAGAGCCTATCATACCTCGATAGAGCTTCTGACAAACCTTGTTGCTTACCTCTTCCTTTTCCAGAATGCAAGTTGGGTGCATGGGAGTTTTTGCAGAGTTGCATTCAGTCATGTCAAACTTCTTCAGAATGTCTTTAATATATTTACTTTGATGGACGTATGTGACTTCTGGAGTTTGATTAATTTGAATTCCCAGAAAGAACTTTAGTTCTTGCATTAAACTCATCTCAAATTCTGCCTGCATTAACTTAGAAAATTCTTGGCAAACAGAGATATTAGCAGAACCAAAAATAATATCATCAACATAAATCTGGCATATCATGAGATCGTTATTAAGGTTTTTACAAAAGAGTGTAGAATCAACTTTCCCTCTGATAAAATTTTGTTCCAGAAGAAAATTGCTTAATCGTTCATACCAAGCTCTGGGAGCTTGTTTGAGTCCATATAAGGATTTCTTAAGTTTAAAAACATGTTCTGGAAAATTTGAATTTTCAAAGCCTGGAGGTTGATTGACATACACTTCTTCTGAAATATAACCATTAAGAAATGCACTCTTGACATCCATTTGATATAATTTGATAGAGTGATTAATAGTAAAAGATACAAGAAGATGAATAGATTCTAACCTCGCGACTGGAGCAAAGGTTTCATTATAGTCAATACCTTCTTGTTGACTGTAACCTTGAGCTACCAGTCGAGCCTCGTTTCTGACAACTTCTCCTTTCTCGTTCAGCTTGTTTTTGAAAACCCATCTGGTTCCAATGACATGAGTGCCTCTGGGTTTAGGAACGAGATCCCAGACATCATTCTTTGAGAATTGATCCAATTCTTCTTGCATAGCTGCCACCCAGTCGTTATCCTGAAGTGCTTCATCACAAGACGTAGGCTCAATCAGAGACACTAGTCCCAGAGTAGTATCTTCAGAAGTCCTGAAGGTAGATCTGGTTCTGACAGGTTCGTCCTTGTTTCCCAGAATCAGATCTTCAGATAAATTGATACGACTTTTGACTTTCTTTGGGATTTCTGGAGATTTAATTTCTTCAGAGTTCTGAGTGACAGTTGCTTCTGGAGTTTTATCAGATTCTACAAGAATGATTTCCAAATCTGCAAACTTTTCAACTAGCTTTGACTTTTCAGGGTCAAGCTTATCATCAAATCTGACATGAATTGATTCTTCCACAATTTTGGTTTCTGTGTTGTATACTCTGTAGCCTTTAGAGCGTTCTGAGTATCCTAACATAATACCTTTCTGTGCTTTGGAATCAAACTTGTTCAGATGTTCTTTAGTATTTAATATAAAACAAGAACATCCAAAAGGATGAAAATATGAAATGTTTGGTTTTCTTCCTTTACACAGTTCATAGGGAGTCTTTTCTAGAATAGGTCTTATAGAGATTCTATTCTGAATGTAACACGCTGTATTTACAGCTTCTGCCCAAAAGTGCTTTGCTACATTAGTTTCATTGATCATGGTTCTGGCCATCTCTTGGAGTGTCCTATTCTTCCTCTCTACAACTCCATTTTGTTGTGGAGTTCTAGGGCAGGAGAAATCATGTGATATTCCATTAGAATCAAATAATTCTTCAAAATCTTTGTTTTCAAATTCTCCACCATGATCACTTCTGACTCTAATAATTTTAGAGTCAAATTCTTTTTGCACTTTGGAACAGAAACTGGTGAATACAGAGTGAGACTCACTCTTGTGCTTTAGGAATTTTACCCATGTCCAGCGACTGTAATCATCAACAATGACTAGTCCATACTTCTTTCCATTAACTGATGCTGTTTTCACAGGACCAAATAAGTCAATGTGAAGAAGTTCTAGAGGCTTAGAGGTAGAAACAGCATTTTTCTTTTTAAAAGATGTTTTTGAAAATTTTCCTTTCTGACAAGCTTCACACAGAGCATCTGAAGAAAACTTCAGTTTAGGTAGGCCTCTGACTAACTCGAGTTTAGTTAGCTGAGAAAGTTTCCTCATGCTAATGTGGCCCAAGTGTAACACCCTTCTAAAATACCCCAATAATTAATTAAAATAACAAAATATAAATCAGAGTAAATATGCAGTTCAAGGGTGTCACACAATTATTTCACACCATTTTCCAAGATATCCTGTCATGCTCATTTATTTAATCAAATAAAACATTTGCATAATACGCAGCGGATACAAACTAACAACATTCAAACCATGTAATACATTACATGTAAAATTGTTCAACAACTAAAAGAAAACATAGTAAAAACATCCCATCCCGATGTTACATCTACCAGAGCATGACCCACTAAGGACTACACTAGACTCCAAGGACTAGCTTCTATTCAATCACTGCTCGTTACCTGAAAACATAGTTGTAAGGGTGAGTTCCTCAATCGATATAATTAAGCATTATAAAATATCATGTAATGCTAAGTAATATAACACATATCATCACCCTAATCAGATTACACATATTCAGCAACGGCAATATCAACTCATAATCATCACCATCATCATACTCAAACTCAAAACAACCATAAAACACACGTATAATATTGGAATACATCCATTCATATTATACGCTATACATACATATATTATGCAATGAGACTCCATGCATGCGGTACCGACTATTTGTGAACATATAGTTCAACCTCACCGACCAAATCCAGGTACGGCTACCAAGCTCACTAGTCCCACTCATTTGAGACATAGTGACTCACATCACTAATTCCTCACCATGGGAATTAGCTACCACCCCCAAAGGGCCATGCTATGCACGCTAAATCACCTAGCATGCAAACATCAACAACAGTCCAAAATGACTAACATCACTAATTCCTCACCATGGGAATTAGCTACCACCATAAAGGCCACATATGCATGCTAATCACCTAGCAATGCAACATCAACAACAATTCAAGAATAGACATATGCTCACACTCTAAGCCATAAAACAGTCTATTCACAATGCATACATTCACAACATCATGTATACCATCACATATCATCAACACATTCATTACACATGCATATCATATCATGCCACATAATCAATCATAGTATCAGCACACTCTACTAATACCTATACTACTTAAAACCACGGGAAATGATCCCTACAACATCATACCTCAGCTAAGTACATCACTCAGCCTAAACAACCAAAAACTGCACAACAACAGTTCAGGAAAATCACAAATCTGCCCATACGCGTATTGCCTATGCCCATACGCTCTCTCGAGGAATGTCTTGTGCTCAAAGTGCAGTGGGTAGGTATCATAAGAGTTTTGGTTTTGAGTAGTTTTTCGAGTTTAATTTCATTTTACAGAGAAATCTATATTATGTGGTGTTTTAAACTCAATTAAAACATAGAATAAGCTAATTTAGACATAAGTTAGTCTTTTGTTTGCATATATGTTGCTCATTTCAGACAGAACAATTACTTATATTAGTTGTTATTTGAAATAATTTACAGCAAAGGTTCTAAATCTGGAGCTTCGCCCATGTCTGACCAAGTCCATACGCGTATTGCCCATGCCCATACGCGTATGCTACGCGTACCACATCCTCATACGTGTACCAACAGAGACAATTTTCACGTTCAAAACATCATCTTCCTCATCCATACGCGTATTGCCTAGTGCCATACGCGTACCATGCCATCTCATACGCGTATTGCCTAGTGCCATACGCGTATGACCAGAAACCAGAATTTCCAGATCTGCAATGGTTTTCTCTGCTACGAGATCTATCCGATTCAACCTTCCACAGTCCAATTTTTTCACAATAATCGTTCATATCATCTAACACGAATCATAACCTATTCGATTTCACCAATTACAACACTTTTACATCTAATTCCTACGAATTCCTTTCAATCGTAACCCAATTTTTCATTCATCCAATATTTCACAATTTTCATCATGCATTATTCAAATCAGGGACAAATCAATAGTCTATCACTACCCATGACATGTTATCCCATAATACCCGTTAATCGGCGATAAACCCCCCTTACCTGAGTTAATCCGGCGAATCTTTTAAGCTTCAAGCTCTTCCTCCCTTCAACCCTTGTTCTCTGGCTCTCTTTGCCCTTTTTCACTTTTTTGTCTCTTTTCCATTTTCACGTGAAAAAATAAACTTTTTACCAAATGGGACCTTTTTACTGATTTCTACTTTTATTCCAATAATAATAGTAAAAATAATCCAATAATAATAATCCAATTATTTAATTAAATTAATAATATACTATTAACTCAATTTAAATAATTATTTTATTTTATTGGGGTGTTACACCAAGCGTCTATGCCATACCCATTGCTCTTCGTGAACTGACATTAGACATTTAACATTTTGATCTTTTAAATCAGAAAGATTTATTTTGTAAATGTTGTTTTTCCTCTTGCCTGTGAAAAGGACAGAGCCATCGTTCTGATTAATGGCTTTACATGTTTTTTGATTGAAGATTACATCATAACCGTTATCACTTAATTGACTTATGGATAACAAGTTATGCATTAATCCTTCCACATAAAGAACATCAGATATAGAGGGAAGAGTACCATTACCAATAGTTCCGGAGCCTCTGATCCTTCCTTTCTGATCTCCTCCGAAGCCTACAAATCCAGCATCTTTAAGTTCTAGACTTTGGAACATAGACTTTCTTCCCGTCATGTGTCGCGAGCATCCAGAGTCCAGGTACCATGACTGGTGTCTGAACTTTGCTGCATAGGATATCTGCAACATACACAATCTTATCTTTTGGTACCCAGAATCTCTTGGGTCCTTTCAGATTAGTTTTCCCAGAGTTTCTTATAACTTTGGGTTTTCTAGCATTTTTAAATTTTTGTTCTTGTGTGTGTGTGTAATGATATGAAAAGGGAGACTTAAGTTGGTTACTGGTAGAAGTTTTATCTTCCTTAGAATCATACCCAATTCCCTTTTTATTGTTCTGACTAACTCCATAAATCATGGATGCCATAATACTCCTATCTATCCCATTTTTCAGAAATTCTTGAAAGGCTTCTTCGTATTTATAAATTATTGCATTTGAAGTTTGTGGAGTTTGAGATAACGCTTCTTCTAATTCTAAGCTTTTTCTTTTTGCTCCATCTCTTTCTAACATTAAAGATTTGATTGTATCTTCTCGTGATAAAATTGTTATCTCAAGCTCTCTACATTCTTCAAATTTTGCTTTAAGACAGCCTTTGATGTTTTTAAACTTTTGTTTTAATTTCTGATATGAGCTTAGAGTTTCTGACAAGCATGATTCTAAATCAGAACGAGAAAGTTCAGAAAATACCTCTTCAGATTCTTCATCTGAGCTGCTGGATGTGGTAGCCATAAGTGCTACGTTGGCCTGTTCATCAGAGTCAGATTCTGATGATCCAGATTCACTATCATCCCAGGTGGCCATTAATCCTTTCTTTGTTCTGAAGGTATTTTTCTTGAAGCTTTCTTTTCTAGAGTTGTCTTTCTTCAGCTTGGGGCATTCATTTCTGTAATGACCTGTTTCTTTACATTCATAACAGGTAATATCTTTGTTAGCTTTACCTTTTGAAGTTGACTCTGATCGATCCCCTCTAGGTCTTGGTCTTCTAAAGTTGTTGTTCCTCTTTTTCCAGAGTTGCTCGACTCTTCTGGTTAGTAGGGACAACTCTTCTTCATCATCAGAGTCTTCTGGTTCAGAATCGTCAGTATCTTCAGTTTCTGCCTGGAGAGCTTTGGTTCTGTCAGGTTTCCGTCTTTCAGATCTGGACTTTAGCGCTACGGACTTGTTCTTTTTCTGAGGCTCATCCTCCTCTAGTTCTATCTCATGGCTTCTGAGAGAACTAACAAGTTCTTCAAGGCTGATATTGTTCAGATCCTTTGACAGCTTCAGAGCAGTAACCATAGGTCTCCATTTCTTTGGCAGGCTTCTGACTATCTTCTTAACATGATCTGCAGTCGTGTATCCTTTGTCTAGCACTTTAAGACCTGCAATAAGAGTTTGAAATCTAGAAAACATAGCCTCTATAGCTTCGTCATCTTCCATTTTGAAGGCTTCATATTTCTGGATAAGCGCCAGAGCCTTCGTCTCCTTGACTTGGGAGTTTCCTTCATGGGTCATCTTCAGAGAGTCAAGTATATCTTTGGCTGTCTCTCTGTTGGTGATCTTTTCATATTCGTTGTATGATATAGCATTTAGAAGTATTGTTCTGGCCTTGTGATGATTTTTGAAGATACATTTCTGATCTTCTGACATCTTGTTTCTGGGAACTTCAGCTCCATTTTCTAAGACTGGAGGTGTATATCCATCTGTGACTATGTCCCAGAGGTCAGCATCATAACCCAGAAAGAAACTTTCGATTCTATCTTTCCAGTAATCAAATTTCTCTCCATCAAAAACAGGAGGCTTAGCATTGTAAGAATCTCTTTCATTTGAGTGGGCCATTGTTTTTCTCGTACTGGATCTCTCTACACGGTTAAGTGTTTGATTAGAAAATCAATAACAGAGCCGTAGCTCTGATACCAATTGAAGGTGAGAAAAACAAGAAAGGGGGGGGGGGTTTGAATTGTTTGGAAAAATAAGCTCTTTTCAAAATGAAAACCACACAATGATTTTATACTGGTTCGCTTATAACACAAAGCTACTCCAGTCCACCCGGCCAAGGTGATTTCGCCTTCAACAAGGACTTAATCCACTAATCTTGAAAGATTACAAACAACGTCTAAGATAAAAAATCTCTTAGCCCTCTCAAGTGTACAGACTACACAGAGTCACTTGAGGAAATCAACAAACAAATAAATGAAAGATTAATGTACTCTAGAATGCTTCTAAGAAAGCAGATATTACAATAGTAAGAATAAGAGTTTTTCACGTAATAAGCAAAAGCTTCGTGAAGATCTTAGAGAGCAAGAGTGTTTTTCTTGAGCGTGGATGTTTCAGTATGGTTTTGACTTATTGGCTTTTTTTTTATATATATGCTGAAGGTTGATTTGCAATCCTTTATATAGATCAGTGAGGTAGTAGTTGAAACTGATGAGTAATAAGATGATTTTACGCCATAACATAAGTAGCTTCTGCAGGATAACTTTTTCTCCTTGAAATGACTACTTACCACAAGTAGTATCTTCTTTATTGAAATTGGAGATTAACGTCTCTTTCTTAATTAGGAAAACCATTTGCAAATCTTTACTTGACTTTAACGTTACTCTTTCATGATTAGCAATACCATGCTCAGAGTCTTCAAGTATCTGAGAATCTTGGAATCTTGCTTCTGATGTAGATCTCAGATAGTTTCTTCAGATAGCGCTGATAACTTCTGGAGCTTAGAGATAGCGTTGTTCAGAGTCAGAACTACTAGAGCTACTTCTTGTTCAGATGCTTCTGATACTTGTTGTTTTGCTCAGAGTTAGACTTTCTTGAACTTGTTTTCACTTCAGATGCTTCTGATCATTTGATGATTTGTATCTGATCTGGTTTTGTATCTGATGACATCATCAGATTTCTTCCTTCTTTCTTTAGAACCCTGCACACTTAGAAACTTTTCGTTAGGGTGCCATTTTTGGTTTCATCCTTTGTTATCATCAAAATCAAGAAATCTGTTGTAGAACAATTTTTGTTCTTACAAGAACTTATCTCACCACTCAGAGAGCACCAAGCACAACAGGCAGATTATATCACACACACACACACACACACACACACACACACACACACACACACACACACACACACATATATATATATATATATATATATATATATATATATATATATATATATATATATATATATATATATATATATATATATATATATATATATATATACAAACATCACATATATACAAATATATACACACAAAAAGTAGGCTAAACCCACTAGAGACTACTCCCCAGTAGAGTCGCCATTTAATTTCTATAGCGGTAAGTTCATGATCATCAAGCTATGGATAAGCTAGAGATCAAATAACAAGAGTCGCCACCGCGCTTTTATTGTTTCCAAGGGAAAAGGGAAAAAGTACGAACAAAATCCAAAAGTAAGAAGTTTTCAAATAAAAACTAATAAAATGTCATAGATTACAGGTAAAAGGGTTGGTTTCATAGAGGGAAGGTGTTAGCACCCAAAGTGTCCTAGGTACTCCTAGGGAGCCCTTTTTGTGTGCATCTGTATTTGGTACAAAATGATGTTTACAAACAAATAGAATGGGGGGATAAGAAAAGAATTAATTAATTATATTTTTGTGTTTGGCAAGACCTTCAGTCTTGTGCCTACCTACCAACATAAAAATGAGGGATCAAAACCTCGTAGTTCGTGATACAAATTTCAAAGTGGATGCATTGCTTTTAACAAAAATTAAGTTTGAAAGGCACAAAGGCCTAAAAATGGTTTTAATGAGTTAGTTCTTTTTGGCTTTTTGAAAGTTTAAGTCAAGTATAGTTAAGTTTATTTACAAGTTTGATTTAAGAAAAGAAGTTTGAAAATTCAATGGCATAAGGCCAAAGTTTCTATCTTTTTGTAAAAGTGGTCAAAGTTTAGAACAAAATAAGTTCAAACAAAGAAGGTTTTGAAAAGGAAGGGAGATGTTTTGAAATTAAAGAAATGGGGAGAAGATGAAGAGACTAATCCTATGTACAAAATTAAAATTTTAGAGTTGAAAAGATATGACCAATTGGGTAGCAATCCAATAGGCAAGAATGTCAATAGAAACCCAGAATTCCCTTGGACTTTTAGAATCAAGCAACACATAAATGCACAATTATATTATCTTGAAGAGCAAGGCATCAAATAAAGAAGTCCACATCCACGCTTATCCATTCCATGATCTTCTTCAAGGTAGTCCATGTAACAGATGAATTCCACAAGTCACAGGTTTAAAATAACAGCTTCACAATGATCATGTTGCAGATGAACTTAGAGAGATCTTGAATGATGTATCAGATGAAGTCTCAAATTGCAAGCACTTGGTTTCTCAATAAGTTGGCATTGGCAAGGTCCTTTAGCATAGGAATGTTGCCTAAATTCTAAGTCCATTTGTCCAAGATCAAGCCAACAGTCCACACAAAAGTTTTTTAGGGTTTTTGTTTTATTATGTGTATTAATTGTCAAAGACCACACAAACAAGCAAAGCACAAACAAAATATATCACACAAATATGGTCCAAGTGGACAAAGTGAAAATTGAATTAACATAAACAATTAGAATTATATGAACAATGGCAAATGTATAAAAGCGAGAATTAAATGACATTAAAGTAAAGGGCTTGAAAATAAAAGTTAGTAGTTAATAGGTTAGAAGTTAGTATTGTTTTTTTTTTCTTTTCATTTTTAGACATTCTTTGGAGAACACTCAACCCACTTATCACAAGCATGGATCCTTGAACCAAGACATCTTCCAAAGGAAGGAAAAAAAGCCAAGTTTCCACACAATACCATGAAAGAGGGGCGACTTACAATCTCACTAACTAGAATGCTATGCCTTTTATGTCACAAATTTAGCGCTATGTCAAGCAATCGTAATTGGACTTATGTAGAAGTCACAACTATTTGAGGTCGGGCAATAGAATTTTGGTGTTAATGCATGTTAGAGACATAGTATTATGAATTATGCTCATGAAACATACCACACACAAAAAGAATATGCAAAAGGTGTGGCCTAATCTCATCCATACTCATGTTAATTTTTCAATCAACTAGCTTTAGAACTTTGAGATATCATAGGACAAATGAGATGAATGCACAAAGAAGGGGAATGAGATGAAGAGGGAAGGGAATAGATGAAATCTCAAATTGATCAAAGGAGGACTTTTACCAAATTAATATCATTCACTCATTTCGGGAGATGGAATGTACATTCCATCAATCCCCTAAATCCAATGATATTAATTTGACAAAGTCAAATCAAACTTGATCAAGGCCCAACAACAAGAATCAAACATAAACAAGTCATCACAATTGGTCAACAAAATTATTTGGCATTTATTTTAATTAAAAATACTAAAATAATGCATTTAAATTAAATATGGTTTGTCAAATTCCTAAAACCTTATCAAAACACAAAATAAATGGCCATGAGATTTATCATAGGCCAAACAAGGTCAAAGGACCTTGTAAATTTTTTTCCAGATTTTTTAAAGACTTAAAAGTTTTTTTAAACAATTAAAAACAAATGAAAAACCAATTAAATCATGAAAAATATTAATAATGATCCAAAAAATAATTTTAATTCTGAATATGGAAGAGGAAAATATTTGAAATTTTTTGGTGAAACTCCCATATTTTTTGGATCAATATTAAAATTAATATGAATTAATGAAAATAAAGAAATTAAAATGAAATTCAAATAATCAGAAAAAACGTGGACCAGTTGATCTCCCTCATTAATTGAGGTGGCAGATCAAGTGGCCACCAACGCGCGTTCCATGATGCGCCTGAGTCAAACGTCCACACGTCTGGTAATTAAAATGCACGTCCATGATTAAAACAATTTAAATCAATCCAAAGGCTCAGGACCATGCCACATCATTACCGGAGCAAAGCACCGATCTTCTTCTCAGGCGACCTTGCCGGAATGGTCCATTCATCACCTTATCAAAAATGAAAAATGAGGACATGATCTGAAAGGAAAAATGGTGTAGATCACGAATATCACCTCAATTTTAACTAACTCCTCACATATAGAAAGATATGAGGAGTTGAAATTTGAGGTATGTCAACTAAGTTGCTTCGATTTGACCTCTAAGCAACTCAATCTTCTTGCTTATATTGGTAGGACTTCAGACAACCAAAGAATCAAGAGAATTGAGTAAGATTGAGAGAGAATCGAAGAGATAAAGTTTTCTGGAAAATACCTTCAATGCAATGCAATTCTTGAGGTTGCTTGCTCCAAACATGATCTGATCACACTTGAGAAGCTAGCAGGAAGTGATTGATGGGGTTGCAAGGCTTTGGATCCTGGAGTTTTTGAATTTCCAATAGTTGCGATTCAAAATCAAATTTCAAGTTGAAGTTTATCAGGTTTTCCTTTGGAATGAGAGGGTTTCAATAGGGGGCAAAGCTGGCATGCAAGGTGTGTTGAATTCTGAGCAGAAGGGGCTCTATTTATAGTTGCGGCTCATGATATTTGCACCTTCAAATTCACTTTCCAAAATTGGAAATTGATGATGCATGGGTGCATGGGCGTGTACAGGCCCATGAGATCATTGCTTAAGGTCCACAAATGAATTTAAGTGAGTCTGAAATCAACTTGGATTGCAAGGCAAGTGTGTGTGAAGATTTGAAGGTTAGCAATTCGCAGCCCTAGCAATTCTTGTCCAAAATGGATGAACTTGGACTTTTTGGAAAGGTTAGATCAAGAGGAATAACTTTCATGTTCAACACGTTTTCATTTGGAGATTTTATCATGATGAATTTTGAGGTGGAAGTTTGGAAATTTCAACATGTTAAAAGTTTTTCTAAGTGTCAAGCCATATATCTCAACATTCCACCTTTCTTAACTTTTTATGTGAGCCTCAAATGAGAAAAGTGTCTTTATAAAAGTTGTTTCTATTTCAAAGACCTTAAAAATGGCCTCTAATTCCATGTCATTTGGATTTTATGTGATAGAGTTATGCATTTTTGAAGTTCGGAAAAATCACTTGTTCAATGGTATAGGTCAAAAGTGAGCTATAATGTAGCCTCATATCACATGCTCATAAAAGTTGAATTAGCTCTCACTCCAAACATAAACGTTGAAGTAGATATCTTGAATTTGATTGTGAAACTTGGAAATATTTCATCTCATAAAAATTGAGTAAGTTATGGCCTTGGGAAGTTGACTTTCAAATTAGGGTTTAGACAAAATGACCTATAATGTTTCAACATAGAAAATGATTTTCCAAGCAAAACTAGCTCTAGGTCTCAACATGAAAGTTGTTTGGAATGTAATTTAGAGTAACGTTTCTCTTGGAATCATTTTCATATGGTGAAAATTGTAGGAGATAGGGTCTAGGGAGACCCAATTTTGATAAGATGAATTCATCTGGCCAACCACCATCAACCAACTTGCTAACCTTCATTTCTCTTGACTTTCTAGGCTCATGGTAGATCATATATGAATAATATGAAATTTTTTGAAGTGTCCCTTGAGAAATTTGATCAATTGGTGAGATATCTTATTGGAGAAGTTACTCAAGATACCCAATTAAACTAGGGTTTTCAAGGCAAATCACCCTCAAACTCTTGAAGAAAACTTGATCAATATAACATGTAGAAACCATTGGAACTCATATATGATTCTAATAACCGTTCTTGGATCAATTCATGGTTGTGGTCTTTGTCATGAGGGTCTCAAACCCTAGATATGAACTTGATAGATCAATGGAGATCATGCCCTACCTACAAAAGAGTTAGGCAAATGCAAAGACATATTTTTGGTCTTTTGGTTAGTAAAATGATAAAATACAAGTATGATAGAATCACAAAGTGCTTGGTGATCTCTCCCAAAACAAACCCAATGAAGGATGGGTAAGGAGGATGCCAAGGTATGATCCCTATGCTAATTCTTATGATGAAAGTACATGAGGGATCTTAGGGTCAAAATTGGGGTCTTACAATTACCAGATCTCATATCATAGCTAAAGCTCTTCACTTGAAGAAGTCTGAGATTGAGGCTTAATCGATGAAGAAAGGTGGAATGTTTGGGTTGACTTCTGAGTTCCTTATTGGGAAAGCTATTGCCTTTTCTCAAGCTGGTAGTGTGGATGCTTTCGAAGCCATCTTTGTGTTGCTCATATTTGGTTTGGCTTTGTTCCCTAATATTGACGGTTTTGTTGATGTTAACGCCATTAGAATCTTCTTGATTAGGAATCCTGTGCCTACTTTGTTGGGTGATATGTACTTCTCTTTGCATTTAAGAAATTCTAAAGGTCGTTGAACTATTGTGTGTTGTGTTCCTCTTTTGTACAAGTGGTTTATTTCACACTTGCCTCAAACGCCTACTTTTGTGGAGAACAAACAATGTCTACGATGGTCTCAGTGACTTATGTCCCTCACTAATTATGATATAGTTTGGTATGATTCTTCAGTGGGTGGCTTGGAGATTATTGATGGTTGTAGTGAATTCTCTAATGTTCCTCTCATTGGTACACAAGGAGGAATCAACTACAACCCTTCTTTGGCTCGTCGTCAACTTGGGTTCCCCTTGAGAGACAAACCTAATAACACTCAGTTAGAAGGTCTTTTCTATCAAGAGGGTAAAGATCCCCAACTTTTGAAGTAGAAGATGATTCACGCTTGGCATAATGTGCATAGGAAAAGAAGATCCGAGCTTGGTTCGCGCAACTGTGTAGCTTTGGAAGCTTACACTCTTTGGGTGAAGAAGAGAGCTTTGGATTGAAGATGTTGTATGCTTGTGAAAGGCCTATGCCTATGGTTGTGGTTGAGCCATTAACTCTCCCTAACGAAGATGTAGAGGAGTCGGAAGACGCAATCGCCAAGATGAAGCAAGAGAAAGATATGTGGGAAGAACGGTTCCATGCTTTAAGTAGAAATCATGAGGAGTTACAGCTTGAGTCTAAGGACAAATATGCGCTTATTGAACTTATTGACGACCGAGCAGTGAAGAGACAGAGAGAACCAGAGGGTCCATCTTCCTCTAGTATGCCTCAACCTTCCGGTGCTTGGAAGAAGATTGTTGATAAGCTTGTCCTCGAGAAGGCTCAGATGAAGACTTCTTTTGAGTCTGAGATCCGACGCATCCGAAGGAAGTACGCGCCTGCAGCCAGATCATCTGACACCGTTGTTAGGGGATCCTTAGGATGATTAGTTTCCTTTTCTCTTGTATTTGTATTTTTGGTTTCTGAAATTGTACTCAGTGTAATCCTTCTAAATTATATGAATAAAAGAGATTTTTATGGTCAATCAAATTGTTAGAATTGTTATTATATATTTGCAAATAAAATAGTATGTTCCTTGAAGATAAAAACAATCGAAGCATTACATTACATGCATCATTTGCATAAATAGGTTTTTCTTCCGCCATATGTCTTATTGGTTATTCTTATGTGCCTATGCCAAACCGACTCATCGATACAATACTCGCGCCAATCATCCGAGAATCATGGAACACCTGGAACAAGCGAAGCGAGATTTGAAGGACGAGATTGCCCGCGTGACTACCATGATGGAGTCTGTACTAGCTGCTCATAGTCAATCTTCTCCGACACCTGCAACTCCTTCTCCTCAGAGGACTGTCACTTCAGAGGTTGCTACCTCAATTGTGTTTGCCACTCAGTTTGCTCCTGCTATGCCTTACGGATTATCGTGGAGAATGCCGCCGAACTTTGTGCCTGAAGGGTTTGCACCTACTTTTACTTCCATGTCGGCATCTATCCCGGTCATGTCTGTGCCGCCTCCAGTTGTTCACACCCCGCCTGATATTGAGGACACCATCTACCTTTCTGAGCCGTTTGAGGGTCCGGATGTTTATGAGAAGATGGATGAGATGAAAGACCAATTCCTTGAGCCGTGAAAGGAGTTGAAGACCTTGAGGGGAAAATATTTGTTTGGTAAGAGTGTTGCGGAACTTTGCTTAGTGCCAAATGTCAAGATACCAATGAAGTTCAAAGTCCCTGACTTTGAAAAGTATAAGGGAAATACTTGCCCGCTTAGCCATCTCATCATGTATGCTAGGAAAATGTCGACGCAAACTGATAATGATCAGCTATTGATTCACTACTTTCAGGACAATATGACTGGTGCCGCTCTGAGGTGGTACATGGGATTGGATAGTGCAAGTGTTTGCACGTTCAATGATTTGGGTGAAGCCTTTATGGAACAGTATAAGTACAAAGTTGATATGGCGCCAGATAAGGACCAGATGAGGTCGATGTCTCAGAAGGACAAAAAGACGTTCAAAGAGTACGCCCAGAGGTAGAGAGAGCTTGCTGCTCAGATCAATCCTCTGTTAGAAGAAAAAGAGATGACCAAGATCTTCCTTAAGACCCTTAGTTCGTTTTATTATGAACGAATGGTTTCAAGTGCCCCTAGCGACTTTACCGAAATGGTAAACATGTGGATGAGTTTAGAAGAAGGTGTCCGTGAGGGACATTTGTCTAAGGAAGAAGTATCATCAAGCAAGAAGTGTGGGAGTGGTTTCGCCAGAAAGAAGGAAGGTGAAACCAATGCAGTGTCAGCAAGGAGGCGTAGGAGGCCTCATGTCAAAAGAAATCCGCAATTGCGTCATCATCATCAAGTTTCATCTGTTATTCCAGTATTTTCCAATAATCAATCAGTACCAGTTCAACAACAACGTCAACAACAAAGAACAAACAACTACAATAACAACGCCAATAATAATAAACAACAACAACAAAATTTTGAGAGGAAGAAGGTCTCTTTCGACCCTATTCCTATGTCATATGCTGAGTTATATCCGTCTTTAGTTCTCAAGAACCTTCTTCAACCAAGAAATCCACCACAAATTCCAAAACCACTTCCATGGTGGTATATGCCAGAACTCCGCTGTGCCTTTCATCAAGGGGCTCTTGGCTATGACATCGAGAACTTGTACTAGTTGAAATACGAGGTCCAAAAGCTAGTGAAGAGTGGGATAGTGTCCTTTGAGGACCGTGCGCCAAATGTAAAACCTAACCCATTGCCTGGTCATGGTAATTCCTCTGTTAATACGGTAGATGGTTGTCCAGGAAGTTTCCGAGTGTTTGACGTGCGACGTATTCGTCAATCCTTGGTTGAGATGCACAAGACCCTGTGTATGATTAATGATTGTTAACATGAACACGATAGTTGTACAATCTGTAGTGTGAACCCCCGTGGGTGTTTGGTTGTCAAGAGAGATATCTAGAAGTTGCTGGATGAGAATGTAATCCAGATTCAACAGTCAAGGGATATAGATGATGTCAACATGATAGTGCCAATCTTTAAGAACCCTGAGTGGGGGGTAATCCAGTTTGATAGCAGCAACAGTAACAAAGTCAACAGATCGGTATCGCCGTTGGTAATACAGTTAACGGGCCCAGTCTCATATGCATCCGATAGAGCTGTTCCCTATCAGTATAATGCAACAATGGTGGAGAATGGTCAAGAGGTCCCGTTGCCTACGTCTAATTCTGTTGTGAATATTGCCGATATAGCGAAGGTGACCCATAGGGTCGTGTATTTGGTCCTATTTTCCTGAAAGATGTAGAGGATGTTGGTAAGAAGGTTGAAGTGCCTGCAGCAAATCTGGTTAGTGCTCCAAAGTGTCAGTCTGGTGAAGCCATCAATTTAAAGCCTAATGATGATGATGAGGTGCTTCATTTTATAAAAAAGAGTGAATTTAATATGGTGGAGCAGCTGCTCTAGACTCCTTCCAAATTTTCAGTGTTGTCTCTGCTCATGAACTCTGAAGCGCACAGAGAAGCATTGCAAAAGGTATTGGAGCAAGCTTATATGGAACATGATGTAACCGTGGATCAATTTGACCACATTGTGACTAACATTACATCCTGCAATAATCTAGGTTTTTGTGATGAAGAACTCCCCGAGGAGGGTAGGAATCACCATCTGGCATTGCACATTTCAATGAATTTTAAGGAATATGAATTGTCAAATGTATTGGTTGATACCGGTTCTTCTTTGAATGTACTCCCCAAATAAACTCGATCAAGATTATCCTACCAAGGAGCTCTGATGAGGTATAGTGGCGTGATCGTCAAAGCTTTTGATGGTTCTAGCAAGATCATTATTGGTGAAGTGGACCTTCCAGTAAAGATAGGTCCGAGTGATTTCCAAATTACTTTCCAGGTAATGGATATCCACCCGGCCTATAGTTGCTTGTTAGGAAGGCCATGGATACATGTGGCAGGAGCTGTGACATCCACTCTACACCAGAAGCTGAAATTTGTGAAGAATGGTAAGCTCGTCATTGTGGGTGGAGAAAAAGCTCTGTTGGTGAGTCATCTGTCGTCTTTCTCGTATGTGGAAGCTAAGGATGAGATTGGAACTCCGTTCCAAGCTCTATCTATTGCTGAAGATAAGAGAGTTGGGGAACCTATGTCCTCTTTTAAAGATGCTCAGAAGATTGTTGAAGATGGTAGTTCTGATCAGTGGGGTTGGATGGTAGAGGTCGCCGAGAACAAGAATTGTGCTGGTTTGGGATTTCACTAAGGGTCGTCTGTGATCAAAATTGAAGATGTGCAACCTAGTTTTTGTAGCGGAGGGTTCATCCATGGTAATGAACAACACTCAACTACAGTGATTGAGGATGATGAAAATGAAGGTGGCACCAACTTTGTGACGCATGGAAAAGCTTGCAAGAATTGGATCGCTGTCGATATTCTTGTTATTGTTTATCGCTCTAAGTAATTGCTTTATTGTTTTTGAAAATCCTTCTCCTATGCCTAAGGGATAAGTGAACATTGTCAAGCATTTTTCAATTTGATCATTAATAAAATAAAATTCTATTCATCCACATCTCCGATGTTTTATTTTTACTTTTTGCTTTTCTGAAAAATGGTGATCACAAAAAAAACATATATAAATAATAATTATCCATCCGCATAATATTTGATCACAATTCACTTCTCTAAAATCAAAATATCAAATCATTATGCATGTTGGTTTCTAAACCCATTGAATACAATGATCCTACTCCTTCTCCAAACTTTGAATTCCCTATGTTTGAGGCTGAGGAAGAAAGTGATGAAGAAATGTCTGATGAATTGACTCGTCTACTTGAGCACGAGGAAAAAGCCATTCAGTCGTTCGAAGAGCAGATTGAGTTAGTCAACTTGGGTTCTGAAGATGATGTGAAGGATGTCATGATTGGGTCTCAACTGTGTCCAAAGGTTAAAAAGGGGTTGATTGATCTTCTTCGTGATTATTCAGATGTGTTTTCTTGGTCCTATCAAGAGATGCCTGGTTTGGATTATGAAATTATAGAGCATAGATTGCCATTAAAGCCAAAATGCCCAGCAATCAAGTAGAAGTTGAGAAGAACTCATCCCTGTATGGCAGTGAAGATCAAAGAAGAAGTGCAAAAGCAGATTGATGCTAGTTTCCTTGTTACTGCTGAGTATCCACAGTGGGTGGCCAACATTGTGCTTGTTCCGAAGAAAGATGGAAAAGTCCGTATGTGTGTTGATTATAGAGATTTGAACAAAGCTAGTCCGAAAGATGATTTTCCTCTGCCACACATTAACATGTTGGTAGACAATACATCTAAATTCAAAGTCTTTTCATTTATGGATGAATTTTCCGGTTATAATCATATTAAAATGGCACCCGAGGATATGGAGAAGACCACATTCATTACACCTTGGGGAACATTCTGTTATAGAGTGATACCTTTCGGTCTAAAGAATACTAATGCAACTTACCAGAGAGCAATGAACACTCTTGTTCATGATATGATGCATAAAGAGATCCAAGTCTATGTTGATGATATGATTGCTAAATCCAGTGGTGAGGAAGAGCATGTTGAGCAATTATTGAAGTTATTCCAGCGTTTGAGGAAGTATAAACTCCGCTTGAATCCCAATAAGTGTACATTTGGTGTTCGTTCTGGAAAGTTGTTGGGCTTTATTGTCAGTGAGAAGGGTATTGAAGTTGATCCTGCCAAGGTTAAAGAAATACAAGAGATGCCTGCACCCAAAACTGAGAAGCAAGTCAGGGGTTGATCTACTTGAACCTCCGATTTTGTCGCCTCCTGTTGAAGGAACACCATTGATCATGTATCTGACTGTGCTTGAGGAAAGTATGTGTTGTGTTCTTGGTCAGCAAGACGGAACTGGAAAGAAAGATTATGCTATCTACTACCTGAGTAAGAAATTCACCGACTATGAGACTCAATATTCTATGCTTGAAAAGACTTGTTGTACATTGGCTTGGACTGCTAAGCATCCGCGTCAGTATATGTTGAATCATACAACTTGGTTGATATCCAAAATGGACCCAATCAAGTATATTTTTGAGAAGCCTGCTTTAACTAGGAGGATTTTCCTGTAGCAGGGTATTCGTTACCTTTAGATTTATTGACTAAATCAAAAGTAAATCATACAATTCGAGTCGCCACCACACTTCTATTTATCCAAAGGAAAGCTTAGAAAGCGAACAAAAACCGAGAAGTTTTATCAAATCAAAAACTAATAAAAATGTCAGAGATCGGGGTAAGGGGATTGGTTATGCAATGGGAAGGTTTTAAGCACCCAAAACATCCTAGGTACTCCTAGGGAGCCCTTTTCACAATTGTTGTAAGGTAGGTTGGTATTTATGAAAATTGTTTGTGCAAACATGATTTGGGAGATGAGAAGAGAATATACAATTTATATACAATTTTGTATTTGAATGGATAAACCCATTGCCTACTTACCATCTTCAAAAAGATTAGGATTAAAACCTCGTAGTTCGGGGTAAAAATCTCAAAAGAAGTTGGTGAATTGATTGGTTCAAAAGCCTTAAGGTCTTTTGTTATCAAAGGGAGAAAACTCAACCTAAAACCACAAATCCACCAAGTGAGGGTGTAGGTGTTTAATTGGCTGCATTATATGGTAAAACACTAATGTCTTGACTGATGTCATAACATGTATGTGTGACTACATTGTAGTTACTGCAGGACTAGCTAACACAGGATTTATTGAATGTCAAACTGGATGTTGTGACACTCATACCTGTTAACAGATACTAAGGAATAGAACAGCAGGAGTTCTATTAGAACTTAGTATTTATTTGCAGTCTGGTTATCAAGGAAGAACCAGACCTGGCAGAAGGCCTTCTGACTGAATGTCAAACTGGATGTTATGACATTCATCATTGAAAGCAGCTGCTGAAGATTAGACAGAGTGGTGTTCTGTTATACTTCAGCATGCAACTTAGTTTGTTCTTCAAGAGAATAACAGAACTAACTTAAGGCCAAATGTGTAAATGTTAAGTTGGACACTTTGACATTTATTAATGTAAGTTGTTACTGTAGTATGGTCATTTTGATCATGTACAGGTCAGCAAAATTGTACAGTCTGTTTTCTGGAAAAACAGACTCAGCATATGGACCTTGATGTCAAGCTGAATGTCGTGACATTCATGCCTGACAGCATATGCTAATTTGTAGGTTGTTCAGTTTTCTGTTTCAGCTTTTTCTCAGGCTATTCTTCAGGAAGTCAACAGCATAGAGAAAAACCAGGAAATCAACAACCAATCTACATTCAATGAACCTAACAAATAGCCTATTTGTTAGTAACCTAAATGTTGAATTTATGGGAACTTGTGTGACCTTAAATTCAGGAGAATACAGGTGCAAAAGCCCAGGACACTGCAATATAAAAGGAAGGCGTTCCTTCATTCAGTTTCAGGGATTTTGAGGCGTGAAGATTAAGTGTGTCCATCATACTTCACTGCTGTATTTTTGTGAGTCTTGTATTAGACGTATCTTGTAAGCCAAGCCATTATCAAGTAGATGATAGCTTTGGCATAGGGTGTTCATTGAGTTGTAAGTGTTGTGTCACTCAAAGCTTTTAAGCGTGAGTGCTGTGTATCTTGATTTAAGCTGTGAAGCATAATCAAGAGTTGTTTTTGAAGTGTGACTTCAAAGTGTCTTTAATATCACTGAGGTGATTGAGGGGGAGTGAGTAGGAACTCTGATCTTAGTGTAAGATTGAAATTGCATTGGGTAGGGATTAAGTGATAAGTTGTAAACGGGTGAGTTTAGCTTTGAATTGATACTACTAATAGTGGATTTCCTCCCTGGCTTGGTAGCCCCCAGATGTAGGTCATGTTGGACTGAACTGGGTGAACAATTACTTGTGTTATTTACTGCACTTACTGTTAAGTTCTGCATAATCCCTGTCTGTGCAGAATTGGATGTCATAACAACCAGTGTGACATCCAAAGTCTGATAACTAGAATTTCAGAGGGGAGCTTCAACATGCTAGTGAGGGGTTAACCCTATAATAAGCATGGAAGTCTTATAATCACTCACTAAAGACATAGGTGAGTATTATATCAACCTCAAGGATAACTCAAACCTAATAGCTAATGTTTATGAAAAGCTTTGGCAAAAAGTGGCCATTGAAACCACAAAAAACAATTGAATGAGTTGTATTTACCAATGAAAAGTATTTACAAAGTATGGTCAAAGTTGACTTAAGGATTCAATTCAAAATAAGTGTTCTGAAAAGAAGTTTGGAAAATCAAAAGCATAATGCTTAGGTTTCTAATGTTGAAAACAAAAGTTAATGTTTGCACAAAAGTTTTGGCTTGGGTTAGAGTGGAGGGAAGAAGAAGAATGGCTAAGTCCTAAACATACAAAGATGAAGGAAGAGAAATAAAACCACAAATGCAGTTCTCTTCTTGAGATCATAATGATGATCCAAGTAGCTCCTATCCTTTGGAATAAGCAAGCAAATAAGCAAATAACCCAAGCAATCAAGCACACAAATCAAGTTCCTAGGAATCTTCCAATGGCTTTTGTATCTCTCACTTTGGATGCTCATGACAATGGTTCTTCTACTTGGCTCAAATGTTTGGGATCCCTAGCACAAGAACACACAAATCTAAAAGTTCCACATAACAAATAAAGAATGGACAAGAGGGAGTTTAGAATTTGGTCCTTTCAATATTCATCTTTAAGCTTTAAGCATTCTAAACGCATGAGGCCTAGTTGCTCTTTGACATTTATAGCACTCTAAAGGCATGAGGCCTAGTTGCTCTTCAAACTCTATTAGCTTAGGTAAGGTCCTAAAATCTAAGTCCTTTATCCATTTGCATTTGGTTCACAATAATCAAAACAAAACAAGCACAAAAGTATATACATAATTATGGGCTCAAGTGAGCAAAAGGCAAATTGTATTAACATAAACATGAGCTCAAGTGAGCAAATGGAAAAAGCAAATGATATATGTACAAGATATTAAATTGCATAAAGTAAATTGCAAGAATTAAATGACTTGAATTAAAAGTTAATGGTCAATAGTTAGTGTTAGTGTGCCATAAGGCAATTTAGCGCTATATTAAGCAATCGTAAGTGGACTAATGTAGTAGTCACACCTATCTGAGCCCGGTCAATAAAAATATAGGAAACAAACACAAGTTAGAGACCTTGACTAGTAAGCCAAGCTCCTACAACTTGCCATGCCAAAAGAAAATGAGAATGATCTTGTATTGATTTAGGTTTTTTGCTTGACCAAGAAGCAACCTATCCTTAATGCAAAACCATTCACTTGATCTTTGATAAAGATGAATTAGATTTGAATCAAGGAAGGTTAAACCTCCTATACATCAAGGCTAACCACCAATCTCTAACTCATTGATAAAAAAGAAAAAGATGAAGAAGAAGATGAATAAGAATGTACATTAATGGAATTCAAATGAAATAAGTAAAGCACATTGACCAAAGACAAATGGAATCAAGGTCAAACAATCGTAAACATAAGCAAAATGAGACTTAGAAGTCAAGAAACAAATAAAATATTTTTGGTATTTTTGAAAATTAAAATAATACTTGAATTAAAATAAACAATTAAAGGTCAAACTTCAAATCCATTTCAAATCAACTATGAAAAGTCCAAATGGATCATCCTAAGTTCAACAAGGTCAAACAAAGTTTGACAAAAAATTTCAGCATTTTTAGAAACCATAAACTATTTTTAAACAATTAAAAATGAGTAAAAAATAACCTAATTGAATTAAAATCTCAAATAAATCTCAAATCAATTAATAAATTGATGAGAATACTTTTCATAGATCCATCATCATTCAAAGAGGTTAAGAAAATATTTTTGTATTTTTTGAATATTGGAAAGTATTTAAAATGAATTTAAAATAACCAGAAAAGAGAAAATTCACAAAAAATATCAAATGATAAAATAAAAAGTATTAAAAATCATTTTTAGAAACTAGAATTAAAAAGGGAAATAATGCAATTGGTCTCATATTTTTTGGAATTAAAATGAAAGAGTTATGATTTTTTGAAATAAAATGGAATTAAGAAAATAAAATGAAATAATTCAGAAAATAGAAAAAAGCTGGTGCGTTAGATCTAGTCTCATTAATTGAGCTGGCACATCCAAAGGCTATGGCATGCGCACGCACCAAAGGCACTAGTCAACTGAGCCACACAAAGATTTAATAAAAGTCAAAATAAGGAAGGGTGGAGATTAGATCTGGAGAACGCATCCAATGGCTCAGATTTGATTTGGCAAAGAGACGGTGGTGTACACCACCGTCTTCTCCGGCGAGCTTGCATTTTCCGGTGGAAGTTGCAGACATGGAAATCTCAATAAAAATAGGTGATCCTCATACCATTGGAAAGCTGGGGTGATGTACATCACCCCTGTACCATTGGTTTTCACTCTAGATCCTCATAGGAAGAGAAATCAGAGGTGGAAAATAATGGTGTTCAACCTGAACTCAATGGATTTGCACAATTAAAGACACAATTCAAATGCCTCTGATGAGAGGACTTCAGCCAAACCAATAAACACAAGAAACAAGCAAGAATCAATGAGTTTCGAAGAAAAAAAAGTTTGAACATCCACCTCTGAAATGTAGATCTATGGAGCACGATTCTTCACAATTCTTGATTGCAGTTTGCTCTTGAGGTGAAGATGAAGCAAGGCCAAGGAATTTTAAGTCCAATGATCAACCAATGAAGTTGAAAATTGGATCTGAAATTTTGAAATGAAAAAGAGAAATTCCTTTAAAGTGAGGTTTGGATGGAGTTTTGCAGCATATCAGGCGCCTTAAGGTTGGTTTATGATGGAGGTATGTACCTCTATTTATAACGAATGCAAGTTGCAAGCATGAAAATTTTGTGTGCATGAATGATAAGGGCCTCCATGCATGGGACTGTACAGGCGCATGGAGGGCCCAAATCCTATTGATTTGGCAAGCTTAACATCAGCGTAATAGTTTTGGACATGCAAATATGAGGTAATTGGATTGTGCATGAAGTTTGAACATGGTTTCCATAATTGCACCAAAATCTTCTCCTCTTCAAAAATGCATATTCCCAAAATGAAACATGGCCTTGTGGGTAATGGTTGGAAAGGTCTTGACATGAGGATAAATTGTTATGTTGAACAAAACTTCATTCGGAATTGGGAAATTAGTGAAAATTGGTCATAAAGTTCAAGGTGCAAAACATGTGCATGTGAAATTTTCCAAAATGGACTAACTTCAAGCCCTTCTGTTTCAATAATGCAAGCTCCAAATGATAAAACCTTCAAAATAAAGGTTGTAAATCTTTTCACGAAAATCAATTTGGACTCAAATTTTACATCATTTGGATTTTTGATGAGAAAGTTATGGGCACTTGAAGTTGGACTTTTTCACATTTCAATGCCTTTGGTCCAAAGTGACCTATAATGTTTTGCATTATCACATGTATTTCTTTTAGGATTATGAAAACTTGTTCAACATAACAAATCAAGTAGACATCTTAAACTTTCCAATTCATTTGATCCCACCTAAAAAACATGAAAAATGAGTGAGTTAGGTCCTTGGGGAGTTGACCCAAAATTAGGGTTTCAGTCAAAATGACCTATAATGTTTTGAAATGGATGATGACCTTCCAAGCATCAGATCAAATTTTGCTGAACATGAAAGCTGTTCATATGGTTCTAAATAACATTTTTTTCTTGGGGTCATCTCCATTTGACGAACACATCAAAAGTTAGGTCTTAGTGGATTTCAAAATAGTCAGATGAATTGACTGACCAACTTCTCAAGTCCATACATCAAACCTTGATGAATTGATGATTGAGGAAACTCAAATAGACACATATATGCATGAAATAATAATGAAAGAACTTCCCTTTATTGTATTTGATCATGGGTTGAGGTTGCTTCATGAGCAAGGCACAATTGATGCACATATGAATTAGGGTTTTCTTGGGAATCAAGCCTCAAGCCCTTTGGTTTGCTTTGATCAAATTGACAAATTGAGATACTTGGGAGGCATATATGATGATTTAGAGCTTTGTGAACCATTGTAATGCTTTCTTTCACCTTCACCTAGCCATTCTTTGAGCATAGGGGCCTCCTAGGAGCCTTAGATCTTTGTGATTGCTCAAGCTACAAAACAAAAGATGTTAGTGACATATTTTTGAGCTTTTGGTTAGTAAGCAAAATGAGAAAAACAATAATATACAATTAAAGCATGCTTGGTGGTCTCAAACCAACTCACACAAGTTCCCACCCTAGGGTAAGGAGCCAAGATGCTATGATCCTTGAGGCAAATGCAATGTGCAACGATATGATGCCATGAGGGATCTTAGGATCAAAATTAGGGTCTTACAGATGCCCCTATTTAAGGTCATTCTAGTCGGAGATATGAAGGTTACCATCTTCGTCTCGACGAAGTAGAATGGGCTTAAATAATAACAAAAAGACGAATTTTGGTCCCTAAGAGACCTCATGATGCAAATGTATGTATGCAAAAGTTAATACTCTGTAGGGGTATATGTCCACAAAGACAAAGAAATCAGAAGAAACTGAGAATCCATATGAGTGATACACTCATAAATGGGACAGAGACTATGGGAACTCACTAGGGAGTAAAGGGAATAAAATGCGTGAGCAGGTCACGACTTAAAACTTGCTGAGAGACACAAATAGATTCCATGAAAATAAATCAATGGAAAGGCTCGAGCTGACGCAAAGATGCATATATTAGGGAATATGCCAATACAGCAAAACTATCCACAAAGGATACTTCGGATAAAAATCCGGACTCGGGTGGGGAAACTCCACTAAGGGACTCCGACGGGGAAATGTCCAAAGAGGACTCAGCTGCGGAGACAGAAAAAATAAGGTATTACCGGTTACTAGGTAATAAGCTCAAGGAGACATGCGATCAAAACACCGGTATAAGGGTAAGAGAACAACACGCTCGAGGAGAATGGATATCTAAGATCGGTATAAGGGTGAGAGATATCAATCAACCAAAAACATCTGAGGAAGACCTAAAAGGTATATTTCAACTTAGGGAAATCTGACTCCACAGGGGACAAAAAGTCATAATAGGGAGCAGAAAGGAAGGAACACCAGAGATACCGGTTACTGGGCATATAATAGGTGACCAATCAAAGCATGAATTGGGGAATATTTCTAAAACACTCATCATCCGAAAGGAGGGCTGAAAAAGAAAACTCGATTACAGGATGGACATTCGATTCCATAAGGAAATACGAATATTACTCGACTGGGTAAGAACAAGACTTCGACTGAAGAGCCCATGAGATATATTATCTATTACCGTCAGAACGTAGATAACATACTCGCATGGAAGATCATCCATAACTGGTTACTGGGTTAATAAAGGATAAATCGACTGAAAAGAAAGGACATCGGGATACCGGATACTGGGTATAAAATGATGACCAATCAAAGGGGAGAAACAATCATTACCAAAAAAAAGGGTAAATGAAAGATGACTCGTCGGGGATAAACTGCTTTATCAGAGCAATTATCCAAGAGATATATCACCAGTTACTGGGAGGTATACTCAAAAAGGGTGAAGGAATATCAATACCGAATATTGGATAAAGATAACCAATAAATAAGGGATTGCATCTACCGGATACTGGGTAGAAAACCACGGAAGAGAGTCACCGTCATCGGTTAGGATGAACAAAATCTAGGGTTAACTCTGCAAGGGGGATAAAATGGGGTTTACAACTACCGGTATGAGGGTATAAAACCACAGAAAAATAGGACTTACAACTATCGGGTATTGGGTAGAAGGCCACAGGCTCTGCCGGGGAAAAGATGGACAATTACTGGTTACTGAGCAATCATTCATCTAAACCACGGGGAAGCTGCAAGGGAAAATAACAAGAGGAGTCAATCTAGGAATAAACTAGAGAGACACAATGAAATAAGACTCAACCCAATGAGGATATAACTCAGGGGAGTAATTCCATCCCAACACATATTTTAGGAGGAAACTGAAACAAAATCGTCCACGAGGACATAACTCAATGGGGAATATGGAAGAAAGGGTAAACACTTTCTGCTTATGGGGCTGATTCTATATGGAGAGATCAGACACAAACATCTTCTTGAGGAAATATATACCACCAAATAGCAGGAGACAACAAACAAAGATATATGGCAAAGAATGCAACATGAATATCTGAATGTTAAAATTATGCATGTATATGCGTGGTTTATGTGTGATTAATGCTGACAAACAGGCATATCTAACACAAACAGGTCCAGGAATCAATGGACAGACATCTGGTACTACATCTCAAAAGAGAAAGCCAGACCCACTGGGAAAACTCTCAATCTGGTGGGGGCAACCAATACCAGGAAACACCAATCTCTATAGGGGGGATAAAACCAATGCTGAGAATCAAATAAAGTCACTGCCAGGGACAAAGATCACTGCTAGGGGAATAGACAGGATCATCGGGAATCATAGACTACTGTTGGGAACAAGCAAGGGAACAAATCACCAAAGTTGGGGATCTTCCAACAGTACGCAGAGAACAGGATAAGATCAGAGAAGAAATCTGCTGGGATCTTATCAGGAGGTGATGTAGAAATTCTGTGGGGAACAACCGCCAAACAGAAGCATATCAAACAAATCACTTCTAGCCACGAAGGAAAATCCCTACCGCGGAGAAGGAGAACCAGTCACTCCAACTGGGGAAGGAAAAGAAAACATCTTCCTCAGAAGTTCCAACATCAAGTCAGGATCAGACAGAGTCTCGGCCGGGGAGAACTGCGGATAATATTCCTTTGTAGAAGAAACTCTACTGGGGAACTTATCGGGACAAGATAGAAACTCTGTGGGAACAACCACCAAACAGAAATTTCAAGAATCAACACAATTCCTCATACTGCTGGAGACTAAGTTGGGGAAGTCAAATATGAACAACCCTGCTGAGGAAGGGGAAAGCAACGCTCCACTGGGGATAAGCATCTTCATCACCCACTCTGCTAGGAGGAGAAATCATTCGAGAAGGAGGAAATAACAACAATCAGGTTCTGGCCAAGCAACTTTCCTGGGGAACACTGTTGGTGATCAAACCGAGGATAACCTGAAAGCGATCAGCTGGAGATAACCTGCTGGCGACAAAAAATGGGGAAGTCTCACATGAACAACCCTGCTGAGGATAAACGGGAAGCAAACCTGTTGGAGATCATAGTAAGTGAATCTGCTGAGGATAAGCTACAAATCCATTCGTTGAAAATTCCACTCATGGTGGGATTTCCACTCTGCGGAGATTTCCAATCTGAATGAGGGAAGACCAACTTCCTCGAAAAGATAGCATATTAATTTATCAATCTATAAGGGATTTTAGGTCAATCCACAAAAGGGATGAAAACCATATAATTGATAGCACAAATGCTAAATCCCAACTCAACTGGGGAGCTAGAAGACCAAGGCCAAACTCCAAACTCTTCCGGGGATTTGGTGGGATGTTAGAATATACTCTTCTAAACAAAATGGGTCCCAAGCTCCAGACTCCCTGGGGAATTGGGCGATCCTTAACCTTCTTCCGCGCTCACGGAGGAGACAACCTGAAAGATAATGAAGAGGATACAAGTATGCCAGGAATAATGAACAAATGTCTTACCCTTTTGGAGATCATACTATCCTTGGGAGAGCACTGAAGACGTCCCAATTATCCCTTTTAGTCATTGTGAATGTTCACTTTGTTTAAAACAATTTAAAGACTTTATTTTAAAACAATGATATTTATCAATTAAAACATGCAAATATTTGTTGAACAGAAACAAATAAGAGTGCAAAGAATTGGATAAAGGCTCATATTTATTTGATAGAATGGTAGTCTGCAAATGGCAAGACTCCATGGATCTTTACAAGTTTGAAATTGGTGATATATATTGGAAAATGGCTACATTGAACATAATGACCATTTCTCCACCAACTCTGAATCTGATGTATTTGAAGCTTCAGTTGACGATGACTGAGCGAGAATCTCTGACAGAAGACAGCTGAAGAACAAAGTTTTTGCCTAGATTGCCCCAGGGTGAGGTACTCAATCTAGCGGGATATATATTCAGTTTTTTATGTCTCTAACTTTCGCCTGGATCGTCCTTTCGGGTTTTCAATCCACCGAGACGCTCATTTTTGCCTAAGCCACCCTTTCGGGTTTTCAACTTAGCGAGCTATTCTGTTTTTATTTTTAGGAGAAGTATTTCTTGACTGCATCTGAATTCACAGGATGAGTGAACTCCTCCCCATCCATAGTTGTGACTATCAAAGCACCGCCTGAAAAGGCTCTCCTAACAACATATGGACCTTCATAGTTTGGAGTCCACTTGCCCCTGGAATCGGGCGCGAATGACAAGACTTTCTTGAGCACAGGGTCACCTTCTCGGAACACACGAGGCTTGACCTTCTTATCAAAGGCTTTCTTCATCCTTTGCTGATATAACTGATCATGGCACATGGCAGTCAATCTCTTCTCTTCAATCAGATTCAGTTGGTCATAACGACTCTGAACCCATTCAGCCTCAGTCAACTTGGCTTCCATCAAGACTCTCATTGATGGGATCTCCACCTCTACCGGGAGCACAACCTCCATGCCATATACAAGGGAGAAAGGGGTTGCCCCTGTTGAAGTGCGGACAGACGTACGATAACCATGCAAAGCAAATGGCAGCATCTCATGCCAATCTTTGTACGTATCAACCATTTTCTGGTCAATCTTCTTGATATTCTTATTAGCCGCTTCAACAGCCCCATTCATCTTGGGTCTGTAAGGAGAAGAATTATGATGTGCAATCTTGAACTCGCTACAAAGCTCTTTCATCATCTTGTTATTCAAGTTAGATCCATTATCAGTAATGATCTTATCTAGCACACCATAACGGCATTTGAGTTGATTCTTGATGAACTTTACAACCACCTGCCTGGTGACGTTTACATATGACGCTGCTTCAACCCACTTGGTGAACTAATCAATTGCTACGAGAATAAATCTGTGACCGTTGGATGCTTTCGGCTCTATCATGCCAATCATGTCAATTCCCCACATAGAGAAAGGCCATGATGATGAAATCACATTCTGAAGTGTCAGGGGAATATGAATCTTGTCCGCATAAATCTGACACTTGTGGCATTTCTTCACATACCTGCAGCAATCAGACTCCATTGTCAGCCAATAGTAGCCTACTCTCAACATCTTCTTTGCCATGGCATGTCCATTGGAATGAGTCCCAAATGAACCCTTATGGACTTCAGTCATTAACAGGTCTGCTTCGTGTCTATCCACGCATCTGAGCAAAACCATGTCAAAGTTCCTCTTATAAAGCACATCGTAGAAACTGCCAGATAATCTCCTCAAAGTTTTCTTATCTTTCAAGTGCCCTAGGCGGGTAAATCTGACTCTGAACAAAACACTTGATATCATAATACCATGGCTTATCATCTTTTGCTTCTTCAACTGCAAATACATGAGCTGATCTATCCAAGCGCATCATAGTGATATTGGGGACTTCATTCCATAGTCTCACCCCAATCATCGAAGCAAGCGTAGCAAGTGCATCTGCCATCCGATTCTCCTCTCGAGGAATATGATGGAAGTCAACCTCAGTAAAGAAAGTTGAAATCCTCCTTGCATAATCTCTATATGGGATGAGGCAAGGCTGATTCATCTCCCATTCACCCTTAATCCGATTAACAACAAGGGCCGAATCACCATAAACATCAAGATGTTTGATCCTAAGATCAATACACTCTTCCAAACCCATAATACAGGCCTCATACTCCGCAATATTATTCGTGCATTTGAAAGTTAGCCTTGCTGTAAAAGGAAAATGTGTGCCATGAGAAGTAATAATCACTGCCCCAATACCATTTCCATATTGATTTACAGCGCCATCAAATACCATGCTCCATCGGGTACCAGGCTCTGGCCCTTCATCAAGCGTAGGCTCATCGCAATCTTTCATTTTCAAATACAGAATCTCCTCATCTGGGAAGTCATACTGAACTGACTGATAATCCTCAATTGGTTGATGTGCCAAGTGGTCAGCCAAGATACTACCCTTAATAGCTTTCTAAGCTCGATACTCAATATCATACTCAGACAACAACATCTACCAACGGGAAATCCTCCCAGTTAAAGCAAGCTTCTCAAAGATATACTTGATTGGATCCATTTTGGATATCAACCAAGTCGTATGATTTAACATATACTGGCGTAAGCGCTTAGCAGCCTAAGCCAAAGCACAACATGTTTTCTCAAGCATCGAGTATCGAGACTCACAATCAGTGAACTTCTTACTCAGGTAGTAGATGGCATACTCTTTCTTCCCTGATTCATCTTGTTGACCAAGGACACAACCTATAGAGTCTTCAAGAACTGTCAGATACATAATCAATGGTCTCCCTTCCAAAGGCGGAGACAGAATCGGAGGCTTGGACAGGTACTCTTAATACTGTCAAAGGCTTTCTGGATATCCTCAGTCCAATCATAACGCTGATCTTTTCGGAGGAGCTTGAATATTAGCACACATGTGGCAGTCATGTGGGATATAAATATGGAAATATAGTTCAAGCGGCCAAGAAAACCTCGGATTTGCTTCTCAGTTTTGGGCGCAGGCATCTCTTGTATTGCTTTGACCTTGGCATGATCAACTTCAATACCTCTCTCGCTGACAATAAAGCCCAATAACTTGCCGGAACAGACTCCAAATATACACTTGTTAGGATTCAAACGAAGCTTATACTTCCTCAAACGCTGAAAAAGCTTCAACATGTTCAACTTCCGTTCTTGACTTTGCAATCATATCATCAACATACACCTCGATCTCCTTGTGCATCATATCATGAAACAAGGTAGTCATAGCTCGTTGATATGTGGCTCCGGCGTTCTTCAAACCGAAGGGCATCACTCGATAACAGAATGTTCCCCAAGGTGTGATGAATGTTGTCTTCTCCATATCCTCGGGTGCCATTTTGATCTGATTATATCCTGAAAAATCCATCCATAAATGAGAAGACTTTGAATTTAGCTGTATTATCTACCAACATATCAATATGTGGTAGAGGAAAATCATCTTTCGGACTAGATTTATTCAAGTCTCTATAGTCCACACACATTCGGACTTTTCCATCTTTCTTAGGCACGGGCACAATATTGGCCACCCATTGAGGCTATGTAGAAGTTACCAGAAACCCCGCATCAATTTGCTTCTGAACTTCTTCTTTGATCTTCACTGCCATATCAGGATGACTTCTTCTGAGATTCTGCTTCACATGCACACACTCAGGCTTCAAAGGAAGGAAATGTTGCACGATATCAGTATCCAGACCATGCATGTCTTCATATGACCAGGCAAAGACATCGACGTATTCTCGTAGCAACTCAATCAACCCCTTCTTCACAGATTGTTCAAGGAGTGCCCCAATCTTCACCTCACGAACACAATATTCAGACCCAAAGATGATTGTTTCCAGATTCTCAAGATGTGGCTGAATGATCTTCTCTTCGTGCTCGAGCAGACGGGTAATCTCATCAGGAATCTCTTCAACATCATCTTCTTCGGCCTCAAATACAGGGAACTCAAAGTTGGGAGATGGTGTTGGATCATTATGTTCAATGGGTTTGATCAACCGGCATAATGATTTTGGATATAAAAGAGATTTTAGAATTCAAACAAGGCAAATCATTATGCAGATGAAAAGATTGATTTTATTCTATTTTTAGGGTTTTATGTGATCACCAATTTCATGCAAAAAAGCGAAAAGTGAAAATAAGTTGGAAAAACAAACGTTTAACATGAATTTATTGAATGAATATCATTGTATTTATGGGCTAACAATGTCATCACTTCTCCTTTTGGCATGGGAGAATGGTTTTTAAACGAAAGTGAACATTACGTTGACTTATGGACAACTGTTGGAACATCAACAACGACCCAATTATTGCAGACCCCTCCAGGGATGACAAAGTTGCCAGAATCTTCCTAGCATCCTCCTCTACAACAGTAGCAGCTTCCTGGTCCTCAACCGTGTGGATGAAACCACCACTCTGAAACAGCCCATGCTTGTTGAAAGTGCCTGAAGAATACCTTATGCCAGCCCGGGATTTATTATCTTCCAACTTAATCATTTGTCCTAAACCAGTAGTTACGCCATGCTCAATGGCCAACTTCGCATCATTGTAGGACGCAAATGAAGAAATTCCTTTCTTAGAAGGCTCAACAAAAGACAAGGCTTGGAACAGCGTCCCAACCTCGTCCTCAACATCAATATAAGAAAAGGAACACAGATGGCTAACCAAGAGAGCCTTCTCTCCCCCTACTACCACCAACTTTTTGTTCTTGACAAATTTCAACTTTTGGTGTAGGGTGGATGTCACGGCGCCTGCCTCGTGAATCCACGGTCTGCCCAACAAACAACTATATGATGGGTGAATATCCATGACCTGAAAAGTGATCTGGAAATCACTTGGTCCAATCTTGACTGGGAGCTCAACCTTACCAATCACAGTTTTGCGGGATCCATCAAAAGCTTTTACAACCACTCCACTCTGCCTTATGGGAGGCCCCTGGTATGAAAGTCTAGCCAGAGTGGATTTTGGCCACATATTCAGTGATGACCCAGTGTCTCTACCAGCACATTAGACATGGCATCCTCCTTGCAGTTCGTGGAGATGTGAAGTGCCAAATTGTGGTTCCTTCCCTCCTCAGGGAGATCAGCATTATAGAAACTCAGATTGTTACAAGCAATAATGTTTGCAACAATACTATCAAATTGTTCAATTGTGACATCATGATCTACATACACCACGTCTAACACCTTCTACAGAGCCTCTCGGTGTGGCTCAGAATTCATCAATAAAGACAACACAAATATCTTTGATGGCGTTTGTAGAAGCTGATCTACAACGTTGTATTCACTCCTCTTGATGAGCCTTAACATCTCATCACAGTCCTCTTTCATTATGCCATTCTGGCAAGTAGGGACAAGAGTTTTAGCAGCAACGACGGTAGGTCTATTAACAGCAAGTGTCGGATTCGGAGAAACAGAAGAATTCCTAACCGGACAGACGACACTATCAGGAGTATCAACCCTTCTGGTGTCAGTCTAGGGTTTCGGCGGCACCGAGAAAACACAACCACTACGGGTCAGGCCACTGACATCAGCGATGTTAACAACAGAGGTGGAGGGTAGAGGCACCTCCTTCCCATCTTCCAATGCAACTGCATTATAACGATAGGGAACAAGTTTATCAGAAGAATATGGCACAGGGCCAGCTGACTTGATTATGAGAGCAGGAGAAGCCTTCTGCTTGCTGCCATCATATCGGATGACAACAGGCTCAGGGATCCGGAATACTGGTGATATCACATTAACTTCATCATCCTCATCGCGATTCTGAAGTATTTCAATTACACCTTCATCCAACATTTCTTGGATATCTTTTCTAACTTGACGACATCCCCTCTCATTGACAGTGCAAACACGACAACTGTCGTGGTCATGCTCGTAGTGACTGTATCCACACAACAGTCTGTGCATCTCGACCAAAGATTGTCAGATATGGCTGACATATCGGACCTTATATTTGCCAGGGCAACCCTGAACCATGTTGACAGCAGATTTCCCATGCTCGGGCAATGGGCTCTTCTTGACATTAGGACCTACGTCCTCAAAAAATAATATACCGCTCCTCACAAGGTCTTGAACCTTGGTCTTCAGCGAATAGCAGTTCTCCACATCATGTCCGAAAGCACCGAAATGATAGACACAATGAAGCTCGGGCTTATACAACCACTGAGGGTTGGTAGTTATAGTAGGTGGGTCACATGGAGTGATCAGTTTCCTCTCTATCAAAGAAGGATATAGCTCTGCATAGGTCATCGGATTAGGATCAAAGTTGATCCTCTTACTATCATAGCTTATACTGGTCTGATTATTGTTTCGAGGCTGGTAGGCTTGCATCAGAGTAAGGAGTAGTTCACAATAACTTGATTTTAAAATGTTGGCATTGGCCAAGTCCTTTTTGCATAGGGAATATTGCATAGCTCTAAGTCCAAGAGTTCAGATCAAGATCAATAGTCCACCAGACATTTTTTAGGGTTTTTGTTGTTGTTAAGTATTTTAAGGTCCTAAGACCACAAACAAAATAAAAATGCACAAGCAATATATACAATCACAAGATATAGCTCGAATGAGCAAAGTGAAAATGACATAAACATAAACAAGTTAAATGAAATATAAATGGCAAGGAGTGATAAATGACTAAAACTTAAATTGCATAAAGTAAATGACTTGAAAGTAAAGCAATATTAATAAGAATTACTCAAATGTTAGTCAAAGGTTAGTTAAAGGTTAGTTGTGTAATTTTAATTGATTAAGTCGTTCTTTGGAGAACACTTAACCATTCTTTCACAATTATGAATCCTTAAACCAAGTCATCTTCCATGAGAAGGGCTCCAACTTGGATAATTCAACAAGTATGCCACTAGCTCTCATGAAAGGAAAAAAGGTCAAGTTTCCATACAATACCATAAAGAATGGGAGACTTACAATCTCACTTACTAGAATGATATGCCTTTAGGGTCAAATTTAGCTCTATGTTAAGCAATCATAATTGGACTTATGTAGAAGTCACAACCATCTTAGGAGGGGCAATAAAAATTTAGGTGTTAATGCATGTTAGAGATTTGGTATGAAGAATCAAACTCTTAAAACATACCACACACTAAAAGAGAAGATCAAGAGGGGTGAACCTATCTCATTCATACTTGTATTGGTTCATCTGGCACAAGGTCATTGATGAACCAATTAGCCTTAAGACATTAGAGATTTCATTGGTCAAATGAGGGAATGGGAAAGAGTAGGGATGAAGATGAAGAGGGAGGGGAAGATAGAAACACAAATTGGTCATGGGAGGAGTTTCATCAAATTAAAACCATTCATTCATTTTGGGAGATGAAATGTAAATTTCATTAATCCCCTAAATCCAATGGTTTTAATCCAACGAAAGTCAAATCAACCTTGACCAAGGCCCAAACAAATAGTCAATTAATCAATTTAAAAATGCATTAAAATACAATTTAATTTGGTCAAAACCTAAAATCTCTTCAAAACACCAAATAAATGACTAAGAGATTTATCCTAGGTCAAACAAGGTTAAAGGACCTTAGACAAAAAATTTCATCATTTTTGAAAAGTCAGAAGTATTTTTAAATAATTAAAAATATGCAAAAAAAACATTTAATTCATGAAAAGTATCAAAGTTAATCCAAAAAATGATTTTAATTCAAAATATGAACGGATAAAATATTTAAAGGTTTTTGGTGAGAGTTCCATATTTTTGGGATTAAAAATGAAATTAATATGAATTAAACAAAATAAAAGGATTAAACAAAATAAAAGGATTAAACATAAAATCAGAAATTAAAATAAAAATAGAAAAAATAAGGGTCATCAGATCTCCCTCATAAATTGAGGTGGCAAACCTGATGGCCACACGCGTGTGTTCCATGGTGGACTCTATTCAACTCAATGTACGCATGGTAACCAGATGCAACGGTCTAGATTAGAACATCCATGCTTGATCAGATGGCCAGGAAGTGTGACAACACATCACGGGAGCTAGGGCTCCGATCATCTTCTCTGGTGACCTTCACCGGACTGGTCCAACTTCATCTCAATGGAAAATGAAAAACAAGGACACTATTTCAAAGAGAAAATGCCCAGGATCACGAATCTGGCCTCAATTTCTCCAATTCCAAGTATATAAAAAGATACAGGGATTTGAATTTTGAGGATCATGAACTGAGTTGCTTTGATTTGACCTCAAAGCAACTCAATCTTGTTGTCTATATTGGTAGGACTTCAGCCAACCAAAAATCACAAAGAATAGTGAAGAATTGAGAGAGAATCAAAGAGATGAAAATTCTAGAAAATCACCTTCGAGTGAGCTTCAAACTTGCTTGATCTTGCTTCCAATTGGCCTAGGCTTAACATCAGAAGCTTATAGGAGTTGAATTGGATCAAGGAGAAGCTTGGATTCTTGGAGTTTCAATCTTAAAACAGAAGGAGATTTGAAACTTGATTTTCAAAAGAAAACCTTCAAGTTTATGCTTTAATGGTGAGGGTTTGGATTGCAGGTTCAAAGCTTGGGCATGAGATCCTTATTTCTGAGCCAAAAGGGTCTTATTTATAGGCTATGCATTTTATTTCCACACACTTCAAAAATTGGCCAAAAATAGCAATGTTCTTGCATGCTTGCATGGGTGTGTGATAGGTCCATCAAATGATGCTATCAGGTTTAAAATCATTCATGTGCAATGCTGAAATCATGTCATGTAGTCATGCAATGGAGATTGAAATGTGAATGTCAAATTCATCCAAATGAACCTTTGAAAAGAACCCATGCGTAAGTCCTTCTATTCTTGGCCAAAGGAGATAATCTTGGACTTTTTGGAAAGGTGAGGTCAAGGGGAACAACTCTCATGTTGAACACTTTTCCATTTGAATCAGGGATTATGATGAGTTTTGAGGTGAAAGTTTGGAAAATCAAACATATTTGAAAATTTTCTAAGTACCAAGTCAAATGTTCACTTCTTCCACCTTGAATAACTTTTGTCATGGGCTTCAAATGGGAAACGTTCCTTCATAAAATCTGTAGCTATTTCAATAATCTTCAATTTGGTCACAAATTTGACCTCATTTGGATTTGGCAAGAAGGAGTTATGCATTTTAGAAGATGAGGAAAATCACTTGTTCAATGGTAGTGGCCCAAAATAACCTATAATGTTTCTTCTTGGCACATGCATTTGAAAGTTGAATTTAAACTCATTCTAAGAATAAAAGTTGGAAAGGACATCGTGAATTTGATCATGAAACTTGAATGGATTTCATATCATAAAAATTGAGCAAGTTATGGTTCTTGGAAGTTGACCTTCTAACTAGGGTTCAGACAAAATGACCTATAATCTTTCATCATAAAAAATGACTTTCCATGAAAAACTAGATCTTTACTTCAACATGCAAGTTGTTTGGAATGTCATAAGGAGTCACCTTTCTCTTGGAAGAATTTTCATATGACAAAATTTGTAGGAGATAGGGTCTAGGGAACCCCAGTTTTGACTAGTTAACTTTCTCTGGTCAACCACCATGAACCAACATGCAAACTTGAAGTTATATTGATATTTTGCACTCATGGAGGATCATATACGTATAATATGATGTAATATGAAGTATCCCTTAAAATATTTGATCAAACGATGAAGAAACTTGCTAGGGAAGTCACACAAGATACCTAGATGAATTAGGGTTTCCAAGGAAAACAAGCTTCAAACTCTTGATGATTTCTTGATCAAAAATGATATGTGAAGACCATGGGGATCCATATATGATGTCTAGAGTCAATGTGAACCATCTCTTGATTGATCTCCTTGTATTGAGGGTCTCAAACCCCAGATATGAGCTTGATGGACCATGGGTGAACACACACACTACCTACAAAAGAAGTAAACTATACATAGACATATTTTTGGTATTTTGGTTAGTAAATGATGAAAAACAAAGTATGATACAATAAAATATGCTTGGTGATCTCTCCCAATGGAAACCCAATGAATGCGGGGTAAGGAGGATGCCAAGGTGTGATCCCAAAGTTAATGCATATGAGGAGATAGCATGAGGGATCTTAGGGTCAAAATTGGGGTCTTACAGCTGCCCCTATTTAAGGACATTCTAACTAAGGATGTGAAGGTTAAATTCTTCATATGAACTCAGTAGAATGGACTTAAATAACAACATATAAAAACAAATTTTGGTCTCTAAGAGACCTCATGATGTATATGATATGAATGTTAAAATAATCTTCATGGGTAATATATTACCACAAAGGAAAAGAATCGGGAGAGACTGAAAGTCCACAGGAGCATAATGCATTCCATAAGGGAAACTCATTGGGGAGACATAGACTCTCGGGGGATAAGAGTTGTGTGTAGGCCAGACTACGACTTGAAAACTGCTGGAGACACGAGGGGAATTTCCATGAAAAAAAATCAATGGAAGAACTCGGTCGGGGATAAGGGAAATCTATAGGGGAACGGGTATATCAGAACAAAGCTGAAATACCTGAAATAAACTCAACTGGGGAAGAATGATCTTCAACCCAGGAGTACCAGAAATATATTATCTATTACCGGTTACTGGGTAGGAAGATAATATACTCTGTCAGAGGGACATCCGTTACCGATTAGGGTAAACATATCAAGGATGACTCGCTGAGGAAAAAGAGGTGTATTCGTTACCGGTTACTAGGTAAGAATAGCCTGCTGGGGGAAATGATCAAATAGGATTTACAACTACCGGTTACTAGGTAGAAGACCAAAGAGAGAATATATGTCCCCAGTTAAAGTGAACATATCAAGGATAGACTCAAAGAAAGAATATCCGTCATCGGTTAGGATGAACATATCAAGGATAGACTGCCAGGGAGAAAATAGAATTATATATATATATATATATATATATATATATATATATATATATATCAGTTACTACATAGAATACCAAAGAGAGAATATCCGTCACCGGTTAGGATTTACAACTACCCGTTACTGGGTAGAAGACCAAAGAGAGAGTATTCGTCACTTAATTAAAGTGAACATATCAAGGATAGCTCAAAGGAAACAATAGGATTTATATCTACCGGTTACTGGGCAGAAGACCGCAAAGAGGAGAAAATTCGTCATCAGTTAAGATGAACATATCAAGGATTAACTCTCTGAGGAATGAAAATAGGGATTACAATTACCTGTTTACTGGGTAGAAAACCACAAAGGAAGAATATCCGTCATCGGTTAGGATGAACATATCAAGGATAGACTGCCTAGGGAAACGTGAAAGCGAATCCGCTGGGGAAAACAAAGCAAGTAAATTACATTTACCGGATATTGGGAAAAAGTAAAGTATTCAAAAGTTGAGAAGAATATTACCAGTTACTGAGTAATAGACTCCCAGGGGACCAAAATATCCATCTAGGTATTAACTAGAAAGAAACTGTCAAACAAAGACTCAGCCCAATGAGGATATAACTCAATGGGAGTGATTACATCCAGATAATTAGCTGGGGAGGAAATTGAAATAATAATCATCCACGAGGAAGTAACTCAGTAGGGGAATGGGAAAGGTTAAACTCTTTTTACTTAAGAGGCTGACACTCTATAATTGAAGGAGGATAGACGAACCAAACCTGTATGGGGAGATAATATCACTAAAGCATGGGGGATAATAATAAAGGAATCAAATTCAATAAAATGCATAATGAAATATCTGATGTTGTGTTTTATGTATGAATATGTATGTATATGATTATCATTATGCTGACAAAACAACACAAAAGATACATATTATAGATTAAAATCATCGCTACAACACTCGGCTAATCTCAACAAGATGGAAATACCCAACTAGAGAAAAAATAATGGGGATGAACATAAATCATCTGGCTCTGAATAACTCAATCCTGGATGGGGAGAGAGAAAGGATCTGCTGAGGATCCAAATTGTCAACTCTGCAGGGAATTTTAGGTCAACACCATATCAAATGGGAGACAACCCTGCAGGGAACCAAACACTGCTCAGAATCCAAAACTGTCGAAAATGAGAGATCTTCGATATCTAAAGATGAACTCCTGCGGGGAAAACAAGAGATCAAACTCTGCACGGGGATCTAAGAAAATTGTTGAGGATGCTATGACCAAGATCGCTGCATTCCCCAAAAAATCATCAAATTCCTTTAGGAAATTGCAAAATAAACCAATTCCAAGGAAAAGATAAACATATCTTATGCACTGTCGAAGCTTATGCAATACAAATATGAAAATGGAAACCAAATAAAGGTTCTAGATCTCCGGAGTCCAACCATAAATTGGAGGATACCCATATGAGCACCACAGCTGGGGAAAATGGATTGATCATCAGCTAAACTCTACTGGGGATGTGAACTCACAACTCTGCTGGGGATACCTGACAAAATGTTGGGGAGAAGTTTCCACAAAATTGCTTGGGGAAGACCAACAAGGCTTCTCACTTCGAGACTTACCTGTTCTCAGATTGCTGTTGATATTTCTTGCTGAAATCGATTATTCTTAAAGTAATTGTGCTTTTTATTATGTTTAAGAAAAATAATTTGTATTCATTAATTTATTTCAAAATTATCATCATAAAAATTCAATTTTATTTAGCAGAAGTAAATAAGAGTAGAAATAATTGTATAAAAAAGCTCAACTTTATTTAATAGAATGGTATTGTGTAAATGACAAGACTCCAAAGATATTTACAAAGGTTGAAAATGGTAATTTACATGGAAAAGAGCTACATTGAATACAATGATCACTACTCTCCCTACCGTCTTTAATATCCACTGTGCTTTTGTCTTCAGTTGAGAATGATGAATCAGACTCAAACGCCTTGCTCAAAACTGTCTCCATGATTAGGACCAATCGAGTGTAGTTACTTGCCATAATCCCTAATTTTTGCCTAGATTACCCCAAGGTGGGGTACATAATCTACCGGGATAATTTTCTATTTTATGTCTCTAACTTTTGTCTGGATTGGTCTTTCGGGTTTTCAATCCACCGAGATGCTTATTTTTTGCCTAAGTCGCCCTTTCGGGTTTTCAACTTAGCAAGCAGTTATTTTCCTTCTTTAGGCAAAGTCTTTCTTGACTGCATCGACATTCACAGGACGAGTGAACTCTGCACCATCCATAGTTGTGAGAATCAAAGCACCACCTGAAAAGGCTCCCCTAACAACGTATGTGCCTTCATAATTAGGAGTCCATTTGCCCCTAGCATCAGGTTTGAAAGATAAAATCTTCTTGAGCACAAGGTCACCTTCTCTAAACATACAAGGACTGACCTTCTTATCAAATGCCTTCTTCATTCTTTGCTGATATAACTGACCCTGACACATGGCATTCAATCTCTTCTCTTCAATTAAATTGAGCTAGTCATATCTGGTCTGACACCATTCGACTTATGTCAACTTGGATTCCATCAAGACACGCAATGATGGGATCTCAACCTCTACTGGGAGCACATATTCCATGCCATAAACGAGAGAGAAAGGGGTTGTCCTTGTTGAAGTGCAGACGGATGTACGGTACCCATGCAAAGCAAATGAGAGCATCTCATGCCAATCTTTGTACGTCACAACCATCTTCTGAATGATCTTCTTAATGTTCTTGTTTGCAGCTTCAACAAACCCATTTATCTTAGGTCTATAGGGAGAAGAATTATGATGTGCAATCTTGAAGTCTTTGCAAAGAGATTCCACCATATTATTATTCAAGTTAGGTCCATTATCAATAATGATCTTACTTGGCACACCATACCGGCATATAATATGATTCTTGATAAACCTCACAACAACTTGCTTGGTTACATTTACGTACGATGTCGCTTCAACCCACATTGTGAAGTAATCAATGGCCACCAGAATGAAACGATGTTCGTTCGAAGCTTTAGGATTAATCATACCAATCATATCAATTCCCCACATGGAGAAGGGCCATGGGGAATAAATGACATTCAACAATGTTGGAGGAACATGAATCTTATCTGCATAAATTTGACACATATGACACTTCTTCACAAACTTGCAACAGTTAGATTCCATTGTCAGCCAATAGTAACCTGCTCTCAACATCTTCTTTGGCATAGCATGTCCATTAGAATGAGTACCAAAGGAACCTTCATCGACCTCAGTCATTAATAAGTCTGCTTCGTGTCTATCCATGCATCTGAGAAAAACTATAACGAAGTTTCTCTTGTAAAGCATGTCACCATTCAGGTAAAAGTTGTCAGCTAATCTTCTTCAAGTCTTCTTATCATTCAAAGATTCCCCAGACGGGTAAATCTGACTTTGGAGGAAACATTTGATATCAAAATACCATGGGTTTTCATCTTTGACTTCTTCAACAAAAAATACATTAGTTGGCCTATCAAGATGCATCATAGTCAAATTAGGAACTTCATTCCAAAGTTTTACAATAATCATTGAAGTCAACGTTGCAAGAGCATATGCCATCCGATTTTCATCTCGAGGGATATGATGAAACTAAACCTTTGTAAAGAAAGTTGAAATCCTCCTCGCATAATCTCTATATGGTATTAAACCAGGTTGATTCGTCTCCCATTCACCTTTGATCTGATTCACAACCAATATTGAATCTCCATAGACATTGAGATATTTGATTCTGAGATCAATGGCCTCTTCAAGCCCCATAATAAAAGCTTCATACTCAGCCATATTGTTTGTACACTTGAAAGTTAATCTAGTTGTAAACGAAAAATAAGTGCCTTGAGGAGTAATAATCACTGCCCCAATGCCATTACCATATGAATTAACAACTCTATCAAATACCATGCCCTAACGGGAACTAGGTTTTGGCCCTTCTTCAAGCAATGGTTCATCACAATCTTTCATTTTCAACAACAAAATATCTTCGTCAGGAAAATCATACTGCACAGACTGGTAATCTTCAATTGGTTGGTGAGCCAAATGGTCAGCCACGACACTACCTTTAATAGATTTTTGAGATCGGTATTCAATATCATACTCAGATAACAACCTCTGCCAACAAGAAACTCTCCCAATTAAAGCAGGCTTCTCAAATATGTATTTGATTGGATCAATTTTGGATATCAACCAAGTAGTATGATTCAACATATACTGGCGCAGACGCTTAGCATCCCAAGCCAATGCGCAACATGTCTTTTCAAGCATAGAATACCGAGTCTCACAGTCGATGAATTTCTTACCGAGGTAGTAAATTGCATATTTTTTCTTCCTAGATTCATCTTGTTGACCAAGAACACAACCCATACTCTCAAGTATTTGAATGTGCTTGAAGAAAGTATGGGTTGTGTTCTGGGTCAGCAAGACGAAACTGGAAAGAAAGAGTATGCAATTTACTACCTCAGTAAGAAATTCATCGACTGTGAGACTCGGCATTCTATGCTTGAAAAGACATGTTGCGCATTGGCTTGGGCTGCTAAGCGTCTGCGCCAATATATGTTGAATCATACTACTTGGTTGATATCCAAAATGGATCCAATCAAGTATATTTTTGAGAAACCTGCTTTAACTGGGAGGACTGCCCGTTGGCAGATGTTGTTATCTGAGTATGATATCGAATACCGATCTCAAGAAACTATTAAAGGAAGTGTCTTGGCTGACCATTTCGCTCACAAATCTATGGAAGATTATCAGTCAGTGCAGTATGATTTTCCTGATGAAGAGATCTTGTATCTGAAAATGAAAGATTATGATGAATCATTGCTTGAAGGGCCAGAACCTGGTTCTCGTTGGGGCATGGTATTTGATGGAGCTGTTAATCAATACGGTAATGGCATTGGGGAAGTGATTATTACTCCTTAAGGCACTCATTTTCCGTTTACAACTAGATTGATTTTCAAGTGTACAAATAATACGGCTGAGTATGAAGCTTGCATTATAGAGCTTGAAGAGGCCATTGATCTCAGAATCAAGTATTTGGACGTCTATGGAGATTCAGCTTTGGTTGTGAATGAAATCAAAGGTGGATGGGAGACGAATCAACCCGGTTTGATACCATATAGAGATTATGTGAGGAGGATTTCAACTTTCTTTACAAAGGTTGAGTTTCATCATATCCCTCGAGATGAAAACCGGATGGCAAATGCTCTTGCAATGTTGACTTCAATGATTATAGTGAAGTATTGGATTGAAGTTCCTAATTTGATTGTGATGCATCTTGATAGGCCAGCTCATGTGTTTATTGTTGAAGAGATCAAAGATAAGAAGTCGTGGTATTATGATATCAAGTGTTTTCTCCAAAGTCAAATTTACCCGCCTGAGGCATCTTTGAAAGATAAGAAGACTTTGAGAAGATCAACTGGAAACTTCTTCCTGAATGGTGATGTGCTTTACAAGAGAAACTTCGATATGGTTTTGCTCAGATGCATGGATAAACACGAAGCAGACTTATTGATGACTAAAGTCCACGAAGGTTCCTTTGGTACTCATTCCAATGGACATGCTATGGCTAAGAAGATGTTGAGAGCAAGTTACTATTCGCTGACAATGGAATCTGATTGTTGCATGTTTGTGAAGAAATGCCACAAGTGTCAAATTTATGCAGATAAGATTCATGTTCCTCCGACACTATTGAATGTCATTTCCTCTCTGTGGCCCTTCTCTATGTGGGGAATTTACATGATTGGCATGATTGAGCCCAAAGCTTCGAACAAACATCGCTTTATTCTGGTGGCTATTGACTACTTCACAATGTGGGTTGAAGCGGCATCGTATGCAAATATGACCAAGCAAGTTTTTGTAAGGTTTATCAAGAATCAGATTATTTTGAAATTGAATTTAAAAATCAAAATCATGTTTTTCTTAAAATAATAAAAGCAATTAATTTTTTAAGAGCAACCGATTCCATTAAAGGAACATCAACAGTAGTCTGAGAATAGGTAAGTCCCAAAATGTGAAGCATTGTTGGTCTTCCCCAAGCAGTTGGTTCGATCATCTTTTCCTAACAACAACTCAATTTCCCCCGCTCGAGTCGTCAGCAGAGTTTGTGTCTGATCCCTGTTAGCACTAATTCTTGAACAATATTTCTGGTCCTCTGCAAGGTTGTCTCTCATTAGATATGGTGTTGACCTAAAATTCCCCGCAGAATTGAAGGTGTAGATCCTCAGCAAATTTGTCCCCTTTCCCCATCCAGGGTCGAGCCTTCGAGGCGGATAATTCATGTTCATCCTTAACATCTCTTTCTCCAGTTGATGCCTCCATCCTGTCGAGATCGGCCAAGTGTTGTAACAATGATTCAGACCATTAACATTTATATCCTTGTGATTGTTTTGTCAGCATAATCATCATATATACATATACATATACATCCATAAATTTCATTATTTCATTATTATTGCATTTTGTGATTCATTCTTTTTCTGATCCTCTACAATGGCGGTATTCTCTCCCCCATACAGATTTGGTGTGTCTGTCCTCATTAAATTATAGAGTGTCAACCTCCTTAAGCAGAAAGAATTTAACCTTTCTCATTCCCCACTGAGTTATTTCCTCGTGAATGGTCATTATTTCAGCTTCCTCCCTAGTTGATTACCTGGATGGAACCACTCCCCCTAAGATATATCCTCATTGGGTTGAGTCTTTGATTGACTTTTTCTTTCTAGATCTTGCCTAAATGGATACCTTGATTCCCCGAGAGCCTGTTACCCAGTAACTAGTAACGTTCTTCTCGATTTGTGAGTACTTTACTTTTTCCCAATACCCGGTAATAGTAATCTACTTCCTTTTATTTTTCCCAGCGGATCCATTTTCACGTTTCCCTTTGAGTCTATCCTTGATATATTCATCTTAACCAATGACGGATATTCTCGTTTTGGTATTCTACCAAGTAAAAGGTAGTTGTAATCCCTATTTTATTCCCTATAGGGTTAATCCTTGATATGTTCATCCTAACCAATGAAGAATTTCATTCTCTTTGCGGTTTTCTGTCCAGTAACCGGTAGTCGTAAATCCTACTTTCCCTTGCGGAGTTTATCCTTGATATGTTCGTCTTAACCGATGACAAATATTCTCTTTTTGGTATTTTATCCAGTAATTGGTAGATGTAATTCCTATTTCTCCCCTCGGAGTCTATCCTTGATATATTCATCCTAACCGGTGACGGATATTCTCTTTTCGGTATTCTATCCAGTAATTGATAGATGTAATTCCTACTTTTTCCCGACAGTCTATTTCTCCCCTTTGAGTTTATGCTTGATATGTTCACTTTAACCAGTGACAAATATTCTCTTTCTTTGCGGTGTTATTCCTAGTAACCGGTAGTTGTAAATCCTATTTGGCTTTTCCCCAGTTGGTTATTCTTACCAGTAACTGGTAATGAATACACCTTTTGTTGCCCTCAGGGAGTTATCCTTGATATGTATACCCTAACCGGTAACGGATGTCCTCTCTATCAGATTATGTTATCTCCTTACCTAGTAACCGGTGATGGATAATATACTTCTGTCACTCCTGTGTTGAAGTTCATTTCTTCTCCAGTTAAGTTTGAGTGCATATTTCCTCAGTGAAATCACTATTTCCTGTTTGGGTCGAGTATTTCAGTTTTGCCCTGATTTACCCGTTTCCCCTGCAGATTTTTCCTTTATCCTCGGTTGAGTCTTTCCATAGATTTATTTTCATGGAATCCCTTGTGTCCCCCAGCAATTTTAAGTCGTAGCTTGACCTACGCACAACTTTTTATCCCATAAAATCTCTGTCTCCCCAGTGAGTTGTTCCTTATGGAAAGCATTATGCTCCTGTGGACTTTTGGTCTCTCCGGATTCTTTTCCTTTGTGGCAACATTTTTCCACAAAAATTATTTTTAACATTTCATATCATATGCATCATGAGGTCTCTTAGGGACCAAAATTTGTTTCTATATGTTGTTATTTAAGTCCATTCTACTGAGTCGATATGAAGGTTTTAACCTTCACCTCCTCAGCTAGAATGTTCTTAAATAAGGGCAGCTGTAATACCCCAATTTTGACCCTAAGATCCCTCATGATATCTCATCATATGCATTAGCATTGGGATCACACATTGGGATCCTCCTTACCCCTTGTTCATTGGGTTTGCATTGGGAGAGATCACCAAGCACAATTTGATTGTATCATACTTTGTTTTTCATTATTCACTAACCAAAATACCAAAAATATGTCAATGTATAGTTTGTTGCTTTTGTAGGTAGTGTGTATGCTCACACATGCTCTATCAAGCTCATATCTAGGGTTTAAAACCCTCAATGCAAGGAGCACAATAAAGAATTAGTTTACATAGGATCTAAGCATAATATATGGATCCCCATGATCTTCACATGTTATTTTGATCAAGAAATCATCAAGAGTTTGGAGTTGGTTTGCCTTGGAAACCCTAATTCATCTTGGTATCTTATGTGACTTTTCCAACAAGTTTCTTCAACAATTGATCAAATATTTCAAGGGATACTTCACATTACACCATCTTATGTATCTATGATCCTTCATGAGTCCCAAAAGTCAAGATAATGTCAAGCTAGCAAGTTAGTTCATGGTGATTGATCAGAGAACGTCAACTGGTTAAAACTGGGGTTCCCTAGACCCTATATCCTACAATTTATATCATATGAAACTTATTCCAAGAGAAACATTACTCAAAATTACATTCCGAACAACTTTAATGTGGAAGTCTAGATCTATTTTGATTGGAAAGTCATTTTTTATGGTGAAAGTTATAGGTCATTTTGTTTGAACCCTAGTTTGAAGGTCAATTTCCTAAGACCATAACTTGCTCACTTTTTATGAGATGGAATCCATTAAAATTGCATGATCAAATTCAAGATGTTTACTTCAACTTTTATGTTTGGAGGAAGTTCAAATTCAACTTTCAAATGCATGTGCCAAGAGGAAACATTATACGTCACTTTGGACCAATATCATTGAACAAGTGATTTTCCTCAACATCTAAAATGCGTAACTCCTACATGCCAAACCCAAATAAGGTCAAATTTGTTACCAAATTTAATAGGTTTGAAAGAGATACAACTTTTATGAAGAAACGTTTCTCATTTGAAGTCCATAGAAAAAGTTATTCAAGGTGGAAGAAGTGAACATTTGACTTAGGACTTAGAAAATTTTCAAAAATATTTGATTTACCAAACTTCCACCTCAAAATTCATCATGATACAAGATTCAAATAAAAAAGTGTTCAACATGAAAGTTGTTCCCCTTAATCTCAACTTTCCAAAAAGTCTAAGATCGTCTCATTTGGCCAAAGTATGAGTTACTTACGCATGGGTGTAAGTTAAGGGACCATTTGGATAATTTCAACTTCCATTTTTCACACACATTTGCATGGACTTCTAACAAGATTTCAGCATGATGCACACTCAAATGTGGATTAGATCACATCATCTCATGGGCCTAGCACACGCCCATGCAACCATGCAAGGGAGAATTTCAAAATTTTCCAAAATTGGAAGTGTGTGGAAATCAATCTCATGGCCTATAAATAAGACCCTCATTGCTCAGAATTAAGGACCTCATGCCCAAGCTTTGAACCTGCAACCTCAAACCCTCACCATTGAAGGATAAACTTGAAGATTTTCTTTGAAAATCGAGTTTCAATTCTCCATCTGTTTTGTGATTGAAACTCCAAGAGTCCATCCCTTTCTTTGATCCATTTCCCTTCCATCAAGCATCTGAAGCAAGGCCAAACATAATTGAAAGCAAGATCGTGTCAATCTGAAGCTCCACTGAAGGTGAATTTTCAGAATTTTCATCTCTTCGATCCTCCCTCAATTCTTCACTATTCTTGTTGATTTTGGGTTTTATGAAGTCCTATCAATGTAGGCAAGAAGATTGAGTTGCTTTGAGGTCAAATCGAAGCAAATCAGTTCATGATCCTTAAAATTCAAATCCCTGTATCTTTTTATATACTTGGAATTGGGCAAAATTGAGGCCAGATTCGAGCTCCTGAGCATTTTTTCTTTAAATCCATGTCCTTGTTTTTCATTTTGGTGATGGTTGATGGTGGACCAGTCCGGTGATGTCCACCAGAGAAGAAAACCGGAGCCATAACTTCGGTGATGTGTTGTCACACATTTCAGCCATAGAAGCCAATTGAAATATTTTAATCCCGTGGGTTGCTTCTGATTACCACAAGTGTGGGACAATTGACTGGAGAGCATGTGGAACGCGTGTTTCCAACCATCTGATCTGCCACCTCAATTAATGAGGGAGATCAGATGGCTCTCCTTTTTTTGAATTTCTGATTATTTCATTTAATCCATATTTTTAATTAATTCATATCAATCTCATTTTAAATCCAAAAAATATAGGACTTTCACCAAAAAAATTCAAAAATTTACCTCTTTCATTTTCTGAATTAAAATTATTTTTTGGATTAACTTTGATATTTTTTATGAATTAATTGTTTTTGTGCATATTTTTAATTGTTTAAAAATACTTATGACTTTTCAAAAATTATGAAATTTTTTGTCTAAGGTCCTTTGACCTTGTTTGGCCTTGGATAAATCTCTTGGCCATTTATTTGGTGTTTTGAAGAGGTTTTAGGTTTTTGATCAAACATAATTTAATTTAAATGCATTTTAATTTGATTTTTAATTGATTAATTGTGTAGAAATTATGTTGAGCCATTTTTATTGACTTGTGAAGTTTGACTATGTGTTCGGGCCTTGGTCAAGGTTGATTTGACTTTTGTTGGATTAAAATCATTGGATTTAGGGGATTGATGAAATGTACATTTCATCTCCCAAAATGAATGAAGGATTTTAATTTGATAAAATTCCTCCCATGACCAATTTGTGTTTGTCTCATCTCCCCTCCCTCTTCATCTTCAATCCCATTTTATCCCATCCCTTTCATTGACCAATGAATTCTCAATATCCTAAGGCTAATTGGTTCATCAATAACTTCATGTTAGTTGAACCAATACAAGTATGGATGAGATTAGGTCCATCCTTTGATCATTTTATTTTTGTGTGTGGTATGTTTTAGGAGTATGGTTTATTATACCATATCTCTAACATGCATTAACACCAAAATTTATATTGCCCGGTGTCATACCCCGATTTTGGTCCTGAATTTTTCACTTTTGTTTGGCACTTGGCCTAAGGTTCATGGGGTTGAACGGAATAATCAACATAATGTGTTGAATAATTCTTATGCTACCATCTGCACTTCAAACTTTTGAATATTTGATATGAAGACACAAGATTCACGTGTACAACAAGGGGGATTTGATATTGTGCGCATTGCCATACCACGACACACATGTGTTTGTTCAAATAGTACAGATACTTGACATAAGGAGTGGTACATGGGGGCTTATGGAGGGTGTGAAAGTCTTTGGTACACCACCACCTAGGATGGTTATAGTGCAGCAATGCCTTCGTGACAAGGGTGTATTAGAAGTTCTATGCAATAACACATCTCCATCTAAAAAGTTTCAACCTTCGAAGAATTTCTAAAGATGAATACTGCCAGCAGGCTTTGCTGTCCTTGATAGAAAAGAATCTTCAGGCAATCGGCTGGATGATAGCATGATAAAGGATATGTTTGTATTTTTTGCTTCCTCAAAGTTCAAACATGCATTCCGTTAACACCTCCATTTCTTAGCTGCGCCGTGCAGTGTATCACCGGCCCGCCTATTATCTAAAGTTTTTCACAGATGAAGGTGTTCCTGCTGCAGTTCAGGTTGAAAGTCTTCAGTGCTATGCATTTCTATGTAGTCTGTCACAAGTTAAATGGCAAACTGGATTTTTGGCCGAATTTCCTTCTATCCTTGTTCCATTGGCCGGTGATGATCAGACTGTAAGGGTTCCAAACTGATTGGAAAGTACACAATCATCAAACTAGAGCTATCAGCCCTTGAATCTTGTAGGTGTAGTGTTCTCCTGCAAAAAAAATAAAGAGAGGTTGTTTTATCTCGAGTCAGCAAAGTAACAGAAGACACGAATTGTAAAAGGAAATTCAAATAGAAGGGTAAGGATGTATTGGCTAAAGCTAAAATAGGCACGAAAAAAAAACAGTTACCTTCTTGCTCCAGTCATGTTTGTGAAAATTCCCCTGTTAAACTTTGCATATCTGATGCTAGCACTAGAGTCTTTACTCTTCCAACTGTGCCTAATTTTATCAGCGAAAGTCGTAGATCCTTTGTCAGGCCGGAAGTCGAAGGATGAAGGGGGTGTTAGTGCAGTTGAGGTTCCACCAAACGTGGGTCCTACCATTAAGGCTTCTGCTGCCTCACAGATGGAGTCTGCAATGGCGGCATTATCCGTTGAACTAAGCAAACTACAGACAGGAAGAGCATCCGCTGGAATGATTGATCACATTATCGTAGAAACTGGCGGTGTCAAGATGCATTTGAATCGGTTTGCTCTTGTTTCCGTACTCGATTAAAAAACCTTATCTGTTAATCCTTTTGATCCAGAGACACTTAAACAATTAGAGAACGTCACTGTTTCATTTCCATTAGGATTAAATCCTAAAACAGATGGTGAAAGATTGATTGCTGTCATTCCACCATTGACCAAAGAGCACGTGCAGGCTATGAATAAGTTGGTGACTAAATCTTGCGAGGATACTCGGCAAAGCATTAGAAGAGCTCGACAAACGGCGATGGATGCCATTAAGAAGCTGAACTCCATGTCTTCCCCAAGGATGGCATAAAAAGATTGGAGAAAGAAGTTGATGACTTGACAAAAAATCTATCAAGACTGCGGAAGATATATGCAAGGCAAAAGAGAAGGAAATTAGTCAAGTTTGAGAAAATGCTGTTTGGTGAGGAATTCAAGAAACAAAGACTTACAGCAGCAAACATACCAAGCCAGCTAGACACCATTATCACTACAAAACGAAACAAGCTACAACCTTTTCCAATCAAAGCAACTTGGGCATAACCAATCGGTGATTGTAATACAAATGCTCATTCTTCCAATGCTTGCACATGCCTTTCAAAATGGGCAAAGTTGGGAAGTTGTGAATCCTGCAATTGTAAAAACAATCATAACAGTCAATTTAAAATCATCTGGTTACGATTTGCAGAGAATGTCCAAGATGCATGTGTTGAAGCAGCCGACATTGCTGAACAGCCAATTTCCTATGTCTTGGACTCGTGTATGGACTTGCAATATGTTCTTGTGCATTGCAGCTCTGGGTTGGAAGACTTTTGGTTATTCACGGAAAAACACTTGGTGGTGAGTTTGTAACTGTTTCTTTTTGTTGTAACTTTAAGTGGCCTGGGATTGAGTCAAGCAGCAACAAACTTCTACTCCTTTGAACAAGGGCGGATAGCTACTTATAGGTTACATGAGATGATGAGCCGATCCTCCTCAACTGTTATCCTGCATAAATGAAGAAAATACAAGCTTGAATGATTAGATATTGGGATTTCCAAAAAGAAGTAGAGTGATGTTAGGACGGCGTTACATAAGAAGACCATGCTAACCTTGTGAAATGGTCTATTCACTAGCCGGCACACCAAGAAACAAAGCTTGCGGTATCCCGTTGCCAAACCTACTGATTCACAAGGTAATTGTCAGTTAATTGTTGCACCAACAACAGGTTGTAGCAGGAAATTATTGCAATCCTGTATCAGTTACATTTCCTACCTTTTCACATGAAGCACCACCATTTTTCCAAGTGCTAAAGAGTCACCGAACCTCAAGGTTACAAGAGCCTTCACTGCGGTAAAACACATAATAGACAGCAAAGCAGTAAAATTTCAAAGAGTTCCCAATTTGGCATCCAGACAAAACAATTGGAGAAAGCGTGGTTCAGATTACCTTTCCAAGGCCAAGCATCAAAGGAGGTAGTCCAATTCTGAGCATCAAAAAGACTTCTGGAAATTTTCTTCTTTGAGCTTTTGAGTACCAAAGCCGAAAACCCTAATCTGTGAGCATAAAAGGAGAGGCGAATCGTTTCAGAAGGAGGACGGAAATTAGAAAGAGGCGGAATTGAAATTTCAAAGCAAATCAAAACCCTAATCCTAAAGTAAAAGAAATCCACCACTGGAAGAGGTGAAGAAAAGGTTCGATTGTTACCTGAGCTATCGTCGTCATCGAAGGTCCGAAGGTGAGCTCCCTCTTTTGTTTCAACCATGGGTTTGCTCTCTCTGGTTAACGAGGGTAAGCGATGGAGAGACGAGAGAGAGACGATTGAGAGCGATGGAGAGACGAGAGAGAGACGTTGAGAGACGTGGAGAGCGAGTCTGAAGCGAGGAAGAGCGATTTTTTTGTGAAGTAGAGTGAGAGACGACGAAGACGATGAATGTCTGATACTTTTCTTTTTTTCATTTTTTTCTCTAATTTATTTTAGATAGAATAAGTCATTTTTTAAAAACTATTAAAATTCATTTAATTTTCCTAGGTATTAGTTAATAAATGTTTTTTTTATATTTTCAATTTATACCCCCATTGAAAAACCCAACAGCCAGGCGGCTGGGTTTAATTAGGTTAGTCCAACAGTTTTCTCTTTTATTAGTTTTGTTATTTTAATTCTGATTTTTAATCCATTTTAGTTTATTTATCCAATCTAGCATCAAAATAACAACTAGTCATAAATGGCCTAGTGGAGAGAGGGTAGTTTCATGATCTTAAGTGGAGAGGGTTCAATACTGATATGTAGCATTTTTTTTCCTTTGGCATTTTATTTTCTTTTAGCATTTTATTTCTTTTAGCATTTTTTATGTTTATGTTTTATTATACTCATGGTTGATCTGCTTTCTTTTAATTTCATCATTCATTCAAAACCATTTTAAAACTATTAAAATCACACTTTTCTCGATTTAATGTCGAGTCCATTTTCATACCCTTGTAAGTTGATTGCTTTTAAGCATCGCCATCAACCTCACATAGCTTACTCTTGGGCTTTCTTACAATGAGCCGATTCTCTTGCACTTACACTCATATTTCGCATCATTTGTTGTTTGGGCCTGATTTAATTATTTCATGATCTTGAATCCCCATTTGACAAAATGTACCCCACTTCCCCAATGTGTATATAATCTTGTACTGTTTTATTTCTCTATTTCTTTTAGATACTAACACAAGAGTAAAATCCACCATTTCTAGAAAATACAAAATATGACTCGATCCAACGTCGAGTATTTTCTCAATAAACAAATCAACTCATTTCTCCCTCCTATTCCATTCCATTTCTTTCAAACTTTCTTCAAACGCTTGATTCAACGTCAAGCCATTTTTTCTAATAAAAACTCAAAAAATATTAATTTATAGTTAAGACCTTTTCAATAAGATGGAAGTGGAACGTGGTGTATACCACGCACTCCTGAGACTAGGATTCGAGATGTATATCTCGCCAATCCTAGCTCTCGCCATCATCCAAATTTATCCACTTTGTTTTCTCTCAAACACTTATCCAAATTTCTCTTAAACGTCCATCAATACTTGATCTAGGTCAAGTCATTTTCACAACAAAACTCAAAATACCTAATTCTTATTTAACACTTTCTCAATAAAGGTGGAAATGGAACATGGTGTATACCATGCACTCCGGAGGTTAAGATTCGAGACGTATGCCTCGCCAATCTTAACTCTCGCCATCGTCTAAAATTGTCAATGCGGTTTCTTCAAACCCTTTCTCAATCAAAATCCAAAATACTTAATTCCTATCTTAACCTTTTCTAATAAATATGGAAATGGAACATGGTGTATACCATGCACTCCTGAGGCTAGGATTCGAGATGTATATCTCGCTCATCCAAGTTCTCGCCATCACTCAAAATACATCCAACCAATCAAATTCCTTTCTCGCCGCCGTGCGACTAATTAAAAACCTTTTTCATAAACAAAGATATATTGTCTTAAGGTGATGCAAAACAATGTTTCGGCCACGATTGTTGAGTCGAGATAAGTGACGCTTTTCCGAATGTAGATTTATAAATCCGTTCGATGTGTGGTATGCGTCCACTCCTCATCTGTTTTGGGTAAAACAATGTTTTCGTCGATTAATACAGTATAGCTTTCGCTAAAATCGACCAACAAACAAACATTGTTCTACCCAGAACTACGTAAGCCTTGATTTCTGTTTTGAGATACGTAGGAGCAGGATTTGTAAATCTTGTCAGGCCCACTAATAAAAAACTTAGGTTTAGTCCTTCGTTAAAAAAAATCCAAAAACATTTCTTCTCTCTTATATTCATTCTTTCCCACCTAATAACTTGAAAAGCCTATCATTTCAAACTAACATTAACACACACAACTGACCTAATGGTTCCCGTTGAGTACAACGGACGTGAGGGGTGCTAATACCTTCCCCTCGCGTAATCGACTCCCGAACCCTGATATTGGTTGCGATGACCATATCTTATCCTTTCTTTTTGTCTTGGGTTTTATCGATATTTCCCCTTTCCTTTTTAGGAATAAATAAAGTTCGATGGCGACTCTGTTCAGTCATCATTGCGAGCGTGCGATCGCGCTTCGCTTTGTAGTCGTATCCCCATTTTTTCGAGGTGCGACACCCGGCCTCAGATAGTTGTGACTTCTATATAAGTCCAATTACGATTGCTTAACATAGCGTTAAATTTTGACCCTAAAGGCATAGCATTCTAGTAAGTGGGATTGTAAGTCTCCCCTCTATCATGGTATTGTATGGAAACTTGATCTTTTTTCCTTCCTTTGGAAGATGTCTTGGTTCAAGAATTCATGCTTTTGAATAGAGGGTTGAGTGTTCTCCAAAGAATGGCTTAATCAATTGAAAATCAAAACTCCACTAACTTTTAATCAACTGATATTTGACTAACTTTTATTATTATTGCTTTTAATTTCAATTCATTTACTTTATGCAATTTAAATTCAAGTCATTTACCATTCCATTTGCCATTTTACATATCATTTAACTTGTTTATCTTTATGCCATTTTCACTTTCCTCACTTGAGCCATATATTGTGATTGTATATATTTGTTTGAGTATCTTGTTTGTGTTTGTGGTCTTAGGACCTTAAAATACCTAATAAACAACAAAAACCCTAAAAAATGTTTGTGTGGACTGTTGGATTTGATCTGAGCCTTGGACTTAGAATTAGGCAACATTCCCTATGCAAAAGGACTTGGCCAATGCCAATATTTTTGAAACCAAGTGATTGTGATTTGAGCTTTAATCTGATACCAGTATTGGGATCCACTTGAGTTCATCTGCTATATGGTCTTGATACAAATGTTGCTTTGAACCTGTGCCTAATGCCTTATTCTGGGCCATTCAAGGAGCATGTCATTTGCTACATGGGAAGATTAAGAAAAAGACTATGAAGTTTCTAGCTTAGATGTGGATATATTTATTTGATGCCTTGCTCTTCATATTGCTACTTGCTTATTGATATTGCTTGATTTCAAGTCCAAAGGAAAAGTGGGTTTCTATATGACATTCCTGTCTGTTGGATTGCATCCCATTGGTCAGATCTTTTCAACTCTTAACTTTTAATTCTTGCTTAGGATTAGTCTCTTCATCTCCTCCCATTCTTCTTAAATTTCAAATCTCTCCCCCCTTTTTCAAAATTCTTACTTGCTTGTGATTTCTAAATTTAGACTTTATTATAAAATTAGAAACTCTGACCTTATGCCATTGCATTTTTAAACTCTTTTCTTAAATAAAACTTGCAAATGAATCTAACCATATTGACTTAAAATTTCAAAAGACAAAAAGAACTCTGGTTTTATTGACGTTAAGTTTATCCATAGCTTGATGGTCATGAATTTACCGCTACAGCCACGGGCTCTCTGGTTAAATGCACAGTGAAGTTCAGGTTTGAACCACCATGGAAGTCGCTCAGGAATCTTCGGAGGATTTCTTGGTTGGATGAGGTTCTTGAGAACCAAGGACGGGTATAATTCTGCATATGACATATGAATATGGTCAAAGGAGACCTGCTTCCTCTCAAAGATTTGTTGATTATTATTATTGTTGTTGGTGGTGGTGGTGGTTCTTTGTTGCGGTTGTTGTTGACGTTGTTATTGTTGAATCGGAAATTGATTGATTGTTGGAATTGTTGGAAAATACAGGAATCACTGATGAACTTGATGTTGACGGGATTGAGAACTATTTCTGACATGAAGCCTCCTCTGCCTCCCCACGGATACTGAATTATTTTCTCCCTCTTTCCTCTTGGAGAAACTCCCACCATACTTCTTACTAGACAATGCTTCTTCCTTAGACAAGCGTCCTTCACGGACTCCTTTTTCTAGCCTCGTCCCCATATTTACCATTTCGTTAAAGTCATTGGGGGCACTTGTGATCATATGTTCGTAGCAAAACAAACTCAGCACCTTTAAGAAGATCTTCGTCATCTCTTTCTCTTTCAATGGTGGACTAATTTGGGCAGCCAACTCCCTTCATCTCTGGGCATATTCTTTGAATGTCTCTTTATCCTTCTGAGACATATACCTCAACTGGTCTCTATCGAGCGCCATATCCATGTTGTACTTATACTGCTTGACAAAGACCTCGCCTAAGTCATTGAAAGTATGAACGCTTGTATTGTCCAACCCCATATACCATCTTAAAGCAGCTCCAGTAAAATTGTCTTAGAAATACTGAATTAGCAACTGATCATTATCAGTTTGAGTAGACATTTTTCTGGCGTACTTCACAAGATGGCTGAAAGGACAAATGTTCCCCTTATATTTTTCAAACTCTGGAACCTTGAACTTCATCGGGATTTTCACATTGGGTACCAGGCAGAGCTCAACATCACTCTTCCCAAACAAATCTTTCCTCTTGAAGTCTTCAACTCTTTACGCAACCCTAGGAACTGATCTTTCATTTCGTCCATTTTCTCATACACGTCTGGAGCATCAGACGGCTCAGAATGGTAGATAGTGTCCTCAACACGAGGAAAAGTATGAACAATAAGTGGTGGCACTAACATGGCCGGGCTAAATTCCGACAGAGAAACAAAGGTGGGTGCATACCCTTCTGGCATAAAGTTAGACGGCGTCCCCCAAGAGAATCCAACAGGCATAGAAGGACCAAATTGACTGGCAGCAACAGGAACGGTTGAGGTAGCAACCTCAGAAATAACAGTCCTCTAGGGAGGAGTTGCGGGAGTTGGCGAAGACTGGTTTTGTGCAGCAATGATAGATTCCATCAACACCGTTAACCTGGAAATCTCATCCTTCATCTCTCGGTTCTCTTACTCTAGATGCTCCATTATCCTCGGTTAATTAGCGCGAGTGTTGTATCGGTGAGTGAACTTGGATGAAGCACAGAAGAATAAGCGATAAGACATCTGGCGGAAGAAAACATTATATGTAAATGATGCATGAAATGAAATGTTTTTTATTGTTTAATTTCAAGGATCATATGAAGTTATATTTGCAAATATATAATAATAATAATAACAATTTGATTGACCATAAAAATCTCTTTTTATTCATACAATTTGGAAGGATTACACTGAGTACTATTTTAGAAACCAAATTAAAAATACAAGAGAAAAGGAAACTAATCATCCTAAGGATCCCTTAGCAACGGTATCAGATGATATGGATGCGGGCGCGTACTTCCTTTAGATGCATCGAATCTCGGACTCAAAGGACGTCTTCATCTGAGCCTTCTCACGGACAAGCTGATCAATAATATTCTTCCAAGGACCGGACGGCTGAGGCATACTATAGGAAGATGGATGCTCTGGATCTCTCTGTCTCTTTACTACTCGATCTTCAAGAATCTCAATAAGCGCATCTTTGTCTTTTGACTCAAGCTGCAAATCTTCATGCTTTTGGCTCAAAGCATGGAACCGCTCTTCCCACATATCTTTCTCTTGCTTCATCTTGGTGAGTGCATCTTCCAACTCCTTTACGTCTTGGTTAGGGAGAGTTGATGGCTCAGCCATAACCACATACATAGGTCTTTCACAAGCATAAGGCATCTTCAGCTCCAAAGCTCTCTTCTTCACCCAAATAGTGTAAGCTTCCAAAGCCACACAGTTGCATGGTCCAAGCTCAGATCTTCCTTTCCTATGCACATTATACCAAGCATGCACCATCCTCTGCTTCAAATGTTAGGGATATTTATCATCTTGATAGAAAAGACCTTCTAACTGGGTGTTATTAGGTTTATCTCTCAAGGGGAACCCAAGTTGACGACGAGCCAAAGCAGGGTTGTAGTTGATTCCTCGTTGTATACCAGTGAGAGGCACATTAGAGAACTCACCACAATTATAAATAATATCCAAGCTACTCAATGAAGAATCATACCCAACAATATCATCATTAGTGAGAGACATAAGTCTCTAAGACCATCGTAGACATTGTTTGTTCTCCAAAAAATCAGGCGTCTGAGGCAAGTGCGAAATAAACCACACTTTGCTGAAGAGGAACACAACACACAATAGTCTCACCACCTTTAGACTTCCTCAAATGCAAAGAGTAATAAATGTCACCAAACAGAGTAGGAACAGGATTCCCAATCAAGAAGATTCTAATGGCGTTAACATCAATAAAACCGTTAATGTTAGGGAACAAAGCCAGACTATAGACGAGCAATACAAAGATGGCTTCAAAAGCATCCACACTACCTTTCTTCATAACATGAGCATCAACCTCAGATGTCTTTAAATGAAGAGATTCAGCTATGATATGAGATATGGGAATCTCCTCTATCCTCTAACATAGGCATAAGCTGGTAGTCAGGAAAAGTGAAGCACCGGTAGAGTGGGTCATAGAATTGAACCAACACACTTAAGAGTCCTTCAACCATATCAGTAGATAACACAGATAGAATCTTCCCATGACGTTGCTTGAAGTCCAAGGGATCTAATACAGAGGATGACAACTTCCTTAGCTCTTTCAAATTAGGACATATGAGATTGTACTTCTTAGTGTTCCTTCGTCCATAATCCCTGGTCTGAAAATATTTGCGAATGAGACCTCAGTTCCTTGAAATTTATTTTTCTATGATGAATGTTATGATGCACATGAATGCATGAATGCAACAACCACAAACAAGGGATCACACACGAGGAAAACACAAACAAAGGGCAAGGGATGGATCAAGTCATCATCAAGATCAATCATCCATTTTGGTGGATTATGGTTTTCACCTTATCAACACCCAAGTTCAATTGATATTGACAAGACTTGATTGGATCAACCAAGAATCAAAAGGTTTGTTGCGAGTCACGAACATGGGGTCAGGTTAAGAACCATCCTAAAGGAGTGTACTATGGATAAAAACCTGTAGATCATGTTCTAAAAAGTTCTCAGAGTCTGTAGCGGTAAATTCATGATCATCAAGCTATGGATAAGCTAGAGATCAAATAACAAGAGTCACCACTGCGCTTTTATTGTTTCCAAGGGAAAAAGGGAAAAAGTACGAACAAAACCCAAAAGTAAGAAGTTTTCAAATCAAAACAAATAAAATGTCAGAGATTACAGGTAAGGGGGTTGGTTACACAGAGGGAAGGTGTTAGCACCCAAAGTGTCCTAGGTACTCCTTGGGAGCCCTTTTATGTGCATATGTATTTAGTACAAAAATGATGTTTACAAACAAATAGAATGGGGAGATGAGAAAAGAATTCATTAATTATATTTTTGTGTTTAACAGGCCCTTCGGACTTGTGCCTACGTACCAACATAAAAATGAGGGATCAAAACCTCGTAGTTCGTGATACAAATTTCAAAGTGGATGCATTGCTTTTAACAAAAAATAAGTTTGAAAGGCACAAAGGCCTGAAAATGGTCTGAATGAGTTAGTTCTTTTTGGCTTTTTGAAAGTTTAAGTCAAGTATAGTTAATTTTATTTACAAATTTAATTTAAGAAAGAGAAGTTTGAAAATGGAATGGCATAAGGCCAAAGTTTCTATCTTTTTGCAAAATGGTCAAACTTTAGAACAAAACAAGTTCAATCAAAGAAGATTTTGAAAAGGGAGGGAGAGAATTTGAAATTAGAGAAATGGGGAGAAGATGAAGAGACTAATCCTATGCACAAAATTAAAAGTTAAGAGTTGAAAAGATCTGACCAAATGGGTAGCAATCCAATAGACAAGAATGTCAATAGAAACCCAGAATTCCCTTGGACATTCAGAATCAAGCAACACACAAATGCACAATTATATTATCTTGAAGAGCAAAGGCATCAAATAAAGATAGCCACATCCAAGATTTAGCCATTTCATGATCTCCTTCAAAATTAGCCCATGTAACAGATGAATTCCATAAGTCACAGGTTCAAAATAACAGCTTCATAATGATCATGTTGCAGATGAACTCAGAGGGATCTTGAATGATGTATCAGATGAAGTTTCAAATTGCAAGCACTTGGTTTCTCAATAAGTTGGCATTGGTCAAGTCTTTTAGCATAGGAATGCTGCCTAAGTTCTAACTCAATTTGTCCAAGATCAAGCCAACAATCCACACAAGAGTTTTTTAGGATTTTTGTTGTTATTATGTACATTAATGGTCAAAGACCACACAAACAAGCAAAGTATATACAAACAAGATATATCACACAATATGGTCCAAGTGGACAAAGTGAAAATTGCATTAACATAAACAATTAGAATGATATGAACAATGGAAAATGAATAAAAGCTAGAATTAAATGACATTAAAGTAAATGGCATGAAATTAAAAGTTAGTTGTTAATGAGTTAGAAGTTAGTATTGTTTTGCTTTTGCTTTTCATTTTAAGACATTCTTTGGAGAACACTCAACCCACTTATCACAAGCAGGGATCCTTGAGCCAAGACATCTTCCAGAGGAAGGAAAAAAGGCCAAGTTTTCCCACAATACCATGAAAGAGGGGAGACTTACAATCTCACTAACTATAATGCTATGCCTTTTGTGTCACAAATTTAGCGCTATGTTAGGCAATCGTAATTGGACTTATGTAGAAGTCACAACTATTTGAGGTCGGGCAATAGAATTTTGGTGTTAATGCATGTTAGAGACATAGTATAATGGACTATGCTCATGAAACATACCACACACAAAAAGAATATACAAAATAGGTGGCCTAATCTCATCCATACTCATGTTAATTTTTCAATCAACTAGCTTTAGGACTTTGAGATATCATAGGCCAAATGAGATGAATGCATAAAGAATGGGAATGAGATGAAGAGGGAGGGGAATGGATCAAAACTCAAATTGATCAAATGAGGACTTTTACCAAATTAATATCATCCATTCATTTTGGTAGATGGAATGTACATTCCATCAATCCCCGAAATCCAATGATATTAACTTGACAAAGTCAAATCAACCTTGACCAAGGCCCAACAACAAGAGTCAAACACAAACAAGTCATCACAATTGGTCAACAAAATTATTTGACATTTATTCGAATTAAAAATACTAAAATAAGGCATTTAAATTAAATATGGTTTGTCAAATTCCTAAAACCTCATCAAAACACCAAATAAATGGCCATGAGATTTATCATAGGTCAAACAAGGTCAAAGGACCTTGGAGAAAAAATTTCAGAATTTTTAAAGACTTAAAAGTATTTTTACACAATTAAAAATAAATGCAAAATCAATTAAATTATGAAAAATATTAATAATGATCCAAAAAATAATTTTAATTCCAAATATGAAAGAGGAAATTATTTGAATTTTTTTGGTGAAACTCTCATATTTTTTGGATCAATATTAAAATTAATATGAATTAATGAAAATAAAATAATTAAAATGAAATTCAAATAATCAGAAAAAACTTGGACCACTTGATCTCCCTCATTAATAGAGGTGGCAGATCAAGTGGCCATCAGCGTGCTTTCCACCATAGTAACGAGTCAATGCGTAACACAAATGTTAATTACAAGCAACGCGTGAGATTAAAACAATTCAAGAGAGATCAACGGCTCAGAACCTGTCCAACACACCACCGGCGCTGGACCTCCGGTCACCTTCTCAGGCGAGGTCCACCGGACTGGTTCACTCATCACCATCAAGAAAATGAAAAAGGAGGAGATGATCTGAAATACAAAATGGCGTAAAGCACGAATCTGACCTCAATTTTAACTAACTCCACATATATAGAAAGATATGAGGAGTTGAACTTTGAGGTGTGTCAACTGAGTTTCTTCGATTTGATCTCTAAGCAACTCAATCTTCTTGCCTACATTGGTAGGACTTCAGACAACCAAAGATCCAAGAGAATTGAGTGGTGTTGAGAGAGAATAGAAGAGAAGAAATTTTCTGGAAAATACCTTCAATGCAGGTCTGGATTCACTTGTTCTTGCTTTGGCTCATGCTTGATCTTGCTCAGTATGCTTGCAGAAGTAGATTAGAATGCACAAAAGGTCTTGGATCCCTAGAGTTTTGAATCTCAAAATAGTGAGATTTCAACTCAATTTCCAAAGGAAATTCTCAGGATTATCCTCTCAAATGGAAGGGTTTTGTGTTTGGGATCAAAGCTGGCACGAAGGGATCTTCAATTCTGAGCTTATGGTGCTCTTTTTATAGCTGAATCACATGATATTTGCACCTTACAATTGAGTTTCCAAAATTGGCAATGAGTGATGCATGTGTGCATGGGCGTGTACAGACCCATGATATCATTCCATTTGGTCTATAATTGAGTGTGAACAATTCTAAAATCAAATTGGAGTGCTAGGCAATTGTACATGGAAACTTGAAGTTTGATCTTTGCCAAATGATGATGCAATGTTCCAGCCATGCGTAACCCTAGCAAATCTTGTCCAAAATGGATGAAATTGAACTTTTAGGAAAGGTTAGATCAAGCAGAATAACTTTCATGTTCAACACTTTTCCATTTAAAGTTTTTATCAAGATGAATTTTGAGGTGGAAGTTTGGAAATTTCAACATGTTGACATTTTTTCTAAGTGTCAAGCCATATATCTCAATATTCCACCTTGCTTAACTTTTTATGTGAGCTTCAAATGAGAAAAGTGTCTTCATCAAAGTTGTATCTCTTTCAAATAACTTAAAAATGGTCACCAATTTTCATTTTATTTGGATTTGAAATGATAGAGTTATGCATTTTTGAAGTTTGGAAAAATCACTTGTTCAATGGTATAGGTCAAAAGTTACCTATAGTGTAACCTCATATCACATGCTCAAAAAAGTTGAATTAGCTCTCACTCCAAACATAAAAGTTTAAGTAGACATCTTGAATTGTATTTTGCAACTTGGAAATATTTCATTCATAAAAATTGAGCAAGTTATGGCCTTGGGAAGTTGACTTTCAAATTAGGGTTTAGACAAAATGACCTATAATGTTTCAACATAGAAAATGATTTTACAAGCAAAAATAGCTCTAGGTCTCAACATGAAAGTTGTTTGGAATGACATTTAGAGTGACTTTGATATTGGAATCTATTTCATATGGTTAAAATTGTAGGAGATAGGGTCTAGGGGGCCCCAGTTTTGATTAGATGAATTCATCTGGCCAACCACCATCAACCAACTTGATAACCTTCAATTACTTTGAATTTATTGGCTCATGGTAGATCATATATGCATAAGATGATGAATTTTAAAGTGTCCCTTGAGAAATTTGATCAATTGGTGAGATAGCTTGTTGGAGAAGTTACTCAAGATACCCAGTCAAACTAGGGTTTCCAAGGCAAATCACCCTCAAACTCTTGAAGAAAAAATGATCAATATAACATGTAGGAATCAATGGAACTCGTGTATGATGCTCTTTACCATTCTTGGATCAATTCATGGTTGTGCTCTTTGTCATGAGGGTCTCAAACCCTAGATATGAACTTGATAAATCAATGGAGATCATGCCCTACCTATAAAAGAGTTAGGCAAATGCAAAGACATATTTTTGGTATTTTGATTAGTAAAATGATAATACACAAGTATGATACAATCACATAGTGCTTCATGATCTCTCCCAAAGCAAACCCAAGGAAATAGGGGTAAGGAGGATGCCAAGGTATGATCCCAATGCTAATGCTTATGATACAATTGCATGAGGGATCTTAGAGTCAAAATTTTGGTCTTACAGCTGCCCCTATTTAAGGACATTCTAACTGAGGAGGCGAAGGTTAAAATATTCATGTCGACTCAGTAGAATGGGCTTAAATAACAACATATAGAAACAAATTTTGGTCCCAAAAGACCTCATGATGCATATGATATGAATGTAAAAGTTAATGCTCTGTGGGGAAATATTGCCACAAAGGAAAAGAAATCAGAGAGACTGAAAGTCCGCAGGAGTATAATGTATTTTGTAAGGAAAACTCACTGGGGGAGATAGAGACTCTAGGGGGAAGAAGGAGTTATGCGTAGGCCAGGCTACGACTTAAAACTACTAGGGGACTTGAGGAATTCCATACAAACATGGAAAGACTTAGCCGGGGAACAAAAACATCTGCATGGGATACGAGTAAGTCAGGATAGAACTGAAGTACTTGAATCATGCAGGAAAAGCAATTTCACTAAGGAAATGCACACTCAACTCGACTGGGGAAGAAATAAACTTCAACACAGGATGAGTGGAAATCTATTATCCATTACCTGTTACTGGGTAAGGAGATAATAAAGATATGACAGAGAGGACATCCATCATCGGTTAGGATGAACATATCAAGGATGACTCGCTGGGTACCAACAGAAGCGAGTATTCATTACCGGTTACTGGGTAAGAATAGCCTTGTTGGGGAAAACTGCCGAAAATAGGATTTACAACTACCAGTTACTGGGTTGAAGACCAAAGGATGAAAGTATCCGTCATCGGTTAGGATGAACATATCAAGGATAAACTCAACAGGGAAGAAAATCCTTCATCAGTTAAGATGAACATATCAAGGATAGACTTGCCTGGGAAATGTCAAGGAGGATACCCGTCATCTGTTAAGATGAACATATCAAGGATAAACCAACTGAACAAAAAGTAGTAATTACATCTATCGAATGCTGGATAGCACACCACCAAAGAAAAAATCCGTCACCGGTTAGGATGAACATATCAAGGATAGACTCTGAGAGGGGAGAAAATAGGAATTACATCTATCAGTTACTGGATAGAATAGCATCAAAGAGAAAATTCGTCATCGGTTGAGATAAACATATCAAGGATTAACTTTGCGAAGGGGATAAAAAGCAGGATTTACAACTACCGGTTACTGGGTAGAAGACTGCAAAGAGAAGAAAATCCGTCATCGGTTAAGATGAACATATCAAGGATTAACTCTCCGGGGAACAAGAATAGGGATTACAACTACCTTTTACTAGGTAGAATACCAAAGGTGAGAGTATCCGTCACCTGTTAAGATGAACATATCAAGGATAAACTCGGGCAGGGGAGAGAAAGATATCTGTCACCGGTTGGGGTGAACATATCAAGGATATACTTTCTGGGGAATAGATCCACTAGGGACTCTACTGAGGAGAAAAACAGAGGTACTTTTGCCGGATATTGGGCAAGAAATAACAAACTGCAAACTGAGAAGAATATTACCAGTTACTGGGCAATAAACTCTTAGGAGACTCGAAGTATCTATCTAGGTAAAAGCTAGACAGAAATAGTGAATCAAGACTCAACCCAATGAGGATATAACTCAAGGGGAGTGATTCCATCCAAATAAACAATTGGAAAGGAAAATGAAGTAATAATCATCCACGAGGAAACAAACTCAGTGGGGAAGAGGAGAAAGGTTAAATTCTTTCTGCGTAAGGGGCTGACGCTCTACAATTGACGGAGGACAGACACCGAACTTTGTATAGGAATAAAGTACCGCCATACAGAGAATGAGAATCTCTAATCAAATAGGACGATGCAAATATGAAAATTATGAAATTATATGAATTTATATGTATATGTATATGTATATATATGATGATTATGCTGATAAAACAATCACAAAGGATACAAAGGTGTCGCAAAGAAATTGAATCATCGGTATAAACCTCGATCAATCCACAAAAGAGGGAGACAACTGCTGGAGAACAGAGAGATCAACAAACCAACGGCTCAAACCTAGCCGAGGGAGGAGATCTGCTGAGGAGAGGCGAAGTTATCGAGTCTGCAATGAATTTTTGGTCAACACCATCTCAAATGGGAGACAATCGTGCAGAAGATAAACACAAATAGCTGCTCAGAAACCAGGAGGAAAATCTGACTGGGAGCGAGTCGGATGGTAATTGGTGGGTGTAATACCCCAAAATTTACCCTACAATTTTTCTTAGAAGCATGGGATTTTGTTTTCCACTTCATTAGCATCATACTAGGTCATACTCATTGCATACTGCATTCGTGACATGGAAATCAGGTTTTGATTGATCACTCCTTAACAGAAGGAGTCCACACAAAGCAAGATTGAGAATTGGACTTTATTTTCTAAATATACAAGTCTCAAGGGTCTCAGAGGGTCCATGTATCTTATTATGGTCCTCAGTTCATCAGTGAAGGATTCAGAGCTATCAAAGTGTTCATCTGGATTTAATCAGAAATTAGGGTTTCATGGCTACCTGCAATAGGAAATTTTTGGTTGGAAGTAGAGGGGCTCATTCATGTCATGATTAGAGACGCATCTTGGCCTAGGAAGACTCACAATTATCTCAGAAAGACCCATTGGCAATCAGTGCAATCACTTCCTGATCAATTTTGCCCTAAAACTAGGGTTTGGTATAAAATCAGTTTATTTCTTATTCTTTGGGTGAAACTCTTTTCCATGGCCCTCCATATGTCCACAAGGGTCTACATACAAAAAATCAGCTCTTTATTTGAGCCAGAGGTGCTTCAATTGATCACTGGAATCAGGAATCAGACAGTTTGGGAAAAGTCAATTGTGAGGCCAGAAAAGTCAACTCCTGACATTTTGAGAGTGGAATCTCAAAATTCATGCCTAAGGGAGCCTACATGTGAAATTTGATCAAGGTTGGATCATGGATTCATCATTTAATCAGGAATTGGAAAAGTTACTTAATTTGGAAATGGTTGACTTTCCATTTAGGGCAAGTTTTCATGATTGTTGCACTCACTTTAAGCCCATTTTCCATCAAGATAGTAACTCCTTTTGAACATTTCTCCAACATGAAAGTTGTTCCTCTTGTTCCAAGCTTTCTAGAGATATAAAGTTTGCTCCATTTGGATTAAAATTGAGAAAGTTATGCTTAGTCAAAGTGAGAAATTTGTTTAGGACACTTAGAAAAATTTCGAAGTCCAAAATCTTCAAAGTTTGTCAAGACTTCTTGGCCAGTTTTCTTGCACTTCAAGGCATCATTTGAAAATACTTTCTTCACAACAATTATACCTTTCCATGTCCTCTTTCACATCCTTTTGGAATCATCTCATTTGGATCCATCGTTTGAGAGATGCATTCACTTAAAGTTGGCATCATGCCTTGATTTTCTAGGCAGATTTAGGCCAAACTGGCCCAATCAGTTTTGCATGGTGAGACCTGAAGTTTGAGACCATTTTTCACATCCTTCCATTCATCATTTCAACTTTTGCTCAACATGAAAGATGCTAAGCTCCATGAGATCTTTCTACTATTTGCATTATTTCATCATTTGGTGACTTGATCATCAAGTTACCTGGCCATAAAGTCACCACCTTGGGAGTGGATTTCTTGCTTGCCAAGTTATGCTGCAAACCAACCCACGTTTTTGCTACCTCTTTTGACCATGCATTGGATATCTATTCACTTAAGTTTGGCTCAAAATAACAATATTTCACATGCCATTCCTAATACACCTCACTTGGCATTATTTTGGATTATGGACATCATGGATCTCTAAGCCCATTAAGAACATTTGATCACCATATTAAAAGGCTGAGATCCTAAACCTAAAAAGAGCATTGGAATCTCGTGGCAAGCAAGGCAAAGAGGTCATATAGCAGACTATTTTTTTCTCAACAAGCTCTTGAGTTAGGGTTCTTGAAACACAAAGGAGGCATCATATTCTTCCATCATCTTCTTCTATCAAAGGGGCAGTGGACCTAACATCCACTAGGTAACCATCTTACTCCATCTTCCATGGCCATGTATGGTTATATTCATGTTCATCATCATCACCATTACCATGCTCATCATTATTATCATTACTGTTTGCCATGCTAATCTTGTGTTCATGTTTGTTTCATCATCATTACCATGCCAATCATGCTTGTGTTCTTGTTATTGGTTTATGTTGAATTTTTTTTCCCTAGCCCGTGTCCATGTTGACCTCTTGTGGTCAACTTTTCTCCATGATTAAGCTATTATTTTTACTAAAACAAGTCACTATGTTAATCTACACATTTTGTACTTGAATTTTGGTTTTTATTTCGTGTCATTTGGTGCCCTATGGTGGTTGCATTATTGAGTGGAAGATTGAAGAAATCCACTGTTTTTTTCACATTTTCGTGGCTGCATGGCTAGGGTTTGTCTTCATGAAGAAGACGATGATGTGGCACCCTAATAACCCTTGGATCACTTGCTTTTGTTTTAATCCTGGCCATTCATGTTGTTTTGTCCTGTAGTGACTTAAGTTCAACATGACCAATTGATACAAGGTCACATGGTTTTTTTTAATTAAATGTTATTTAAAGGGTGTCATGCTTGGTTTATTTAATTGTTTGGACCTTGGGCCCAGCGCTAGTGCTTTCCACACCTCCCTTTCAGGGCCCATCAACACCAATCCATTTATTTTCATTTTCTTTTTCAATTCACATTTATTTTTCTGTTGTGATTTTAATTATTTTAAAATATTTTATTTATTCATAAAAATGTCCAAAAATATTTCTCATATTTCTTAATGTCTTATTTAATTTTATTTAATTTTTATTTTCATGTTTATTTAATGTTAATATTTTATTTTAATTATTTATTCTAAATGGTCCATTTTAACACACTTTTTTTCTTGATTTTATTTTCATGACTTAAAATTATTTTTAGCTTTTGATTTTTGGGATGAAGGTTGACCAATGTCCCATGGTCAACCTGACCTTTTCTTGGAATTTTATTTCCCATTTTCAATTTATTTTGGATTTATTTTTAACCTAGTCTAATTGGTTGACTTTTGGTTTGACCTTTATTTTATTTCAATTAATTTATGAACCAATTTTCATTATTTTTGAAATATTTTTGGGGGATGATGATGTCCTGACCCCACCTCATTTAGTTTAACTTTTCATAATTTTCTTGATTAATTTGCTATTTATTTCATATTTTCTAAGTTGACTTGAATTTGCAAGTGACTTCTTTTTTATCGATATTTGACTTAGGGATTGCTTATGGCAATTGAAGAGATCTTTTGATCCTCCCTTGTTCATCTCATATGCCATGTATTAGAGGCCTTTCATCTTGATTTTATTTGGTCCTTACCTCATTTCCTGATTAAATTATTTCAGTGAACCTTTTGTGCATCTTTTCATCTGTCTGATTCATCTGTTATCTTTTATACATGTTCCTTTCATCCATACTTTCTATTGCTTGATTGTCTAACATGTTCATACTTCCCATGCCTTATTTAATGCTCCCTTATTTCATCCTTTTATTCTTTGATTTGATTATACATTGTTTACATATATTTTTATTGTTTGATAATTGTTGCCTACTTGTATGATGTATGAGGCATATATTCTTATTGTTTGATTGCCATGAACCATCCCCATTCATAACAAATGTACCCCTCTCCCATGAAGTTTATAATGTTTATTCTTTCATTCTTTATTCATCTGTTAATACAAGAATTAAAACTAACATTCGATAATCATTTTAAAACAGAATCAAAAGCTCGATCCAACGTCGAGTAATCATTTTCAAAACTTAACAGAACCAACACGTATTCATCCATCCTTTTGTAAGTCGATTGCCTCAGGCATCGCCATTTCTCTTGTAAGTCGATTGCTTCATGCATCGCCATCTACCTGTAATTCGATTGCCTCAGGCATCGCCATCTACCCTTATCCGTGACTTCTCTCCTTGCTCCATCTGTCGACTCTTGTTCCGTTTAGGTAGCACCCATTAGGTAGAACCCTTTGTATGATAACATAGGTAGAATTTCCTTATTCTTTGCATGCAAACATTAGGTAGATGTTCCCCTCTGTAAACATTAACACATAGGTCCACGTTGCATGACAACTCTAGGGCAGAGCTTCCCCACTTTTAGACCTTCCGTGCGTCTCCAATCTTGCGACATGTCAGTCCGTTCTATTGCAAAGAGGTAACTGCCTAAGACTCGATTCAGCGAGCTGCGACACCTACTGCTAGGACGTTGAACACATTGCCCACTTTCCTTTGACACAGCTGGTGTCCCCTTTTGTAAGTCCATGTTCAGATGGCAATCCTTAACCCCTAGTTAGGCGAACAACGACAACTCTGATTCTCATGTTCAGATGAGATACGTACGCACGAGATGCGATGTCTTGCCGAGTTTTGACTGATGACTAACAACTAATCCTTGCTTGCTTTCGCCCTTTTTGCGATTCTTTTCTCTCGCCCTCGTTGCGATCGAGACCTTCCCTTTCTCTTGCCCCAGTTGCAATCGAGACCTTTGTTCCCGTAGTTAGCCGAACTACGTTTTGCTCTAATTCTCATTCCAGATGAGATACGTAGGCATAAGACACGATGTCTTATCGAACACACTTCTCTGTAACCCATAGGTAGCCGAGCTACAAAGACTCTGATTCTCATACTCAGATGAGATATGTAGGCATTGGATGCGACATCCTTGCGAGTCATTTTCATTTTCGTTTAACTTTCCTTTAGTAGATAGTACATTAGATATACCTACACCCTTTAGACTAGAACAACAAGAGTGGATCCCGTAGAGTACTACGGATGCATAGGGGTGCTAATACCTTCCCTTCGCATAATCGACTCCCGAACCCTAGATTTGGTTGCGAGACCTTGTCTTTTCCTTCTCTTCAAGTTTTCTTCGATCGTTTCCTTTCCCTCCTTTGGGATAAATAACGAACCGTGGCGACTCTTTTGTTTACTTTTCCTCGCCGGTTGTTTTTTTCGCCTAGTTGCGACAGCTGGCGACTCTGCTGGGGACCCAGGTTTCCCTATGCGAGTCCCTCCTAGCTTTTGTGAATTTCTTGTTTGTTGGGTGTTTATTCTTTTGTACAGTTATTTACTTTCAGCATTTATCTGCTTTATCTTATTGCATTGTGTACATATGATTGCTATATCTATTGGATCTGTTGGTTTGTTTTTTTGTTGGGGTGGGTTGTTCTATGAGAGATAAGACCACTACCCAGGCTTGAGCGTACACACAGGTTTTAGAGTGAATAGTCATGAGGCTTGCGTAGTATGTTGCAACGTTAAGTCGTTCATGAAGACCCACACCCAGACGAGGTTTCTTTTGGATATATTATGTCCTATGGGTGTTCCATAATGACAGATGTTCCTTTAGAAATCGTCGACTCTGGTGACCATTTCCCGAGAACTCAGTCAAGGCCTCTCCTCCGAGACGCGGTTATGTTAGCTCTGGTGGGCGCATTCTCGCTGCTAAATCCGAGGACCCCGAGGCTGGGAACTTGATTTTAGGATGTCCTGTTGAGGGGAGTCGGCGGAGGTCTTTTGTCTCGTAATAATGCCAAACCTTCAGTGGTAAACGTATTATTCTCGACTGAAGGGCTAGAAGCTGACAAACTTCTGTTCTTAGAACCTACCAGTGAGGGGCGGGCTAAATTCAGGAAACCTTAACCTTCAATCAACCCGGTTTTCTGGTATTTTTGTTGGAGCAGAGCTGTGATCTCCTATATGTTCCTTAGTGGTTTTCTCTTCAGACAGTGCGACCTGACAGTTGTTCAAGTAGATACAGCAGTCCTAATTTCCATGTCACTGCATTGCATCACATTATTTTGCATTCATATCATTTAAACACATGTTCATCTATTACTAGGGGTTTATATCTTCTTCTAGATTCTGGTCGGGGTTTTTTGGCTCTCCTAAGATGGATATCGGCAGAAAGAGACATGTCGCCTACAAGTTTCCTGTGGTTTGCTTGGATCTTATTCAACAGCTGATGAAGTTAATGGATCATGATTCTCTAGAAAGATTCCGGAATGATTACGGTTTGATTCTAAGTTTCGTCATGGTTCTCTCCAAAGATCAACACGATGCTCTCTTTACATTGTTGCAGTTCTATGACCCCCCATTGAGGTGTTTTACGTTCCCGGACTATATCTTGGTCCCTACTTTGGAGGAGATTGCCAGTTTTCTCAGAGTTCCTATCAAGTCACAGTTGCTATTCTACAGTTCTGAGTTTCTGCCCGATTTCAGCATGGTTGCTTCAGCCACATATTTGGGGAAATCAATCTTGGAGTCTAATGTGTGTCAGAAGGGAGGAGTCAGTGGTTTTCATCTGAGTTTTTTAGTGGGAGAAGCCAAGAAGAAACTCGAGGATGGTGATTGGAGGTGTTTCAATGCTGTGTTGGCTCTTTGTGTATACGGGATTGTCCTGTTCCCTAATGTTGCAAAATTTGTGAACGTAGACGCAATACGCCTCTTCGTGTTGGGAAATCCAGTGCCGACCTTGCTGGGAGATTTCTTTCATTCGGTGCATCACAGGAATGAGAATAGAAAAGGAGGATTGGTGAATTGTTGTGCACCCTTGTTTTATAAGTGGTTCAGTTCTCACCTGCCTAAGTCAGGAGCGTTCGTTGATTTCAAGGACTCGTTGAGTTGGTCGAAGAGGTTGATGGGGATAAGAGCTAAAGATATTTCTTGGTGGTCTGACCAGAACTTGCTTCGGGCGAATATTATTCACAATTGTGGGAACTTCCCGAATGTGTCATTGGTAAGAAGAAGAGGAGGAATCAACTATAATCCTTCTCTAGCAGTCAGACAGTTTGGGTATGCTTTAAGAACTCCGCCTTTGGAAAAAGATGTGGAAGAATCTCTATTTTTCCATTCTTCATCTGATCGGACTGTATCCCGTAAGGCAGCTGAGGTCTGGCTCAAGGTAATCAAGAGAGGAAGAACTGTGCTTGGAAAGGGAGATTGCAGGGCTTACCCTCAATATGAAGATTGGCTTCAGAGAAGAGTCGAAGAGTTTGGTCAGCCATTTCCTATTGAAGAACCTTTGTATTCACCTACTCTTGAGCAGTCAACAGTGGTGAGCCGAGAGGAGTATGACAAATTGAAGAATACCATGGAGGAACTTCAAATTGAAAACTCGGACTTAAGTGTGAAGTTGCAAGACTTTATGCATCTATACCATGAGGCAGAATATTAGAAGGGGGAAGCCGACAGATTGCAAGAGGAAGCAGAAAAGAAATTGGCTGTGGAGGTAAACTTATTCAGGAAAACTGACGAAGCCTTGGGGTCATCCAGTTCTGAGTTGAGGCGAGTCAAGCAGCAGTTAACAGATGCCCGTGGTAAGTTAGTTGGGTGGCAAGAACAGTGGGATGTATTTTCAGCTTCTCGAAAGGCAAAAGAGGAGGAGATGATGGCCGAATTGACTGGTCAGATGGAGAAGTTGAAGACTCTGCTGAAGGAGAAGAACAATGAGCTTCTGTATGCCCGCTCAACCAATGGTTACATGACAGATCAACTCGACAAGGCTCAAGAACAGATTGAAGAACTCAAAGTCCTGGCGGGTTTGAAGAAGTCTAGACTTGAAGAGGTATTCGGGGAGGATAATGAGGATTATTACATAGAGCCAACTCCAGTGGAAGAGGTTGAAACAAGTGCATCTATTTCGTCCTTCAAGCAGGCACATGCCTTGGTAAATTCAGGTGTTGCTCCCGGTTGGGGACGTCTGTTGGATTTACCTATGAAGGAAGACAAGTTTGGGATTGGGTATCAGCCAGCATTGACTTCTAGAACTTCAACGCCCCAAACTCGTCAGGGGTCGATTACTTTCTCCAGTACTGGCATCATTCAGTACGGCCAGATCTCTGCAATCAACAAAGAAGATGAGGACAGTGATTGCGACATTGACAACTGGGTGCGTCCAAGGGTCCCAGGTGAAGTTCTCCGCAACTGGTCTTCTGAGGAGATTATCCAAGCCACTCTTCTTGAAGAGTAATTTTCTTTGTTTATTCATGCATATCCAAGTCTTACGTTCCGCCCAGGGCGTAATGACTCATTGTAGGGCTCATCTATGTGGATACCTGCATTTTTTATCATAAATAAAGGACGTCTTTTTGCATTCAAATATTTTGTTCACTGTCTTTCTATTTTTACAGTTTTAAAAAAAAATCAAAAAAATGTATTTGGCAATGTTTTGTTTAGTTTTCACTCCTTGTTCACACTCATAAGAACATACCATCACTCATGCAGATGCACGTCACCGGATCCTATTGATAACAGTTCTGCTATGGCTTGCTTCCACTTTGAAAATCCAATCTTTCAAGCCGAAGAAGAGGGTGATGAAGACTGTGAACTCCCTGAAGAACTTGCCAGGTTGTTAAAACAGGAGGAAAGGGTAATTCATCCGCATCAAGAGTCTATTGAAGTGATTAATCTCGGCACCGAGGACGTCAAGAGAGAGATCAAGATATGGGATGCTTTAGAAGATAATGTGAAGAAAGGGCTGATCGAATTGCTGCAAGAGTATGTTGACATCTTCGCTTGGTCTTATCAGGACATGCCAGGGCTTGACACAGACATTGTGGTACACCGTTTGCCTCTCAAAGAGGATTGTCCTCCGGTCAAGCAGAAGCTCAGAAGAACAAGACCAGAGATGGCTGTCAAGATAAAGGAAGAAGTGCAAAAATAGTTGGATGCAGGGTTTCTAGCGGTTACAAATTATCCGCCATGGGTTGCAAACATTGTTCCAGTACCTAAGAAAGATGGAAAGGTACGGATGTGTGTTGACTACCGGGATCTGAACAGAGCTAGTCCTAAAGATGATTTCCCATTACCTCACATCGATGTTTTGGTGGATAATACAGCTTAGTTCTCGGTATTCTCCTTCATGGATGGCTTTTCTGGCTATAATCAAATTAAGATGGCACCAGAAGACATGAAGAAGACGACTTTCATAACCCCATGGGGCACCTTCTGCTACAAGGTGATGTCGTTTGGTCTAAAAAATGCTGGGGCAACATATCAACGAGCTATGGTAACTCTTTTCCATGATATGATTCATCATGAAATCGAGGTTTATGTTGATGATATGATTGCCAAATCTCAGACAGAAGAAGAACATCTGGTGAATTTTCAGAAATTGTTTGACCGTTTGAGGAAATTCAAGCTGAGGCTTAATCCGAACAAGTGTACTTTCGGGGTGAGATCTGGAAAACTGCTGGGTTTTATTGTTAGTGAAAAAGGGATTGAGGTGGATCCGGCCAAAGTGAAAGCAATACAAGAAATGCCTGAGCCAAGAACAGAAAAACAAGTCCGTGGTTTCTTAGGGAGGTTGAACTACATTGCAAGGTTCATCTCTCATCTAACAGCCACGTGTGAGCCAATATTCAAATTGTTAAGAAAAGATCAGGCTATTTGGTGGAATGATGATTTCCAAAGGGCTTTCGAAAAAATAAAAGAGTATTTGCAGAATCCTCCTATCCTTATGCCTCCAGTCCCAGGCAGACCACTGATTATGTATTTGACAGTACTTGATAATTCCATGGGTTTTGTTCTTGGTCAACACGACGAGACAGGTAGGAAAGAGCATGCCATCTACTACCTGAGTAAAAAATTCATAGATTGCGAGTCGAGATACTTAATGCTTGAAAAGACATCTTGTGCACTTGCATGGGCTGCTAAGCGATTGAGACAATACATGCTGATTCACACAACCTTATTAATCTCCAAAATGGATCCAGTCAAGTATATATTTGAGAAGCTAGCTCTCACCGGAAGAGTTACTCGTTGGCAAATGGTACTGACAGAGTACGACATCCAGTATACATCCTAGAAAGCCATCAAAGGGAGTATTCTGTCAGACTACCTTGCTCAGTAGCCGATTGATGATTATGAGTCGATGAAGTTTGATTTTCAAGATGAAGATATCATGTTCCTCAAGATGAAAGACTATGAAGAGCCAGTTGTTGAGGAGGGACCTGATCCAGATGAAAAGTGGACTATAATGTTTGATGGGGCCGTCAATGCCAAAGGAAGTGGAATTGGTGTTGTCATTACCACTCCGAAAGGTGCCCACATGCCTTTCACCGCTCGTCTGACTTTTGAGTGCACCAATAATGAAGCTGAGTATGAAGCTTGTATCTTGGGTATTGAGAAAGCCATTGATTTGAGAATCAAGACTCTGGACATCGTCGGAGATTCAGCTCTAGTGATCAATCAAGTGAATGGTGATTGGAATACTCTCCAGCCTAATCTGGTCCCCTACAGAGATTACATGAGAAGACTGTTGACTTTCTTCACAACAGTAAAGATATATCATATACCTCGTGATGAGAACCAGATGACAGATGCTCTTGCTACTCTATCCTCCATGATCAAGGTGATTCGGTGGAACCAGGTTCCCAGGATCGATGTTATGCGCCTTGATAGGGTCGCGTATGTGTTTGCTGCTGAACTGGTAGTTGATGACAAGCCCTGGTATCACGACATCAAGTGCTTTCTGAAGAATCAAGAGTACTCTGCAGGGGCATCCAACAATGATAGAAAGACTTTGAGAAGATTGGCAGGCAGTTTCTTCCTGAACAAAGACGATGTTTTGAATAAGAGGAACTTCAACATGGTTTTCCTCAGATGCGTGGATAGACACGAAGCGGACATGTTAATGCAGGAAGTTCATGAAGGCTCCTTCGGTACTCATGCCGGCAGATATGCAATGGCTAAGAAATTGTTGAGAGCGGGTTATTCCTGGATGACCATGGAATCTGATTGTTTCAAATATGCTCGGAAGTGTCATAAATGCCAGATTTATGCTGATAAGGTGCATGTGCCGCCAAATCCTCTAAATGTGATGTCTTCGCCGTGGCCGTTTTCTATGTGGGGCATTGATATGATTGGAAAGATCGAGCCGACTGCTTCCAATGGGCATCGCTTCATCCTTGTTGCCATCGACTATTTCACCAAGTGGGTTGAAGCAGCGTCATTTGCGAAGGTTACCAGACACGTGGTTGCCCGATTCATTAGAAATCATTTGTCTTTATGGGATTCCCGAAAGAATCATTACTGATAATGGTTCTAATCTCAATAACAAAATGATGAAGGAGTTATCTAAGAACTTCAACATTCAACATCATAATTCTTCCCCTTATCGTCCTAAGATGAATGGTGTTGTTGAGGCAGCAAATAAGAACATAAAGAAGATTGTGCAGAAGATGGTCGTTACGTACAGAGATTGGCATGAGATGCTACCCTTCGCCTTGCATGGGTACCGTACTTCAGTACGTACATCGACGGGGGCAACCCCTTACTCCCTTGTGTATGGTACGGAAGCAGTCCTACCTGTTGAAGTGGAGATTCCTTCTCTAAGAGTCCTGCTGGATGTCAAGTTAGATGAAGCTGAATGGAGATTCAGACAAGGTTCAATGAGTTAAGTCTTATCGAAGAGAAGCGAATGGCAGCCATTTGTCATGGGGAGTTGTATTAGAGTCGGATGAAGAGAGCCTTTGATCAGAGAGTGCGCCCTCGTTGTTTCCAAGTCGGAGATTTGGTGTTGAAAAGGATCCTTCCTCCTCTGACAGATCACAGGGGCAAGTGGACGCCTAACTATGATGGACCATATATTGTCACCAAGAGTTTTGATGGTGGAGCCTTAATGCTCGCAACTATGGATGGTGAAGACTTCACTTCCCCTGTGAACTCAGACACAGTTAAAAAATATTTCGCATAAAATAGACCCGCCGGACAATAAAGAGAATAGTCCAGGCAAAAATGGGCATCCCGGCGAACCAAAAAAGAATTTGAAAAAAGGTTCGGGCAAAAGTTAGGGATTAAAAATGAGAAGATTGTACACCCGGTAAGTTGAGAACCTGAAAAGGCAATTTAGGCAAAAACGGGTATCCCGGTGGATTGAAAACCCGAAAGGGCGATCCAGGCAAAAGTTAGGGATTAAGCGAATGACTGCGTCCTGAGTAGTTCTGAATCTCATCTCGTGTCGATAACTGGAAACTTCTGAAGGATAGGAAACAGTCCAATCACGTTTTTCAGAAAGCTGTTTATCTGGAGGATCTTGAAGACGAGCGAGTCATAGCAGAATTGGAACCCGATAGAAATCCATTTCACATTGCCATTAGATTAATTTCTGTTTTTATCTTTTGCGCAATTACCTCTTTCCAGGGATTGCTTCCTGATGTAAATGCCTATTCAGAGGCCATTCAATCAATGAAATCATTTTATTTAGTATATCTCTGTGTTTATTTTCATTTTACTATTTTGTTTGCAAAAATGACGTCCGGATTTTTGATAAACATTGCAGCATGAAACATAAGAGCTTTACAGGTACATGCTTAATAAACATTTAAAATTCCTGTAAATTCTAAGTGCTTTGGATCGTCTATTCAGAACAGGTACACTCGGGGCATTTCCTTAAGGTTCCCAGCAGATGATCGCGGATGTTTTCTTCAACAGTTGGTATCTTATCCCTGCAGAGCTGATCCGAGCATTGGATTCTTCAATCCTCAGCAAGTTCTCACTACTGTACTTCCCCAAGCATTTGTTTCAGACTATACACTCCCCAGTATAGTTGATAGTGTCAGACTGTATATCCCCAGCAGAGTTGACAGTGCCAGACTGTGTCTTCCCAGCAGAAGCAGCTGCTCCTCAGAGTTCGATGCCAGATCGATGATCTCGACGCTAGATTTATGGTCTCTTTCCTTGAAGCAGAATCTCGGTACCGTATCGGTGTTTGCTTCCCCTGTTGAGTCGTCTCTCTCACAGATTATGGTTGCCAGAACCATCGTCGCATTCCTCAGCAGCAAGCTTTCAGAGCCATTCTCTCCCTAGTCAGAGTCTCGGTATTGTGTTACTGCCAGAACACCGTGTGGCGGGTCATTTCCCCATAGAGTTCATTGTGATGTGTATCTCCAACAGCATTGCCAAGGTCTAGAAGATTGTGATCATTTCTCCAGCAGAATTCCTTGCCTCGGCCTGGTGTTCTCCCTAACCTAGCATTTCACATCCCTGCATGTAGAATCATATCGCATTGCATCCTTCCAAATCGCTAGCATTTCCATTTTCATGGAGCATTACGCCATTGAAAAATTCAAACATACGCATGTAAAGCATAAGACATTCTCGGTATCCCAAGTGATAAGCTAGAAGTTTATTTCCAGTACTCGGACTGAAGGTTGTTCATGACTTATCCTTATTATTCCCAGCAGGGGTCGTTGGCCCATGCGCCGCCTCAATCATCATTTTCCCTATTTCTACCGATGCTGACAGGCATGAAAGTTTCCGGTATTCAAACCGAAGTGGCACTCAGGCCAATTTTCCGATGTTCAAATCGAAGAAGTTTCCGACGTTCAGGTCGACGCAACTTGTGGCATTCAGGCCAGTTTCCGGTATTCAAACCGAAGTGGCATTCAGGCCAATTTTCCGATGTTCAGATCGAAGAAGTTTCCGACGTTCAGGTCGACGCAACTTGTGGCATTCAGGCCAATTTCCGGTATTCAGACCGAAGTGGCATTCAGGCCAGTTTCCCGGTGTTCAGACCGATGTTTGATAATCTCGCATCTTTCGATGCTCAGATCGAAGTTACTTCCAGTATTCAGATTGATGAGCGGCATTCAGGCCATGGTTATTTCTGTGTTACCATTTATTTTGGTATTCAGGCTAAAATTATTTTTTCGGTGTTCGGACTGACTCTTACCATACCAGACGGATTCTTTGTTGATTCTCAGATCAAGACCACTTCTCTACCGAGTCTGACAGGCATTATTACTTCATTTTTCACTTTAGTGTAAATTTTCGGGCTTTTATCGTATTCAATCCCTTGATACCTTGAAAGTGCGAAAGTCGTTGCTATCTTCCTTTCAGGTCTCCATTTGATTGAATAGGGGCAGTTGTAATACCCCAAAATTTACCCTACAATTTTTCTTAGAAGCATGGGGTTTTGTTTTACACTTCATTAGCATCATATTAGGTCATACTCATTGCATACTGCATTAGTGACATGGAAATCAGGTTTTGATTGATCACTCCTTAACAGAAGGAGTCCACACAAAGCAAGATTGAGAATTGGACTTCATTTTCTAAATATACAAGTCTCAAGGGTCTCAGAGGGTCCAGGTATCTTAGTATGGTCCTCAGCTCATCAATAAAGGATTCAGAGCTATTATAGTGTTCATCTGGATTTAATCAGAAATTAGGGTTTCATGGCTACCTGCAACAGGAAATGTTTGGTTGGAAGTAGAGGGGCTCATCCATGTCATGATTAGAGAGGCTTCTTAGCCTAGGAAGACTCACAATTATCTCAGAAAGACCCATTGGCAATCAGTGCAATCAGTTCCTGGTCAATTTTGCCCTAAAACTAGGGTTTGGTATAAAATCAGTTTATTTCTGATTCTTTGGGTGAAACTATTTTCCATGGCCCTTCATATGTCCACAAGGGTCTACATATAAAAACCAGCTCTTTATTTGAGCCAGAGGTGCTTCAATTGATCACTAGAATCAGGAACCAGACAGTTTGGGAAAAGTCAACTATGGGGCCAGAAAAGTCAACTCCTGACATTTTGAGAGTGGAATCTCAAAATTCATGCCTAAGGGAGCCTACATGTGAAATTTGATCAAGTTTGGATCATGGATTCATCATTTAATCAGGAATTGGAAAAGTTACTTAATTTGGAAATGGTTGACTTTCCATTTAGGGCAAGTTTTCATGATTGTTGCACTCACTTTAAGCCCATTTTCTGTCAAGGTAAAAGCTCCATTTGAAAATTTCTCCGACATAAAAGTTGTTCCTCCTGTTCCAAGCTTTCTAGAGATATAAAGTTTGCTCCATTTGGATTAAAATTGAGAAAGTTATGCTTAGTCAAAGTGAGACATTTTTTTAGGACACTTAGAAAAATTTCTAAGTCCAAAATATTCAAAGTTTGTCAAGACTTCTTGGCCAGTTTTCTTGCACTTCAAGGCATCATTTGAAAATACTTTCTTCACAACAATTATACCTTGCCATGTCCTCTTTCACATCCTTTTGGAATCATCTCATTTGGATCCATGGTTTGAGAGATGCATTCACTTAAAGTTGGCATCATGACTTGATTTTCTAGGCAGATTTAGGCCAAACTGGCCCAATCAGTTTTGCATGGTGAGACCTGAACTTTGAGACCATTTTTCACATCCTTCCATTCATCATTTCAACTTGTGCTCAACATGAAAGATGCTAAGCTCCATGAGATCTTTCTACTGTTTGCATTATTTCATCATTTGGTGACTTGATCATCAAGCTACCTGGCCATATAGTCACCACTTTGGGAGTGGATTTCTTGCTTGCCAAGTTATGCTGCAAACCAGCCCACATTTTTGCTACCTATTTTGGCCATGCATTAGATATCCATTCACTTAAGTTTGGCCCAAAATAACAACATTTCACATGCCATTCCTAATACACCTCACTTGACATTATTTTGGATTATGGACATCATGGATCTCTAATCCCATTAAGAACATTTGATCACCATATTAAAAGGATGAAACCCTAAACCTAAAAAGAGCATTGGAATTTAGTGGCAAGCAAGGCAAAGAGGTCATATAGCAGACTATTTTTTCTCAACAAGCTCTTGAGTTAGGGTTCTTGAAACACAAAGGAGGCATCATATTCTTCCATCATCTTCTTCTATCAAAGGGGCAGTGGACCTAACATCCACTAGGTAACCATCTTACTCCATCTTCCATGGCCATGTATGGATATATTCATGTTCATAATCATTACCATGCTCATCATTATTATCATTACTGTTTGCCATGCTAATCATGTGTTCATGTTTGTTTCATCATCATTACCATGCCAATCATGCTTGTGTTCTTGTTATTGGTTTATGTTGAATTTTTATACCCTAGCCCGTGTCCATGTTGATCTATTGTGGTCAACTTTTCTCCATGATTAAGCTATTATTTTTACTAAAACAAGTCACTACGTTAATCTACACATTTTGTACTTGAATTTTGGTTTTTATTTTGTGTCATTTGGTGCCTTATGGTGGTTGCATTATTGAGTGGAAGATTGAAGAAATCCACAGTTTTTTTTTCACATTTTCGTGGCTGCATGGCTAGGGTTTTTCTTCATGAAGAAGACGATGATGTGGCACCCTAATAACCCTTGGATCACTTGCTTTTGTTTTAATCCTGGCCATTCATGTTGTTTTGTCCTGTAGTGACTTAAGTTCAACATGACCAATTGATACAAGGTCACATGGTTTTTTTTTATTAAAATGTTATTTAAAGGGTGTCACGCTGGGTTTATTTAATTGTTCGGACCTTGGGTCCAGCGCTAGTGCTTTCCACACCTCCCTTTCAGGGCCCATCAACACCAATCCGTTGATTTTCATTTTCTTTTTCAATTCACATTTATTTTTCTGTTGTGATTTTAATTATTTTAAAATATTTTCTTTATTCATAAAAATGTCCAAAAATATTTTTCATATTTCTTAATGTCTTATTTAATTTTATTTAATTTTTATTTTCGTGTTTAGTTAATGTTAATATTTTATTTTAATTATTTATTCTAAATGGTCCATTTTAACACACTTTTTTTTCTTGATTTTATTTTCATGACTTAAAATTATTTTTAGCTTTTGATTTTTGGGATGAAGGTTGACCAATGACCCATGGTCAACCTGACCTTTTCTTGGAATTTAATTTCCCATTTTCAATTTATTTTGGATTTATTTTTAATCTAGTCTTATTTGTTGACTTTTGGTTTGACCTTTATTTTATTTAAATTAATTTATGCACCAATTTTCATTATTTTTGAAATATTTTTGGGGGATGATGATGTCCTGACCCCACCTCATTTAGTTTAATTTTTCATAATTTTCTTAATTAGTTTGCTATTTATTTCATATTTTTTAAGTTGACTTGAATTTGCAGTTGACTTCTTTATGATCGATATTTGACTTAGGGATTGCTTATGGCAATTAAAGAGATATTTTGATCCTCCCTTGTTCATCTCATATGCCATGTATTAGAGGCCTTTCATCTTGATTTTATTTGGTCCTTACCTCATTTCCTGATTAAATTATTTTAGTGAACTTTTTGTGCATCTTTTCATCTGTCTGATTCATCTGTTATCTTTTATACATGTTCCTTTTATGCATACTTTCTATTGCTTGATTGTCTAACATGTTCATACTTCCCATGCCTTATTTAATGTTCCCTTATTTCATCCTTTGATTCTTTGATTTGATTATACATTGTTTACATATATTCTTATTGTTTGATAACTGTTGCCATGAACCATCCCCATTCATAACAAATGTACCCCTCCCCCATGAAGTGTATAATGTTTATTCTTTCATTCTTTATTCATCTGTTAATATAAGAATTAAAACGAACATTCGATAATCATTTCAAAACAGAATCAAAAACTCGATCCAACGTCGAGTAATCATTTTCAAAACTTAACAAAACCAGCATGTATTGATCCATCCTTTTGTAAGTCGATTGCCTCAGGCATCGCCATTTCTCTTGTAATTCGATTGCTTCATGCATCGCCATCTACCTGTAAGTCGATTGCCTCAGGCATCGCCATCTACCCTTATCTGTGACTTCTCTCCTTGCTCCATCCGTCGACTCTTGTTCCGTTTAGGTAGCACCCATTAGGTAGAACCCTTTGTATGATAACATAGGTAAAATTCCCTTATTCTTTGCATGCTAACATTAGGTAGATGTTCCCCTCTATAAACACTAACACATAAGTCCATGTTGCATGACAACTCTAGGGCAGAGCTTCCCCATTTTTAGACCTTCCGTGCGTCTCCAATCTTGCGGCATGTCAGTCCGTTCTATTGCAAAGAGGTAACTGCCTAAGACTCGATTCAGCGAGCTGCGACACCTACTGCTAGGACGTTGAACACATTGCCCATTTTCCTTTGACACAGCTGGTGTCCCCTTTTGTAAGTCCATGTTCAGATGGCAATCCTTAACCCCTAGTTAGGCGAACAAAGACAACTCTGATTCTCATGTTCAGATGAGATACGTACGCACGAGATGCGATGTCTTGCCGAGTTTTGACTGACGACTAACAACTAATCCTTGCTTGCTTTCGCCCTTGTTGCGATTCTTTTCTCTCGCCCTCGTTGCGATCGAGACCTTCCCTTTCTCTTGCCCCAGTTGCAATCGAGACCTTTGTTCCCGTAGTTAGCCGAACTACGTTTTGCTCTGATTCTCATTTCAGATGAGATACATAGGCATAAGACGCGATGTCTTACCGAGCACACTTCTCTTTAACCCATAGATATCCGAGCTACGAAGACTCTGATTCTCATACTCATATGAGATACGTAGGCATTGGATGCGACATCCTTGCGAGTCATTTTCATTTTCTTTTAACTTTCCTTTAGCAGATAGTACATTAGATATACTTACACCCTTTAGACTAGAACAACAAGAGTGGATCCCGTAGAGTACTACGGATGCGTAGGGGTGCTAATACCTTCCCTTCACATAATCCACTCCCGAACCCTAGATTTGGTTGCGAGACCTTGTCTTTTCCTTCTCTTCAAGTTTTCTTTGATCGTTTCCTTTCCCTCCTTTGGGATAAATAACGAACGGTTGCGACTCTTCTGTTTTCTTTTCCTCGCCGGTTGTTTTTTTCACCTAGTTGCGACAGTGGGGAAACCAATGCGATCTACTGGGTAAAAGATCTTACTCTGTTGAAGATCAACCCTGTTGGGGAAATACATAAACACTGCAGGGAAATAACACGCCGCAAGGTACTGAAATAACCAACTTAGCTGGGAAAAACTATCGGAGCTCCGCTAGGGAACAAACACTTCGCAGGGGGACCGGAACAACACAAACAACTAGGAACACCCGAAGGGTTAACTGCTTGGGGAACCTCTGATGTTTAGCACTTAAGGACTTGCTGCTCTTTAAAGTGTTGTTGATAATTCCTTTTTAATTGCTTTGAAAAATTATTGTTTTTATATGTTTTAAGAAAAAGATTTTGATTAAAAATTTTAAATTTTCAAAATGATCATAATAAAATTTAAACTATTGGCTGAAGTAAATAAGAGTGGAAACAATTCGACAAAAGCTTAACTTTGTTTAATAGGATGGTAGTCTGTAAATGATAAGACTCCATAGATTTTTACAAAGTTGAAAATGGTAATTTACATGGAAAAAGGCTACATTGAATACAAATGATCCTTAATCCTTCTACCAACTCTTGATATTCACTGTGTTCTTGACCGCCGCTGGGATGATGAATCGACGTCAACCCTTGTGCTCAACAAAATCTCCCCAAAACTGGAAGATCAGCAGACTGCAGATACTTGCCATAATCCCTAATTTTTGCATAAATTTCCCCAAGGTGGGGTACTCAACTTATCGGGATTTTTTTTTCTGTTTTTATGTCTCTAATTTTTGCCTAGATCGCCCTTTCGGGTTTTCAATCCACTGAGACACTCATTTTTTCCAAAGCCGCCCTTTCGGGTTTTCAAATTACCAAGTTGTTCTTTTCTTTTTAGGCGAAGTATTTCTTGACTGCATCTGTGTTCACGGAATGAGTGGACTCTTTACCATCCATAGTTGTAAGAATCAGAACACCACCTGAAAAGGCTCTCTTAACAACATACGGGCCTTCATAATTATGATTCCATTTTCCCCTTGAATTTAATTTAAACGACAAGATCTTTTTGAGCACAAGGTCGCCTTCTCTGAACATACGAGGTCTGACCTTCTTATCAAAAGCTTTCTTCATTCTCTGCTGATATAACTGACCATGACACATGGCAGTCAATCTCTTTTCTTCAACCAAATTCAATTGGTCCAACCTAGTCTGACACCATTCAGCCTCAGTCAACTTGGCTTCCATGAGCACGCGCAATGAAGGAATCTCAACCTCTACGGGGAGCACTGCTTCCATACCATACACAAGTGAGAAAGGGGTTGCCCCTGTTGAAGTGCAGACGGATGTACGATACCCATGCAAAGAAAATGGGAGCATCTCATGCCAATCCTTGTATGTTACAACCATCTTCTGAATAATCTTCTTAATATTCTTATTCACAGCTTCAACGGCCCCATTCATCTTGGGTCTGTAGGGAGAAGAATTATGATGTGCAATCTTAAAGTCATTACAAAGAGCTTCCACCATATTGTTATTCAAGTTCGATCTATTATCCATAATGATCTTGCTTGGCACACCATAAAGGCATATGATCTGATTCTTGATAAACCTTACAACAACTTGCTTGGTTACATTTGCGTATGATGTCGCCTTAACCCATTTTGTGAACTAGTCAATTTCCACCAAAATGAAACGATGTCCATTCGAAGCTTTGGGTTCAATCATCCCAATCATATCAATTCCCCACATGGAGAAAGGCCATGGGGAAGAGATAACATTCAAAAGTGTCATGAGGAACATGAATCTTATCAGCATAAATTTGACACTTGTGGCACTTCTTCACAAATTTGCAATAGTCAGATTCCATTTTCAGCCAATAGTAACCTGCTCGCAACATCTTCTTCGCCATTGCATGTCCATTGGAATGAGTACCAAAGGAACCTTCACGCACTTCTATCATCAACAAGTCTGCTTCGTGTCTATCCATGCATCTGAGCAAAACCATGTCAAAGTTTCTCTTGTATAGTATATCACCATTCAAGTAGAAATTACCGGCTAATCTTCTCAAAGTCTTCTTATCTTTCAAAGATGCCCCAGGCGGGCAAATCTGACTTTGGAGGAAACATTTGATGTCGTAATACCACGACTTTTCATCTTTGATCTCTTCCACACCAAACACGTGAGCTGACCTATCAAGACGCTTCACTGACAAATTGGGAAATTCATTCCAATATTTTACTACAATCATTGATGCCAACGTTGCAAGAGCATCTGCCATCCGGTTTTCATCTCGAGGGATATGATGAAACTCAACCTTTGTAAAGAAAGTTGAAATCCTCCTCGCATAATCTCTATATGGTGTTAAACCGGGTTGATTTGTCTCCCATTCACGTTTAATCTGATTCACAACCAAAGCTGAATCTCCAAAGACATCCAAATACTTGATTCTGAGATTCATGGCCTCTTCAAGCCCCATAATGCAAGCTTCATATCCTGCCATATTGTTTGTACACTTGAAAGTCAATCTAGCTGTAAACGGTATATGCGTGCCTTGAGGAGTAATAATTACTTCCCCAATGCCATTTCCATATTGATTAACAGCTCCATCAAATACCATTCCCCAACGGGAACCAAGTTCTGGCCCTTCTTCAAGCAATGGTTCATCACAATCTTTCAAATTCAAATACAAAATCTCTTCATCCGGAAAGTCATACTACACTGACTGGTAATCTTCAATTGGTTAGTGAGCCAAATGGTCAGCCAAGATACTACCTTTGATCGCTTTCTGAGATCGGTATTCGATATCATACTCTGATAACAACATCTGCCAACGGGCAATCCTCCCAGTTAAAACAGGTTTTTCAAATATATACTTGATTGGATCCATTTTGGATATCAACCAAGGGGTATGGTTCAACATATACTGACGTAGACGCTTAGCGGATCAAGCCAATGCACAACAAGTTTTCTCAAGCATAGAATACCGAGTCTCACAGTCAGTGAACTTCTTACTGAGGTAGTAAATTGCAAATTCTTTCTTTCTAGTCTCATCTTGTTGACCAAGCACATAACCCATACTATCTTCTAGCACAGTCAAATACATGATCAAAGGTCTTCCTTCAACAGGTGGTTACAAAATCGGAGGTTCAAGAAAATATTCCTTGATACTTTAAAAAGATTTCTGGCAGTCTTCGGTCCAATCACAAGACTGATCTTTCCGAAGAAGCCTGAATATAGGCGCACATGTGGCAGTCATGTGGGAAATGAATATGGAAATATAATTCAAGCGGCCGAGAAAACCTCTGACTTGCTTCTCAGTTTTGGGCGCAGGCATCTCTTGTATTGCTTTGACCTTGGCAGGATCAACTTGAATACCCTTCTCATTGACAATGAAGCCCAACAACTTACCAGAACGAACACCAAAAGTACACTTATTGGGATTCAAGCAGAGTTTATACTTCCTCAAACGCTGGAATAGCTTCAACAAATGCTCAACATGTTCCTCTTCATCAATTGATTTAGAAATCATATCATCGACATATACTTCAATCTCTTTATGCATCATATCATGAAAAAGAGTAGTCATTACTCTTTGGTAAGTTGCACCAGCATTCTTTAGACCGAAAGGCATCACTCTATAACAGAATGTTCCCCAAGGTGTAATGAATGTGGTTTTCTCCATATCTTCGGGTGCCATCTTGATCTGATTATATTCGGAAAATCCATCCATAAACGAAAAGACTTTGAATTTAACAGTATTGTCTACCAACATATCAATGTGTGGCAGAGGGAAATCATCTTTCGGAATAGCTTTATTCAAATCTCTATAATCGACACACATGTGGACTTTTCCATCTTTCTTCGGCACATGCACAATATTGGCCACCCATTACGGATATTTAGCAGTCACAAGAAAACCAACGTCAATCACAAGACTGATCTTTCTGAAGAAGCTTGAATATAGGCGCACATGTGGCAGTCATGTGGTAATTGAATCTGGAAATATAATTCAAGCGGCCGAGAAAACCCCTGACTTACTTCTCAGTTTTGGGCGCAAACATCTCTTGTATTGCTTTGACCTTGGCAGGATCAACTTCAATACCCTTCTCGCTGACAATAAAGCCCAACAACTTACCAGAACGAACACCAAAAGTACATTTATTGGGATTCAAGCGGAGTTTATAGTTCCTCAAACGCTGGAATAGCTTCAACAAATGCTTAACATGTTCCTCTTCATCAATTGATTTAGCCATCATGTTATCGACATAAACTTCAATCTCTTTATGCATCATATCATGAAAAAGAGTAGTCATTGCTCTTTGGTAAGTTGCACCAGCATTCTTTAGACCGAAAGGCATCACTCTATAACAAAATGTTCCCCAAGGTGTAATGAATATGGTCTTCTCCATATCTTCGGGTGCCATTTTGATCTAATTATATCTGGAAAATCCATCCATAAATGAAAAGACTTTGAATTTAGCAGTATTGTCTACCAACATATCAATGTGTGGCAGGGGGAAATCATCTTTCGGATTGACTTTATTCAAATCTCTATAATCGACACACATGCGGACTTTTCCATCTTTCTTCGGCACAGGCACAATATTGGCCACCCATTGTGGATACTCAGCGGTCACAAGGAAACCAGCGTCAGTCTGCTTTTTCATTTCCTCTTTAATCTTCACAGCCATATTAGGATGCGTTCTTCTCAACTTCTGCTTGACTGGCGGGCATTCTGGCTTCAACGACAATCTATGCTCCACAATCTCAGAATCCAAACCAGGCATGTATTGATAAGACCAAGCAAACACATCCGAATACTCTCGAAGAAGATCAATCAACCCCTTCTTGACATCTGGACACAGGCGAGACCCAATCTTGACTTCATTCAGATCATCCTCGGAACCTAAGTTGACTAGCACAATCTGCTCTTCGAACGGCTAAATGGTATTTTCGTCTTGCTCAAGAAGACGAGATAATTCATCACTCACTTCTACATCACTTTCCTCCTCGGCCTTAAACACAAGGAATTCAAAATTTGGAGAAGGAGAAGGATCATTGTGTTCAATGGGGTTAGGAACCAACCTGCATAATGATTTGATATTTTGATTTTAGAGAAGTGAATTTGTGACCAAATATTATGCAGATGGACAATTATATTGTTTATTTATGTTTTTTGTGATTACCATTTTCAGAATAAAACAAAAATTAAAAACAAGACATCATAGATGTGGATGAATAGAATTAATTTTATTAATGATCAATTTGAAAATGCCCAAACAATGTTCACTTCTCCCTTAGGCATAGGAGAAGGATTTGAAAACATATAAAAGCAATTACTTAGATCGATGCAAAGTAACAGGAACATCAACAACAGTCCAAATGTTGCAAGCCTTTCCATGCATCACAAAATTGGTGCAGTCTTCCTCTTCGTCATCCTCTAGCACAACAGCTAAGTGTTGTTCATTTCCATGAATGAACCCTCCGCTACGAAGCTAAGTTGCATATCTTCAGTCCTTGCAGTTGATGACCCTTTCTGGAATCCCAAACTAGTTCTTCCTTTATTGTCGGGGACCTCTACCATGTGCCCCCACTGATCAACATTGCCTTCTTCCACAATCTTCTTAACATCTTTCAATGAGGACATAGGTGCCCCAACTCTCTTTTCAGCAGCAATAGATAAGGCCTGGAACGAATTTCCAACCTCATCCTCATCTTCAACATAAGACAAAGATTACAAATGGCTAACCAACAACGCCTTCTCTCCACCAACAATCACTAGCTTGCCATTTTTCACAAATTTGAGTTTCTGGTGCAATGTGGAGGTAACAGCTCCTGCCTCATGAATCGATGGCCTTCCCAACAAGCAACTGTAGGTCGGGTGGATATCCATTAATTGAAAAGTAATTTGAAAATCACTCGGACCTATCTTAACTGGAAGGTCCACTTCACCAATAACTGTCTTGCGCGACCATCAAAGGCCTTGATGATTACACCGCTATACCTCATAGGCACTCCTTGGTATGATAGCTTTGACAGGGTTGACTTCGGAAGTACATTCAGTGATGACCCGGTGTTAACAAGCACATTTGACAAAGCATCCTCTTTGCAATTCATAGAAATGTGCAAAGCCAGATTATGATTCCTCCCCTCCTCAGGGAGTTCTTAATCACAGAAGCTGAGATTATTGAAAGAAGTGATGTTAGCCACAATATGATCGAATTGGTCCACTGTAACATCATGTTCTACAAAAGCTTGTTCCAGAACTCTCTATTCTCTGTGCGCTTTAGAATTCATGAGCCGAGACAACACTAAGTTTTTTTAGGGGGTTTGGAGCAACTGCTCCACCATATTGAACTCACTTCTCTTGATTAACCTAAGTACCTCATCATCATCATTAGCTTTCAAATTGCTGGATTCACCAGACTTACCCTTTGAAACACCAACTGGATCTTCAACAGGAAATTCCACCTTCCTACTCACAACTGATTCTTCCTTATCCTTTAGGAACACCGGCCCAAACACACGACCACTGCGGGTCACCTTGGTAACGTCAACAATGCTCACCACAGAGCTAGTCGTAGGCAATGGAACCTCTTGACAACCTTTAATCATTGTAGCATTATACTAATATGGAACAGCTTTATCAGATGAATACGAGACTGGGCCTACTAACCGTATAACCAACGGCGATACTGATCTATTGCTGACATTGTTACTGTTGCTGCTGTCGTACTGAATTACCAATCTCTCTGGCTGTTTGAAAATGGGCACTATGACATTCACATCGTCATCTACATGAAGGTATTGAACAATTTGAATCATGCCTTCATCCATCAGTCGCTGGATGTCCCTTTTCACAACTTCACAACCCTTCGGGTTAACACTACAAACATCACAACCATCATGGTCATGCTCACAATCACTTACCAAACAAACATCGTTATACATCTGCACCAAGGATCTTCAGATAAAATGCACATCAAAAACTTTAAACTCGTCAGGACAACCCTCCACCATATTCACAAAAGACTTCCCATGGGCGGGCAATGGATTTTCTTTCACATTCGGCGCACGGTCCTAGAAGGACACCATTCCACTCTTCATCAACTTTTGAACCTGATACTTGAGTGGGTAGTAGTTCTCGATATAATGTCCGGGTGCTCCTTGATGAAAAGCACAACGGAGCTCAGGCTTATACCACCATGGAAGTGGTTCCGGAATTTGCGGTGGGTTTCTCGGTTGGATCAGGTTCTTGAGAACCAAAGACAGGTAGAGTTCTACCTATGACATAGGAATCAGGTTGAAAGAGACCTTTTTCCTCTCAAAGTTTTGTTGATAATGATTGTTGGTATTATTGTTGTTTTAGGTGTTTGTTCGTTGTTGTGGTTGTTGTTGTTGACGTTGTAGTTGTTGAACTGGTGTTGATTGTTGATTAGAAAAAACTGGGATAACGGAAGATACTTGATGGTGATGTTGACGGGATGTTGGATTCTTTCTGATCTGAGGCCTCCTCTGCCTCCCACTGCTTATTGCATTCGCTTCATTGTCTTTTTTCTTGCTGAAACTGCTGCCATACCTCTTGCTTGTCGATGCCTCATATTTTGACAAACGTCCCTCTCGGACTCCTTCCTCAAGCCTCATCCCCATGTTTACCATCTCGGTAAAGTCACTGGGGGAACTAGAAATCATTCGTTCATAATAAAATGAACTCAAGGTCTTTAGAAAGATCTTTGTCATCTCTTTTTCCTCCAAAGGAGGAGTGATCTGGGCAGCCAATTCCCTTCATCTCTACGCATACTCTTTAAACGTCTCCTTATCTTTCTGAGACATAGACCTCAGCTGGTCTCTATCAGGCGCCATGTCCACATTGTACTTATACTGCTTGACAAAAGCCTCTCCTAGGTCATTAAAAGTACGAATGTTGGCACTATCCAACCCCATATACCAACGGAGCGCAGCACCGGTCAGACTGTCCTGGAAATAATGAATCAACAGTTGATCATTATCGATCTGAGTAGACATCTTGCGAGCATACATCACTAGATGACTGAGCAGATAAGTATTCCCCTTATATTTTTCAAAGTCAAAAACTTTGAACTTCACCGGGATCTTGAAGTTTGGCACTAAACACAACTCATCAACACTTTTTCCAAACAAGTCCTTACCCCTAAGCGTCTTCAATTCCTTGCACAACTCAAGAAACTGATCTTTCATTTCATCCATTTTCTCGTAGACATCCGGACCCTCAGACGGCTCGGAGTGATAAATGGTGTCCTCTACACGAGGTAAGGTGTGCACAACGGGAGGTGGCACGAACATGACCGGGCTAGATGCCGGCATCGAAGCAAATGTAGGCGCAAAGCCTTCAGACATAAAGTTGGACGACATTCCCCACGGGAATCCGGCAGGCATAGTGGGTGCAAAATGAGCGGTAGCAGCAGGCATGGTAGAGGTAGCCACCTCTTAAATGACTGTCCTCGCAGGAGGAATTGCAAGTGTTGGAGAAGATTGACTCTGAGTAGCAAGAATTGACTCCATCATGGCAGTCAGGCGGGCGATCTCGTCCTTCATCTCTTTGCTCTCTTGCTTTAGATGCTCCATAATTTTTAGATGATTGGCGCGACTGTTGTTCCGGTGAATCAGCTTAGCTAAAGCATAGAAGCAACACCAATGAGACATCTGGCGAAAGAGAAACCTGCTTATGCAAATGATGCATGAAATGCAATGCTTGATTATTTATTTTTGATTTCAAGGAACTTACTATATCATTTGCAAACATATATATCAATAATTGAAATAATTTTTATATGACCAAAAATCTCTTTTTCATTTATATAATTGGAAGGATTACACTTAGTACAACTTCAGAAACCAAATGAAAAGTACAAGAGAAAAGGAGAATAGTCATCCTAAGGATCCCTAACAACCTCAGAAGACCTAGCTGAAGGCACGTACTTCCTTCGAACGCAACGGATCTCGGTCTTAAAAGAAACCTTCATCCGAGTCTTCTCGAAGACAAGCTGATCAATAATCTTCTTCCAAGCAACGGAAGGCTGAGGCATGCTAGAAGATGAAACCTTCGGCTCTCTCTGTCTCTTCGTCACTCGGTCTTCAAGTAGCTCAATAAGTGCATCTTTGTCCTTAGACTCCAACTGCAACTCTTCATGCTTTTTGCTCAAAGCACGAAAACGTTCTTCCCACATATCTTTCTATTGCTTCATCTTGATGAGCGTGTCTTCCAACTCCTCTACATCTTGGTTAGGGAGAGTTAATGGCTCAACCACAACCATAGACATAGGTCTTTCACAAGGCTAAGGCATCTTTAACTCCAAAGCCCTCTTCTTCACCAAAAGAGTGTAGGCCTCTAAAGCTACACAATTGCGTGAACCAAGCTCAGATCTTCCTTTCCTATGCACATTATGCCAAGCATGCACAATCGTCTCCTTCAAACATCGGGGATCTTTACCCTCTTGATAGAAAAGACCTTCTAACAACGTGTTATTAGGTTTTTCTCTCAAGGGGAACCCAAGTTGACGACGAGCCAAAGCAGGGTTATAGTTAATTCCTCCTTGTGTACCAATGAGAGGCACATTAGAGAATTCACCACAACTATCAATAATCTCCAAACTGCTTAAACATGGATCATACCAAACTATATCATCATTAGTGAGAGACATAAGTCTCTGAGACCACCTTAGACATTGTTTGTTCTACATAAAAGCAGGTGTCTGAGGCAAGTGCAAAATAAACCACTTGTACATAAGAGGAATGCAACAGACAATGGTTCCACCATCCTTATAATTTCTTAGATGCAAAGAGAAATACATATCACCCAACAAAGTAGGCACAGGATTCCCAATCAAGAAAAGTCTAATGGCGTTAACATCAACAAAACTGTCAATGTTAGGGAACAAAGCTAATCCATAAATGAGCAACACAAATATAGCTTCAAAAGCATCCACACTACCAGCTTGAGCAAAAGCAGTAGCTTCCTTGATGAGGAAATCAGATGGCAACCCAAACAATCCTCCTTTCTTCACCTAATGAGCCTCTATCTCAGACTTCTTCAAGTGAAGAGCTTCAGCAATAAGATGATATCTAGGAATCTCTTCCAATCCACTAAAAGGCACTCTACTAGATACAGGTATCCCCAAAAGATAAGAATACTCCTCCAATGTAGGCACAAGTTGATAATCTGGGAAAGTGAAACAATGGTAGAGAGGATCATAGAACTGCATTAATACACTCAAAAGTCCTTCAACCACATCAGCAGACAAGATGGATAAAAGCTTCCCATGACGTTGTTTGAAGTCCAAGGGATCTAATACAAAAGATGCTAGCTTCCTTAACTCTTTCAAATCTGGACATCTGAAACTGTACTTCTTAGTGTTCCTTCGTCCATAATTCATGGTATGAAAATATTTGCAAATAATACCTCAGTTCCATGAAATTTTCGTGCGATGAATATTATGATGCGCATGAATGCATGAATGCAACAATAACAAATAAGGGATCACACACAACGCAAACAAAGGTCAAGGGTCGAATCAAATCATTGTCAAGATCAATCATCCATTTTGGTGGATTATGGTTTACACCTTATCAACACCCAAGTTCCATTGATATTGACAAGACTTGATTGGATCAACCAAGAATCAAGGGTTTGTTGTAAATCACGAGCATGGAGTCTGGGTAAGAACCATCCCAAAGGAGTGACCTAAGGATAAAAACCTATAGATCAAGTTCTAAAAAGTTCCCAAAGTCTTAATTCCATCTATCAAATATTACAGGTTAAGATGACTGACTCATTGACCCATAATATTCTCAAGAGAAACTCGTCTGAGTGTAGTATCGCATAACAACTGTTATTAAGTCTACACTTGAACAATTTCCGCACTACATCCTAAATAGGCCAAGAGAGGGTAAATGTTCTACGGTCCTCGGCTTCTCAGACCCAAATTAGAGATAGTAATGCCTAACCATAAATACTTGTGTGACATTTCCAAATCTAAAAGAGTCTCCTCTGAGCAGATGGATCTCAAGCCAACTTGTTAAGGACTACTCCACACAAGTCGAACATGACTATACCATCCTCCTATCTTAATTGCACTCAAGCTCGGGTTAGAACTTATCTCACATACATATATACAAGCAGATTATATCACACACATATATATATACAAACAACACATATATACAAATATACACACACAAAAACAAGGCTAAACCCACTGGAGACTACTCCCCAGCAGAGTCGCCACTTAATTTTTGTAGCGGTAAATTCATGATCATCAAGCTATGGATAAGCTAAAGATCAAATAACAAGAGTCGCCACCGCGCTTTTATTGTTTCTAAGGGAAAAGGGAAAAAGTACAAACAAAACCCAAAAGTAAGATGTTTTTAAATCAAAACTAATAAAATGTCAGAGATTACAGGTAAGGGGGTTGGTTACACAGAGGGAAGGTGTTAGCACCCAAAGTGTCCTAGCTACTCCTAGGGAGCCTTTTTTGTGTGCTTATGTATTTAGTACAAAAATGATGTTTATAAACAAATAGAATGGGGAGATGAGAAAAGAATTCATTAATTATATTTTTGTGTTTGACAAGCCCTTCGGACTTGTGCCTACGTACCAACATAAAAATGAGGGATCGAAACCTCGTAGTTCGTGATACAAATTTCAAAGTGGATGCATTGCTTTTAACAACAATTAAGTTTGAAAGGCACAAAGGCGTGAAAGTAATTTGAATGAGTTAGTTCTTTTTGGCTTTTTGAAAGTTTAAGTCAAGTATAATTAAGTTTATTTACAAATTTGATTTAAGAAAGAGAAGTTTGAAAATGCAATGGCATAAGGCCAAAGTTTCTACGTTTTTGCAAAGTGGTCAAAGTTTAGAACAAAACAAGTTCAATGAAAGAAGATTTTGAAAAGGGAGGGAGAGAATTTGAAATTAAATAAATGGGGAGAAGATGAAGAGACTAATCCTATGCACAAAATTAAAAGTTAAGAGTTGAAAAGATCGGACCAAATGGGTAGCAATCCAATAGACATGAATGTTAATAGAAACCCAGAATTCCCTTGGACATTCAGAATCAAGCAACACACAAATGCACAATTATATTATCTTGAAGAGAAAAGACATCAAATAAAGATAACCACATCCAAGCTTTAGCCATTCCAAGATCTCCTTCAAAATTAGCCCATGTAACAGATGAATTCCACAAATCATAGGTTCAAAATAAAGCTTCACAGTGATCATGTTGCAGATGAACTCAGAGGGATCTTGAATGATGTATCAGATGAAGTTTAAAATTGCAAGCACTTGGTTTCTCAATAAGTTGGCATTGGCCAAGTCCTTTAGCATAGGAATGTTGCCTAAGTTCTAAGTCCATTTGTCCAAGATCAAGCCAACAGTCCACACAAGAGTTTTTTAGGATTTTTGTTGTTATTATGTACATTAATGGTCAAAGACCACACAAACAAGCAGAGTATATACAAACAAGATATATCACAAAATATGGTCCAAGTGGACAAAGTGAAAATTGCATTAACATAAACAATTAGAATGATATGAACAATGGCAAATGAATAAAAGCTAGAATTAAATGACATTAAAGTAAATGGCTTGAAATTAAAAGTTAGTTATCAATGAGTTAGAAGTTAGTATGGTTTTGCTTTTGCTTTTCATTTTTAGACATTCTTTGGAGAACACTCAACCCACTTATCACAAGCCTGGATCCTTGAGCCAAGACATCTTCCAATGGAAGGAAAAATGGCCAAGTTTCCACATAATACCATGAAAGAGGGGAGAGTTACAATCTCACTATGGCCTTTTGTGTTATAAATTTAGCGCTATGTTAAGCAATCATAATTTGACTTATGTAGAAGTCACAACTATTTGAGGTCGGGCAATAGAATTTTAGTGTTAATGCATGTTAGAGACATAGTATAATGGACTATGCTCATGAAACATACCACACACAAAAAGAATATGCAAAATAGGTGGCCTAATCTCATCCATACTCATGTTAATTTTTCAATCAACTAGCTTTAGGACTTTGAGATATCATAGGCCAAATGAGATGAATGCATAAAGAATGGGAATGAGATGAAGAGGGAGGGGAATGGATCAAAACTCAAATTAATCAAAGGAAGACTTTTACCAAATTAATATCATCCATTCATTTTGGGAGATGGAATGTAAATTCCATCAATCCCCTAAATCCAATGATATTAACTTGACAAAGTCAAATCAACCTTGACCAAGGCCCAACAACAAGAGTCAAACACAAACAAGTCATCACAATTGGTCAACAAATTATTTAGCATTTATTCAGATTAAAAATACTAAAATAAGGCATTTAAATTAAATATGGTTTGTCAAATTCCTAAAACCTCATCAAAACACCAAATAAATGGCCATGAGATTTATCATAGGTCAAACAAGGTCAAAGGACCTTGGAGAAAAAATTTCAGAATTTTTAAAGACGTAAAAGTATTTTTAAACAATTAAAAGTAAATGCAAAATCAATTAAATCATGAAAAATATTAATAATGATCCAAAAAATAATTTTAATTCAGAATATGAAAGAGTTAATTATTTGAAATTTTTTGGTGAAACTCTCATATTTTTTGGATCAATATTAAAATTAATATGAATTAATGAAAATAAAACAATTAAAATGAAATTCAAATAATAATAAAAAACGTGGACCACTTGATCTCCCTTATTAATTGAGGTGGTAGATCAAGTGGTCATAAGCACGTTTTCCACCATAGTCATGAGTCAATGCGTAACACAAATGGTAATTACAAGCAACGTGTGAGATTAAAACAATTCAAGTGAGATCAACGGCTCAAAACCTGTCCAGCACACCACCGGCGCTGGACCTCCGGTCACCTTCTCATGCGAGGTCCACCATACTGGTTCACTCATCACCATCAAGAAAATGAAAAAGGAGGACATGATCTGAAAGAAAAAATGGCGTAGAGCACGAATCTGACCTCAATTTTAACTAACTCCACATATATAGAAAGATATGAGGAGTTGAATTTTGAGTTGTGTCAATTGAGTTGCTTCGATTTGACCTCTAAGCAACTCAATCTTCTTGCCTACATTGGTAGGACTACAGACAACCAAAGATCCAAGAGAATTGAGTGGAATTGAGAGAGAATTGAAGAGATGAAATTTTCTGGAAAATACCTTCAATGCAGGTTTGGATTCACTTGTTCTTGCTTTGGCTCGTGCTTGATCTTGCTCAGTATGCTTGCAAAAGTAGATTAGAATGCATAAAAGGACTTGGATCCCTGGAGTTTTGAATCTCAAAACAGTGAGATTTCAACTCAATTTCCAAAGGAAATTCTCAGGATTATCCTCTCAAATGGAAGGGTTTGGTGTTTGGGATCAAAGCTGGCGCGAAGGGGTCATCAATTCTGAGCATATGATGCTTTATTTATAGCTGAATCACATGATATTTGCACCTTACAATTGAGTTTCCAAAATTGGCAATGAGTGATGCATGAGTGCATGGGCGTGTACATGCCCATGAGATCATTCCATTTGGTCCATAATTTAGTGTGAACAAGTCTGAAATCAAATTGGAGTGCTAGGCAATTGTACATGGAAACTTGAAGTTTGATATTTGCCAAATGATGATGCAATGTTCCAGCCATGCGCAACCTTAGAAAATCTTGTCCAAAATTGATGAAATTGGACTTTTTGGAAAGATTAGATCAAGAAAAACAACTTCCATGTTCAACACTTTTCCATTTTAAGCTTGCATCATGATGAATTTTGAGGTGGAAGTTTGCAAATTTCAACATGTTGAAAATGTTTCTAAGTGTCAAGCCATATATCTCATTATTCCACCTTGCTTAACTTTTTATGTGAGCTTCAAATGAGAAAAGTGTCTTCATCAAAGTTGTATCTTTTTCAAATAAATTCAAAATGATCACTAATTTCATGTCATTTGGATTTGAAATGATAGAGTTATGCATTTTTGAAGTTTGGAAAAACCACTTGATCAATGGTATAGATCAAAAGTGACCTATAATGTAACCTCATATCACATGCTCAAAAAAGTTGAATTAGCTCCCACTCCAAACATCAAAGTTGAATTATACACGTTGAATTTTATTGTGCAACTTGTAAATATTTAATCTAATAAAAATTGAGCAAGTTATGGCCTTGGGAAGTTGACTTTCAAATTAGGTTTAGACAAAATGACCTATAATGTTTCAACATAGAAAATGATTTTCGAAGCAAAACTAGCTCTAGATCTCAACATGAAAGTTGTTTGGAATGTCATTTAGAGTAACTTTTCGCTTGCAATCATTTTAATATGGTGAAAAGTGTAAGAGATAGGGTCTAGGGGGACCCAGTTTTGATCAGATGATTCATCTGGCCAACCACCATCAACCAACTTGCTAACCTTCAATTATTTTGACTTTCTTGTCTCATGGTAGATCATATATGCATAAGATGATGAGTTTTTAAGTGTCCCTTGAGAAATTTGATCAATTGGTGAGATAGCTTGTTGGAGAAGTTACTCAAGATACCCAGTCAAACTAGGGTTTCCAAGGCAAATCACCCTTAAACTCTTGAAGAAAACTTGATCAATATAACATGTTGGAATCAATGGAACTCATATATGATGCTCATAACCATTCTCGGATTAATTCATGGTTGTGATCTTTGTCATGAGGGTCTCAAACCCTAGATATGAACTTGATAAATCAATGGAGATCATGCCCTACCTACAAAAGAGTTAGGAAAATGCAAAGACATATTTTTGGTCAAAATTGGGGTCTTACAGAGTCTTAATTCAGTCTATCAGATATTATAGGTTAGAATGATTGACTCATCAACCCATAATATTCTCAAGAGAAACTCGTCTGAGTGTAGTATCGTGTAACAACTGTTATCAGGTCTACACCTGAATAGTCTCCGCACTACATCCTAAATAGGCCAAGTTGGGTTAAATGTTCTACGGTCCTCAGCTTCTCGGACCCCAAATCAGAGAAAGTAATGCCTAACCATAAATAACTTAAGTGACATCAATAGCTCTAAAAGGGTCTCCACTGAGTAGATGGGTCTCAAGCCAACTTGTTAAGGACTACTCGACACAAGTCGAACATGACTATACCATCCTCGTATCTTAATTGCACTCAAGTTTGGGTTAGAACTTATCTCACCACTCAAAGATCACCAATCACAACAAGCAGATTATATCACACAAACAAGTATACAAACATCAAATATACAAATATATACACATAAAAAAGTAGGCTAAACTCACTGAGGACTACTAAGCAGAGTCGCCACTTAATTTCTGTAGCGGTAAATTCATGACTATTAAGCTATGGATAAACTTAAAATTAATAAAACCAGAGTCACCATCACGCTTTTATTGTTTCCAAAGGAAAAGGGAAAAGTACGAACAAAACCCAAAGATAAGAAGTTTTCAAATAAAAAATAATAAAATGCCAAAGATTACAGGTAAGGGGGTTGGTTACACAGACGGAAGGTGTTAGCACCCAAATTGTCCTAGGTACTTCTAGGGTGCACTTTTTTACGTGTGTATGTGTTTTTGGTATAAAATATTATTGCAACAAATAGACTGTGGGGATGAGAAAAGAATTCATTGATTATATTTTTGTGTTTGACAAGACCTTCAGACTTGTGCTTACGTACCAACATAAAAATGAGGGATCAAAACCTCGTAGCCCGTGGTATCAATTTCAAAATGAGTGGATTGCTTTTAATCAAAAGTTAAGTTTAAAAGAGGCACAAAAGGCCCAAAAGTTTGAATGAGTGTTAGTTCTTTTTGTCTTTTGAAATTTTAAGTCAATATGATTAAGTTCATTTACAAGTTTGATTTAAGAAAAGAGTTTAAAAGAGGCAATGGCATAAGGCTAAAGCTTCTAGTTTGGAATAAAATCTAAGTTTTAAAATCACAAGCAAAGAAAGATTTTGAAAACGGGGAGAGATTTTGAAATTTAAGAAGTGGGAGGATATGAAGAAGCTAGCCTAAGCATAAAATTAAAAGTTAAGAGTTTAAAAGATCTGACCAATGGGATGCAATCCAACAGACAAGAATGTCATATAGAAAACCCACTTTTCCTTTGGACTTTGAACCAAGCAATAATCAGAAAGCAATTAGCAATATGAAGAGCAAGGCATCAAAAAAATATGGCCACACCCAAGCAGACAAATCCATAGCTAATAGTCTTCTTTGTCTTCTCATGTATCAGATGAAATACTTCTTAAATTTTGCTCATATTAAGGTGTAACATGAGATCAAAATAACAGTTGCATCAAGACCATGTAGCAGATGAACTCAAGTGGATCCTAATACTTACATCAGATGAAAGCTCAAATCACAATAACTTTGTCTCAGAAATGTTGGTATTGGCCAAGTCCTTTTGCATATCGAATGTTGCCTAATTCTAAGTCCAAAAGTTCAGATCAAACCCAATAGTCCACACAAACATTTTTTTAGGGTTTTTGTTGTTTATTAAGTATTTTAAGGTCCTAAGACCACAAACACAAGCAAAATACACAAACAAATATATACAATCACAATACATGGCTCAAATGAGCAAAGTGAAAATGACATAAACATAAACAAGTTAAAAGATATGTAAATGACAAATGAATGGTAAATGACTTGAAATTAAACTTCATAAAGTAAATGACTTGAAAGTAAATAAATGTTAATAACAGTTAGTGTTATTTGTAGCGGTAAATTCATGATCATCAAGCTATGGATAAGCAAGACATCAAATTACAAGAGCCGCCACCGCGCTTTTATTATTTCCAATGGAAAAGGGAAAAGTACGAACAAAACCCAAAAATAAGAAGTTTTCAAATCAAAACTAATAAAATTCCAGAGATTACAGGTAAGGGGGTTGGTTATACAGAGGGAAGGTGTTAGCACCCAAAGTGTCTTAGGTACTCCTAGGGAGCCCTTTCTTGTGTGCATATGTATTTTGTACAAAGTGATGTTTACAAACAAATAAAATGGGGGGATAAGAAAAGAATTTATTAATTATATTTTTGTGTTTGACAAGACCTTCAGACTTGTGCCTACGTATCAACATAAGAATGAGGGATCAAAACCTCGTAGTTCGTGAATCAAATTTCAAAGTGGGTGCATTGCTTTTAGCAAAAGTTTGATTTAAAAGGCACAAAGGCCTAAATATGGTTTGAATGAGTTAATTCTTTTTGGCTTTTGAAAATTTTAAGTCAATTATAGTTAAGTATATTTTCAAGTTTGATTTAAGAAAAGAAGTTTTGAAATGCAATGGCATAAGGCCAAAGTTTCTCATTTGCAAAGAGTCTAAGTTAATAAAGACAAGCACAAGCAAAGAAGTTTTTAAAAGGAGGGAGAGATTTTGAAATTAAAGAGACGGGGAGGAGATGAAGAGACTAATCCTAAGCATAAATTTTAAAGTTAAGAGTTGAAAAGATCTGACCAATGGGCTGCAATCCAATAGGCAAGAATGCCATATAGAAACCCAAATTCCCTTGGACATTAGAATCAAGCAACAAACAATGCATAACATATTAAATTGGAGAGCAAGGCATCAAATAAAGATAGCCAGATACAAGCTTTAGCCACTCCATAACCTTCTTCAAATTGGCCTATGTAGCAGATGACTTCCACAAGTCACATGTTCAAAATAACAGCTTCACAATGATCATGTTGCAGATACACTAAGATGGATCTTCAATGATGTATCAGATGAAGTTTCAAATTGCAAGCACTTGGTTACATGAAAGTTGGCATTGACCAAGTCCTTTTGCATAGGGATGTTGTCTAAAGTCTAAGTCCAATTATCCAAGATCAAACCAACAGTCCACACAATAGTTTTGTAGGGTTTTTATTCTTATTATGTACATTAATGGTCAAAGACCACACAAGCAAACAAAATATGCACAAACAAGATATATCCCATAATATGGTCCAAGTGGACAAAGTGAAATTGGCATTAATATAAACAATTAGAATAGTACTAATAATGGCAAATGAATAGAGCTTAAAATTAAAGGGCATTAAAAGTAAATGGCTTGAAATTAAATGTTAGTTGTTAATGAATTAGCAGTTAGTATTGCTTTTGCTCTTTTTATTTTTAAGTCATTCTTTGGAGAACACTCAACCCACTTATCACAAGCATGGATCCTTGAACCAAGACATCTTCCAAAGGAAGGAAAAAATGCCAAGTTTCCACATAATACCATGAAAGAGGGGAGACTTACAATCTCACTAACTAGAATGCTATGCCTTTTTGTGTCAAAAATTTAGCGCTATGTTAAGCAACCGTAATTGGACTTATGTAGAAGTCACAACTATTTGAGGTCGGGCAATAGAATTTTGATGTTAATGCATGTTAGATACATAGTATAATGGACTATGCTCATGAAACATACCACACACAAAAAGAATATGCAAAAGAGGTGGCCTAATCTCATCCATACTTATGTTGATTTTTCAATCAACTAGCCTTGGGACCTTGAGATATCATAGGCCAAATGAAATGGATGCATAAAGAAGGGGAATTAGATGAAGAAGGGGGGGGGGGGGGGGGAATAGATCAAAACTCAAATTGGACAAAGGAGGACTTTTACCAAATTAAGATCATTCATTCATTTTGGGAGATGGAATATACATTCCATCAATCCCCTAAATCCAATGATCTTAACCTAACAAAGTCAAATCAACCTTGACCAAGGCCCAACAACACAAGTCAAACTTATACAAACAATTAAAATGGCTCAACACAATTATTTGGCATTTATTCAATTTAAAAATACTAAAAATAATGCATTAAATTAAATATGGTTTGTCAAATTCCTAAAATCTCATCAAAACACCAAAGAAATGGCCATGAGATTTATCATAGGTCAAACAAGGTCAAAGGACCTTGGAGAAAAAAATTCAGAATTTTTGAAAACTTAAAAGTATTTTTAAACAATTAAAAATATTCACAAAATCAATTAAATCATGAAAAATATTAATAATGATCCAAAAAGTAATTTTAATTCAAAATATGAAAAAGGATTTTAGTTAAATTTTTTTGGTGAAACTCTCATATTTTTTGGATCAATATTAAAATTAATATGAATTAATGAAAATAAATTAATTTAAATGAAATTCAAATAATCATAAAAAACGTGGACCACTTGATCTCCCCCATTAATTGAGGTGGCAGATCAAATGGATGAAAATATGCGCTCCATGGTACACTTGAGTCAGCGCGCCACACCAATGGTAATCAGAACCAACGTGTGAGATTAAAACATTTCAAATGAGATCAATGGCTCAGAACCTATCCAGCACACCACCGGTGTTGGAACTCCGGTCACCTTCTCAGGCGAGGCTCACCGGACTGGTTCAGTCATCACCATCAAAAAAATGAAAAAGGAGGACATCATCTGAAAGAAAAAATGGCGCAGAGCACGAACCTGACCTCAATTTCAACTAACTCCAAATATATAGAAAGATATGAGGAGTTGAATTTTGAGGTGTGTCAACTGAGTTGCTTCGATTTGACCTCAAAGCAACTCAATCTTCTTGCCTACATTGGTAGGACTTCAGACTACCAAAGATCCAAGAGAATTTATGAGAATTGAATGAGAATCAAAGAGAAGAAGATTTCTGAAAATTACCTTCAATGATGTGCAGAACTGGATCTTGCTTGCTTCAAACTTGACTTGATCACACTCGAGGAGCTTGTAGAAGTGGTTTGGCAATGGAACAAAGCTTTGGATCCTAGAGTTTTTGAATCTCCAAACAGTGAGATTCAAACTCAATTTTCAAGTTGAAAATTCTCAGGTTTTTCTTTGAATTATGAGGGTTTCAATTGGGGGGCAAAGCTGGTGCACAAGGTGTGTTTGAAATGAGCCCAGAGGCCTTGTATTTATAGCATTTGAGATTGATAATTGCACACTTGAAAATTTGCTAAGTTTGGCAATGTGATGCACAAGCTCGCATGGGCGTGTACATGCCCATGAAGCAATCCATTTTGATCCAATTGCAACTGTACTGAAGTTCAAATGATGCTTGAATGGCAAGGCAATGTGCAATGGAGTTTTGGACATTTGATTTTTCCACTTGATGAAGACCTGTTAAGACCATGCGCAGCCCTAACAAACCTCATCCAAAATGCATGAAATAGGACTCTTTGTAAAGCTTATATCAAGGGGAACAACTTTGGTGTTGGACACGTTTTCATTTTGAACTTGGATCATGGTGAATTTTGAGGTGGAAGTTTGGAAATTTCAACATGTTGAAATTTTTTCTAAGTGTTAAGTCATATATCTCAATATTCCACATTACTTAACTTTTCATGTGAGCTCCAAATGAGAAACGTGTCTTCACAAAAGTTGTATCTCTTTCAAATACCTTCAAAATGGTCACCAATTTCATGTCATTTGGATTTAGAATGATAGAGTTATGCATTTTTGAAGTTTAGGAAAATCATTTGTTCAATGGTATAGGGCAAAAATGACCTATAATGTATCCTCATATCACATTCTAATAAAAGTTGATTTAGCTCTCACTCCAAACATAAAAGTTGAATTAGAAATCTTGAATTTGATTGTGCAACTTGGAAATCTTTTATCTCATAAAAATTGAGCAAGTTATGGTCTTGGGAAGTTGATTTTCAAATTAGGGTTTAGACAAAATGACCTATAATGTTTCGACATGTAAAATGACTTTCCAAGCAAAATCAGCTCTAGACGTCAATATGAAAGTTGTTTGGAATGTCATTTAGAGTAACTTGGCTCTTGGAATCATTTTTATATGGTGAAAATTGTAGGAGATAGGGTATAGGGAGACCTAGTTTTGATCAGATGAACTCATCTAGCCAACCACCATTAACCAACTTGCTAACTTCCAATTATCTTGACTTTCTAGGCTCATGGTAGATCATATATGCATAAGATGATGAATTTTGAAATGTCCCTTGATAAATTTGATCAATTGGTGAGATAGCTTGTTGGAGAAGTTACTTAAGATACCCAGTCAAACTAGGGTTTCCAAGGCAAATCACCTCCAAATTCTTGAAGAATGCTTAATCAATATAACATGTAGAGAACATTGGGACTCATATATGATGCTTTGAGACATTGTGAATTAATCCTTGGTTGTTCTCTTAGCTATGAGGGTCTTAAACCCTAGATATGAACTTGATAGATCAATGATGATCATGTTGTACCTACAAAAGAGTTAGGCAAATGCAAAGACATATTTTTGGTATTTTGGTTAGTAAAATGATGATATACAAGTATGATACAATCACATAGTGCTTGGTGATCTCTCCCAAAGAATACCCAATGAAAGAGGGGTAAGGAGGATGCCAAGGTATGATCCCAATGCCAATGAATATGATGAAATTGCATGAGGGATCTTAGGATCAAAATTGGGGTCTTACAGCTGCCCCTATTTAAGGACATTCTAACTGAGGAAGTGAAGGTTAAAATCTTCGTATCAACTCAGTAGAATGGGCTTAAATAACAACATCTAGAAACAAATTTTGATCCCTAAGAGACCTCATGATGCATATGATATGAATATGAAAGCAAATTCTCTGTGGGGAAATGTTGCCACAAAGGAAAAGAAATCAGAGCGACCGAAAGTCCGCAGGAGTGCAATGCATTCCGTAACGAAAGCTCACCAGGGAAACAGAGACTCTGGAGGGGAATAAAAGGGTTATGCGTAGGCCGAGCTACGACTTAAAAATTGCTGGGGGACTCAGAGGAATTCCATAAAAATTGGAAAGACTCAGTCGGGAAAACAAAATATCTGCAGGGGAAACGAGTAGATCAGGGTAAAGTTGACGTACTTGGATCATGCAGGAAAAGTGATTTCACTAAGGAAATACACACTCAACTCAACTGGGGAAGAAATAGACTTCAACACGGGAGGAGCAGAAATTTATTATCCACTGCCGATTACTGGGTAAGGAGATAATAAAGATATGACAAAGAGTACATCTGTCACCAGTTAGGATGAACATATCGAGGATGACTCGCTGGGGAACCGCCATGAGGGTGTACTCATTACCGGTTACTGGTTAAGAATAGCCTTGTTGGAGAAAACTTCAGAAAGTAGGATTTACAACTACCAGTTATTGGGTAGAAAACCAAAGATGAGAATATCCGTCACCGGTTAGGGTGAACATATCAAGGATAGACTCTGCAAGGAGAAATAGGAATTACATCTATCAGTTAGTGGATAGACTACTATCGGAGAGAAATATCTGTCACCGGTTAGGATGAACATATTAAGGATTAACTCTGCAGGGGGGAAAGTAGGATTTACAACTACCGGTTACTGGGCAGAAGACCACAAAGAGAAGGAAACCCGTCATCAGTTAGGATGAACATATCAAGGATTAACTCTCTGCGAAACAAAATAGGGATTACAACTACCTTTCCACTAGGTAGAATACGAAAGATGAGAATATCCGTCATCGGTTAGGATGAACATATTAAGGATAAACTCAGACATGGGAAGAAAATATCTATCATTGGTTAGGATGAACATATCAAGGATATACTTCCGGGGAAACATAGAAATGAATCCACTAGGGACTCTACTGAGGAGAAAAATAAGGGTACTTTTGTCGGGTATTGGGAAAAAAGTAACAAACTACAAACTAAGAAGCATATTACCAGTTACTGGGTAATAAACTCTTAGGGGACCTAAAACATCTATCTAGGTAAGATCTCGAAAGGAACGGTCAATCAAGACTCAAACCAATGAGGATATAACTCAAGGGGAGTGATTCCATCCAGATAATCAACTGAGGAGGAAACTGAAACTAATGAGGATATAACCAATGTAGATTCAGCTTTGGTTGTGAATCAGGTCAAAGGTAAATGGGAGACGAATCGACCTGGTTTGATACCATATACAGATTATGCGAGGAAGATATCAACTTTCTTTACAAAGGTTGAGTTTCCTCATATCCCTCGAGATGAAAACCGGATGGCAGATGCTCTTGCAACGTTGACTTCAATGATTATGGTGAATTTTTGGAATGAAGTTCCTAATTTGACTGTGTAATACCCCAATTTTGGCCCTAAGATCCCTCATGGCATCATAACATTGCACTTGCAAAGCCTCAAGGATCATGAGCATCTGGGTTCCCTTTGCCTTTGGGTGGGACCTCTTGTGAGTGGTTTGAGATCACCAAGCATGCTTGAATTGTATATCATTGCCTTTCTCATTTTATTTACTAACCAAAAGCACAAAAAATATGTCACTAACATTTCTTGTTTGTAGCTTGAGCAATCACAAGGTCTAAAAGCTTCTAGGAGATCCTTTGTGCAATGATATGATCAAGAGAAGATGAAAGCAAGCATGGTATTGGTTCCCAAAGCTCCCATCCATCAAATATTCCTCCCAAGTATCTCAATTCATCATTTTGATCAAAGCAAGTCAAGGGGTTTGAGGTTTATTTCCCAAGGAAACCCTAGTTCACCTGTTCATCAACAATGCCTTGCTCATGAAGCAACCTCAGCCCAAGATCAAATACAATCAAGGGAAGTTCTATAATTCATCATTTCATGCATACTTGAACTTATTCGAGTGCCCTCAATCATCAATTCATTAAGGTATGAGTTGTGGACTTGAGAAGTTGATCAGTCAATTCATCTAACTATCTTGAAATGCACTGAGACCTAACTTTTTATGTGTTGGTCAAATGGAGATGCCCCCAAGCGCAAAAATGTTATTAAGGACAATATGAACAACTTTCATGTTCATCAAAATTTTATTTGAAGCTTGGAAGGTCATCTTCCATTCCAAAACATTATAGGTCATTTTGACTGAAACCCTAATTTTGGGTCAACTTCCCAAGAACATAACTCATTCATTTTTCATGATTTTGGGATGAGACTTAATGCATTGGAAATATTATTGTGTCTAATTCAAATGTTATATTGATAAAAATTGCAAAGTCTAAAAAGAAATACATGTGATAATGCAAAACATTATAGGTCACTTTGGGCCAAATGCATTGAAATGAGAAAAAGTCCAACTTCAAGTGCCCATAACTTCTTCATTAAAAATCCAAATGATGCAAAATTTAAGTCCAAATTGATTGTCTTGAAAATATCTACAACTTTCATGTTGAATATGTTATCATTTGGAGCTTGCATCATTTAGACAGAAGGGCTTGAACATTGGCCAAATTTGGAAACTTCACATATGCATGTTTTGCACCCTACACTTCAAGCTCAAATTTCACTAATTTCCAAGGCCCAATTGGAATTTTGATCAACATAGCATTTGTTCCTTATGCAACAAGCTTTCTAACCATTACTCATAAGGTTGCATTTGGAGTTTGGAAGCATCATTTTCGAAGACATGAAGAATTAAGTGCATTTTATGAAATTCAATTCAATTGCCATGCATGAGCTGATTACACTTAATGTACACGACCATTTGCATTTCACATGAACTCAGCAAGTTATTTCAGCCTTCATTGGGCCTTCCACATGCTCACACAAGCCCATGCAATGCGAAATCCATTTGCCATGCACACGAGTTAGCTCATGCATCCAGCTCTCTCCATCTATAAATACCATGCCTTACCTTCACAATTCTCCAACCTAAAGGCGCCTGAAATGCTGCAAGATTGAATCCCTAGCCATACCTAAAGGAACAAACTCCATTTTTTTCCAAAAATTCAGATCTGAAATTCAATTGCATTTGGTTGAATTTTTAGATCTAAAGTTCCTAGACCTTCTTCCTTTAATCCATTGAAGTTTCTGTTTGCAAAAGGAGCCAAAGAGAATGACTCAATTCTTCACAATCCAAAGGTTTTGCTTGACTGAAATTTGCTTCGAATCTCATCATACTTTTCTCCATTTGCCTTGATCTTGTGTTGTCTGAAGTCCTCGCTATAGAGGCATCATTATTGTGTGTTTAATTGTTGGAATCAAGCAAGTTCAGTTGAACACCACCAAACTTCCATCTCTGATGTCTCTCTTAATAGGAATCTAGAGTGGAAGTGAGTGGCATAGGATTGATGTACATCACTTCACCTTTCGAATGGTGCCTGGATCGTTCATTTTAGTTAGCATTTGAAACTCTGTGTTTTTTGATCTTCACTGGAGCTCACCGGAGAAGACGGTGGCGCTGGCCACCATCTCATTGCCAGATCAATTGTGAGCCCTTGGATTTGATCTCCAGTTTATATCATAGCCATCAGATCTTATGACTTTATTTAATTCATTATGTTTCTCATTGACCTTGGACTATGGTACGCGTGCAGCTCATTGCCATTAGATCCTCCGCGTCAATTAATGAGGATCCATCCAACGCACGTGGTTTTTTCTAATTTCTTAATTTTCCATTTTATTTTTTAATTCCATCTCATTTTCAAAAATTCATATCTCTTTGCATTATTTCCATTTTAATTTCTACTTTCTAAAAATGATTTTTAATATTTTTTATTTTATCATTTGCTATTTTTTTAATAATTTTCTCTTTTCTGGTTATTTTTAATTCATTTTAAATAGTTTTTGATATTGAAAAAATACAAAAATATTTTTCTAACTTCTTTGAATGATGATGGATCTATGAAAAATATTCTCATCAATTTATTAATTGATTTGAGATTTATTTGAGATTTTAGTTCAATTGGGTTATTTTTCTTCATTTTTAATTGATTAAAAAAATAGTTTCTGACTTTTAAAAATGCTGAAATATTTTGTCAAACTTTGTTTGACCTTGTTGAACTTGTGATATTTCACTTGGACTTTTCAAAGTTGATTTGAAGTGAATTTGAAGTTTGACCTTTCTTTAATATTTCAATTCAAGTTTATTATCAAATATTAAAAAATGCCAAAAATATTTTGTTTCTTTCTTTACCTCTAATCTTCATCTCACTCCTTGATCGCTCGACTTTATGAGTCGAATTTGGGGTACAAACTGCAAGTGCACAGTTCTATCGCGTAGTTTTAAAAGATATCGATCCCACAGGGACTTATGAATCGATATACCGTTATCTAAGGTTACTACGTAAAGCTAAGGTGAATAATGGTTGATTGTTTGGGGGCGAAGCTAAAAACTAAACTAAGATCTAGATTAAATATTAATAAAGCGGATATCGGTATGTAGTTCGTCGTAATTAGGGAATCAATTCTTTGTCGGTTTCTTGGTTTTAAAATAAATCGTTTCAGTTAACTTTATTGATTAAAGGTTTTATCTCAAACTCTCGCTCTGTTGAATAAACCATGATTTTATGTTAATGTAGCTGTCACTTATAATTAAGTCAAAAACCACTTTTTGAAAGCAATAAAGTTGCAGAAACTCTTTTTAAGAAAACACTGACCGTTTTAAACACCCTTATCTCAAACTCTCGCTCTGTTGACTTAGGTTATACAATTAAACCCGAATGCTTAACTCTCGTCCTCACATTCAATCTTTAAGAATACTTTTTGGAAAAGGTCAGAATTTAATTAACTCTAAAACTTGCTCTCGCCCTGATCTAGAATTAATGCCTAATTTACACTGTCCAGTTAAAACCTCAAACTCTCGCTCTATTGATTTTAACTTCTTTATGTCTTTTACTTTTGTAAAAAATCTTGTTATTAAACCTGTAAATTGAGACCGTAAAAAGATTGATTTTAATTTTAAGTTTAATTAGACCGACTTAGTCTTGATCCCTTATTCCGCTTACTTTACATACCGATATCTAGGCGAATTAGCCAGACATGCTAAACAAACAAAAATACATATCATGCATAAACAGACTCATCCCAGGCAGATAATATAAATAATTAATAAAACAAAGCATTAAATAATGATTAAAGAACCTGAATGCGTTAAACAATAGTCTTGAACACTCCACCACAAGCCGGTAGGATTTGTTCTCGGATTCTTCAATTAAACAATAACTTAAACCAAGGAAAAATAAAAAAAACTAGATTCTAACGTAAGGTTAGATCCGGTAAAAGTTGCACAATAGTTTCCGGTGTAGAAACTATTGTGCGAAAAGAATTAATTGAATGCTAGAAAAGAAAATAGAATTGCAAAAAGGTAAAACAATAAAAATTCTGCAAAGTAATACTATAAAAATATAAGCCTAAACTGCTGGAAGAAAAAATGAGAGAACGGCAAAAGGCGTGGAAAATCTCCGAACCCAGAGCTTTCCCAATTAGCTGCTATTTATACTGCTACTTGTGTAACGGCTTTCCAAGGGTTTCCGTATGCGCGGTCTTTTCGTTCCGAGGGTCAAGCGTGGAAATAGCTTTCAACGTGGTCAGTTGAGTTCCTAGTGCCAAAAATATAGGGGAATGGTGTGACGCTCGTCACAGGAGTGTGCTTAGTGTGACGCTCGTCACAACCTTTGTGACGCCCGTCACAGGTACAACGTGCGCTTTCTTTGGGTTGGGCTTGGTCTTTGTTATTTGTTTCCTTTTTATTCCTTTTTACACCTCCTTTTCTTCCCTTTTTCACTTTTGCTTCAAAATGGATACCTGACATAAATAGAAAGGAAATACCGCATAATATCTGATAAAATGAGATAAATTAAAGTAAATGATAATATAATCTAATTGAATTAAGTCCTAAAATGTGATATAATTTCATGTTATCACTCCTGGTTTTTTTTTATGGTTTGACCTTGATCTTCCCTATCTTTGGTCAACATTGGTAGATTGGTACATTCCATTTCATCTAATGCACTTTATTTTCTTCATTTCCATTATCTCCATCTTCTTCTTCTTCTTCTTCTTCTTCTTCTTTTCTTTTTGATCAATGAGTTAAAGGTTGATAAGTTAGCATTGATTAGGGAGGTTTATTCTTCCTTGATTCAAATCTAATTCATCTTGATCAATTGATCAAGTGAATGACTTTGCATTAAGGATAGATTGCTTCTTAAATCATGCAAAGGACTTAAACCAATACAAGATCATTTCTCATCTTCTTTTGGCATGGCAAGTTGTTGGAACTTGGTTCACTAATCAAGACTTCTAACTTGTGTTGTTGCCTACATTATTATTGACCGGCCTCAGATAGTTATGACTTCTACGTAAGTCCAATTACGATTGTTTAACATATCGCTAAATTTGCCTTTTGGCACACTAACTACTAACACTAATCATTAACTATTAACATTTACTTTTTGCTCTTTACATTTATGCAATTTATTATTCTTGTACATATTATTCATTTGCTTTTTACCTTTGCTCACTTGAGCACATGTTTATGTTAATGCAATTTGCCTTTTGCTCACTTGAGCACATAATTGTGTATATATCATTGTGTTTGTGTTTTGTTTTGATTGTTGTGGACCAAATGCAAAGACATGAACAATTGGACTTAGACTTTAGGACTTTCCCTATGCAAATTTGGAGTCAAAGAGCAACTAGGCATTGAGCCTTTAGAGTGCTATAAAAGTCAAAGAGCAACTAGGCATTGGGCCTTTAGAGTGCTATAAATATTGAAGAGGACTTTGAAAGGACCAATTTCTAAACTCCTTCTTGTTCAATCTTTGTTTGTTTGATAGAACTTTTTTATATGTGTGATCTTGTGCTAGGAACTCCAACATTGAGCCAAATTGAGGAACCATTGCCATTATCTTCCAAGAGAGAGAGATACAAGATGCATTGAGGATCTCTTAAGAGACTTGTTTGATTGTTGCTTGAGCTTACTATTATCTTGCTTGCATATTCCAAAGGATGGGAGCTACTTGGATCATCAATATGATCTCAAGAGAGGAACTCCATTTGTGGTTTTGTTTCTTATCCCTTATCTCTTGTATGATTAGGACTTTAGCCATTCTTCTTCCCTCCACTCTAACCCAAGCCAAAACTTTTGTGCAAACATTTAACATTTCTTTCAAACATTAGAAACCTAAGCCCTATGCTTTTGATTTTCAAACCTTCTTTTCATAACACTTATTTTGAATTGAATCTTTAAGTCAACTTTGACCATATTTTGTAAATACTTCTCATTGGTAAATACAACCCATTCAAATACTTTTGTGGTTTCAATGACCATTTTCTTAATCCAAACTTTTTCATAACCTTTAGCTATTAGGTTTGAGTTATCCTTGAGGTAGATGTAATACTCACCTATATCCTTAGTGATGGACAATGAGTCTTCCATGCTTATTATAGGGTTAACCCCTCACTAGCATGTTGAAGCTATCCTCACATGGTGGATTTGTGGTTTTAGGTTGAGTTTTCTCCCTTGGATAACAAAAGACCTTAAGGCTTTTGGACCAATCAATTCACCAACTCATTTTGAGATTTTTACCCCGAACTACGAGGTTTTGATCCTAATATTTTTTAAGATGGTACGTAGGCAATGGGTTTATCCATCCAAACACAAAATGTAAATAAACTTGTATATTCTTTCCTCATCTCTTCAATCATGTTCGCACAAATAAATTTTCACAAAAAAATACCAACCTTACAACAAGTATGAAAAGGGCTCCCTAGGAGTACCTAGGATGTTTTGGGTGCTTAAAACCTTCCCATTGCATAACCAACCCCCTTACCCAGATCTCTGACATTTTTACTAGTTTTTGATTCGATAAAACTTTTAGGTTTTTGTTCACTTTCTAACCATTCCTTTGGATAAATAGAAGTGCGGTGGCGACTCGACTTGTATGATTTACCTTAGATTTAGTCAATATCTCTAATGGTAACGAATACCCCGCTACAGACTGTGATGCGTATTGATAGGCCAACTCATGTATTTGTTGTTGAAGAAGTCAAAGATGAAAATCCATGGTATTTTGATATCAAATGTTTCCTCCAAAGTCAGATTTACCTGCTTGGGGCATCTTTGAAAGATAATAAGACTTTGAGAAGATTAGCTGGAAACTTCTACCTGAATGGAGATTTGCTTTATAAGAGAAATTTCGATATGGTTTTGCTCAAATGCTTGGATAGACATGAAGAAGACTTATTGATAACATAAGTCCATGAAGGTTCTTTTGGTACTCATTCCAATAGAGATTCTATGGCAAAGAATATGTTCAGGGTAGGTTACTATTGGCTGACAATGGAATCTAATTGTTGCAAGTTTGTGAAGAAAGACTTTAAGGTTGCACATCATAATTCTTCTCCCTATAGACCTAAGATGAATTGGGATATTAAAGATGCAAACAAGAACATTAAGAAGATCCTTCAGAAGATGGTTGTGACATACAAAGATTGTCATGAGATGCTCCCATTTTCTTTGCATGGGTACCATACATCCATCCGCACTTCAACACGGGAAACCCCTTTCTTCCTTGTTTATGGTGTAGAAGTTATGCTCCTCGTGGAGGTTGAGATCCCATCATTGCATGTTTTGATGGAAGCCAAGTTGACAAAAGTTGAATGGTGTCAGACCAAATATGACCAGCTCAATTTGATTTAAGAGAAGAGATTGACTACCATGTATCATGGTCAATTATATCAGCAGAGAATGAAGAAAGCATTCGATAAGAAGGTCAAGCCCCGTGTGTTCAGAGAAGGTGACCTCATGCTCAAGAAGATTCTATCTTTCAAACTTGATGCTAGGGGAAAATGGAGTCCTAATTATGAAGGCCCATATGTTGTTAAGAAAGCCTTTTCATGAGGTGATTTGATTTTTATAACTATGGATGGTGAAAATTTCACTTGTCCTACGAATACCAATACAGTCAAGAAATACTTCGCCTAAAAAAAGAGAAAAGAATAGCTCTCTAAGTTGAAAACCTGAAAGTGCGGCTTACGCAAAAATCAGCATCTCGATGGGTTGAAAACCCGAAAGGGAAATCCAGGAAAAAGTTAGAGACATAAAATAGAAAATTTATCCTGGTAGATTGAGTACCCCACTTTGGGGAAATCTAGGCAAAATTAGGGATTATGGCAAGTAATTGCATCCGACTGGTCCTGATCCTTAAAACGATTTTGAGCAGTCATTTGGTTCTGATTCATCATTCTCAACTGAAGACAAGCATTGTGGATTTTGAAGTGGGTAGGGAGAGTAGTGATCATTGTATTCAATGTAGTCTTTCTCCATGTAAAATACCATTTTCAAGCTTTTATAAAGATCCATGGAGTCCCTCCATTGGCGGACTACCATTCTATTAAATAAAGTTGAACTTTTATCCAATTATTTCTATTCTTATTTTGTTTCTGTTTTAAAATTGAAATTTTATAATGATAATTTTGAAATAAACTAATGAATAATCATTTTTCTTAAAATAATAAGGCATTTACTTTAAAGAATAATCGATTTCAAGAAGGAACATCAACAACAATATCAAGGACAATAAGTCTTGATGTGTGAAGCATTGTTGTCTTCCCCAAGCATTTGATTTGGTAACTTTATCCTCCTCAGCAGTTCATCATTCATTCCCAACATGGTTAATAAGTTGTTCCCTAAGCAACCTATTATCCTCGGTTGAGCTGATGATTAGTCCCCTTTGCAATTCATCTTACCCCCATCTGAGGCGATCATATTTTTGTGTTCCCCAGTTTGTGACTTGATGAATGAACCCTGGATATCTCAGAGCCTTTATTTGATCTCCTGATCCTTATTTTGCATTTGTCGGTGTTGCATAACCGCGACAGTTTCTCCCCTGCGTGAGTCAGATCCAGTTATCTTTGCCTTGGAATTGGTTTACTTCGCTATTTCCAAGAAGAATCTGATGATTATTGAGGAGTTTTATGGTCTTTTATTTGTTCCAACAGGTCACGATCTCTCCAGTAATTTTCCTGGTTCCTCATTCAGAGGTTTACCTCTTCAAATCCCCGGAAGAGTTTCGTCTTATGATGAAAGTTCTCTCATTCTCGGCAGTGCTTGGTTCTGAGCACTTTTGATTATGTCCCCTGCAAGGTTGTCTCCCGTTTGATATGGTGTTGACTTAAAATTCCCCACAGCATTTGCTCGTTTTAGATCCTCAACAGACCCATCTTTATCCTTCAGCAGTGCTATATTCCCCCACGAAGTTTGCCATGTTTGGTTGGAAGCATGTTCTCCATGGCTCTCCCTAGCGAGAGTTGATTTATTCGGAGCTAGATGATTTATTTTCATCCCTAACGGTTACTCTAGTGGATGAGCCGAGTGTTTTGTAGTGATGATTCAAAACTTTGTTATTTGTATCCTTTATGTTGTTTTGCCAGCATAATCATACACGTGCATATTCATGCATAAAACACAACATCAGATATTTCATTGTGCATTTTATCACATTGATTTTTCTTCTGATCCCCTGCTTTGGTGATATTATTTCCTCATGTATATTTGGTGTGTCTGTCCTCCTTCAATTGTAGAGTGTCAACCCCTTAGGCAGAATTTTTTTATCCTTTATCATTCCCCACTGAGTTATTTCCTCATGGATGATTATTATTTCAGTTTCCTCCCGTTTATCATCTGGATGGAACCACTCCCCCTGAGTTATATCCTCATTGGGTCTAGTCTTTGATTGACCGTTTCTTTCTAGTTATTGCATAGATATATCTTTTGGTCCATGAGAGTTTATCACCTAATAACTGGTAATACTCTTCTTGGTGTTGAGTATTTTACCTTTACCCAGTAACTGATAAAAGATAATCTACTTCCTTTGTTTTCCCTAGCGGGTTCGTTTTCATGTTTCCCCGACCAGTCTATCCATGATATGTTCATCCTAATCGGTGATGGATATTCTTCCTGTTTGGTTTTCTACCCAGTAAAAAGGTAGTTGTAATCCCTATTTTATTCCCCAGAGATTCTATCCTTGATATGTTCACTTTAACTAGTGACGGATTTTCTCTTCTTTGTGGTCTTTTACCCAGTAACTAGTAGATATAAATCCCATTTTCCCTCTGAGTTTATCCTTGATATGTTCACTTTAATCAGTGACTGATACTCTCTCTTTGGTATTCTACCCAGTAACCGGTAGTTATAATTCCATATTCGAGCTCCTGGGATTTTTATCTTTAAAATAGTGTGCTCACTTTTCATTTTCTTGATGGTTGGTGGTGGACCAGTCCGATGAGGTCCACTGGAGAAGATGACGGGAGCCCTAGCTGCGGCGATGTGTTGGCGTGTTCCCAACCTTCTGATTTGATTCAAATGTTTTAATCTTGAGCGTCCAAGCTAATAACCATCTTTGCAACGCGTTTGACTTGGCACATGGTGGATAGTGCACGCGTGGCTATTAGATCCGCCACCTCAATTAATGAGGGAGATCTGATGACCCTTGTTTTTTATATTTTCTTTTTAATTTCTAATTTTAGTTTTAATCCTTTTATTTTGTTTAATTCATAGAAATTTCATTTTTAATTCAAAAAATATGGGACTTTCACCAAAAATCTTTAAAAAAAATTCTCTTTCATATTTTGAATTAAAATTATTTTTTGGACTAATTTTGATATTATTCATGAATTAAATGTTTTTATGCATATTTTTAATTATTTTAAAATACTTCTGACTTTTCAAAAATCATGAAATTTTTTGTCTAAGGTCCTTTGACCTTGTTTGGCCTAGGATAAGTCTCTTGGCCATTTATTTGGGGTTTTGAAGAGATTTTAGGTTTTGACCAAATTAAATTTTATTTTTATGCATTTTTAAATTGATTTTTATTTGATTAAATGTGTAAAAATTATGTTGAGCCACTTTTATGGTCTTGTGATGTTTGACTTTCTGTTTGGGCATTGGTCATGGTTGATTTGACTTTTGTTTGATCAATACCATTGGATTTTGGGGATTGATGAAATGTATATTTCATCTCCCAAAATAAATTGATGGTATTGATCAGATGAAATTTCCCTCATGATTATTTTGTGTTTCTATTTACCCTTCCCTCTTCATCTTCATCCCTATTATTTCCCAATCCTTCATTTGAACCATGATTTCTCTAATGTCTAAATGTTAGTTGGTTCATTAATGACCTTATGTCAGATGAATAAACACAAGTCTGACTCTGATAGGTCCTTCCCATTTCTTTTAGTGTGTGGTATGTTTTAGGAGTTTAGTTCTTTGTACCAAATCTCTAACACGCATTAACACCTATATTTTTATTGCCCGACCTCAGATAGTTATGACTTCTACATAAGTCCAATTACGATTGCTTAACATAGAGATAAATTTGACCATCAAGGCATTTCATTCTAGTGAGTGAGATTGTAAGTCTCCCATTCTTCATGGCATTGTATGAGAACTTGACCTTTTTTCTATTCATGAGAGCTAGTAGCATACTTGTTGATTTATCCAAGTTGGAGCCAATCTCATGGATGATGTCTTGGTTCAGGGATTCATACTTATGAATGAATGGTTGAGTATTCTCCAAAGAATGACTTAATCAATTAAAACTCACCACTAACATTTGACTAACCATTGACTAAATCTTATTAATGTTACTTTACTTTCTAGTCATTTACTTTATGCACTTTAAATTTCAAGTACCTTTATCATTCATTTCCATTTACATTTCATGCAACTTGTTTATGTTTCATGTCCTTTTCACTTTGCTCATTTGAGCCATATCTTGTGATTGTATATATTGTTTGTTTGTATTTTGTTTTATTTGTGGTCTTAGGACCCTAAAACACCTAATAACAATAAAACCCCTAAAAAACACCTTGTTGGACTGTTGGGATTTGATATGAACTTATGGACTTAGAACTAGGAAATATTCCCTATGCTAAAGGACTTGGCCAATGCCAACATATGAGACTGAGTTATCTTTGGCCATGCCTTCATCTGATGCAAGATCTTGGATCCCTTTGATTCATCTGCTACTCTGTCTCTGTGCTTAATGTTTATATTGTTATTATTGTTTATGTCTGATGATTGTTCTGAATTGATCAAGGAATATTTCATCTTATACATTGGAAGACACTGAAGACTGCTAGCTATTGGATTGTTTGCTTGGATATTATGGATATATTTATTCGATGCCTTCATCTTCACATGATGCTTGGCTATTTCTCATTGCTTATTGCTTATCAAAGTCCAAAGGAAATGGGTTTCTATATGATATTCTTGTCTGTTGGATTGCATCCCATTGGTCAGATCTTTTCAACTCTTAACTTTTAATTTTTGCTTAGGGTAGTACCTTCATCTCCTCCCACTTCTTTAATTTAAAAATCTCTCCCTCTTTTCAAAAACTTGCTTTTCTTGTGATTTCAAACTTAGACATGTTTTAATGATTAGAAACTCTGGCCTTATGCCATTGAATTTTTAAACTTTTTCTCAAATCAAACTTGTAAATAAACTTAACCATATTGACTTTAATTTCAAAAATAAAAAAAATAACTAACAACCCCATTCAAATGTTTCCCTTTTTGTGCCTTTTTCTTGTTAAACTTTTTTTAAAATCAATTCACCAACTTCTTTGAAATTTTTACCACGAACTACGGGATTTTGATCCCTCATTTTTATGTTGGTACGTAGGCATAAGACCGAAGGTCTTGTCAAACACAAAAATATAATCAATGAATTCTTTTCTCATCCCTACACTCTTTATTTTATCAAACATCATTTATACCAAAAACATATGCACACAAAAAGGGCTTCCTAGGAGTACCTATGACACTTTGGGTGCTAACACCTTTCCTTTGTGTAACCAACCCCCTTACCTATAATCCTAAGCATTTTATTAGTTTTGATTTGAAAACTTCTTATCTTTGGGTTTTGTTTGTACTTTTTCCTTTTCCTTTGGAAACAATAAAAGCATGGTGGCGACTCTGGTTTTATTGACGTTAAGTTTATCCATAGCTTGATGGTCATGAACTTACCGCTACAATGACTTGATAGAGTTGCTTGAGCAACGTTCTATGAAGAGGTCAAGAAATCAAGAGGATTTATTTTCCTCTAACAGTTCATCATCTACTCATCTTCCTACTTCCGGTGTTTGCAAAGGCATTGTAGATCAACTTATAACGTGGAAGGATGCCATGAAAAGCAACTATGAAAGAGAGATCAAAACACTTCGCAAGAAGTATCAGCTTGGAGTTAGGTCATCATTGGATATGATTCCATAGACCTAATTTCTTTTCGCTTATGTTTTGGGATTATTCAGATTGTAATCCTTCCCATTGTTAATAAAATAAGATTTCAAGTATTTCAAAATGTGTTATTTGCAATTTTCTTTATATCTTGAAGTTCCTTGAAATTTTTGCATTTACATTTGCATATCATGCATCATATTGCATCTTGGTCTTGATTTGTGTAAGTTTGCCAGGTGTCTTACTTCTTCCTTTTCTTAGTCTTTGTTCAGACAACTTGTCTCACCAGTATAACACTCATCAACAAAACATGATGGGTCGTTTAGATCAAGAGAATCGTGAACTCAACGATGAAGTGACTACTCTAAGAGAAAGTTTGGAAAGGCTCACTGCTATGATGGAATTTCTGGCGGCTACTCAGAACCAACCTCGTCCTCCTCCTCAGACCCCACTTTAGAGGACTGTGATTTCTGAAATCATTTCTATGCCCATTTCTATGGCTCCGGTCAGTGCTCCGCATCACCATATGCCTCCTGGTTTCCCTTGGGGTATGCCTTCTCACTTTGTGCCTGAAGGATATCAACCAACTGTTGAAGTTCCCCTTGCTCAACCTGTTATGTCTGTACCATCTCTTGTGGTCCATGATACTCCTTATGTGGAAGAACTTGTTTTCCATGCTGATCATAGTGAAAGTGTTGGTGTCTATGAAAGGATGGATGGATTTCAAGATCAGTTACAAGAAATGCAGAAAGAGATTCAAGCTCTGAAAGGAAAATAATTATTTTTGAAGAATGCTCATGATCTTTGCTTAGTTCCTAATGTGAAGATCCCTCATAAGTTAAAAGTTACAAATTTTGAGAAATATAAGGGTAACTCTTATGCTTTGAGTTACTTGGTGATGTATGCTCGTAAGATGGTAACTCAAACTAATAACCATCAACTGTTGATTCATTACTTTCAAGACAGTTTGACTGATGCTGCTTTGAAGTGGTACATGGAACTTTATAGCACCCAAATCCGTACTTTCAATAATCTAGGTGAAGCTTTTGTTCGCCAATAGAAGAGAAGCAGATGACAAAGTTATTTTTGAAGACTTTGAGTCCGTTTTACTATGACCGGATGGTTGTAAGTGCTCCTAGTGATTTTACCAAGATGGTAAACATGGGGATGAGGCTAGAAGAAGATGTCCATGAGGGACGTTTGGTGAAAGAGAGTGGTTCATCTGGTAGTTCCATGAGATACGGGAATGGTTTTCCCAAGAAGAAGGAACATGATGCTAATGTTATTTCGCAAGAAAGGCATAAGAGATCTCCGAGAAGCAATCAACGTCATCAACATGTGGCGTCAGTTATCCCGGTTATTAATCCTGCTCCAGTTGCTCAACTAAAACCAAATTATCAACCATGTTTTCAACAACATACTCATCAGCATAATCTTCAAAAAAATCGTGTCCAGAGACCAGCGCAATTTGATCGGATTCTGATGTCCTATGCAAAATTATTTTCTGCTTTGATACATAAGAATTTGGTACAAACGAGAACTCCGCCAGCTATTCCGAAGGAGCTTTCATGGTGGTATTTGTAATAACCTAATTTTTAACCCTAAGATCCCACATCTTATTTGCATTTTTGCATAGAAGCAAGGCCATATTTTGGTCCTTCCCCTTATCCATCTTTGGGTTTGCTTTTGAAGGGATCACCAAGCACCACTTTGATGGCGTTTCACCTTTGTGTTTATTTGATTCAATGTTTATCTAACCACTAATAAAATACAAAAAATATGTCTTGTTTCCCTTAAGTCTATTATGCAAGGTAAGGCTCCTCAAATAAAGAGTATCTCAAAGTCTTGTGGCTTACTTCTCAAGGAATGTCAAAGGTTCATGTGTTTATTTCCATGCCTTATTCAACAAGTAACTTCAAGCTTTGGGAAATTTAATCAAGAGGAAATCAAGGACACCTCATCTTAAGTTCATATGATCACAAATGTGCTTTGAAATGCAAGAAAAGTCCAAGTACACAAGCTTGTTCCAAGTGGTTTGACCTAAAAGTCCATAATTTGAAGTCAAAGTTCCAAATATCACTACTCCTTCAATTCTCGACATTTTTTAATTCCCCGTTTTAAACGTGACTCATATCGACATTCTCTACAACTTCTCTTGACATGACAATAGCCAATTATTCTGGGAGGAAAAGTTTGGAGACATTATAGGTCATTTGTGGACTTAGTGAAATTTGACCTATTTTCAAGTGACTTTTCCCCAAATCTCAAGGATCATAAATTCTTCAAATTTCAACATATGTAGATTATTATATTTTCACAATGTCATTTGTGATGCCATCTACAAGTTTTCTTCAAGGACCAAGGTCAAAAAATGCTTGGAAGGCCATGGCATTCATTGAGACATTATAGGTCATTTTCACCCATGAAGCACTCAATTTTTTCTAAGTTACATAACCAATTTTTCATGCCAACTTTAACATGCCATAACTTTGTGCTCAAACATCCAAATACAACCTTTCTTGGCACATTGTAATCTTGGCCATGATGTTAACACATTGCAAAAAGAACTGGATCAAAAAGCCTCTTGAGTAGGATGCCCCATTAAGTTGAACATGGTGAGTTGGAACTGAAGAAATCACCATTTCCCGAAATTTGATCATGATTAATCTTAATTCCAAGCAAAATTAGCAAGTGTTTTGGTCCTAAACATTTTTTAACAAGTCTCCAGAAGTTAATTGACACTTAAAATGCATCATTTGGTTGAGTTTTGATGAGTTTCAAGTCATATTTTTCACATATTTGGATCAAATTCGTTTTGCACGAATTCTAGATCATTCCACAAGTATTTGGATCCAAACACATTCCCTATAAATAGGGGAAGCTATTTCCTTCATTTATAAGCTTTGGAGAGCAAGGAAATCCCTACTACATCTTGAAAATTTTCCAGAAAATTCAAAACTATCGTGTTTTGAGTTTCAACTTGTTTCAATCCAATTTCTTGTTCCATTAGCACCATCAGCATCTTCTGAAACTTTTGCAACAATTTCGAAGCTCTTACACCTCCTGAAGTGCTCCAACCATATCGAGCTTCATCAACTTCTGATCACCATCTGGACAACGTAGTTGTGAGCATCATTTGAACTAAAACAAGTTATCACAATGTAGTCATTCACTTTCTGATGCTTTCCCCTAACTTATCTGGTGTTGATTGATCATGTTCATCATTTAATTTAATTTTTCGTGACTTCCTTGTTTCTGAAACTTCTTTGAAATTCCCTTTACTCAGTTCACATAAATGAATTTGAAGTATCAGATTGAATTAGGGATGAGAAGAGGATCACAATGGTGGTGGTCTAGTGTCTTGAATTTACCAACCGGTGAGAGCTCACCGGAGAAGACGACTAGAGTTTTCTCAGGTGGTCTGAGTTTGGGCCATACACGTTGGCAGAATTAAATGTTTTGATTGGTTTGATTTAAACTGGATCTCGTGTTTGGCTTGCAGTGTGTTCCATCGTGCATCCTAACCTTTGGAGTATTGGATCTGCCACGTTAGTTAATGAGACGTGATTCAACGCTCCATATTTTTTCTGATTTTAATTCTTTTTCTTTTATTATTTTAAATTTCTTTTTCTGTAAAAATTCATAACAATTTCATTTTTCATCCAAAAAATCCCAAAATAATTTCTAAAATTCTCTTTTGTTTTTCTTCATCTGATTTTTATTTTTCCATATTTTATTTCACTGATTATCTATTTTCTATGAATTTTCTCTTTTATCCTTTGTTTTAATTGGTTTAAAAATACTTTTCTACATTTTTTAATTATGAAGTTTTATTATATGTTTCTTATTTTATTTCCAATCTTCCATAATTTTCTTGGCCATTTATTTGGTGTTTTGGAGGTCTTTATGAATTTTCCATTTTATTTCCATTTTAAAATTCATTTAAAAATATCTTTGATGCATTTTTTATTTATTTTATTGCATTTTATATTGGTGTGGCCTCTTGAACTTCTGTTGGCTTTGGATCATTATGGTTTTGACTTCAAGTTTTATCAAACTCAATGGATCTTGAGTGTTGATGGGGTGAAAACCCTAATCCATCAAAATGAATGATTGATTTTTATGATGACTTGATCAAATTTTTGATCCAATTTGGGTGTGACTTCTCTTGTGTCTCTCTTTTTCATCTTTTTCTTTTCCCTTTGATCAATTGGATGACTTGTGTCCATCTTATTCATAATGTATGGATTGGTGCTTGATGAACTTTCATTATTTCAAATCTACCTCCTAATTATTCATGGATCATTTTAGCTACTTTGGATTGATGCATAAGTTCATCCTAGGTATCATGAAGTGTGGATTGAAGTAATGGACTACCCTCCTAGACTTTGTGCTTGATCATCCCCCACTTTCTTTTCTTATGTGGCATGTCGTTAGGAGAATTATTTACATATCATTTCTCTAGTATGTATTAACACAAATATTATTATTGACCGGCCTCAGATAGTTGCGACTTCTACATAAGTCCAATTACGATTGCTTAACATATTGCTAAATTTTCTTCAGAGGAAATGGCATTTTTATAAGTGAGATTGTAAGTCTCCTATTCCCCATGGTATTGTATGAAAATGTTGCTCCTTTTCCATTTGTGAGAGCTAGTGGCATACTTGTTTATTTTATCCAAGTTAGAGCCCTTCTTACAAATGATGTATAGGTTCATGTTTTCATGCTTGTGAGTTGGATAGTTGAGTGTTCTCCAAAAGTTGACCAAAACATCTTTTCATCTTCACTAACATCTTTTACTAACTCTTCACTTGTATTAACTTCTATTTTAATGTCACTTAATTTATGCATTTATTTTATATCATTTACTTTATACTTTATGTTTAGCATTTCATATCATATTGTTTGTGATTATGTCATTTTGTTCTTTGTCTGTTTGGACATTTCCTTTATATCATTGTAAATAAGACACTAATAAGAAAAACCTAAAAATAAACTTGGTTTTCCTAACTCATGGACTTGTGGTTACTATCCTTGGTATCATTGTGAAGTTATAGACTTAGAATTAGGACTTTGACCTTTGCTTTGGGACTTGTGACTTGAGACCTTGGAATTCATCTAATACCTAGGACTTTGGACTTTTCTGTGAAGACTTGATTGAGTTACTTTGGTTTCATACGATACATGGATTATTATTTTCTTATTTGACTAGCTTGAGGCTTAATTCAAATGAGGGAATTCTTGCTTGACTTATGTCATAAAGCTTATTATTTCTTGGTTAGATCTTTCTTCCCTAGCTTTTACTTTATACTCTAGGATAATCTCTTCTTCTCCGTCCTTTCTTTAATTTTCAAAATCTTCTCTCTTTTTAAAAACCTTCTTGTTTTTTAACTTGAATCATTTTTCTCAATAAACCCTGACTTTTGTCAAGTGATTTTCAAAACATTTTTCTTAATAAATGCTTATCCATCTTAGGCATATTTAGACCAATTTCAAAAGACTAAAAAATGCCTAACTCATTCAAAGCATTTTGTGCCCTTTGTGCACTTTTCTTTTTAAATTTTTTTTCTCAAAGTGTTAGACATGAGTCATTCCCATAGTTGAGATACAATTCTCCTATCCCCATACTATTGATGATAACTCTTTCCCATTTGTGAGAGCTAGTGACATACTTGTTGATTTTTATCCATGTTGGGGTCCTTCTCATGATGACGCAAAGTTATCATGTGGGTGACTAGTAGGGGTGTGCATGGTTTAAAATCCAAACCAAATTGAACCAAATATATGGATCAGTTTAGTTTTTAAAACCATTTTGACAAAACCGATTTATTTTTTTAGAAATGGTTTATGTTTGAATCGGTTTGGTTAATAACCGGTTTGCACTAAAAAAAATTAGCTTTATTTGGACCAATTTTAAAATTAAATTTCCATCAAATTTATTTAGACTAAAACTTAGTTTCCAACCCAACAACTTCTTAACTCTATCCAACAGTTTTTGAGATCAATCACTATTCGTCTGCGATGAAGAAATGCTAAGAAATTGTAAAAATAAAAATTCAAATTTCAATCTGAAAAATCAAAATTGAGTAATTGTACATATATATATATAATTCTCTTTTGTTTCACCTTCTCAAAAAACTGCTCTCTCTCTATAATATTTTATAGTTATCATTTTCATGACTCCTCCCATATTCATTTTTATTTTACATAAGTGAAAGGGATTTCTTTGAAGAAACATATGAGTCTAATGAATGAATTAATATAAAGAAAAATGCTAAAAGAAAACTCATAAATTATATAATTTCAATCTACTAAAAAGTATTTATTATATTATTTTGAATGTGGAAGGAGAGGCTAAACACATCATTCTGAAACTATAAGTTTAAACACAAATCTCAGTTCAAGAAAAGGTTATTAATATGTATTTTTTTATCTTATCACAGAAAATAATATTTATGACTTTTTTTTATTTACCTTAATTGTCACTTATGAACTAAAAATAGAGAGAAAGTAAAGGAAATCACATTATGATTGAAAAGTGGACTAACCATTTATATATTGGTATTAAAAAGTTGATATTGGTTTTTTGTGGTTTTAATAAAATGGATCTGGGTTAGTTTCTAAACCAAATAATGTGGGTTTTTAAAATAGGTGCACCATATTTTTAAAAGTGGTTTTTGTGAACTAGTTTTTTTGCACACCCCTAGTCACTAGTTGAGTGTTCTCCTTAAAATGACAAAATATCTTTCCCATAAAAAAATGAATCAAAATAAACTCCTTTTGATATTTTTACCACAAACTTTGCGATTTTGATCCTCCATTGCACTTTGTTGGTACGTAGGCATGAGACTTCAAAAGTCTTGGCAAAGATAAAAATAAAGAAAATATACTTCTTTTCCCATCTCCCCAATCTTTTAACAAACAACACCCTTTTCAAACCAAAATGTACATATTTTCAAAGAGGTTCTTATGGAGTATCATGGGTGTTTAGGATGCTAATACCTTCCCTTTGCATAACTAACCCCCGAACCCTTGTTCTTTTTTTATTAGCTTTATTTTTAAAACTTCTTTGAATTTTGTTCGTACTTTTTTCGTTTTCCTTTGGAAATAATAAAAGCGCGATTATGACTCTTGCTTTGGGAGTTAAGTTAATCAATAGCTTAATCTCAAAAAATTTACTACTACAATTTGTTAGACATATCTTTTATTAAAGTAATTTGATCTCTTTCAAGTTTTTCAATTTTGTCTGTAGAGAAGTTTAGTTCATCTTTTATAATACCATATTGATTCTTTATAATTTTCATATGATGGCTTTCTTCTAGTATTTTTCCATAAGATCTTGACACAGATTAATCATATCAGATATAGAGAGTTTAAGAAATACCTCTTATGTGTCTTCTGAATCAGAGTCAAAACTAGCTTCTGATTCTGAGTCTGAAAAAGTTCAGGCCATCAAATCAATATTTGCTTCTTCTTTATCAACTTCTTCTCCATTGTTAAGTTCTTTCCATGTTGCCATGAGACTTTTCTTGAACTTTATTTTGAAGTTGTTCCTTTGGAAGCTTTCTTTTTTGTTTTTGTCTTTCTGCAGATCTAGACAGTCAACAATGTAACGATCGGGCTTCTGACAATTGAAGCAAATCTTCTGATCATCTTTATCACTTCTAGAACTAGACCCTTTGAGTTGACCACTTTTACCAGAGAATATATTCTTCTTCTTGGTTAAGTGTTGAAATATTTTGATGATGAAACTTATTTCATCATCATCAGATTCTTCATCAGAAGCTTCATCATGAATGGCTTCTTTATAAGCCTTAGTTTGAGAAGATTTATCATATCTCCCAACAAAATTTAAAGCCACTATTTTAAATTGCTTTACAGGCTCATCTCCATTTAGTTCCATCTCATGGCTTTGGAGATTGCTAACAAGACTTTCAACACTTAATGTGTTTAACTCTCTAGCCTCTTGAATAGTCATAACTTTGGTTATGTATTTGACAGGAAGACCCCTAACAATCTTCTTGACATGATCTGATGTAGTGTAAGTCTTGTTCAAGACCTGAAGTCCAGATATAAGAACTTGAAATCTTGAGAACATATTTTAAATGTTCTCACCATTTTTCATTCTAAACAGCTCATATTGCTGAACCAGAATATTTGTTTAGCTTTTTGAAGTTGTTGATTACCTTCATATGTAGCACATAAAGATTTAAAGATAGTTTTGGAAGTTGACTTATCAATAATTTTTATGTACTCAGACCGATGCAAGGAATCAACAAGAATGCCTATCACTCTATGATGTTTTATGTATATCTTTTTCTGATCAGGAGTGAGAGACTTTCTATCAGAAGTCATTCCAATACCATTGACTTGAATGGCAATGCCATCTTCCAGGATATTGTATAACTCATCATCCAAACCAATGATGTGAGTGTACATCTTACTCTTCCACCATTCAAATTTAGTAGAGTATCCACTAAATGTTGGAGGTATAGTAAAGTAGTTGTTTTGACCAAATGTACTTTGATCGTGGTTATTATTACCATGAGGAAAATCACCACCAAGACAGTTAACTTCGGAACCATCAGGCATGATGAATGAAGTATTTTCTCAAGATCTTTTATGCACCATCGTTAAGTGTTATAGTACATAACATGCTTTGGTGCCAACTGAAGGTTATAAAATACATAATAAGGCATGTTGAATTGTGTATTCTAATTATTTTTCGACTTCTAAAAAGCTAGCTTCAGAATCTGAACAAGTTCAGAGTCTAAACACATAGTTAGGTTGCAGCGAAAAGAGAGACAATTTGAAGCAAAAGTAAATCAACATACAAAGTTTATCCTGGTTCCTATAATCAATCATTATTAAAAATTTTGTCAATCAATTCAGAGAGAAACTTCAACTGCTCAATTTATTCTGAAAGAGACTTCTGCTCAAGTAATCCTGCAAGAGACTTCTACTCAATCGCATCTAAAAGAGACTTCACTCTTCAAGCACACATGAAAGAGACTTCACTACTCAAGAAACATTGTAAGAGACTTCATATAATTTAAACAAATAGTTTAGTAGAAACAATAATAATTATACTTTGATACACAATCAGAAGTATAGAAGTATTGAAACAACTATAATGTTTCTAAACACTAAAGATTCCTAAGATATACAAAGATAAGAAATCTTAAGAGCTTGTGCAACTGAACATATGAAACTTTAGCTCAAAGTTTATTTTCATTGTGTTATGTTAGATTGTGTAGTAGGTATGTAACTTTCCTTTAAGTCATCATCTTCCTTTAATAGAGGCAAATAAAAGAGTCATTGGAAAGTTGTTTGCACAAGTGAAACATTTTGAAATGCAGCAGCTCCAAGAGAGAGAAGTTGGAAGACAAATACTGTTAATCTCTTCAACCAAAGTGTAATAACATAGTCCACTGAATACTAGGTATAAAGCCGACGAGGAGGGAAAACTAGACAAGTTAATTCATCTTTTCTTGAGCCTTGCACTAGAGGACTCTAGTTGACTTTTACCATAAGTCTAGTGTTGACAAGATAGGTTTGGTATGGGGACAAAATACAGACTAGAGGATGAGATTTTCATGCTGAGGACACCAGAGTCTAAGTTGTCACCAGAGACAGAAGTATCATGATTAGAGTCTGATCCTTCAGAAGTTGGTCATTCAGAGTCATCAGATTCTGATCCATCAGAATATGAGACATTCAGCTTGACAATAAATACTCTCACCAGGATCAATTTTGAGTAGACTTTAAGCTTTATGATTCCGCACACTTGAACATATGTTAGTATACCCAATTATTCTTTAAGTAATTTGTTATCATCAAAACCCAAGGGATATGAACAAATCTTGTTCCAACAAGGTCCATACCTCAAAATCAAAAACAATTTCAAACCAAAATAAAAATCACTTGATCAACATCAAGTCCTTTTTCAAACTTAATCAAAAGCATGTCGTTTTCTCAAATAATTTGGATTAAAAAAGGACAATTGGATGCACACTCTTTTGATCCAAGAATAATCGAACCTGGGTCGGACGCCTTGGTCCAACAAATTATTCTTCTTTCATAAAAAATCAATTAATTCTCGCAATTTAAACCAAACACTTTTTTCATAATTTATTCAATTTCACTTAAAACACTTACGCAATAAAACCATATTAAGAAGGACGATTTGGTGCAAACTCTTTTGATCCCTGAATAATAGGACCCGGGGCATACGGCTTGTCCCAAACGATTATTCTCCTTCCGCCAAAAAATACATAATCAAATTAGGAATAAAAAGGATAATTGAATGCACACTCTTTTCATCCCCGAATAATCGGACCCGAGGCGCACACCTTGTTCCAACCAATTATTCATATTCAACAAATCATTTTTATGAATAATTAGATTAAAAAGGACAATTGAATGCACACCCTTTAGATTCCCAAATAATAGGACCTGAGGTGCACGCCTTGGTCCAACCGAGCATTCGTCTTCCACCTAAAAACACACTCAACCAATCAAACTCATTTTGGCCTGAGTGCAATCAAAGATAAAAAAAATCTTAAAGGAAAGATGCTTCGTCCATTTTGATATGATGCAGATAATACTTTACTCCTACAATGCGCGAGTTGTAAGTAATTTTTTTCACTCGAATGATGAGAACATGAATCTGGGAGAATCGGGATTATGTTGTCCATTATGACGCGACATAGATGTTCACTTCTCCATGTTTGGGTGGTAAGCAATAATTACCGCTCGAATGTGAATAACTACCTTTCACTAAAATCGACCTACCAATAAGAATTTTCTATCCATAACTATGTAGCTTTGAATTCCTCATTGCACCTAAGGATACATAGGAACAAGACTCCCAATCTTGTCAAGCACCCTAAGGAAAAAACTTATTTTAGTCCTTTTATTTTTCCTTTCAAATTTTTAATAATTAGAAGAAAACAAATAGCATTACACTGGCGCTTATTCACAAAACTAACTAAATCGTTCTCGTTGAGTACAACGGATGTGAGCGGTGTTAATACCTTCCCCTCACATAACCGACTCCTAAACCCTAATTTGGTTGCAATGACCATTTTTTGTTCTTTTAAGGTTTTATCAACATTTCCCCATTAAAAAATAAACTGCAATTGCGACTATGTTGTATTTCGAGCGTTTCGTGCGCTCGGGTATTTTTCGTGTCACGACATCATTAAAAACCCTCGCCTCATGTAAAAGTGCAAAGTGCAAAGAGTGTATTTCACAAAGTAACTTATTCTTTATAGTCACCAAAGATACAATACTCGCATATAAAAATAAAACAATCAAACAATACTAAAGAAAAAAAATTATAGTTTCGATGGCATCTTCAGAGGGTATCACTTCTAATCCTTTAGCCTTCAGTCTCCTCAGAGGTTAGGGAGGAGGTCTCCTCGCCTTTGAGGAATTCTTATGATGGCTTTATTCAAGAACTTATCCTCCTTGTCTCCCCGCCTTGAGTGAAGATCCTATTCAACCCGATGCTTTCTGCATAACACTTCCTAGCAATCTATTGATCTCCTTGGATGACCCCCACTTGCCCAATGGGTAGTGGGGACTTCATGCATAAATATATAGTATACAATATGGTGCCCAAACGATAAAAGGTCGGTCCCCCTATAATCATATTATATGAAGATGGGGCCTTAATAACCAAATACATATCCCTTATCTCTTTGGCTTGATCTTCTTATCCAAAGGTGATCCTTAAGGTGATATATCCTTTTACATGTACCTATTCTCCATAGAATCCAACCAGCGATCGTCTAAAGGGCTTTAGCTCTTCTGAGTCGAGGAGAAGTATTTTAAAAGCCTCCTAGTATTATATGTGTGTTGAACTCCCTTGTTCCATGAGAACTCTTTTAATCTCCTAGTCTTTGCATTTGACTCTAATGACCATGGGATCGTCACTATGAGAGTGAAATCCAACAATATCATACTCCCGAGAAGGCAATCATAGATTCTAGAGTTTGGAGCTCGCCTTCAACCTTGACCTCAAGGAGGTTTTCTACACTCAAGTGTGATGTCCCTTGACCCTATGAAACTTGCACCATCTTCCTAGTTGAGAACCCATCATATTCTACCTAGGAGTAGGTGGTATAGGGATGTTGTGCAGGTGGAGTACCTAGCGCCAGATCTCCTTACAGCGAGTGTTGAGAGCTTTGATGTTCTCTGTCTCCTTACCAACCCTTTTAAACACATTCTAATCCTTTATGGGTGAGTTATACTTGATCTTCCTTTGGTGGTATTACCTTTCAGAGTTGGGAACACACTCCTTGACGTCATGTGCCTTCTTTTCGGTGTTCCTTTTAATAACCACTCAACTCTAGTGACCACTTTCACCAACAATAACGTTGTATTTTTAGCAAGGGATTCATTGAAGTGTCTCGCCTTAAGTCCATTTTGGAACACCACCACAAACATTTCTTGGTTAGATGGGATGACCTTGATGATGAATTTACTAAAGCGAACGAGATAGTCCCTCAATGATTCTGATGAACCTTTATGTATATTAAACATGTTGGTAGTGGACATCATCCTATGTCGGCTGACGATAAACTGATGTACTCGTTTCTTTACTAGCTTCTAGTAGCTATTGATGGAAGAACATGGTAAACCCATATACCATCTGAGGGAGCGTCTATGAAAGTGCCAGATATCAGCTTGCATTTTAGGGAGTCAGATGCTCCTATGATGGCCATTTGTGTATTGGTTGATGCAACATGCTCGAAGGGATCAATGCGCCCATAAAACTTAGCCAATAAGGGAGGTTTAAAGCCCTCAGGGACATGTTCCTCCCATATCTCGTATGAGGGTGATTAGGAGTCCAACAATTAAATATCCTCCGGGGGATTGTAATATTGTTGGCATTGTTGATGTTGTGGACGTTGTCTTTCAACATTTGGTTATGGCGATGCAATTCATCCATGGCGGCACACATTTCCGCCAGGGTGTCAGCATTACCTCTATCGCTGGTACCTTATGGCGTAAGGTATAGATCTCTCCTATTAACCATAACTTAAAGTGACTAAGTAGATCAATGAAGGGTAACATAGGGAAGGGAGAAGGTGATAGGAAAAGTATGGCCCATGCTAGTTTTACTGGGACCTACCGTGGACATCATTGTACTAGTCAAAAAATAAATGTTTGTGTGTTCCTTTTGCAACGACATAGGGACTCATAGGCCTTATTAGGTTTATAACAATTGTAGGTGGTTAGATTTAAGTTTCTGAGGGGTGTGATTATATGAGATATAGTATTTTGTAAGCATTATTCTTTAGGATGTAATTATGTCTATGACTTAACATATGTTTTTTCTCCCTCTGAGGGGAGGAATATTTATAGAAGTCCTTTAGACATAGAGTTTGGTAACCCCGGATAGTGGTAACCGCTCCCTGATAATCATGAGGATTTTTTAACCACCTATCTTTTAAGAACATTGGAGGATTCTCTTTCCTTTAACTGACACTCTGACACATCATCAGTACCCATGGGCGGTTCCCTATGACATCGTCGGGTCGATACAGATTTTTGACGAGGGCGCCCTGGTTTAGGACCTTCACAAATATTATATATATATATATATATATATATATATATATATATATATATATATATATATATATATATATATATATATATATATATCGCCTCAGTTATACTAATAACCAAGAGGTAAAGTAGGGCCTTTAAAAAATGAATAAGATGTTGTTGTGGATCGATCCCAGTACAAATTCAACCTTTTCATAAGTGGAGTTTCAACCAAGAGGTAAAGTGGCCACATTTTGTGACACCTTTTGTTACCTCGTCTTGGAAACCAAGGTAACTATTAGAACAAGTTTTTGGGTCTACAATTCATCTCTAAGTTTTGATGATAACAAAGGATTAAACAAATTGGTACCCTAACGAATTTATCTAAGTATGCGGGACTCTAACAGAAAATGGATATGATAGACAACATCTGACATCACACAAGTCTAGAATAGTTAACTTTGAGTCAAATAAAGCAGTCGCTCTAACTCTGAAGACTACGGTTCTCACATCATCTGAAGTTTAAAGACTTATATACTCTGAATCTGAAGGATTCCACACATAGTTATTTTCCTGACTCGTACATCTGAAGAAGGTCCAACTATAGACAAATCAAGAACTTCTGATGAAAATCACTTCTAACAACTATCTGAAGAATACATGTTGAACAAAAAGATCTGGATTCCGCGCACTCTGATTCAAGCCAAACAGATCATCTGCAAGACTTAGTAACGAAGTATTCCCTATTTGGTATGAATCTCCTTTTAGAAAAGAATAAATACTCTCCCAAATTTCTATTGAAAGGACAACAAACTAAATGTCAATTTAGTCCCATCATTGACAAGATATCACATCAATGCTTCAGCCAACGACTTCATATTCGAAGCACTATATAAAGGAAAAATCATCATCGTACTAAGCACGAAGCAATGACACAAGAATACTGAAAACTCAATTCTATCTTTTTAATTCTTGTTCAAATTTGTTCACACGAGTTACTGCTCTTAGTGTGATTTTTTACTGTTCTTATTGTGTTAAAATTGCTTACCTAGAAGCACTAAACACTTCCTTGTAATTCTCAAATAATTGTTGAATATTTCCTCAAGTGACTTGTGAAGTCTATTCTCTTAGACGCTTTTGTTGTAATCCTTTTATGTTATTGGATTATGTCCTTGTTGAAGGAGAAATCACCTTAGCCGGGTGGACTGGAGTAGCTTTGAATTTCAAGCGAACCAGGATAAAATTCTGTGTTGATTGCTTTATCTTTCGTGTGTGTGGTGTTTGCAAAAGTTTTTATTATCAGTGAAAATAATTCAAACCCCCCTTTCTTGTTTTTCTCTACCTTCAATTGGTATCAGAGCTACGACTCTGTTATTGATTTTCAAATCAAACACTTAATAATGTAGAGTAGATCCAGCGTGAGAAAAACATAATGTCTAACACCAATGAAAGAGACAGCTACAACATTAAACCTCCAGTGTTTGATGGAAAAATATTTGATTATTGGAAAGACATAATCGAAATTTTCTTCCTAGGCTATGACGTTGACCTATGGGACATAGTTACAATTGGCTATGAACCACTTTTATCTGATGTTGGTACTGCTATTGCCCGAAATAAAATGACTGATGATCAGAAGCGTGATTTCAAAAATCACCACAAAGCCAGAACAATCTTGTTGAACACCATATCTTACAATGAATATGAAAATATCACCAACAGGGAAACTGCTAAAGAAATACTTGACTCCTTAAAGATGACCCACGAAGGCAACACTCAAGTCAAAGAGACAAAGGCTCTGGCTCTAATTCAAAAATATGAAGCCTTCAAAATGGAGGATGATGAAGCTGTAGAGGTAATGTTTTCTAGATTTCAAACTTTAATTGCAGGACTCAAGGTACTGGACAAGGGCTACACAATTGTAGATCATGTCAAAAAGATTGTCAGAAGCTTGCCAAAGAAGTGGAGACCTATGGTCACCGCATTGAAGCTATCAAAAGATATGAACAACATAAGCCTGGGAGAACTCATCAGCTCCCTCAAGAGTCACGAGATAGAACTAGAGGAAGACGAGCCCTGAAAGAAAAGAAAATTGTGGCTCTGAAGTCTAGATCAGAAAGACGCAAGCCAGAAAGGAACAAAGCCTTTCAAGCTGAAGAAGAAGACAATGATAACTCTGAAAAGGATGATTCGGATGATTCGGATGATGAAGAAGAGTTATCTCTTCTAACTAGAAGAGTTAAACAACTTTGGAGAAAAAGGAATAACAACTTCAGAAGACCAAGACAGAAGGGAGATCACTCAGAATCAACTTCCAGAAGAATACCAAACAAAGAGGTAACATGCAATGAATGTAAAGAACCAGGACACTATAGAAACGAATGTCCAAAGCTCAAGAAAGATAGTTCCAGAAAAGAAGGATTCAAGAAAAACACTTTCAAAACTAAGAAGGGACTCATGGCTACCTGGGACGACTCTGAATCTGATGCCTCAGAATCAGACTCTGAAGAGGAACAGGCAAATGTTGCATTCATGGCTACCACATCTGGAACTACATCCGAAAGACAATATGATTCTGAAAAGGTATTTTTTGATATCTCTCGCTATGATCTTGAATCTTGCTTATCAGAATCTCTAAGCTCCTATCTGAAGCTTCAACATAAATTCAAGGCTCTAAAACGGGTCCTTGAAGAAACTGTTGAAGAATGTGATAAGCTTGAGATAGAAGTTTCTGAATTAAAAGGTAACATTTTGATTTTGGAAAAAGAAAATGAATTTTCAACTAAAATATGTTTAAAACTTGAAGAAGCTCTATCCAAAGCTCCATAAACTTCTGACACAATCATATACAAATATGAAAAAGCGTTTCAAAAATTTCTTAAAAATGGACTAGAAAGAAGAAAAATGGCTTCTATGATTTATGGAGTTAGTCAGAATAAGAAAAGGGGAATAGGATATGACTCTGATGAAGATGAGAAAATACCTTATGCAGATAATAAACCTAAATCTCCTTTTTCTTATCACTACACACATGCACAAACACAAAATTTTACTAATGCCAGAAAACCCAAAGTTTCTAGAAACTCTGGGAGAACTAATCATAAAGGACCCAAAAGATTCTGGGTACCAAAAGATAAAATAGTATATGTTGCAGGTATCCTATGCAGCAGAGTTAAGACACCAATCATGGTACCTGGACTCTGGATGCTCGCGACACATGACGGGAAGAAAGCATATGTTACAAAGCTTGGAACTTAAAGATGATGGCTTCATAGGCTTTGGAAGAAATCAGAAAGAAAGAATCAGAGGCTTCGGAACAATTGGTAATGGATATCTTCCCTCTATCTATGATGTTCTTTACGTAGAAAGATTAATGCATAACCTGTTATCCATAAGTCAATTAAGTGATAACAGTTATGATATAATCTTCAATCAAAAAACGTGCAAAGCAATTAATTAGAACAATGGGACAGTTCTTTTCATTGGCAAGAGGAAGAACAACATTTACTAAATTAATCTTTCAGATCTAAAAGATCAAAATGTAAAATGTTTAATTTCTGTAAATGAAGAGCAATGGATATGGCATAGACGCTTGGATCACATTAGCATGAGGAGGATTTCTCAGCTAAATAAACTCGAGTTAGTCAAAGGTCTACCTAAGCTGAAGTTTTCTTCAAATGCTCTTTGTGAGGCATGCCAGAAAGGAAAATTTTCTAAAACAACTTTCAAAAATAAAAATGTTATTTCTACCTCTAAGCCTTTGGAACTTCTTCACATTGACTTGTTTGGACCTATTAAGATAGCTTCAGTTAATGGTAAGAAGTATGGATTGGTCATCGTTGATGATTATAGTCGCTAGACATGGGTAAAATTTCTAAGACACAAGAATGAGTCACACTCTGTATTTACTAGTTTTTGTTCAAAAGTGCAAAACGAATTTGACTATAAGATCATCAGAGTCAGAAACGGTCATGGTAGTGAATTTGAAAACAAACTTTTTGAAGAACTTTTTTATTCCAATAGAATATCCGATGATTTCTCTTGTCCTAGAACTCCACAACAAAATGGGGTGGTAGAAAGGAAGAATGGGACTCTCAAAGAAATGGCTAGAACCATGATCAATGAAACAAATGTGGCTAAGCACTTCTGGGCTGAAGCAGTAAATACAACCTGTTATATTCATAACAGATTTAAAAGGGAAGAAAACCCAACATTTCTTATTTTCATCCTTTTGGATGTTCCTGTTTTATCCTAAACACTAAAGATGATATGAACAAGTTTGATTCAAAAGCACAAAAAAGTATTATGTTGGGATACTCATAACGCTCTAAGGGCTATAGAGTATACAATACAGAAACTAAAATTGTGGAAGAATCAATACATGTCAGATTTAATGATAAGCTTGAATCTGAAAAGTCAAAGCTAGTCGAAAAATTTACAGATCTGGAGATAACACTTGCAGGTTCTGATGAAAAGACTAAAGAATCTGAGGAAGTTGAAAGGGGAACACCAGAAGCAATTGAAATCTCAACCTCACATAAAAGATCAAGAAATAAACTAAATGTTTCTAAAGAGTTGATCCTGGGAAACAAGGATGAACCTGTCAGAACAAGGTCTACATTCAAAGTATCTAAGGAAACCCCAATGGGATTAATGTATCTAATAGAGCCAACATCTTGTGCAGAGGCACTTCAAGACAAAGAATGGATTCTAGAAATGAAAGAAGAACTTGATCAATTTTCAAAGAACGATGTCGGGTATCTTGTACCAAAGCCAAAAGGTACCTATGTTATTGGAACCAAATGGGTGTGTCGCATCCTGCGAAAAATCAACCGGCGAGCCTAAAAATAAAAACACACAGAGCCGCCACTAAACGTTATTTATCCCAAGATAGGGAAAGGAAACGCTCAGAGAAACCTGGAAAGACATGGTCTCGCGACCAGAGAGAAAAGGTTCGGGAGTCGGTTACGCGAGGGGAAGGTATTAGCACCCCTCACGTCCTAGGTACTCCTAGGGATCCACGTTCTAAAATAAAGAAAAGGTTGCTGAACATCACACACACACAGGGAACGCAGGTTGGGTTAGGAGGAACGAGCTCGATAAGGTATCGCACCTTATGCCTACATATCTTGTCTGGAACAAGAATCAGAGCCTCTGTAGTTCGGCTTACGCACGCCAAACAACACAAAACAACACAAACAAGCAAGAGTGGCAAACATGGAGCCCGACAACCACTGGATGGAATTACGTCGGCATCCGAACCAAAACACACTCAAAAGGGCAAACGTGGAGCCCGACTGCCAATCACTGGGCTTACGTCGGCATCCGAGCCAAAACACACAGTCAGATAACAAGCAAACACACGCAAAAAGGAAAAAGGTTGCCCGGAGAGGTCTCGTACGACCCCCTGCCTACATACCTTGTCTGGAACAAGGATCAGGGCGATGTAGTTCCCCTGAAAGGGACTAAATTGCTAACCAGAAACCGGGGAAAACACGACACTAGGGAGCTGAGACTCGAGCCTAATGTTGTCATGCAAAGTCACCCTAAGTTCAGGTTTCTACCTACTTGCATCAGTGCGATCTAATCCTAACCAGGAAAGAAGAAAGCATACAAGCATACATCATATATCAAATGAGAACAGGCATCTCAAACAAGCATGTCAATCAGAGATTCACAGAGCACCCGCTATAACCAAACAAGAGGCTCAATCAAAGGGGTTTGACCGCCGAAGCGAGTCGTCTGTACGGGCTGGGTTTGCTCTTAACCTTGCCATTACGAGGCTAAGGTGAAGCAGATGAAAGGAGGAAGTGAGGATCAGACCTCACAGCTCTTATCCCTAACCAGGGAGAGCATCTGACAAATGAGCATGGGTCCAGAATAGGGGAACCCTTCTATACTCAGTGACTCTGACACAACAGATCTTGGGCTTTTGATCTCAATGCTACAACCATGTAATGGGAGCAAGGAGAAGACTCACAGAATAGTGGGGGACAGACTGCTTGTCCCTAACTTCCACCAATTGCCTTCTTTGAAGGACTTTTCCTGCTTGGGCTTAAAAATAAACAACCACAATCATTGCCTCTTAAGGAGGACTTCAGACATTTATTTGCCCGGCCCGGTAACAGCCGGGTCTCCAGACTACATGAAGTTAGGAAGTTATACCTCTATGCAAGTTGCTTAAGCAAAGCAAAGCAAAAGTTCACAAGGAACTGAGCAACTAAAGTACCTGGAAACAATCAAACACAGTTAGTACTCAGACAGACAAAATCAAACAGCAAGTTCAATCAGACAAACTATACAAGCTATGCACAAACAAAGCAAGCCAAGGCTCAAGCCTATACTTCACAACCTACAAAACACAATTATGTTAGTGTACAAACATCAACAACATCAATTAAAGTTAATTTGAATCATTCTCCATGTGCCTTATGCCTTTGATCCTGAAAAATCAAGCAAACATTAGCAACTAGACCACTAGGCCAAGCCTAGGGTCCAAAAGCAAGAAAAAGTTTAAAACAGCAAGGCATTCATCAACCAATCTCAAATTAAAGTCAAACAAGAGCAAACATCCTTGGTCTCATGTTTATATCATCCACCATATCCAATTCATGCACAAAACAATCCATATTGGTTCAAAGGAAGCATCAAATATACCAACAGAAGTATTGCATTCAAATCCATACCAAAACACATCCAAAAATTCTCAAATTAATTACACCTAAACAGGGGATAATCAAGGTCTACCATGTCAAATTTGAGCTCATTTGGGCAAATGGAACCATGTCGATGAAAATCAACAAAAACAGTCACAATTTCATGCTTCAAACCACAACATCAATGCATACATCCACTTCAAAAATTCATAACTCAATGCAAACAATAAAGAAATGGATGAGACCAAAACAGGGATGTCACATTATGTGTCTACAACATTCATACCAAATTTCATGACCATACAATACCATATGAAGATTTCACAATCATTCTACCAACCTAGGTCACATGAGCTTGCAAATTTAATCACCAGAAATGAAAATTCACAATCAATTAGAAAATGCAGTGTAAAATTCCACAAAAATTCATACAACATCTCAACATGTTAACAATTCACCATGAAAAATTTCATATTATTTCAACAAGTATAGGTCAATCAATTAAATTCCACAAGTTGACATCAAGAGGTGTGACACAAATTGTCACACCTAAGTTCCATAATTTGCTGCTCAATGACCAGGTATCAGAAATTCATGAAATTTACATGGAAGTGAGCATCAATCAGTCAAGAATCATCACAAAAATTTTCAAGAATTTATTTAACACTATGAGCATTTCATGAACCAAATGGTAAAATGTATCAATAATGGACACATGTGAAATAAGCCTAGGTCAAATGATATTTTTACCATGCACAACTTTGACCAATAGGTCAAAAAAATTCTACACTCATCAACAAAGTCAAAGAAGAAATTTCCATATTTTTCTGATTTTTCTACAATTTTTTATGAATTATTTAAGGTGTTATGAATTTTAAGAATTTTTTAGAATTAATATAATTAAGTTGGATCTCATTAATGGCACAATGGTAATTACTACAAGCCAGGCGCGGGAAACAGCGAAATTAAAAGTTCAAACAGAATTCTGGATCGAACAGTGAAACACCAGAAAACTATCTTCTTCTTCGCGCATACACTCTTCACCATCCCAAACCGGTTTCGACTCAAACCTCAACCAAAATCAACAAATGGATATGCGTTGGAATCGTCTCACCGCGTGGAGTATGAATATGAACTTGATTTCAATTAATTCTTCCTAAATATTCCGGATCGAGCGTTTTAAGTTTTGCATTCAAAGCTTCGAGTTAACATAACTTTCTCTACACTAATCCGTTTCACAAACCAGAAGCATCGTTGAAATCTACACGAAACAAGCTACAAAAAGCATACAACAATTTGGAAAACCGTGACATTCGAGTTTTTGGAATACCTGAAGTGCAGCGCTGTTCTTGGTGATCTTTGCGCTCAATTTAATGAAACAGATGAAGCATAGGCTTGTGGAAGTAGGATGCAAAGCTTAGATTCGATGGAAATCGCTTCTACCGCGCCAAATCACAATTCACCATTGATGATGCTTCACTTGGACAGTCGTGTTCATGGCTCTTTATGCTCCAATAACCGAAAACAGTTTGTGACGAGGATGAAACAAGATCAATCCAAAAAGAAATTCGAAAATTGGTTGAGATTCGATGAAGTTTGATGAAGTTTTGTGTTTATGGTGTTCTTGAGATTTTGAGAGAAAACTTGAGAATTTGGAAAGTTTGAGATCCAATCTTGGTAAAATGAAATTCTGTTAGGATTAGCAAGTGATTAAGAATATATAGGAGTGCTTAAACCATGATTAAGTGTGATCATTAGCTAATTGGAATGATTAAGTGAAATGGAGATTTTCAAGAGAGGGCAAAAATGTAATTTCCACATAACAGCCAATGCCACCTGTTTTGACAGCTCATACACCTCCCAAATGTCATATGTGAGCTGTAGAAACTTGCCTCATGCTCATTGGATGTGTAATGCTCAATTTCACTATGTGATACCATTTGTCCATTTTTAGCACTTTCACTTTTCAAACCAAATCTCATACCATATGCTTTAGCCATGAAATGATGATTCCAACAAGTTTTAAATGCCATTCCTGAGGTGTAGCAAAAATCCCCACTCAAAAATTCCAATTATTTTGAAAGTTGGACAATTTTGCCCTTGGTCCAATTTAACTGTCCAGTTGAAAATTGACTTTTTGCATTGACCACTTTTGGAAAAATCCAATTATGCACCATGAAAGTACATGTCAAATGGAGTTTGTGCATATAAAGAACTTGCAATTTGGCCAAACCATGTGGCAGTTATGGCCTCCTGATTACAGGTCATTTTTTAATTTCACTGAGCCATAATTTTCCAACCATACATGGGATTCTCAAGTTCTTGGACTTTTTGGAAAGGTGAGAACAAGATCTACAACTTTCATGTTGAACAAATTTTCATTTGAAGCTTCCTTGGACACGTGGCTTTGAGGTCAAAAACTTTCCATTTTTGGAAACTTCAATTACAAGTCACTTTCTATTTTTGGCAGTTTTTGTCCTGACTTGATTTTCTTCATTCTTAAGCTTTGCAATGTCATTTAACACTTGTTCCAACATGAATGAAGTGTGTCTAACTCATTTCCACCTCCAAATCCATCAGATCATGTACAGTTGACCACAGTTGACTTTTCATCTGACAGATGAATCTGGCAATACACAGATCAAATTGAACCCCAATCTTCAACTGAAATGGCTCAAGGGTGAAACCCTAGCCTCAATAATCACCATATAATCAAGGAATGAACCTCATAACCATCATAAACCTCATCTCCTGATCCAGCCCTGATTGGCACAATGCACCTGATTAGGGTTGACCAGTGGTCAAAACCCTAATCTCAAGGAATCCTCTTCAATCTTCTGATGACACCCAACCATGATGATGATGATGTATCAATTCAATCAAGATGAAGACCAACATCCATTGAGAATCATAAAACCCTAATTCACAGCCCAATCCTCAGATGGCCCAATGATCAGTCAATAAACCCTAGGCTTGCACTTAGACTTCCTCATCCTCTGATCAAGACTTGGAAAGATGACTTGCACAATGTAACCACATGATATGCAATATGCAAAGCCTAATGACCTAAAATGATATGCACAATGTTAATGCTAGTCCCAAGAGAGGAGGGCAAATTTTGAGGTGTTACAGCTGCCCCTATTCAATCCACTGTGAACCTGTCGATACGAATAGCCTCGGCGTTCGGATGATCAGGATGAAGAGTGATTGAATACCAAGAACAGACGAACAATTTGCACTCAGATGGGGTAATAATTAACAACGCCTGTCAGCATCGGCGAAGAAACAAACTCTGAAAGAAATGTCGACCTGGATACCAAAATAAATGGTAACACAGGGATAACCATGGTCTGAACACCACACATCCACTCGGGATTATCATCCTCTCCCTTTTTTTCTCTGCTTTTCTTGGACCCCGAAATTTTCTTATCTCTTTTTCATTTTCTTGAACCCCGAACGTTTCTCTGCTTCTTTTTCTTATTTTCTTGAACCCCGAAATTTTCTTATCTCTTTTTCATTTTCTTGAACCCCGAAAATTTTCTCTGCGCAAACGACCCTCGGATCTCTGCATTTGAACCCCAGAAAATGCCTCAGCACTCCTTTTTGCCAAAATAAGGAACCCCAATCTCCAGTTTGAACCCCAGTCGCCTGACGATGACTCGCGATCGCCAAGATGAACCCCGTTCTCCAGAAAATGTCGCAACACTTCCTTTTCTCCATTTGAACCCCGTCTCCAGAAAATGTATCCACATTTCCTTTTCTCCATTTGAACCCCAGAAAATGCCTCAGCACCTCCTTTCCTCCAATCTCTCGTGATAATTCCGCTGGCAACGACGGAACTAACACCAAACCACTCTGAGGGCGACGTGTCAGAGGGTAACCCTTTACAACGGAAGGTAGCATGTGTATCTCTTCCTCAGAAGACACCTATAACGACCTCCACTAGCATCCGCCAAAGCCTAAGGTGACACATGAACAGAAGACGATCCTAAGGACCTCATCCCGGATGTAATCTTCAACTCCATCTTCATTTGAACCCCGCTCTCCAGAAAATGTATCCACATTTCCTTTTCTCCATTTGAACCCCGGAATCGCGCTGATCGCGTGACGTCTTCTGATATCATTTCCATCTCTGTCCGACGGAAACATTTCCTCCAATATCGCACTACTGGGGAACACTGCTGATCTGACGTCATGGTACCACACTCCTCAGAGTAACACTTTCAACCAGACACTGACTGATGACTGGGAAGAAACTCGACGTTTTACTGGACATCGAACAATGATGTTTACAGGACATCGAACAATGATGTTTACAGGACATCGAACAATGATGTTGACAGGACATCGAACAATGATGTTGACAGGACATCAAACAATGATGTTGACAGGACATCGAACAATGATGTTGACAGGACATCAAACAAGGATGTTGACAGGACATCAAACAATGATGTTGACAGGACATCAAACAAGGATGTTGACAGGACATCAAACAATGATGTTGACAGGACATCAAACAAGGATGTTGACAGGACATCAAACAAGGATGTTGACAGGACATCAAACAATGATGTTGACAGGACATCAAACAATGATGTTTACAGGACATCAAACAATGATGTTGACAGGACATCAAACAAGGATGTTTACAGGACATCAAACAAGGATGTTGACAGGACATCAAACAATGATGTTGACAGGACATCAAACAATGATGTTGACAGGACATCAAACAAGGATGTTGACAGGACATCAAACAAGGATGTTGACAGGACATCAAACGAGGATGTTGACAGGACATCGAACAATGATGTTGACAGGACATCAAACAATGATGTTGACAGGACATCGAACAATGACTGGGAAATAACTCGACGTTTACTGGACATCGAATGATGATGTTTACAGGACACCAAAGAAAGCTCGACCAGACACTTACTGATGACTGGGAAATACTATTGCTCCAAAATCTCGATGCTGAACTCCTCGGAGTATCGTCTTCACTATCCGGCAAAACCAAATCTCAAGCGGTAACCACGGCTTGAATCGCGCTGATCGCGTAACGTCCTCTGATTTTCATTCCCATCTCTGCCCGACGGAAAAGTTTCCTTCAGTATCGCACTACTGGGGAATATCTCTGATTAACCCAAGATTCTGAACTCCTCGGAATAACACCTTGCTCTTCGGGCCAAACCACCTCTCAAACAGTAACCACAGCTTGAGACTAGCTTATGTGTGCAATATGATGCATGATTGATTTTTTCTGCGTAATGCTCCATAATTATGGAAATGCTACGCGATTATTTATTTTTCTATGCAATATGCTATGCTTTATTTTACATGATGAATGCATAAAAAGGTATCCCCCTCAAGGGACTCTTCTGGGGAGCACGAGACACTCTGCTGAGGAACCCGTCAATCTCCGATTCCACCCTGCCGGGGAATAAATACTGCTGCTGGGAATAAGGCAACCCTTGCTGGGGAAGAACCTCCTTTGCACCCAATCCACTTGAGAAACTGCTGGGGATAATTGTAGCGGTGTATTCGTCGCTATATGATCTATCGATTAAACCATAAGCTATGAGATACATTGAAATTTTCGAGTCGCCACCGCACTTTTATTTATCCAAAGGACTGGCTAAAAAGCGAACAAAAGCCTAAGAAGTTTTACACGTAGAAAACTAATAAAAAGATCAGAGATTCTGGGTAAGGGGTAAATTACGCAATGGGAAGGTGTTAGGCACCCACTACGTCCTAGGTACTCCTAGGGAGCCCTTTTCACACTTGTTATGCAAAATTATTATTTGTTATGACATATGTATTGTGCAAACATGATTGGGATGGTGAGAAAAGAATATACATGTTATTAGGTTATTGGGTTCGAACGGATGAACCCGTTGCCTACGTACCTTCCATCAAAGGTAAGGATCAGAACGCCGTAGTTCGGCTAAAAGATTTCCAAAAGTTGGTGGATTCAGTTTTAAACACAAGCACTGAGGCTTTTCATTATCAATGGGAGAAAACTCGACCAAAAAACAACATCCACCATGCGAGGATAGCTTCGACGTACTAGAGGGGTTAGCCCTGTTTGAAGTACGGAAGTCTTACTGTCGACTCACTAAGGATAGGCAAGATTTACATCAACCACAAAGATAATTGAAGCCTATGGCTAATGCATGAAAAGATTAATGGACAAAGCCAAAACAAGTGAATGAGTGAGAGTTAATTGATTGTGATTATGAAAATGAAGTCAAAGTATGATTAAGATTGATTCAAAAGAAGTATTATGAAATGAGTTTGGAAAAAGGTCAAGGACTTGGGTCCAGGTTTTTAGTTTGAAAACATGAAGATGTTTGCACAACACTTATGTCAATTTTGAAAAATAAAATGTGAAGATGTTTAAGACATAATGAATGATGAATGGATGGAAATGGGTTGTAAAACTTCTTAGAAGGTTCACTTCTTGAAATCATATAGCAGATGATTCAAGTGTGTCCTTTGGAATAGCAATGGATAATAACAAACAAGCAAAGCAAGCAAAAGCGGATATCGGATGCCAATCACTGGTCTTATACCAATCTCCTAAAACAGAATGGGATATCAGATGCCACTCAATGGTCTTACACTAATCTCCACAGGCAAAGAAATAAAAGGCGGATACCGGATACCAATAGATGGATTTACACCAGTCTCCTAAAACAGAAATGGATATCAGATGCCACTCAATGGACTTACACTAATCTCCACAGAAGAAAACAAGAAATGAGATATGAAAGTCAACTGCCAATCTGTCTGGACTTAGGTTAACTCCACAGATATGCTCATAGGAAATCCAATGCCACATTACAGGGACTTACAATGGATCCTCACATACAAGAACAAAAGCAACATATGTTCACAGGAAAGCAAATGCCAACTTACAGGGACTTATAATTGCAACCTCTCATACAAACAGATGAACAAATTATGATCACAGGAAAGCAGATGCCAACTTACAGGGACTTATAACTGCAACCTCACATACAAACAGATAAACAAACTATGATCACAGGAAAGCAGATGCCAACTTACAGGGACTTATAACTGCAACCTCACATACAAATCAAACAGATCAAATTATGATCACAGGACAACAGATGCCAACTTACAGGGACTTATAACTGTATCCTCACATACAAAACCAAACAGATCAAATTATGATCACAGGATAACAGATGCCAACTTACAGGGACTTATAACTGTATCCTCACATACAAAACCAAACAGATCAAATTATGATCACAGGATAACAGATGCCAACTTACAGGGACTTATAACTGTATCCTCACATACAAACAGATAAAACAGAAGATATGAGTGACCAATGAGGTCTTACACTCTATCCTTCCATATCACAGGAGCAAATGCCAAAGCAATGGACTTACAATTGTCCTCAATGGGCAAACAACAATGATAGCATCACAAAAAGCAAATGAGATGATCATGCATTAATGGCAATTGATGATGATAGATGCATAACATACAGGCAAGCAAGTGCATATGAAGCAATCAATCAATCAATGAATATCAGACAGCACACTCTATAGCCAAACAATTGGGGGCTCACACAAGAGGGTTTGACTTTAAAAGTCCACTGTAATAGGTGAAGGTCGCTCTTAACCTGGCCATTGAGGGGCTCAGGTGAAGCAGATGAAAAGGAGATGAGGGGTGTGCCTCATTGCTTCTATCTCAAATCAGAGAGAGCATCAAAGAAAGTGTGGGAGTTCAGAAAGTAGGAACTCTCTCCACATTATTGACTCGATTAGATCTTGGGTTTTTATCTCATTGCTTCAACCATGTAATGGGAGCAAAGAGAGGACACACTGAATAGTGGGGGATAGATTGCTTATCCCTACCTTCCACCAATTGCCTCAAATGAGGACTTTTCCTGCTTGGGACAAATTTAAACACACACAAGCATTGCCTCTTAAGGAGGACTTCAGACAGTTTGCCCGGTCAAATAACAGACCGGGTCTCCAGACTACATGAAGAAGAAGTAATTATACCTCAAAGCAAATGCTAAATAGCAAATCAAGCAATCAAGTTCAAAGAACTTAGGCAACTAAAGTACCTGAAAAAGTCAAACCAATTAGTAAACAGTTCAACAATTAAAAACAAAGAGAAATGAACCAAAAGTCAACCACAGAGGGACCAATTGTGCAAGGCACAAAGACTCAAGCATATGAGTCACCTACAAAATAAGTGTTAGCACATGATAAACAAACCAACTCAAGCACATTAGAATGATCCTCAAGGCATTGGTGCTTAACCTGAAACAGATGAACTCAACATAAGCTTAGAAGACCACTAGGACTAGCCTAGGGTCAAAGATGAAAGAAAAAAAAGTCAAGGCAGCAAGGGAAAGTCAACCCAAACCAAGTCTAAACATTCAAGAAGCATTCTCAATTGGATTCATAATTATATCATGCATCATGGTCATTTCATATGCAAAAGGATGCAAAGCATGGCAAGAGAAGCATACAAAAGTCAACAGCAAAGACCTCATTCAAAAGTCAACTCAAACAATCTCAAAAATCATGAAATAAATCACACTCAATCCTAACATCTAACATGGTATACATGTAAAATTTCATGGCATTTGGATGAGCGGAAGGCAGTCAATGAAATTCATGAAGTCAAATCAAATTCAAGTAAGCATGGTGAAAGTCAACAAGCATAGGTCAACTTCAAAAAATCATATCAATTTGAAAACAGAAGAGAAATGAATGAGATTAACACCAATGCAAAGCTCAAGGAGTCTAGTTATCACATATGAAATTTCATGATCATACAATAAGATTTGAGAATTTCACAAAAGATTTAGCAATGCATAGCACAAAAAGTCAACAAATGACCAAATATGGAAGAAAATTCTCAATCAAATGGAAAACAGCAAGATTAATTCCAAGAAAATTCATACACCAACTAGACATATGAGAGATCATTCATGCAAAATTTCAAGTGATTTGGATAAGAGGAAGCATGTGAACAAAAATTGGGAAAATGCATGATCATGGTATGACACCAAATGCAACACATGACTTCAAAAATTCATAACTCCCAATCCACCAATGATAAATGCACAAAGTCTATATGGAAATGAAGGTCAAGGAGTCTATTTTCCCCACAAAAAATCTCAAAGGCATTGGATATAACATGAGTATTTCACAATTGAAATGGCACAATGTATCATTTATGCACACATGTGAAGAAAATAATTATCAATTAAAATCCAGCCACTGAAAAATTAATTAAAATTCACCATAAAATACTAGACTCAATTGTGATCATGAGGAAAAAAATTTCATAATTTTTGGGTGAAAATTGAAAGAGAAATAAATTGTGGAAGTTTGATGAATAATTGAATGAAGTATGAACAAACAACATGGACTAGTGGTCAATAAAGGTCAACCGATGGCAAATTTGAAAATATCCCTTCATTAATCAAAACGGTGTGTTTTGGGCAAGCAGAATGAAATGTTTTCATTGGTCCTCAGCCAATAAAACAGTAAAGCTGGCCAATGGTTCAAAAGTTCTGGTTTTCACATAAAACCCTTAGGGTTTCTAACATACATGGCATATGGCAATTAACAGCAACACAAAAACTTGACTAGCATACAACAACATTCATCATCATTTATCATTTAAATCAACAACACATAGCAGCATAGCATTTGTACTCAACAGCAACACCAAAATCGACCAGCCATTATAATCACAACAAACCAACAATTCAAAAGGATTTTCATGGGCAGGGATAAGGTTCAAAAGCATGGTATCATGTATCCATCACTAATCATCATTCAAATATCAATCATGAACAACAGCATATACCAATAACAGCAGCATAATGCATTCATCATCATGTACTTATCATAAGCAACAGCAAGTAAGGTTTTCACGGAGTTTCAAAACTGCAGCAAGGTATCATGTGTTCATTAACATCCAAACAAAACAGACAACAGCACACAACAGCATGAATTTAGCAAGCAGCCAACACATCATGGATGGGAGTTATGGAAAATATGAGAGCTCATGAACAGCAGGGCACATTTATGTAAAATTCTGGCAAGTTTAAGGTTTAAAACAACAGCAGGGGATATGCTCATGTTCAGCTTCAAAACAAACATTCAAATGCCAAAAGCCAAACAGCATGGAAAATCACTGGACAGTTTAAGGTTTAACAGCATGGCAGCTCATGTATTCATCATCAATTTGCAGCATGGTTAATAGCATAACAGCACTCAATGTATTTCGCATGGATTCTCTAAGCATGCACACAAGTTGGAAAATAATAGGGCATAATCAGCATGGCAGCTTCATGATATCAACAATGTTCATCAAAAAAACAACAGTATGGCATTGGTATCATGTGCTCATAGCAAGCAAACCAACAATATATAACACAAAACATATGGTTTCTTGGGTTCAAGCATAACAGCAGCAGTGCATGCTTCATGATATTTCCAACATCAACACCAAAACTCGATCAGCAAACAACAGCATTCAACATGGTTCATGTAAATTTTCTAAGCATGTTCATGATGTTTTAAACTGCAGCAAGGTATATTTAGCATGGCAGCTCATGGAAACAAGACAATGCTCGTGGGACTTCAAAACTGCAGCAGGGTTCAGCAATAGCAGCAGGGTTCCAGCATGGTTCATGGTATTTTCATGCAACATAAAATTCGTCCAGCACATAACAGCATAATATTGAAATGCATCATGCAACATTAAGACATCAACAAATGAAACACGAGCTCATGGTATCCTGGGCAGGGTAGGGTTTCAAGATAACAGCAGCAACACACATTCATCATGAAATTTCAACATACCCAGAAAGTAAAATCAAGTAAACCAAAAGCTGTATTCAAGCATGGTGATGACAAAGCCAAGCATAATTTTCAGCATAACAAACTATAGAGTGAGATTCGACCAGAAATGCAAATGACCAATAATCTTATTTTTTCAGATTTCTCCCTCATGAGGGCATCATCTCAAACAAGGCAAAGCATTCTAGAATCAGCATTTAAGGATCTTTCACAAACATAGTATGGCATGGCAAAAAGAGAAGATAGATTACTTACTTGTTTTGGAAGAAAATGTTGAAACAGTAGTGCTTTGGTCGATTCAAGCTCAAACAGTTGGAGATTGTGCTTGGTAGTGAAGGATGATGAAGCTTGTTCAGCTCAAACTTGCTTGGAAACTTCTACCACTCGAATTGCCATTAAAGGATGCTTGCAAAAACAGAGTGAGAGCACAGGGTTCCAGCTTGGTTTGGATGGTGAAAATGCACTCAAAATGTTGTTCAAGTAGTGAAGGAAGCAAGAGTTTCTTGTGGTTTGTGATGATCCTTTCAAATCGAGCCAAAATGCCAATTTGCAAGAGAGGAGAGAATGTGTATTTTCTGTGTGGTAGGCTGCAGAACTAGGGTTGCAAATGACAGAAGAAAGGTTTTATATCATCTGTTTAGCATCACTTAATCCAATGGTAAGTTGGTTTAGTGTAAATGATTCAATTTGCAATTTTGCTAATTGGTATGTAAGTGAGTATGGGAGGGTGTGTTTGCTGCGAATGGGCCCTGGTATAGACAGCAAATGGCCAAACAAAATGCTGTTTGTGGTCTGCACCTCAATTGTTAACATGTACTTGCTTACATGGAGCTATTTGCACAATTGCTAATTATGTACAAAGTGGAAAATGGGAGGTGCAATGCTGCTCAGATGGGCCTGCAACAGGCTGCAGACAGACTGTATGTTTGTGCTGTTTTTATTCTGTACTAGCATGCTGTACTGGTTTTGCTTTTTGAACCAAAATGCATAAAAATGCCAACTTTGTACCTTGGTCCAAAATGGTAGTAACATGGTGATATGATGATGGTTTAAGGCTTGAGACAAGTCACAAATGTGATATGAAACATTTCCCAATTGGCAAAATCAAGAAAAAGTCAAAGAAGCCAAAAGTCAAAGTTTGGTCAAACTTTGAATTTAAATGCAAAAGGTCCAAAAATGCCATTTTGAATGGTAAGGTTTTAGGTCATGAAATTTATATTTTTGGAAAGAGGATGAAAAATGTGGTTTGTAGGAAAAAACCCCACCAAATTTGGCCTTATGGTTTGAGAGATATGGCTTGTTGAAGTTCAAAAATTGATGAAAATGATTTGATCATATCTTGACAACCACACATGGGATTTGAGAGTTCTTGGACTTTTTGAAAATGGGAAGACAAGATCTTCAACTTTCATGTTGGGCAAAAAATTCATTTGAAGCTTGTATCATGATGTAAGTTGAGGATCAAGAAGTTTCCATTTTTGGCAGTTGAAGTTACAGGTCCACTTGCTATTTCTGGAAATTTTCTGATTTGCTTGATTTTCTTCCATGATGAGGTTTGACATGATATATGAGGCTTATACAAGCATGAATGAACTTCTTCAGATCAATTCTATCCACCAAATCATTGATTAAATCCACAGTTGACCAAGTTTGACTTTCTAGGGTTTTGAACTGATTGAACCACTTCTGATGAATTCCAAACCCTAAATCCTTGAGAACTTGACTTCAAATGATGTCATAAGATGTATGAACTCTTGATTATTGATCATGGTGCCCAAATTCTGCAAGAATGGCCACCATCCATTGCTTTGACTGATCAATGACTGACTTTGACCTAATTGCTGATGATTACTTTAACTGCAAGCAACAAGGTTAGACTGACAATATTTTTGTACTTTTTGAATGATAAACATATGAAAACAAAGATATACAAATGCAAAGTATGCTTGGTGATCAAGAAACAAACCCACAAGGCAATCTATCCACTAAGAGGCAAGCAAAGGCATGCAATGATCCTTGAGGTTATGATATGATATGATATGGGCCATGAGGGATCTTAGGGCCAAAATTGGGGTCTTACAATAATCACCACCAACGCTCTGTGGGGATACAACAGTCTTGACTTGCTAGGGATATACATCCATCTCTGCTTCGGGAAAACCCTCACAGATACCTGCTGACTTCACTGGGGAAATGCTCACAGATACTCCGCTGGGGAAATAGCAATCTATCACCTGCTGGGGACAACCATCCTGACCATGCTAGGGAAACGAATACTACTCCGCTGGGGACAACCCGCGCAACCCATAGGTAGAATCAACTCAGCTGGTGATGCAAAAATCCGTCCGCTACGGGAACTTGTTCAATCCACTGGTAGGATGAACACTGCTGGAGATATATTTCTTTCAAAAAGACCCGCTCCACTCGGGGAACTGCTGGAGATATATTTCTTTGAACCCGCTCCACTCGGGGAGTAGCAACCTTCTGGCCTGGCTGCTGAGGAAACACCATTGCAAACCTACCGGGGATAACCATCCTGACTCGGCTGGAGAGGTCACAGACCTTGGATTTGCTGGGGAGCTAGCTCCCTAAACTCTGCTTGGGGACTGAGCTGGGACATGAGAAAAGTAGGTACAGAACACCCGTCGACTCATCGAACCACGGTATCTACCTTCCAGTCTCGTATCAGCTTTCCACTTTTGAGAACTCCAGACTCGTCTGGACCTTTTCTGCTCAATCATCTTATATTCCAAGTCGCTCCGCACTTGACGGAAAGCGTACTCCTGGGAGTTATACAGAAATTCGATTTTCCGATTTTGAAGAGTCTTCTTGATTAATTTCAAGGGTCGTCGGACGTCTCTCGTCGTCTCTCCACCGTTCCTCCTTCGTCCCTGATCGAACTCTGCGGGGAATTGCAGACTTTCAAACCTTCCGACTTTGAAGAGTCTTCTTGATTACCATCAAGGATCGTCGTACGTCGCAACGTCTTCGTCATTTCTTTCATTCCTTCGTTCCTGAGTGAACTCTCTGGGGATTTGCTTTGCCAATGCTCACACATCACAACCTGCAAGTGAGTGAAAATATCTAACAGTCCCTGCAAAACAGATCATCAGATAAAACCGTGCCCCAGGCGTGTCAAGATTTCAACACTTGGGTCACTCAACCTTCCAAATAAGATTTCAAGCTTTCAATCTTATAAACATGCATTGGAAGGAAACCTGTATGTTTTAAAATGCAAAATTCTTTACCAAAAATAATCGGATGTTTTTGCAATCAAAGCGGTAATGAAAACAAAAACAAAATTATTTGACTGAATATGCATTTTATCGACTGGAAAAGTGTGTGGCTCAAATGAGCAATACAAAGGAAGCAATTCCTGAAAAGAGGTAATTGCACAAAAGGAAAAATCTATCCTAATGGCAATGTGAAACCCGTGATCTCATCGAGTTCCAACTCGGTTACACCCCATATGTCCTCAGACTCTCCATGCTTTCCGCCTTCTGAACAAGACGCTTCTGATTGATCCCTGCCGGGTATTATCCATGATGCTTTAACCAAAGCGCGAACGATCATGCTAGACGCAGTTGTTCGTCTCAATCCCTCTTTTGCCTGGACCGCCCTTTCGGGTTTTCAGTCCACCGGGATACCCTTTTTTGCCCAAGTCGCCTTTTCAGGTTTTCGACTTGCCGGGTGTACAGTTTTTCTCTTTTATCCCTAATTTTTGCCCGAACCTTTTTTCTGTTTTTGGTTCGCCGGGATGCCCATTTTTGCCTGGACTATTTTATTCTTTTCGTCCAGCGGGTCAATTTATACGAAGTATTTTTTAACTGCGTCCGCATTCACAGGGGATGGAAAATCCTCACCATCCATGGTCGTTAGCAACAAGGCTCCACCAGAGAAAACCTTCTTGACCATGCTGACCTTCATAATTCGGTGTTCATTTGCCCCTTCGATCGTTCTGAGGAGGAAGGATCCTTTTCAGCACCATATCACCTACGTGATATACCCGAGGTCGCACCTTCTTGTCAAAAGCACGTTTCATCCGTTGCTGGTATAACTGCCCATGACAGATGGCTGCTAGCCTCTTTTCCTCAATCAGGCTCAACTCTTCGTACCGGGTGCTTACCCATTCAGCCTCTTGCAATTTCACGTCCATCAGGACTCTCAAAGAGGGAATCTGAACCTCAACAGGTAATACCGCCTCCATTCCATATACCAAGGAGAAAGGAGTTGCCCCAGTAGATGTACGTACCGACGTTCGATACCCAGGATACCAATTTCGTATTCCGCCACCATCGTTGGTGCGTTCAAATTTCATCCGGGCAACAAAAGCTCACTCACCTTAACCTCCCCATCAGACATCAGAATCCGTTCGGATTTGGGGTCAGACCCCTCCTCCGGGATCGGTCACTCTCAATCTTTCGATTTGAGTACCTCGAGATGTCCTCATCAGGGAACTCAAACTTCATCGGTTGATAACCTCAACGAGTTGCTGACCGCTGTAATCATACAATACACCCCCTGATCGCTTTCTGAGAGTATCACAAATCAGTCAACATTCTTTTCCATTCTCACAACCCGTCCGGTCGATGCTGGATTCTCAAATCCATACTCGATCGGATCCATCTCGGAAATCCACAAAGTGGTATGAATCAGCATATACTGTCTCAGTCGGCGAGCAGCCTATGCCAAAGTACATCAAGTTTTCTCGAACAGTGAATGTATTGTTTCACAGTCGGTAAACTTTTTGCTAAGGTAAATTGCATGCTCTTTTCGACGAGACGCGTCATGCTGACCCAATACACCTCGTAGACCCCTCGAAGGCCGTCAAGTACAGATTAACAATTGTTCCTTCCACAGGAGGTATCAGAATCAAAGGTTCCTGCAACTTATTCTTTTATTTTCAATGCCCCTTGGCAACCATTATTTCACCTGACCGTCTGATCTTTTTTTCAACATCTTGAATATGGGTTCACACGTGGCTGTTAGATGAGATGTGAACCATGACAGGTAGTTCACTCTTTCTAAGAAACCACGAACCTCTTTCTTTATTCTCGGTTTAGGCATTTGTTTTTTTTCCTCTTTTTTTTTTACCCTTTTTTTTTTCGGGAACCTCGATTCCTCTCTGACACTTAACCCCAACATCCTACCGGATCGCACTCTGAACGTGCACTTACTTGAATTCAACCTCAGTTTGAATTGTCTCCACCAGATGCCCCACTCCTGTTTGGGACTTTGCTATCATGTCATAGCATAGCAATTGATTCCACGATGAATCATATCATGAAACAAAGTCACCATGGCTCTCTGATACAGGCACTGGCGTTCTGCTTCTCTAGAGGACAGTCTCCTTTCCATGGTAGCTTGTGCACAACGGCATCGATGTTCAACCCTGGCGTATCCTGACATGACCAGGCGAAGGTATCCACCTGCTCTTTCAACAGGGCTACCATTCTGCTTTCGACTTGCCCCTGAAGCGGCCCCAATTTCCTTCCTTTCTGACCTCGGTGCTTGGAATAACATCCTCAATCCGCTCCTCATGCGGCCGAATCACCTTCTCCTCTTGTTTCAACAACCTGGCTAATTCCAGCAGATCACAGTCTTCTTCGTCTTCTTCTTCAGCCTGATTGCTCGGTTTGTCGAAGTCATATGAGGGGTAACCAAATTGTTATCAATGAGATCCGGAGAATTATTTTTGAAGTTGGAACGAGACAAATCAAAAAGGAAGGAAAAAAAATGAAAATAAACATTGCCATTTTTATTTGTTTTTAAACTGCAAAAATAAATGAAAAACAGGGAACACCGCTTTTTGACTGAAAAACATCCATTTATTAATGATGCAGAAAATGCAAATTTAAACATGAGGTGGCCCTTACAATGGACCATTGCGTGTCGGGCAACACGTATGGCTTTCATGCAGATAAAATCAAAACAGAAATCATTACTCTTCCGGACGAGTGTCAGTGATGGTCTTGTTTAGGCCTTCCAGCTTCCTGGTACGCACGATTTTATCCACGATCAGTCCCCCAGTCACTGTTAGTCTCTCCACCTACTGTACAGGCGTGACCTGAATCTAGCATTCCAGCACTAACAAAGGTGAACGACGGACGACGTCCTCTATTTTGCTCAGACGAGTCTTGATCTGGCTGATATCCAACCCCAAACATTTCCAATCTCTCGGTCATGGCTTCCTGCCCCAAGGCAAGCCCTTGCACAACACTGAACAAATCCCTCACCATCTCTTTCAGTTCGAGGATGTCGGCGTTGGGAGGATCCATCAGTTCGGATTTGTTGCCCCTAGCAGGATATCTGAGCAAACGAGCTATGCGCACCGGTTGATACCTACAAAACAGCAAATGGGTTAGTATGCATGAATGCAACGTCTATCCATATGAGAAAGATTCTGTCTTTTGATTCTGGTTTCATCGAGACAGATAACATTTCACCAATAACATTTTGACATCCAGATTCTGAAATTCAAGATGTCTCTCAACCAGATTCTCAATCAATAATACTCCCCATATGGCTAGACGTGAGTTTGAGTGCAGATGAATGCAAAATGAGAATGATGCAGATGAATGCAATGGGCCATCCTCCAAGTCATCTGATCATCTGTTGCTCTGAATCACAGCCCTGATCTCTGAACTGATCACAACCATCTGAGGAGTAAACAATCACAATTCTGACCCACGGGTTCCGAAATAAACGGAAGACAGATACATCATCATCATCACTGGTCTCTGAGCAGACACACCATCACCATCTGAATCGGCCCAGGGAATCCGAAATAAACGGATCCCCACTGATAAATATCTCGGCCCGGGGAATCCTGAAATAAACGGATCCCCACTGATAAATCCACGGACAGCACTCCGGCGTCTCGGCAATAACTGACCATAAATCCGACTCATAATTATGTCTCTGAATCACTGATCACAAAGTCACCATCTGAGTCCATCTGATTATGCATCTGAAAGAGTCACCCTCCCCTCACAGGTAAATTCTAATCAAGTCACCCTACGGCGGATAATAGTCTCGACAATCGGGCGGAGATACTCAATGGGTTTGCCCTTTCGGGTGTGCCATTGTAGCTCTCTTAAAATCGTCTAAACCAAAGATCCGGGAAATGATCGGTCACCAGAGTCAACAACTCAGATGGAGTGACTCAAACAAAGTGGATACTCCACAAAGATGAGCACTATCAACTGAGCCTCGTCCGGCTTGTGGCACATCACGCCGCCAGGCACATGTTGATCTAACATGAAAGAGGCAACGTGAGACCACACTAGTCCTAGGTGTATACTCGGGCCTGGGTTTTAGCCCCACTCAGAACACCCACCCCAAACAAAGAAACCACCTGCACAGAGGACGGCAACATGATAGTATGATGCATGCATACATTTAATGCAAATATATAAATGGTTAGAATAATAAATGCAATAAATCACACAACAAGCAACCTAAACTAATCCTAGAACGCTAGGAGAGACTCGCTTAGGGACGATGGACCAGCATAGGTCTACATCAGGTTCCCCAGCAGAGTCGCCAGCTGTCGCATCCTGCGAAAAATCAACCGGCGAGCCTAAAAATAAAAACACACAGAGCCGCCACTAAACGTTATTTATCCCAAGATAGGGAAAGGAAACGCTCAGAGAAACCTGGAAAGACATGGTCTCGCGACCAGAGAGAAAAGGTTCGGGAGTCGGTTACGCGAGGGGAAGGTATTAGCACCCCTCACGTCCTAGGTACTCCTAGGGATCCACGTTCTAAAATAAAGAAAAGGTTGCTGAACATCACACACACACAGGGAACGCAGGTTGGGTTAGGAGGAACGAGCTCGATAAGGTATCGCACCTTATGCCTACATATCTTGTCTGGAACAAGAATCAGAGCCTCTGTAGTTCGGCTTACGCACGCCAAACAACACAAAACAACACAAACAAGCAAGAGTGGCAAACATGGAGCCCGACAACCACTGGATGGAATTACGTCGGCATCCGAACCAAAACACACTCAAAAGGGCAAACGTGGAGCCCGACTGCCAATCACTGGGCTTACGTCGGCATCCGAGCCAAAACACACAGTCAGATAACAAGCAAACACACGCAAAAAGGAAAAAGGTTGCCCGGAGAGGTCTCGTACGACCCCCTGCCTACATACCTTGTCTGGAACAAGGATCAGGGCGATGTAGTTCCCCTGAAAGGGACTAAATTGCTAACCAGAAACCGGGGAAAACACGACACTAGGGAGCTGAGACTCGAGCCTAATGTTGTCATGCAAAGTCACCCTAAGTTCAGGTTTCTACCTACTTGCATCAGTGCGATCTAATCCTAACCAGGAAAGAAGAAAGCATACAAGCATACATCATATATCAAATGAGAACAGGCATCTCAAACAAGCATGTCAATCAGAGATTCACAGAGCACCCGCTATAACCAAACAAGAGGCTCAATCAAAGGGGTTTGACCGCCGAAGCGAGTCGTCTGTACGGGCTGGGTTTGCTCTTAACCTTGCCATTACGAGGCTAAGGTGAAGCAGATGAAAGGAGGAAGTGAGGATCAGACCTCACAGCTCTTATCCCTAACCAGGGAGAGCATCTGACAAATGAGCATGGGTCCAGAATAGGGGAACCCTTCTATACTCAGTGACTCTGACACAACAGATCTTGGGCTTTTGATCTCAATGCTACAACCATGTAATGGGAGCAAGGAGAAGACTCACAGAATAGTGGGGGACAGACTGCTTGTCCCTAACTTCCACCAATTGCCTTCTTTGAAGGACTTTTCCTGCTTGGGCTTAAAAATAAACAACCACAATCATTGCCTCTTAAGGAGGACTTCAGACATTTATTTGCCCGGCCCGGTAACAGCCGGGTCTCCAGACTACATGAAGTTAGGAAGTTATACCTCTATGCAAGTTGCTTAAGCAAAGCAAAGCAAAAGTTCACAAGGAACTGAGCAACTAAAGTACCTGGAAACAATCAAACACAGTTAGTACTCAGACAGACAAAATCAAACAGCAAGTTCAATCAGACAAACTATACAAGCTATGCACAAACAAAGCAAGCCAAGGCTCAAGCCTATACTTCACAACCTACAAAACACAATTATGTTAGTGTACAAACATCAACAACATCAATTAAAGTTAATTTGAATCATTCTCCATGTGCCTTATGCCTTTGATCCTGAAAAATCAAGCAAACATTAGCAACTAGACCACTAGGCCAAGCCTAGGGTCCAAAAGCAAGAAAAAGTTTAAAACAGCAAGGCATTCATCAACCAATCTCAAATTAAAGTCAAACAAGAGCAAACATCCTTGGTCTCATGTTTATATCATCCACCATATCCAATTCATGCACAAAACAATCCATATTGGTTCAAAGGAAGCATCAAATATACCAACAGAAGTATTGCATTCAAATCCATACCAAAACACATCCAAAAATTCTCAAATTAATTACACCTAAACAGGGGATAATCAAGGTCTACCATGTCAAATTTGAGCTCATTTGGGCAAATGGAACCATGTCAATGAAAATCAACAAAAACAGTCACAATTTCATGCTTCAAACCACAACATCAATGCATACATCCACTTCAAAAATTCATAACTCAATGCAAACAATAAAGAAATGGATGAGACCAAAACAGGGATGTCACATTATGTGTCTACAACATTCATACCAAATTTCATGACCATACAATACCATATGAAGATTTCACAATCATTCTACCAACCTAGGTCACATGAGCTTGCAAATTTAATCACCAGAAATGAAAATTCACAATCAATTAGAAAATGCAGTGTAAAATTCCACAAAAATTCATACAACATCTCAACATGTTAACAATTCACCATGAAAAATTTCATATTATTTCAACAAGTATAGGTCAATCAATTAAATTCCACAAGTTGACATCAAGAGGTGTGACACAAATTGTCACACCTAAGTTCCATAATGTGCTGCTCAATGACCAGGTATCAGAAATTCATGAAATTTACATGGAAGTGAGCATCAATCAGTCAAGAATCATCACAAAAATTTTCAAGAATTTATTTAACACTATGAGCATTTCATGAACCAAATGGTAAAATGTATCAATAATGGACACATGTGAAATAAGCCTAGGTCAAATGATATTTTTACCATGCACAACTTTGACCAATAGGTCAAAAAAATTCTACACTCATCAACAAAGTCAAAGAAGAAATTTCTATATTTTTCTGATTTTTCTACAATTTTTTATGAATTATTTAAGGTGTTATGAATTTTAAGAATTTTTTAGAATTAATATAATTAAGTTGGATCTCATTAATGGCACAATGGTAATTACTACAAGTCAGGCGCGGGAAACAGCGAAATTAAAAGTTCAAACAGAATTCTGGATCGAACAGTGAAACACCAGAAAACTATCTTCTTCTTCGCGCATACACTCTTCACCATCCCAAACCGGTTTCGACTCAAACCTCAACCAAAATCAACAAATGGATATGCGTTGGAATCGTCTCACCGCGTGGAGTATGAATATGAACTTGATTTCAATTAATTCTTCCTAAATATTCCGGATCGAGCGTTTTAAGTTTTGCATTCAAAGCTTCGAGTTAACATAACTTTCTCTACACTAATCCGTTTCACAAACCAGAAGCATCGTTGAAATCTACACGAAACAAGCTACAAAAAGCATACAACAATTTGGAAAACCGTGACATTCGAGTTTTTGGAATACCTGAAGTGCAGCGCTGTTCTTGGTGATCTTTGCGCTCAATTTAATGAAACAGATGAAGCATAGGCTTGTGGAAGTAGGATGCAAAGCTTAGATTCGATGGAAATCGCTTCTACCGCGCCAAATCACAATTCACCATTGATGATGCTTCACTTGGACAGTCGTGTTCATGGCTCTTTATGCTCCAATAACCGAAAACAGTTGGTGACGAGGATGAAACAAGATCAATCCAAAAAGAAATTCGAAAATTGGTTGAGATTCGATGAAGTTTGATGAAGTTTTGTGTTTATGGTGTTCTTGAGATTTTGAGAGAAAACTTGAGAATTTGGAAAGTTTGAGATCCAATCTTGGTAAAATGAAATTCTGTTAGGATTAGCAAGTGATTAAGAATATATAGGAGTGCTTAAACCATGATTAAGTGTGATCATTAGCTAATTGGAATGATTAAGTGAAATGGAGATTTTCAAGAGAGGGCAAAAATGTAATTTCCACATAACAGCCAATGCCACCTGTTTTGACAGCTCATACACCTCCCAAATGTCATATGTGAGCTGTAGAAACTTGCCTCATGCTCATTGGATGTGTAATGCTCAATTTCACTATGTGATACCATTTGTCCATTTTTAGCACTTTCACTTTTCAAACCAAATCTCATACCATATGCTTTAGCCATGAAATGATGATTCCAACAAGTTTTAAATGCCATTCCTGAGGTGTAGCAAAAATCCCCACTCAAAAATTCCAATTATTTTGAAAGTTGGACAATTTTGCCCTTGGTCCAATTTAACTGTCCAGTTGAAAATTGACTTTTTGCATTGACCACTTTTGGAAAAATCCAATTATGCACCATGAAAGTACATGTCAAATGGAGTTTGTGCATATAAAGAACTTGCAATTTGGCCAAACCATGTGGCAGTTATGGCCTCCTGATTACAGGTCATTTTTGAATTTCACTGAGCCATAATTTTCCAACCATACATGGGATTCTCAAGTTCTTGGACTTTTTGGAAAGGTGAGAACAAGATCTACAACTTTCATGTTGAACAAATTTTCATTTGAAGCTTCCTTGGACACGTGGCTTTGAGGTCAAAAACTTTCCATTTTTGGAAACTTCAATTACAAGTCACTTTCTATTTTTGGCAGTTTTTGTCCTGACTTGATTTTCTTCATTCTTAAGCTTTGCAATGTCATTTAACACTTGTTCCAACATGAATGAAGTGTGTCTAACTCATTTCCACCTCCAAATCCATCAGATCATGTACAGTTGACCACAGTTGACTTTTCATCTGACAGATGAATCTGGCAATACACAGATCAAATTGAACCCCAATCTTCAACTGAAATGGCTCAAGGGTGAAACCCTAGCCTCAATAATCACCATATAATCAAGGAATGAACCTCATAACCATCATAAACCTCATCTCCTGATCCAGCCCTGATTGGCACAATGCACCTGATTAGGGTTGACCAGTGGTCAAAACCCTAATCTCAAGGAATCCTCTTCAATCTTCTGATGACACCCAACCATGATGATGATGATGTATCAATTCAATCAAGATGAAGACCAACATCCATTGAGAATCATAAAACCCTAATTCACAGCCCAATCCTCAGATGGCCCAATGATCAGTCAATAAACCCTAGGCTTGCACTTAGACTTCCTCATCCTCTGATCAAGACTTGGAAAGATGACTTGCACAATGTAACCACATGATATGCAATATGCAATGCCTAATGACCTAAAATGATATGCACAATGTTAATGCTAGTCCCAAGAGAGGAGGGCAAATTTTGAGGTGTTACAGGGTGTACAGAAACAAACTAAATGAAAAGGGAGAAGTAGTCAGAAACAAAGCATGAATGATAGCACAAGGTTATAGTCAACAAGAAGGCATTGACTACAACGAAACCTTTGCTCCAGTCACCAGGTAAGAATCTATTCGTTTACTTGTATCATTCGTTGTAAATTATTCCATCAAATTGTATCAGATGGATGTCAAGAGTGCATTTCTTAATGGATATATTTCTGAAGAAGTGTATGTTCATCAACCTCCGAGTTTTGAAAACTCAAAATATCCAGAACATGTTTTTAAACTGAAAAAGTCTTTGTATGGTCAAAAACAAGCTCCTAAAGCTTGGTATGAAAGACTAAGCACTTTTCTTCTGGAAAATGATTTTATCAGAGGCAAAGTTTACTCTATACTCTTTTGAAAAAACATCATAAATGACCTCATGATCTGTCAGATATATGTTGATGATATAATATTTGGTTCTGCTAACCCTTATCTCTATCAAGAATTTTCTGAGTTGATGCGGGCAAAATTTGAAATGAGTCTGATGCAAGAACTAAATTTCTTTTTGGGAATTCAAATCAACCAAGCTTAAGACGCTACATATGTATATCAAAGAAAATACATAAAAGACATTCTGAAGAAATTTGAAATGTCAGAAAGTAAACCAGCAAAGACTCCCATGCATCCTACCTGCATTCTGGAGAAAGAAGAGGTAAGTCAAAAGGTTTGTCAGAAGCTCTATCGTGGTATGATAGGCTCTCTTCTCTATATGACCTCTACACGGCCAGATATTTATTTTAGCGTTTGTCTCTGTGCCAGATTCCAATCATATTCAAGGGAATCTCATATATCAGCTGTTAAGAGAATCCTAATGTATCTGAAAGGAACATCTAACCTTGGCCTGATGTATGAGAAAACATCAGAGTATAGGCTTTTTCGATATTGTGATGCAGATTACACTAGAGACAGATTGGAACGAAAGAGTACATCTGGAAACTATCAATTTTTGGGAGGAAACCTTATCTCTTGGGCTAGCGAAAGAGTACATCTGCAGAAGGGTAATATATTTCAGCTTCACTATACACTACTCAGATGCTCTGGATGAAGAATCAACTAGAGGACCTTCAGATATATGAGAGTAACATTCTTATCTTTTGTGACAATACTGCTGCCATATGTTTAAGTAAGAACCCAATCTTGCACTCTAGAGAAAAGAACATAGAAATTAAACATAATTTTATCAGAGACTATGTTTAGAAAGGGGTAATAATGTTAAAATTCATAGATACAGACCACCAATGGGTTGATATCTTCACAAAACCCCTAGCTGAAGATAGATTCTCATTCATTCTGAAACATTTAAACAAGGCAGATTGCCCATAATGAGTCTAAAATTTGTGCTCCTTCTCTGAAGTGTCAAAATAGGCTCTAACTTAAAATCCTTTTGGCATCTGGGTCTGACTCTGATACCTCTACCAGTTAGAAGTAATCGGAATCAGAAATCTTCAGGATCAAAACCTCTTGGTTTTCTTGAAGTCAGATATATCAACATGTGGCCTCTCTTGCGTATGACCTTGGATCTTCTAGACAGCTGTCTATCACAGAACTCAAGAGCCATACAATTGAGATCTCCTCGAGCAGTGTGCATATTTTTGGGATTAGACATTCATCATTAGCTGAAATTAATTTCCCCCTCGCATGTCAACTTAACTTCTGTGCTCATTAATGTATGTTGTTTACTATTCCCATTAAATGACGTCGTTTTGCATGTTAACCTTATGTATATATATTTGTCACAACTCCCACTCTCACACTTTTTCACTCACAATCCATCATAAACCCTTGTTACCAACTCTCTCCAAAGTTCTTCAGTGTTCTTCACTTGTTCTTCATCTTCTTCATGGATTCACAACAACAACAAGTGTACAACTTCTCTCAACAAATGGAATCAACTGAACAACATAAAAATGCTTCCCAACAAACCACCAGTGTAACTGCTATAACATCAATTGAAGTTTACAAGGAACCACACATTCTTGATCTTCCAGCCCACATCCATCTTGTAACTCCTTTCGACAAACTGGAAGTTTTATGTGAATCTCTTGTGGATTTCGAGAACATGAAGCGTAATGGTATTTATCTCATGGAGGAATTAAGAAAACAAGATTGGGAAAACTACTTTCATAGACTCTATGGTCCCATCTACACCTTTCTGGTCAAGATGTTCTGGAGATTCGTAGATTGCGATGACCATTGCATCGTCTCACAAGTTCTGGAGGTTAAGATAGTTATTACTGAGAAATCAATTGCAAAAATTCTGAACATGGAGAAGACTGGGGGAAGAAGAATCTACAACATCAACCCTAGGGAAAAATACATGTCCCGGGAGATTATTCCCACCATCATCAAGCAAAGCACTGAGGGCAAATCCTCTAAGAACAAGGAACTTCACCAGAATTTAAGAGTCTGAATGAAGATCATTCTGGGTACCATTCATCACCGCCCAACGTCAAATTCGTTAGATTACATCAACACTGACCAAAAATTCATCCTTTACTACCTCCACAAAGGACTCAAGCTGAATCTGCCAACCCTACTGTTCAAGTATCTGAGGGATTCCGTCCGGGACACCAGAAATCACATGAAGCCCAAAAACTACATTCCTCTAGGAAGGTTCATCTCCAACGTTCTAATAGAAAACGGATTGGTGGATCATCTGATATCCCACAATTTGATGGAAGATGTGACGGTAGACACCGACAAGCCTCTGAACTCAAGAAATATGAAGAGCATGGGCATCATTGAGAGAGTTCTAGTCAATCCAACTCTGGGCACCCCCTGGGAAGCTCTGAAGGATCAGAGGAAGATACCAAATGGTCTCTATCTGTTATCTAAGATAGATCCCCCAGAGGTCATCGCCTACTATCTACAGGACCTGGAAAATTAAAGGGTAGACATCTCTGACTTCTCGATGGATTCACTACCCGAACATCCACCTAATTTCATGAAGAGGACGCGAGAGCCCTATGAAAGAAATTCAAAGAAGAAGACACTGAAGCTGGGAGAACCATATGAAACTAGACCACCTGTGCCTCTGGTCTCCTCCTCTCCAAGTAAGTCAGTTCCCACTAATACTCTCTTACACTCTCAATTAAAGCAATTTTTTTCCTTCTTACCTCAAGCATCCCCCATCTACACACAATCTGAACCCACAACATTCACCAAAAATCCCTGTGAATCTCATACCTCTAACCCACCCTTACCTCCCCTTCAACCTTTTAATCTCACCACCACAATACTACCCATATCTGAGACCCTACTATTCAATGCACCCATATCACCACCATCTTCTAATCCCTCATCTTCACCTTACTATAGCATATCATATGACTCTGACCAGCCTGAACCATCTGACCCTCAATCCCCTACACTTGCGCAACTCCAAGCCCACGCCCTCTCTAATCAAAACCCATCTGAGCCAGAAAGCTCCATCTCTTCCCCATCTGAACACCCAACAACACCACCCTCTGAACATCACACTGAAACTACCTCTGAAAACCCTGTTACCTAAACATATGACTCTCCCACTGAAACCATCCCCACCCCACCAGAAACTATCCTTCCCACCTCTGAACCTTAACCAACCTTCCCCACTCTGGAAGAGGCAGTCGCTTTATTTGCTGAGTCTTCAGTGGAAAAGCTCAGATCACTGTCTGAAAACTCTAAAATCAATGATGATCCCTCTGCAATGAGGATTCACTGGAATAGAGTAATCAGATGGATGACATCTGAGGCTTTCAATCTGAAAGGCCTCTCTAAACAAGTCAGAAATGACTTTATCAGAGAAGCTGGAGAGAGGTTAGAGGCTCGTATGTCCAGAGAGGCATAAGAGAGAGCTCGTAGAGAAGCAAAGGAAAAGGCTCAATTGGAAGAAGAAGAAGAGAAAGCAAGAAGAGAAGTTGCAGAAAAGGCCACAGTTGAGGCTGGTGTACTGCTGAAGCTGAAGCCAAAGCCAAGACTGACGCTGAAGAAGTAACACTTATTGCTGTGGAAGAAGCTGTCAAGGTAAAGGACACAACTCTGACTCCGGGGGAGTCATCTCAGTCTGACTTTAGAGGAACTCCAGAAAGAGCAACTGATTGTGAGAGCCAGACTGGATCAACAGGACTCTGTCAACTCCAACATTCAGAATCTGCTGACTCAACTACTGCAGAGGATGTCGCCTCCTCCAAACCCTTAGGCACATTAGGATTTTTTTCTTTCTTTCTCTAAGTGTTTAACCTCTATTTTTTTCTTTAAGTTTTACTTATGTCTTTTTTGCTATCTGTACTCATTTCCCTAATCAATGAATTTTGTCTTACATTAACTTGCTTTTCCATGTCTTTTTGAGTCTGACAAAAAGGGGGAGAAATAATTAAACAGCCTCTGATGAAATAATATCTAATCCTTAAATGCACTGCGCATATTTAAAAACTATTATTATGAAGTCTAAAGTTCTGCAGGAAGTATCTGAGTAAAACATCTGAGAAACAAGCTGTACAACTTAAGGAGTTCTGGTAAGAACCTCTAAACCTTCTTAAGCATCAGATTTAGGGGGAGATTGCTTATCTCAGGGGGAGTCATCAAACATTTGACTCTGAGATAACTCCTTTAAATTTTTATGAAGTATCATTGTTTCATCAATAGTCTGAAGTTTTTGTCATCATCAAAAATGGGGAGATTGTTAGAACAAGATTTTGGATTAGAATAGTTGACTTAGAGTCAAATAAAGCAGTCGCTCTGACTCTGAAGACTACGATTCTCACATCATCTGAATTTTAAATACTTAGATACTCTGAATCTGAAGGATTCCACAAATAGTTATTCTGCTGACTCGTACATCTGAAGAAGGTTCGACTGTAGACATATCAAGAACTTCTGAAGAAAATCACATCTAACAACTATCTGAAGAATACATGTTGAACAAAAAGATCTGGATTCCGCACACTCTGATTCTAGCCAAACAGATCAACCGCAAGACTTAGGAATAAAGTATTCCATATTTGGTATGAAACTCCTTTTGGAAAAGAAAAAATACTCTCCCAAATTGCTATGGAAAAGACAATGAACTTAATGTCAATTAAGTCCCATCATTGAAAAGATATCACATCAATGCTTCAGCCAACGACTTCATATTCGAAGCACTATATAAAGGAAAAATCATCATCATACTAAGCACGAAGCAATCACACAAGAATACTGAAAAATCAATTCTAATTATTTTAATTCTTGTTCAAATCTGTTCACACAAGTTGTTGCTCTTAGTGTGAATTTTTACTGTTCTTATTGTGTTAAAATTCCTTACCTAAAAGCACTAAACACTTCCTTGTAATTCTCAAATAGTTGTTGAATATTTCCTCAAGTGACTTGTGAAGTCTGTAGGCTTGAGAGGGCTAAGAGATCTTTGTTCTCTTAGACGATTTTGTTATAATCTTTCTAGATTATTGGATTAAGTCCTTGTTGAAGGCGAAATCACCTTGGTCGGGTGGACTGGAGTAGCTTTGAATTTCAAGCGAACCAGGATAAACTTTTGTGTTGATTTCTTTATCTTTCGGGTGTGTGATGTTTGCAAAAGTTTTTATTATCAGTGAAAACAATTCAACCCCCCCCCCCCCCCCTTCTTGTTTTTCTCTACCTTCAGTAACACCACATATCCAATTGAGGTTAAACCTATTTTTCCTAGTAGTGAATGTTATTAAAATATAAGACAACCTAATTGGAATGGAAATGCATATGGTTTCGATGTGCTCTCTCTACAATCATGATATGGAAACTGCAGACCAGTTATTCTTAGATTCGGTTACACCTTACTTTTTTGGCATTGGATAGAGTGATTGTTTGGTGTGAAATTTGACAGAACTAGTTACGAAAGCTTATTCAAACTTGCTGGTAGAAGTGGGGCTCTCAAATTTAGAATTTGATTATAACTCTCATCCCTCATCATAATAATTATTTGAAAATTTTAGTACAGTAGAAATGATATCAGATTTCAAAATTGTAAAATTGACTTTGAAAGAGACATTCTTCATGTTAAACAATTAGTCTATATGAAATCGATATACTTCTTTGAAGAAGCACATGTACTCTACAATTCATGAGTTTACATTTATTAAATATTTTGACATTAAATATAATTCTCCTTCCGCACCTAGAATCATGCAAGTTAATTGGTGATTTACTAGTCATAGTTGGATCAAGTAAAACACTGATGGAAGTTCAAGAGGAGATCTTGAATATCAACTTGTGATAGCATATTTAGGAATAATTTAATAACATTATTGGGAGTTTTCTTAGTTAAGATTGGAGTTTTCACCTCTTTTCAAGCTGAATCACATGGAATCCTGCTTTGTATCGAATATGCTAACATGAGGAATTGGAGAAATCTTTACCTTGAAACTGACCCAATCTTTGCCATTCTTACGTTTTCTAATGTGAATCCCTTTGCATCTTTTAATTAAATAGAAGAAGACTTTACACATTATAGGATCCTTTTAGATCCAAGATATCTCATATTTTCATATATGAAAATACATGTACATATAAATTAGTCGATGCAATTTTTGTTGTCGTTGATTATGATACATTGTAGGGTTCATTTCCTATTTATTATTTTGAAAGGTTTTTTAGGGATATGTTAGATATATTCAACAATCACTTTTTTTTAACTATTTGAAGGATTAGGTTTTATATCCCGTCATCCTTTTTTTTCTAAAAACTCAATTTAAAATATATTAAACTTTAATTAGGAGTACACATATAATTTTAAAGTATCATTTTTCACATTTAATTAAGTCTCACCAATTATCAAGAAGGTGGCTCATTTAAGTTTAATTAATTATCAATCAGCTGGTTAAGGAGGAAGACTTAAGATATTCTGCATATAAGTGCATGTGGGTTGGAAACCCACATACAACATTTTTAATAAAATTAATACTATTGTTTTCTTTTATATAGCCCCTAAGATATAGAGAATCATATTGAAACATGTTTATACAAAACATCAAATTTCTTTCTCCATGTAGAGCCTTTAGATGCATTTATCATTGTTGAATGCATTTGATAGGGTTTATACTAACACAGGATTTCTTAAGTTTTATAATTGTAAAGGATATTTATATAATTTTGACATATACAGTACACAGAGTATACGATATACACATATATATAAGTACCCTCAAATCTGTATATGTATACAATACACACGAGTATACCATACACATATATATACATATATATATATATATATATATATATATATATATATATATATATATATATATTTATATATATATATATATATATATATATATATATATATATATATATATATATATATATATATATATATATATATATATATATATATATATATATAAAAGTACCCTCAAATCCCTATATGTATTTATAAACTAAAGAATAATTGAATATATGTCCATTTCATCGGTGAATATTTAATAAACTATCCAATATATTTTCATAATGAGTTTTATTCGCAAATATATACGAATAGCGATGTTTTTTCATCCCTCATTATAACCCAAGTAACTATTTTGATGCCAACCCAACAATAATCATTTGCCGCATATGATAAAAAATAATTACACATAAACCAAATCTATTATATATAAAAAAGGTTAAGTGAAACCAAAACGTGGAAGACCAAATTATTATATAAGAAGTCTTCAATTAGACACAGAGCAAGAGAAAAAAAAGTTTCATGATTGAGATTTTCATTGCTCTCCCTCACGTGAAAATTCCCATAATGAATTATTCAGTGTCTTTGTCCTACCCTTATCTAATGTCATAAAATTAAAAGTTATTAGTTTAAGTAATCACCTTAATTAGAGTCTATTTGCACCCATTTGGTCTATGAAATTAAAGACTTTATACTCCCATTTATTCTACCTACTTACAACATTTGCATACATGTTTACAATTCTCCATTACACGTATATTTATTTTAATGATTTCTAAATTAATGCTATTAAATAACTTGTTGACAAGAATCTCATTTAATTGAATGTGAGGCTCTAAAGAAAAAGATGAAAGCATTTAAACAAAACTGCCGACTTTATGCATGTTTAATGATGAGTGGCATGCTTATGATAGGCATTGCCCACCTTTAAGAATTACCCTACTCTTTTAAATAGACTCAAAACAAAGTTAACAACGTCAACATGTAAGTTGATTACGCACCTTTACCTGAACACATGATGAATTTTATCAAACTCTACAAGAATGTGTAGATCACATAAAATTGACAACATGTTTTTTTAATAAGATTACATTGCATCAAAAAAAAAAATTGATTCAACAAAAGAAGGGGACAAAATCATAACCCTCTTTGCAAAAGACAAACCTAAAGAATTGAAAACGAAGTCTATTCTTTATAAAATCAGCCCTCAAAAAATTGAAGTGTAATGAGTGAAATTAAAAACCGTAAGTCCTATGTTAACATGTGACTCCGAGACAACATGTTTGATTCAAGGGTATGTTCGGTTAGAGAAAAAAAGATGAGAAAAATTATAAAAAGAGAAAATCAGAAAAGAAATAAAATATACTCTTTAACCTCTCAGACAAAAGTCTACTTATGTGCATAAGATCTATTTATGTGACATAATACTTATGATGATTATTGAGATGATTCCAAACATGTTTCTCTAACAAAGTTGAATTAGATTTTCTGGTTGTTCGAATTCTAAGAACACCCATAAGTTTAAGTTTAGTAAAAGTACTATTGAAGAGTGAATGTCAAGATTAAAAATGTCCTAATATATGATTTTATTAACCATTTTCGTTCTCTCATACTTTTAGGTATTATTTGTTTGAGGTGAAATTTTGTGAAAAGAAAGATGAAGAAGGGAAGACCAAATTCCAATAAAAAATATCTTCTTTAAATGATGTAACAAAGTAGAAGAAAAGAAAATATTTAAGCATGTTGTTTATACAAAAATCTCCTCCCAACTTTGAGAAGAAAACTTTTAGAGTAGCATGCATAATTAATTAAACTTTGTATTCTCTTAACTTTATCGGTAGTTTGAGTGACTTTAAGATGAATCTTTTAAAATGTCTCTTTGTCCTATTTCTTAAGAATAGTTTTAAAAGATTTTAACTTAGCAGATAAAACAAACATATGACAATCAACAACCCTAACATTCCTATTATTAGCAAACAGTTACTCGTGTCTATCATTTAGAGTCCAAATCTTCAGAAATTTCAATGGTTTAGCCGAATCAAACCTACATTTGTCATAATGGAGATGAATAGGATAATAGTTGAAGGTTAGAAAAACACAAGAAATTGGGGTTTGAATTGGGTTTTACAAGCAAAACCTTTTTCCAAAACAAGAACACGACTAACAAGTTAATAACAAAGAGATAAAAACACAAGTATTTTTATCCTGGTTCGCGTGAAACTCAAAGTTAATCCAGTCCATCCACCAAGGTGATTTTTTCTTATACACAGGGATTTAATCCACTATAATCAACGGATTATAACAAACACAAAGAATAACCTTCTTTGTCTTCTCAAGGATCTAACTATACCCTAGTCTCCTTAAGGACTCACAAAGAACAAACTTCTTTGTCTTCTCAAGGATAACCTCCCTAAGGAATCAAACAAATACTTTGAATAATATTTTGTATGTTACGAGATTCTTCTACACAAGCAGATTTTACACAAATGAATAACAAACATTTAAAGAGAAATTGTGTACAAAAGAATGATAACTTCTCACAAAGAAAATAACATTTTTGTTCAAGTCTCCAAGTCCTACTTATATAGCATAAGCATACGACCGTTGGAGGGCAAAATGGGGAAAGCTCATTTGAGCGGCTTTCCACTGTTGGATGAGAAATAAATGGTACTGTGTATTGTCTTTCGCCCACAAAATTAGTTACAGGCATGATGTATAGTACAGTCCTTGCCCATAAAATCAGGTAGTGGAAACAATGTTCATTTTGTACCATGTACTATTTGATCACGTTTCCACTTTGATCTTATCTTCAAATTCATTGACTTCTGATGAAAGTTGATTAAGCATGAAATGAAGAAACATAAAGTTGGATTCAGAAACTTCATAATTTTTAGTCAGAACCTTGACAGAGTCAGTAGTCTGACTTGAGATCTTCAAAATCTTCAGAATCTTCAGAGTCTTCAGAATCGTCAATCAGAACCTTGATAACTTCAATCGTCTGGCTTAAGATCTTCAGAATCTTCAGCTACATAACACAACTTCAGAAGCTTGCCATTCTTTAGAAGTTTGGTGATCAGAGTCACGTCAAGAAGCATGATCTGAGAGAACATTATTGCAGCAACATAATGTCTCCTCAGAAGCTTCTGATGAGTGAATCAGCACAGAAGCAGAAAGAATATTGCAGCAAAAAATATTGAACGTCTTTCAGAACTTCTACTGGCTGGCGCAAAAGCGGATTTGGAACACATAGTTCAGAAATTGATAACATTGCACATCATATATTCAGAATTAAAACTTGTTGTTAAAGCTACACAATAACAAACCATTAGGGTACCAAAATTGTTCTCATACAAATACAGTATTGGTATCATCAAAACTCAAGATATATATGAAAAACCAAATCTTGTTCTAACAATCTCCCTCTTTTTGATGATGACAAAACATGTATTTTGATGAAAAAATTTGTACAGGGTAATCACAGAAGAATACATCTTATAGAAGCACAAAACTCCCCCTTGAGATGTATAATCCTATAAAGATAAAATCAAAATGAAAGAACACTTTCCTGATTAACCTTTTTTAAATACCAAAGTGGATTTTCTGTCAGAATCTGGTTTATCTTTAGAAGTTGATTGATGTTTTCCAGAGCACTGGTTTGATAACATCATCATTCTGATAGGCTTCACTTCAGAAGTGTTGTTGAGTTCTTTTGACGAAACTTTAGAGCTGGTTATCTTCTTTAAAAGGGTTTTTTTCTTACCGGAACCTTGACTTTTCAAGTCTGATTACTATAGAAGAAAATCTCCCTTATAGATGGATTCTAAAAACAAAGATTTTCATAAAGAACTTTTCAGAAGCACTTTGATGTCAAGTACTCAATGTTCTAAGTTTAGAACATGAATAATAGTTAACATCATGAAGGAGTTCAGACTTAGATAAAAAACCATTTCATCAGAAAATGGTAACTTATATTCTGATCTTTGATACTTCAGATGTTTGATTTTAACCATTCTGATTCTTGAGATGTAACCCTGCAAAACACTTAACAAACTCTTTTTCGAAGTAGTTGTTAGTAGAAAAAATTTATCAATGTTTGGGTTTTTAATTAAGGAAATTAGATATCAAAATAAACACAAATTCTTCCCATTTGATACATTATATTTTCTCCCCCTTTATCATCAATCAAAAAGACATAATACAAAAAATAAATTAAGAGAAACAAACATATTTCATTTAAAAAATGCCAAAAGGAAGTGCAAGATACAATTGATAAAAACAAAAGAAATTACAAATAACTATAAACGAAATGTAACAAGTAATCATATAGGACATGCATACTCTAATACCCCAAAATTTACCCTTCATTTTTCCTAGAAGCATGGGATTATGTTTTACACTTCATTAGCATCATATTAGGTCATACTCATTGCATACTGCATTAGTGACATGGAGATCAGGTTTTGATCGATCACTCCTTAACAGAAGGAGCCCACACAAAGCAAGATTGAGAATTGGACTTCATTTTCTAAGTATACAAGTCTCAAGGGTCTCAGGGGGGTCCAAGTATCTTATTATGGTCCTCAGTTCATCAGTGAAGGATTCAAAGCTATCAGAGTGTTCATCTGGATTTAATCAGAAATTAGGGTTTCATGGCTACCTGCAAGAGGCAATGTTTGGTTGGAAGTATAGGAGCTCATCCATGTCATGATTAGAGAGACATCTTGGCCTAGGAAGATTCACAATTATCTCAGAAAGATCCATTGGCAATCAGTGCAATCAGTTCTTGACCATTTTGCCCTAAAACTAGGGTTTGGTATAAAATCAGTTTATTTCTGATTCTTTGGGTGAAAATCTTTTCCATGGCCCTCCATATGTCCACAAGGGTCTACATACAAAAAAACAGCTCTTTATTTGAGCCAGAGTTGCTTCAGTTGATCAATGGAATCGGGAATCAGACAGTTTGGGAAAAGTCAATTGAGGGGCCAAAAAAGTCAACTCTTGACATTTTGAGAGTGGAATCTCAAAATCCATGCCTAGGGGATCCTACATGTGAAATTTGATCAAGGTTGGATCATGGATTCATCATTTAATCAGGAATTGGAAAAGTTATTTAATTTGGAAATGGTTGACTTTCCATTTAGGGCAAGTTTTCATGATCGTTGCACTCAATTTAAGCCCATTTTGCGTCAAGATAAAAGCTACATTTGAAAATTTATCCAACATGAAAGTTGTTCCTCTTGTTCCAAGATTTCTAGAGATATAAAGTTTTCTCCATTTGGATTAGAATTGAGAAAGTTATGCTTAGTCAAAGTGAGATATTTTTTTAGGACACTTGGAAATATTTCTAGGTCCAAAATCTTCAAAATTTGTCAAGACTTCTTGGCCAGTTTTCTTGCACTTCAAGGCATTATTTGAAAATACTTTCTTCACAACAATTGTACCTTGACATGTCCTCTTTCACATCCTTTTGGAATCATCTCATTTGGATCCATGGTTTGAGAGATACATTCATTTAAAGTGGGCACCATGACCTGATTTTCTAGGCAGATTTTGGGCCTGGCTGGCCCAATCAGATTTTCTAAGCATGCTGCACAAACCAGTCACATTTTTTTACCTCTTTTGGCCATGAATTGGACATCCATTCACTTAAGTTTGACCCAAAGTAACAACATTTTACACCTCACTTCACACTTTTATTCTTATGGATAAATCACTTATTAAAAAGCCCATGAGAACACCTAATCCACCCTATTTAAGAAGCTAAAACCCTAACCCTAAAGGAGCATTGGAATTTCGTGGTAAGGAGGCAAAGCTTCATCACATATCAGATTCCATTCCACTTCTATTTTCCATTAGGTAATCATCTCTTCCATGACCATGTTTTGATATATCTACGCTTGCTTACCATGTTGATCACCATTAATCCTTCCATTTTCATATTTCTTTTTCTTATTTAAAATATTTTATTTCGTCCATAAAATTACCCAAAAATATTTTTCACTTTTCTTATCGTTTTACTTAATTTTATATAGTTTTTATTTTCGTATTTTTTTAATATTAATATTTTATTTTAATTATTTATTCTAAATGGTCCATTTTAACACACTTTTTTTATTGATTTAATTTTATGACTTAACATTATTGTTAGCATTTGATTTTTGGGATGAAGGTTGACCACTGTCTCATGGTAAACCTGACCTTTTCTTGGAATTTTATTCACATTTTTAATTTATTTTGGATTTTGTTTTGACCTAGTTTGGTTGGTTGACTTTTAATTTGACTTCTGTATTATTTTAATTAATTCACATACCAATTTTCATTATTTTTAAAATATTTTTGGGGGATGATGATGTCCTGACCCCACCTTATTTAGTTTAATTTTTCATAATTTTCTTGATTAATTTACTATTTATTCTTGATTTATTTCTAACCTAGTCTCATTAATTGACTTTTGGTTTGACCTCTGTTTTATTTTAATTAATTTATGTACCAATTTTTGTTATTTTTAAACTCCTTTTTGGGGATGATGATTTCCTTACCCCACCTCATTTATTTTAATTTTTCATAATTTTCTTGATTAATTTTCTATTTATTTGTTATTTTTTAATTTGACTCGAATTTTCAGTTGACTTCTTTATGATCGATGTTTGACTTAGGGATTGCTTATGGCAATTGAAGAGATCTTTTGATCCTCCCTTGTTCATCTCATATGCCATGTATTAGAGGCCTTTTATCTTGATTTTATTTGGTCCTTACCTCATTTGATTAAATTATTCAGTGGACCCTTCGTGTGTATATTTCCATCTGTTTGATTCATCTGTTATCTTTTATACTTGTTTCTCTCATTCATGCTTTCTATTGCTTGATTATTTAACATGTTCATACTCCCATGCATTGTTTAAATGCTCCATTATTTGATTCTTTGGTTTGATTATATATTGTTTATTTATCCGATCTGATTGATAACTGTCGCCTACTTGTATGATGTATGAGGCATATACTCTTACTGTTTGTTTACCATGAACAATCCCCATTCATAACAAATGTACCTCTCTCCCATAAAGGGTATAATATTTATTTCTTTATTTCTGTATTCACCTGTTAATACAAGAATTAAAACGAACATCCGATAACCATTTCAAAATAAGATCAAAAGCTCGATCCAACGTCGAGTAATCATTTTCAAAACTTAACAGAACGAGCACGCATTCATCCATCCTCTTGTAAGTCGATTGCCTCAGGCATCGCCATCTACCTGTAAGTCGATTGCCTCCGGCATCGCCATCTACCCTTATCCGTAACTCCTCTCCGCGCTCCATCCGTCAACTCTTGTTTCGTTTAGGTAGCACCCATTAAGTAGAACCCTTTGTATGATAACATAGGTATAATTCCCCTATTCTTCACATGCTAACATTAGGTAGATGTTCCCCTTTGTAAATCCTAACACATAGGTCCATATTGCATGACAAATCTAGAGCAGAGCTTCCCCACTTTTAGACCTTTCGTGCGTCTCCGATCTTGTGGCATGTCAGTCCGTTCTATTGCAAAGAGGTAACTGCCTAAGACTCGATTCAGCGAGCTGCGACACCTACTGCTAGGACGTTGAACACACTGCCCACCCTCCTTTGACACAGCTGGTGTCCTCTTTTGTAAGTCCATGTTCAAATGGCAATCCTTAACCCCTAGTTAGCCGAACTACGACAACTCTGATTCTCATGTTCATATGAGATACGTAGGCACGAGATGCGATGTCTTGCTGAGTTTGACTGACGACTAACAACTAATCCTTGCTTGGTTTCGCCCTTGCTGCGATTCTTTTCTCTCGCCCTCGTTGCGATCGAGACCGTCCCTTTCCCTTGCCCTAGTTGCAATCGAGACCCTTGTTCCCGTAGTTAGCCGAACTACGTTTTGCTCTGATTCTCATTCCAGATGAGATACGTAGGCATAAGACGCGACGTCTTACCGAGCACACTTATCTTTAACCCATATGTAGCCGAGCTACGAAGACTCTGATTCTCATACTCAGATGAGATACGTAGACAGTGGATGCGACATCCTTGCGAGTCATTTTCTTTTAACCTTCCTTTTAGTAAATAGTACTTTAGATATACCTACACCCTTTAGACTAGAACAACACTTATGAAAAGGGCTCCCTATGAGTACCTAGGATGTTTTGGGTGCTTAAAACCTTCCCATTGCATAACCAACCCTCTTACCCAGATCTCTGACATTTTTACTAGTTTTTGATTCGATAAAACTTTTACGTTTTTGTTCGCTTTCTAACCATTCCTTTGGATAAATAGAAGTGCGGTGGCGACTCGACTTGTATGGTTTACCTTAGATTTAGTCAATATCTCTAATGGTAACGAATACCCTGCTACACATACACACTTAGATAAAAAAAACACATATGCTAAGACATTTTAGGAAAACCAAGGGTTTTGGGAAGAAGGAGTAGGCGGCGGAACAACTGGGTAGTTATCCGGGAGATTTAGGGGGTCTACCAACGAATCAACACTATCTTCATGACAAAGTTCCATGTAGTACGCTAAAACTTCAGGTGGATCGATCTTTGTGAAGATAGGATAGTTATCCAACTGGGTATTACTTCCGTTGATTTCCTCTTTGGATGGAGGAGAAGTTTCACTAGAGACAAATCTAGAAGGAGATCTAGACTACGCAAGTTACAGTTGTTGAAGTTGTTGTTAAATCGATTGTTGTTCTACAGACATTAACTCATTGACAGGAGTGTGAAGGGTTAATTCAAGAATCCCTTCCAAGATGAGGTTGCTTTCATTAGCCTTTGAAAGACTTGAAGATTGTTGTTGTTGTTCAGCCATTTGAAGAAGATGAAGATGAAGAACAATTGCAGAGCGAAAGAGAGGGTTGTTTTGGGTTTGAAAACTGAAAGTGTGGGAATAATGTACGCAATCATAGGGGGAAGCATGAGAGTTTAAACCTAATTCCAAGAATTGTTAAACCCAATGTGTCACGCTTTTATCACACATGCTCAGAAAGTGGGACAGTTGTCGCCACTAAGAACAACATGAAATCAAACGACAAGACAGTCATTTAATGCAATAACTATTCAGAATCAGGAAGACAAATCGATAAGGTTGCTTCTAATCAGAACCTTTCTGATTCATGAAAACTTCCTTACTTCAGCAAGCTCATGTTTCAGAGTCAGAAAGAATAACAATCTCAGAATCTAATATAGAGTTTTGAAGACTTAAACATCCTGAAATACATCTTTTCATTCTGGACATAATTTCATAAATAATTTTTTCTGAATGAACACGAATCTATCTTCAGCAAGGGTTTTTGTAAAGATATCATCCCATTAATGGGCCGTCTCAACAAATTTTAAATGAAAAATACCCTTCTGAACATAGTCAAGTAAAAAGTGATGTTTTATTTCAATATGCTTAGCCCTAGAATGCAAGATAAGATTCTTAGATAAACAAATAACAGAAGTATTATCATAGAGAATAGGAATATTACTCTAAGATATCTGATAATCTTCTAGTTGACTCTTTATCCAGAGTATCTGAGTGCTGCATCCAGAAGTTGTAATGTATTCAGCTTCGGCTGTTGAAAGTGTAATTGTTGACTGTCTCTTACTGGACCATGAGATGAAGTTATTTTCCAGAAATTGGAAACTTCTAAAAGTAATTTTTCTTTCAATTTTGTCTCCAGCATAGTCAGCGTTACAATAGCCTACTAATTTATACTCACTTGATTTTCTATAAAACAAACCAAGATTAGTAGTACCTTTCAGATACCTAAAGATTCTCTTAACAGCAGTTAAGGGAGTTTCCCTAGGATCTGATTGGAAGCGAGCACATAAACATACACTGAATAAGATATCAGGTATAGAAGCAGTTAGATATAAAAGCGAGCCTATCATACCTCTGAATAGCTTCTGCTTTACCTTATAACTTACCTCTTCTTTATCCATAATACACGTAGGATTTATTGGAGTCTTTGCTTGCTTACATTCTGATAAGTTAAACTTCTTCAGAAGTTACTTCGTGTATTTTCCATGATGAATATAAGTTCCTTCTGATCGTTGATCAATATGGATTCCCAGAAAGAACTTAAGTTCTCCCATCATACTCATTTCAAATTCTTCCTCCATTGAATTAGCAAAATTCTTGCATAATGACGCATTATCAGAACCAAAAATAATATCATCAACATAAATTTGCACAACCAGAACATCATTCTTGAAGGTTTTGCAAAAGTGAGTTGTGTCTACTTTCCCTCTGGTAAAATCATTTTCCAAAAGAAAGTTGATTAGTCTATCATACCAAGCTATGGGAGCTTGCTTCAGACCATATAAATACTTTTTCAGTTTTAAAACAAAATCAGGATTTTGAGAACTTTCAAAATCAAGAGGTTGATGCACATATACTTCTTCAGAAATATATCCATTCAAGAATGCACTCTTAACATCCATCTGATAAAGGATTATGTCATGGGTCTCGCAGAGTGATTAACTTTCTATCGATCAGAGATAGATAGAGTTCAGCATAAGTCATCGGAATTGGATTGAAGGTGACCCTTCTCCTCTCATAGCTGGTGCTGGCATTGTTGTTGTTATTTCGAGGCTGGTAGGCCTGCTGTTGTGGACGCTGTTGTTGTTGCTGATATTGCTGAGTTTGTGGTTGTTGATAATGTTGAGCTTCCCTGAAAGCATGTGCTATATGAGCCACCTGATGCTGATTATTGACTGGGCGAGCAATCTTCCTCTTCACAGAGGGTCTTCTCTTGATATGGGAAGACACAACATGTGCCTCTCTCTCTCCTTCTTCTTTGCAAAGCTTCCATATCTCTTTACTAAAGAGCTTTCATCTCGAGTTAAGCGTCTTTCACGGACCCCCTCTTCCAATCTCATCCCCATATTCACCATTTCGGTGAAGTCTGAGGGAGCACTGGCTATCATCTTCTCGTAATAAAACGAGCTCAAGGTCTTCAAGAAGATCTTGGTCATCTCTTTTTCCTCAAGGGGAGGCACTATCTGAGCTGCCAATTCGCGCCATCTCTGGGCATATTCTTTAAAGGTTTCTTTCTCTTTCTGGGACATCGCCCTCAACTGGTCCCTATCGGGAGCCATATCCACATTATATTTATATTGCTTGACGAAGGCCTCGCCAAGATCGTTGAAAGAGCGGATGTTCGAACTCTCCAAACCCATGTACCACCGGAGAGCGGCACCGAACAGAGTGTCTTGGAAATAATGGATGAGTAGTTGATCATTATCAGTTTGTGTCGACATCTTGCGAGCATACATCACAAGATGACTGAGAGGGCATGTGTTTCCCTTATACTTCTCAAAGTCCGGCACTTTGAATTTAATAGGGATTTTCACATTGGGCACAAGGCACAACTCAACAACAGTCTTACCAAAGAGGTCTTTCCCCCTCAAAGTCTTCAGTTCCTTGCGAAGCTCAAGGAATTGGTCTTGCATGTCATCCAACTTCTCATAAACATCTGGGCCCTCAGATGGCTCAGAATGATAGATGGTATCTTCGACCCTTGGTAATGTGTGCACAACGGGAGGTGGCACTGAAAGGACCGGGCTAGATGCCGGCAGAGAAGCAAGAGTTGGAGCAAAGCCCTCTGGCACAAAGTTGGCAGGCATTCCCCAAGGGAACCCGGCTGGCATGGATGGTGCAAAGTGGGATGTTGCAGCAGGCACAGTAGAAGTCACAATCTCATAAATAACCGTCCTTTGGGGAGGAGTTGCAGGTGTTGGAGAAGACTGGCTCTGAGCGGCTAAGAATGACTCCATCAGGGCAGACAATCTGGCTACCTCCTCCTTCAGCCCGCGGTTCTCTTGTTCCAAATGATCCATCAGTCTTGAAGAGTTGGCTCTGGTGTAGTATCCGTGAGTCAGCTTATCTTCAAAATAAATGAAGAACACAGAGTTAGACCATAGGACAAGAAGCCTGGAGCAAAACCTGCTTATGCACATGATGCATGTAATGTTTGTGCATATGATTTGCTTTTTATTTCAGGGGAACTTCAGAGTTCTACTTGCAAATTTTGAGAAATATTATATTTTTATCACATATGGGAACATCTCATCAATAACATCTGAAATATATATATATATATATATATATATATATATATATATATATATATATATATATATATATATATATATATATATATATATATATATATATATATATATATATATATATATTTACACCAAAGGAGTACAACATTGGTAACCAAATACAAGAGAAAAGGAAAATAATCATCCTATGGATCCCTAGAAACAATCATCTAAAGCTCGGGATACGGGAAGATAAGATGCACGAAGCTTCTTCACCTCCTCCTCATAGGCTGCCTCCATATCTGCCTTCTCCTTGGCGAGTCGATCGTACTTCCTCTTCTAAAACCTGGAAGACTGAGGAAGTAGAGAAGTCCATGCATCATCAGGATCATCAATAACCTGATGCTCGAGAAACTCAATCGAAGCATCCTTCTCCTTAATCTGCTGAAGCAACTCTTCTCGTTCACGGATCCAAGCACGTGAACGGTCTTCATCTCTCAACTCCTCTACTCCTTGGTCAGGGAGGGTTAAAGGCCCAGCCACAACCAAAGGCGTAGGTCTTGGATACTCGTAAGGCATGAGATACTCGGAAGCTCTCCTCCTAACCCAAGCAGCGTAAGGCTCCAAAGCGACACAATTCTTAGGACCCAACTCCTTCCTTCCTTGCCTATGAATCTTGCGCCAAGCGCGGACCATCCTGCTCTTCAAGCCTTGGGGATCTTTACCCTCCTGAAAGAACACACCCTCTAACAGAACGTTATTGGGTTTATCTTTTAGGGGGAACCCAAGTTGACGACGTGCCAAAACAGGGTTGTAGTTAATCCCCCCACATGTACCAAGAAGAGGTACATTGGAGAATTCACCACAAGAGTCGATAATCTGCACACCATCATACACACGGTTGTACCAAGAGATATCATCATTAGTGAGAGACATAAGTCTCCTGGACCACCGTAGACATCCCTTATTCTCCTTGAAGGCGACCGTCTGCGGTAAGTGAGAAATAAACCACTTATACAACAGAGGCAAACAGCACACAATGGCACCATCACCCTTTGCATTCCTCATATGCAAAGAAAAATAAGTGTCACCCAACAGAGTCGGAACGGGATTAAGAGTAGAGAAAATCCTAATAGCGTTCACATCCACAAACTTGTCGATGTTGGGGAATAACACTAACCCATAGATGAGAAGTACAAATATAGCCTCAAAGGCGTCCTCACTCATGGCCTTCCCATACATAGTAGCTTGAGCAATGAGGAACTCAGAAGGGAGACCTTGAATTCCACTTTTGATAGCCATATGAGCACCAACCAGAGATTCATCTATATGCCATAGATTAGCTATCTCTCTAGAAGTAGGAATACTCTCTAAGCCACTGAATGGCAACTGGTCTAAAATAGGTATACCCACAAGGTAGGCATACTCCTCAAGCGTGGGCAAAAGCTGAAAATCCGAAAATGTGAAGTAACGATACAAGGGATCATAAAATTGCATCAACACGCTCATCAATCCTTCATCCACTTGGGTAGTCAGAAGAGGAAGAAGCTTCCCAAAACGAGCCTTGAAACCCAAGGGATCTAGTACATAGGATGTCAAATTCCTTAGCTCTTTCAAATCTGGTTGTCTGAAGCTGTACTTCTTTGTATTCCTTCTTTGTCTTTCCATGTCTGAAAATTTGCAAATAGACCTTTTAAGTTCCTTGAAACTTTTCTTATTTATTTTTATGATATGGTTGCAAATGGGTGCATGAATGCATGAATGCAACAATCACACTCAAGGATCAAGCAAAGCACACCAAACAAAGGTCATGGGATGGATCACATTATCCTTAACATCAATCATCCATTTTGGTGGATTATGGTTTACACCTTATCAACACCCAAGTTCCATTGATATTGAGGATACATGAACGGATCAACCACGAATCAAGGGTTTGTTGCAAGTCACGAGCATGGAGCCTCGGTTAAGAACCACCCAAAGGGAGTGTACTAGGGTTTAACCTACCAGACATGTTCTACAAGAGGTTCCCATATTCATCATCCCATCTTTCGGATATTATCGGAGAAACGACTACTCGTATTCCAAAAATATTCTTAAGAGAGACTCTTATGAGTGTAGTATCGCGTAACAATCGTATCAAATCTTACACTTGATCGACTTTCGCACTACATCCTAAGAATAGGCCAAGATGGGCTTGGTACGCTAAGGTCCTTGGCTTCTAAGGTCTATATTGGAAAGAGTAATGTTTAACCACAACTACTTGTGTGACATTATTGATCCCAACATGACCTCCACCAAGTGAATGGACTTGCAAGTCAACTTGCTAAGGAATAACTCCACACAAGTAAACAAGACTATGCCATTCTCCTATCCTACGTGCACTCGAGTTCGGGTATAGAACTCATCTCACAAAGATAACCAAGCATACAAGGAATTAATATTCAAGCAATTCAATCATTACATACAATACAGTAATCCCAAATTGCACAAAAATGTGGCACAAAACAATATACAATATAATACAACAAACATGAAAAGTAGGCAAAACCCACTAGGCAAATGTCTCCCCAGCAAAGTCGCCACTTTTCTGTAGCAGGGTATTCGTTACCATTAGAGATATTGACTAAATCCAAGGTAAACCATACAAGTCGAGTCGCCACCACACTTCTATTTATCCAAAGGAATGGTTAGAAAGCGAACAAAAACCTAAAAGTTTTATCGAATCAAAAACTAGTAAAAATGTCAGAGATCTTAGTAAGGGGGTTGGTTATGCAATGGGAAGGTTTTAAGCACCTAAAACATCCTAGGTACTCCTAGGGAGCCCTTTTCACATTTGTTGTAAGGTTGGTATTTTGTGAAAATTTATTTGTGCAAACATGATTGAAGAGATGAGAAGAGAATATACAAGTTTATTTACATTTTGTGTTTGGATGGATAAACCCATTGCCTACGTACCATCTTAAAAAAAGATTATGATCAAAACCTCGTAGTTTGGGGTAAAAATCTCAAAACAAGTTGGTGAATTGATTGGTCCAAAAGCCTTAAGGTCTTTTGTTATCCAAGGGAGAAAACTCAACCTAAAACCACAAATCCACCATGTGAGGAGAGCTTCAACATGCTAGTGAGGGGTTAACCCTATAATAAGCATGGAAGTCTTATAGTCCATCACTAAGGATGTAGGTGAGTATTATATCAACCTCTAGGATAACCCAAACCTAATAGCTAATGTTTGTGAAAAGCTTTTGCAAGAAGTGGCCATTGAAACCACAAAAAAACAATTGAGTGAGTTGTATTTACAAAGTAAGGTCAATGTTGACTTAGAATTCAATTCAAAATAAGTGTTATGAAAAGAGGTTTAAAAAATCAAAAGCATAGTGCTTAGGTTTCTAATTTTGAAGACAAATGTTAATGTTTGCACAAAAGTTTTGGCTTGGGTTAGAGTGGAGGGAAGAAGAAGAATGGCTAGAGTCCTAAACATACAAGAGAGAAGGGATAAGAAGCAAGACCACAAATGGAGTTCCTCTCTTGAGATCATATTGATGATCCAAGTAGCTCCCATCCTTTGGAATAAGCAATCACATAAGCATAAACTCAAGCAATCATCAATCAAATGAACTCTTGAAAAGCTCCCAAATGTATCTTGGATCTCTCTCTTTTAGAATCTCATGGCAATGGTTCCTCAATTTGAATCAAGGTGGAATCCCTAGCACAAGAACACACACATCAAAAGATTCTAGCAAAACAAACAAGGAATGGACAAGAAGAGTTTAGAAGTTGGTCCTTTCAAGGTCATCTTCAAGCTTTAAGCATTCTAAAGGCATGAGGCCTAGTTGCTCTTTGACATTTTAAGCACTCTAAAGGCATGAGGCCTAATTGCTATTTGACATCCAAATTAGCATAGGGAAATTCCTAAAGTCTAAGTCCATTTTTGTCCAATTCTTTGTATTTGGTCCACAACAATCAAAACAACACACAAGCACAATAGGATATACAATTATGTGCTCAAGTGAGCAAAAGGCAAATTGCATTAACATAAACATGTGCTCAAGTGAGCAAAGGAAAAAGCAAATGAATAATATGTACAAGAATAGTAAATTGCATAAATGTAAAGTGCAAGAAATAAATGTTAATGGTTAATGGTTAGTGTTAGTAGTTAGTGTGCCATAAGGAAAATTTAAAGCTATGTTAAGCAATCGTAATTGGACTTATGTAGAAGTCACAACTATCTGAGGCCGGTCAATAATAATGTAGGCAACAACACAAGTTAGAAGTCTTGATTAGTGAATCAAGTTCCAACAACTTGCCATGCCAAAAGAAAAAAAAGAGAATTGATCTTGTATTGGTTTAAGTCCTTTGCATGATTTAGGAAGCAACCTATCCTTAATGCAAAGTCATTCACTTGATCATTTGATCAAGATGAATTAGATTTGAATCAAGGAAGATTAAACCTCCCTAATCAATGCTAACTTATCAACCTTTAACTCATTGATCAAAAAGAAAAGAAGAGGAAGAAGAAGAAGAAAAAGATGGATAATGAAAAGAAATAAGTGCATTAAATGAAATGGCATGTACCAATCAACAAGTGTTGACCAATGACATTGAGGATCATGGTCAAACAATAAAAAACAGAAGTGAGATAAAGATTGGAAGTCAAGAAATGAACAAAATATTTTTAGGCATTTTTAATATTTGAAAATAAACTTGAATTAAAATATTAAAGAAAGGTCAAACTTCAAAATCACTTCAAATCAACTTTGAAAAGTCCAAGTGATTTATCCTAAGTTCAACAAGGTCAAACAAAGTTTGATAAAAAATTTCAGCATTTTTAAAAGTTAGAAACTATTTTTAATCAATTAAAAATGAATAAAAATAACCTAATTGAACTAAAATCTCAAATAAATCTCAAATCAATTAAAAAATTGATGAGAATATTTTTCATAGATTCATCATCATTCAAATAGGTTGAGAAAATATTTTTGTAATTTTTGAATATCAAAAACTATTTAAAATGAATTAAAAATAACCAGAAAAGAGAAAATTCACAAAAAATATCAAATGATGAAATAAAAAAAATAAAAATCATTTTTAGAAACTAGAATTAAAAAGAGAAATAATGCAATTGGTCCCATATTTTTTGGAATTAAAATGAAAGAGTTATGATTTTTTGAAGTTTAATGAAATAAAAGAAATAAAATGAAAATTAAATCAAAAAAATGAAAAATGCTAAAAATCCTGGCGCGTTAGATCTCCTTTCATTAAATGACGTGGAGGATCTGAAGGCAATGGTGTGCGCGGGCATCAAAGGACCAAGTCAACTGAGTCACACAATGCATTAAATAAAGTCATAAGATCCAAGAGCCATGATTCAATCTGGAAATCATCATCAACGGCTAGGATTCAAACTGGTAAACAGAGGGTGGTGTACACCACCGTCTTCTTCGGCGAGCATGGAGATTCCGGTCAGAGTTGCAGGTCATAAAATCTTGATGAAAACGAGCGATCCTCATATCATTGGAAAGATGGGGTATTGTACATCACCCCTGTACCATCTATTTTCACTCTAGATCTCCATGGTAAGAGAAATTAGAGGTTGAAAAATATGGTGTTCAACTGAAACTTAATGGATTTGCAAAATTAAAAGCACAGACAAGTTGCCTCGGTTGAGAGGACTTCAGCCAAGCAAAAGGACACAAGAAACAAGCTATAAATGAAGAGTTTCGAAGCAAATAAGTTTGAACATCAACCTTCTAAATGCAGATCTATGGAGCACGATCCTTCAACACACTTGCTTGCAGCTTGTTCTAGAGATGGAAATGAGGCAAGGCTAAGGAATTAGAGTCCAATAATCAACCAAGGAAGTTGAGAATTGGATCTGAAAATTTCAAGTGAAAAAAGAAAAATTCCTTTAGAGTATGGTTTGGAATGATTTCTGCAGAGTTTCAGGTTGATTCAGGGATGCCAATTGAATGAGATGGTGCTTCTATTTATAGATGGAAAGGCAAGGCAAGGGTGATCAAATGCGTGTGCATGAAGTTGGGTCCTCCATGCATGGGCCTGTACAGGCGCATGTGAGGCCCAAGATCAAATGCAAATGCAAGCTAAGCTCATTCTGAAGTGAAATGGACGTGCATTTTGAATGGTATTTGCTTGTGCATGAAGCTTCATCATGAATTCCATAATTGTGCCTAAAACTTCACCTCTTCGAAAATGCCAATTAGAAAATTCAAACATAAGCATGTGGGTAATGGTTGGAAAGGTCTTGACATAAGGAATAAATGTTATGTTGAACAAAAACTCATTTGAAATGTGGAAATTTATGAAAACAGGCCATGAAGTTCATAGTGTAAAACATGTCTTTGAGAATTTTGTCAAATTGAACCAACTTCAAGCCCATCTGTTCTGATGATGAAAGCCTCAAATGAAAACACCTTCAACATAAAAGTTGTATATCTTTTCAAGACAATAAATATGGACTTAAATTTTGTATAATTTGGATTTTTGATGAAGAAGTTATGGGCACTTGAAGTTGGACTTTTTTGCCTTTCAATGCATTTGGTCCAAAGTGACCTATAATGTTTTGCATTATCACATGTGTTTCCTTTGAGATTTTGGAATTTTGTTCAACATAACATTTGAAGTAGACATCTTAATATTTCCAATGCATTTGATCCCACATCAAAATAATAAAGAATGAATGAGTTATGTTCTTGGGAAGTTGACCCAAAATTAGGGTTTCAGTCAAAATGACCTATAATGTCTTGGAATGGGAGATGATCTTCCAAGCTTCAAATCCAATTTTGATGAACATGAAAGTTGTTCATATTGTCCTCAAGAACATTGTTTCTCTTGGGATCATCTCCATTTGACAAACACATGAAAAGTTAGGTCTTAGTGCATTTCAAAATAGTCAAATGAATTGACTGATCAACTTCTCAAGTCCACAACTCATATCTTGATGAATTGATGATTGAGGACACCCAAATAAGCTCAAATATACATGAAATTATGAATTAAAGAACTTCCCTTGATTGTATTTGACCATGGACTGAGGTTGCTTCATGATCAAGGCACAGTTGATGAACAGATGAATTAGGGTTCCTTGGGACACAAGCCTTAAACCCTTTGACTTGCTATGATCAAAATGATGAATTGAGATACTAGGGAGGCATATTTGATGGATGAGATCTTTGGGAACCATTTCCATGCTTGCCTTCATCTTCTCTTGGACATATCATTGCACAAAGGATCACCTAGAAGCTTTTAGATCTTGTGATTGCTCAAGCTACAAACAAAAAATGTTAGTGACATATTTTTGTGCTTTTGGTTAGTAAAAAAAATGAGAAAAGCAATAATACAATTCAAGCATTCTTGGTGATCTCAAACCACTCACAAGAGGTCCCACCCAAAGGCAAGGGGAACTAAGATGCTTATGATCCTTGAGGCTTTGCAGATGCAATGTTATGATGCCATGAGGGATCTTAGGGCCAAAATTGGGGTCTTACAACAAGAACTTGGCTAATTCCAACTTTTCTGAAGCAAAGCCATAGTGAATTGAACTTTCATCTGATGCAAGTATTGAGATCCCTTTTGAGTTCATCTGCTACATGTTCTTGATGCAAATGTTACGTTGAACCTGTTTGTAATGCCTATTTTTGAGCCATTCAAGGAGTATGTCATCTGATACATGGAAGATTATGAAGAAGACTATGGAGTTGCTAGCTTGGATGTGCTATTTTTATTTGATGTCTTGCTCTTCATCCTACTTGCTTATTGATATTGCTTGATTTTAAAGTCCAAAGGAAAAGTGGGTTTCTATATAATATTCTTGTCTATTGGATTGCATCCCACCGCTCAGATCTTTTCAACTCTTAACTTTTAAATTCTTGCTTAGGATTAGTCTCTTCATCTCCTCCCACTTCCTAAATTCCAAATCTCTCCCCCCTTTCAAAATCTTATTTGCTTGTGATTTTTCAACATAGACTCTTTATTGCAAATTAGAAACTTTGGCCTTATGCCATTGCATTTTTAACTTCTCTTTCTTAATCAAAATTGTAAATGAACTTAACCATACTTGACTTAAAATTTCAAAAGATAAAAAGAACTAACACTCATTCAAACTCTTTTAGGCCTTTTGTGCCTCTTTCAAACTTAAACTTTTGTTACAAGCAATCAACTCACTTTAAAATTGATACCACGAACTACGAGGTTTTGATCCCTCATTTTTATGTTGGTACGTAGGCACAAGTCCGAAGGTCTTGTCAAGCAAAAAAAATATAATTAATGAATTCTTTTCATATCTCCCCACTCTATTTATTGCAAACATATTTTATGCGAAAAAACATACACACATAAAAAAGGGCTCTCTAGGACTACCTAGGATACTTTGGGTGTTAACACCTTCCCTCTGTGTAACCAACCCCCTTACCTGTAATCTCTGGCATTTTATTAGTTTTGATTTAAAAAATTATTATCTTTGGGTTTTGTTCATACTTTTCCCTTTTCCTTTGGAAACAATAAAAGTGCGGTGACAACTCTGGTTTTATTGACGTTAAGTTTATCCATAGCTTAATGGTCATGAATTTACCGCTACAAACACCTTGAAGATTTCTTTGAAATCGAGTTTTAGTTCAAATTCTATTAATGAACTAAAACTCCAAGGTTCACATCCTTTTTCATCTCAAACATCTCCTTCAAGGAAGAGGAAGCAAGGCCAAGTGGATTTGAATCAAGATCAAGCCTCATCACTGCAACCCAAAGGTGGAATTTCTCAAACTTTAGCTCTTTGATTCTCTCTCATTATCCACCTTTTTGCTTGGTTTTTAGTTGCCTGAAGCCCTACCAATCTAGGCAATAAGATTGATATACTTTGAGGTTGAATTGAAGCAACTCAGTTATGGAATCTCATTTTTCAACTCGACATATCTTTTTATATAGTGAGAGTTGGAGAAATTAGAGGTCAGATTCGAGATCTTGGCATTTTTCTCTTCAATTTGATGTATGATCCATAAATTTTTGTGACATTTTTGATGGACCGGTCCGGCGAGGGTGACCAGAGAAGATGACCAGAGTTAGGGCTCCGGTGATGCGTTGGTTCAATCCAAGCCATCTGATCCTTGGTCCATGTTCTAATCTTGGTCTTTCATGTTGATTACCATCCATATACACACGTTGACTGGGATGTAGTGTGGACTTGATGCGTATGGCCATCAGATTTGCAACCTCAATTAATGAGGGAGATCTGATGGCCCTTGTTTTTTTGTTTTATCTTATTTTCTATTTTAATATTTTAAATAGCCTTTTCTCATTTAATTCATTCTAAATTCAATTTCAATCCAAAAAATATGGGACTTTCACCAAAATTTCATAAATAATTCCCTCTTTCATTTTCTGATTTAAAATCGTTTTTTGGATTGAGTTTTATATTTTTAGTGAATTTAATGATTTTTTTACTTGTTTTTAATTGATTTTAAATACTTCTGACTTTTCAAAAATGCCAAAAAAAATTAGTATGAGGTCCTCTATCCTTGTTTGACCTATGATAAATCCCTTAGACATTTATTTGGTGATTTGAAGGGACTTGAGGTTTTTCCCATTTTAAAAATTATTTTCTTCATTTAAAAATGGAATTTAATTTGTTTAATTGCTTTAATACTTTATTGAGTCATTTGGTTGACTTTGTGTTGACTCAACTTCTGTTTGGACTTGATCTTGGTTGAATTGGACTTCAATTTGATCAATACTATTGGATTTAGGGGGTTGATGAAGTTTGAACTTCATCCCTCAGGATGAATGGATAGTATTGATCAAGTGAGGTTCATCCCTTGATCAATTTGGGATTCTTATTCACTTCATATCTTCATATTCATCTTCTTCTTCCCCAATCCCTCATTGGCCAATGATTTCTCAATAAATCAAAATGCTATTTCATTCATCAATGACCTTGTGTCAGATGAACCAACATGAGCTTGATTAAGATAAGTTCATCCCCTCTTATTTTTATGTGTGGCATGCTTTAGGAGCTTGGTCTTCATACCTTGTCTCTAGCATGTATTAACACCAATATTATTATTTCCCGACCTCAGATAGTTGTGACTTCTACATAAGTCCAATTACAATTGCATAACATAGAGCTGAATTTGTCCCAAAAGGCATAGCATTTTTGTAAGTGAGATTGTAAGTCTCCCCTCCCTCATGGTATTGTGTGAATATTGTACCTCTTTTCCATTTGTGAGAGCTACTGGCATACTTGTTGATTTATCCAAGTTGGAGCCCTTCTCATGGATGATGTCTAGGTTCAAATCTTCATGCTTGTGAGTGGATGGTTGAGTGTTCTCCAAAAATTGACTTAAACAATTTTCTTCCTTCACTAACATCTTTTATTGTTGCTTTATTTTTAATGTCATTTACTTTAATTCAATTTAAATTTATGCACTTTATCATTGATTTCCATTTACATTCATGCAAGTTGTTTATGTTTCAATCATTTTCACTTTGCTCATTTGAGCCATATTTTGCGCTTGTATTATATTGTGTGCTTGTGATTATGTTTTTGCTTGTGGTTTTAGGACCTTACAATACTTAATAAAAACAAAAGCTCTAAAAAATACATTGGTAGACTATTGGACCTTTGTATATGACTTGAGTTGACTTTGAACTTAGAGTAGGGAACATTCCCGAGCTATGGAATTTCTTAGCCAATGCCATTCATCTGATACAGGCCTTAAGAATTCTTATGGTTTATCCGATGCATCACTTTGTCTCTATGCTTAGGTTGCTATTTTGATCTTATTGTGATTATCTTATGCTTTAAGTATTCTCAGTTATTCCAGTATTTACCAATAATTCAGCAATTCAATCAGTACTAGTTCAACAACAACAACACACTCATAATAATCACAACAACTATAACAATCAACATAATAATTTTGAGAGGAAGGTTACCTTTGACCCTCTTCCTATGTCGTATGCAGAACTGTATCCTTCTCTCGTCGTCAAGAATTTTATCCAACCAAGGAATCCTCCTCATACACCTGAGCCTTTACCTTGGTGGTACAAGCTCGATCTCCATTACGTTTTTCATCAAGGAGCACCTGGCCATGACTTCCAGAATTGTTATCCTTTAAAGTATGAAGTTCAGAAATTGGTCAAAAGTGGGATGGTGTCCTTTGAGGATCGCGTACCAAATGTCAAAGTTAATCATTTGCCCGCTGTCGCACCCCAAAATTTGACTTTGGTTTTGTTGACCACATCTTGATTAATCTCGTTGTCTCGTATTCATCTCAATTTCTTAAACTTCGCGTGACAACTGGTTTGATTAGGTTTTGTGTGTTTTCGTTGCTTACCGTGTTGTATTTCGTTGTTTTAGCAAAACCTGGCCGATATCGTTGCCTCGTATTTATCTCGCTTATCTCTGTTGTGCGTGGCATCGCTTCGATTAGGTTTTGTGCGTTTTTATCTATTTAATTGTTTGTTTGTCGGTATTTTGACTGTATTTCGAATATATTAGAGTTTTCGTATTGTCCGATTATTTGTGATTGTGTTTGTCAGCGTTTTTCGTGATGTCGTGTTGATTTTATTATTGCCTAGGGTTGTTTATTTAATTACGTGTTGTGCCGTGTGATTTAATCGAGTCTGTTTGAGTCGTGTTGTTGATTTTACTGGTTTACCGGTTTACTGGTTTATTGGTTTTATCAATTTGTCTGTTTTGCTGTGCAAATTGTCATCGTTTTTATCGCGTTCGTGTCGCTCGATTTTATCGTATTTTAATCGTGTGCCGTTTAATATTATTTGTGCTTAATATTAATTGTGTTTAGTTGTTAATTAGTTTATTTAATTAGGATTAATATTATATTAGTTTATTATTATTATTATTATATAATATATAAATTATATTATTAATTTATGTTAGATATTTTTTAGGTTTCTTATTGTTTAAGTAATCTAAATATATATTATTAATTTATGTTAGATATTTTTTAGGTTTCTTATTGTTTAAGTAATCTAAATATATATTATTAATTTATGTTAGATATTTTTTAGGTTTCTTATTGTTTAAGTAATCTAAATATATATTATTAATTTATGTTAGATATTTTTTAGGTTTCTTATTGTTTAAGTAATCTAAATATATATTATTAATTTATGTTAGATATTTTTTAGGTTTCTTATTGTTTAAGTAAACTAAATATATATTATTAATTTATGTTAGATATTTTTTAGGTTTCTTATTGTTTAAGTAATCTAAATATATATATATATAGATGTGGTTAGTAAGAAAAAGAGAAAAAAAGAAGAGAGGGATCAGTAAGGAAAAAACGTGTGGTGAGAGAAACAGAGAATTGAAAAGAAATATTTTTCCAAAAACAATAAAATCAAGTTCTTTTCTCATCTCCCCAATCAAACGATCAAAGCGAAAAAACAAAGCATTCACATAAACATAAGCAAAAAGGTTCCTGTGGAGTACCACAGATGTAGAGGGTGCTAATACCTTCCCTTTGCATAACCAACCCCCGAACCCGTAACTCTAAAGGGATTTATCGTTATTTTTCCCTTCCTCTTTTTGGATAAAATAAAAGACGGTGGCGACTCTTGCATTTAAAATATTTTTCAAAACGGGTTAAGTTCAATCAATACTTAATCTCGTGAAAAATCCCGCCGCGACAGAATGACGACTCTGCTGGGGATATCCATGCTTAAACTTATTTGAGGGTTTAGCCTATCTTTGCTTGTTTATATGTTTGCTTTGTGAATATTTGCTAAATTGTATTGTTTGTAATGTTTGTTATTTTGGGTTTTGGGGGATACTTGTGATAAATCCTATACCCGGATTTGGGGCACATTTGAGATAGGATGGATGATAATTCAGGTTGACTTGATAGGAGACAATCCTTACCGAGTTGACTTGAGCCTTTGTCCGCTTGGTGGAGGCCTCTTTGAGGGTGATAGTGCTAAACAAGTCATTTGTGAGGCATTGTTGCTTTCGACGGGCCCGTGAAGCCAAGGACCTTAGTTTACCTTTACCCCATCTTGGCCTTACTTAGGATGTGATGCGGTGACCACTTCGGACCAAAAGTCTGGTTTGGTTGATACGCGATATCACACTCAAGCGAGATTCTTTTGAGAATAATACTGGAAAGCGAGCCGTTGCTTAACCCGGTATTATCCGAAGAAGGATCCATAACCTTAGGAACTTTTAGAACCCGTTTGGCAGGTGAACCTTAGAACTTATCTGGGGGCTTTGTCCTAAACTCCATGCTGGTGATGAACTTTGAGCCTTGTATTGTTTGACCATGTTTGTGTTTGTTGCATTCATGCATGACATGCATTCATTTCCATCATTTCAACCTTTTTCCAAGGAACTTAAAGTGAGGATTGCAAATATTGCAGGAAACATGGATTTTGGACGGAGAAGTGTGAAAAAGTACAATCTCATCAATCCAAAGATAGATGAACTAAAGAAACTGGTTTCTTCGATCGCAGATCCTATTGGTTTCAGAGACAGATATGGGGCACTTATATCTTTATTGACACTTAGGATGGAAGAAGGGTTATTGCAGACATTAGTACAGTTCTATGATCCAGTCTATCACTGTTTCACATTCCCAGACTATCAACTCATGCCTACATTGGAAGAGTATGCCCAGTTGCTTCACATCCCAGTTGTTGATACAGTACCTTTCTCTGGTCAGAAAAGTTACCCGAGCACAGTTCTCTTGCAAAAGTGTTGTACATGAAGAAGTCAGAATTCAAGAATAACTTCACCACCAAAGGAGGACTTCCAGGTTTCACTGCCAAGTTCTTAATGGGGAAGGTTTCTTATTTTGCCAGTCAAGGTTGTGATATTATTGTGGAGCATCTATTCGCCTTGTTGATCTACGGTTTGTTACTATTTCCTAATATTGAAGGTTTTGTGGATTCATATGCTATACGCATCTTCCTAAGTGGTAATCCTGTTCCAACTTTGCTCGGAGACACCTATCATTCCATCCATTACCGTACTTTGAAAGGAGGAGGAACCATAGTCTGCTGTATACCGTTACTCTACAAATGGTTTGTCTCTCATCTTCCTAAGTCAGCTACTTTTTGGGATCGCAAGTCAGGACTTCAGTGGTCACAGAGGATTATGTCTCTTACCCAGTCAGATATTGCATGGTATAGTAGAGTTTTAGACGATGTGAAGATCATTGATAGTTGCGGGGAGTTCCCCAATGTGCCCCTCATGGGCACAAGGGGAATCATTTCTTATAATCCAGTACTTGCTAGGAGACAACTCGGTTACCCTATGAAGGACAAGCCTCCTAACATTCTTTTAGAAGGTATTTTCTTGAGGGATAACGAGGAGGACCCTACCATGAAAGAGAGAGTAGTAAGAGCTTGGCATCGTGTTTGTCGCAAAGGGAGACTTGAATTGGGTAAAAAAGATTGTAGCTCCTATGAGCCGTACCTCCAGTGGATCAGAGCCAGAGCTATACAGTTGAAAATGCCATACCCACGTCACGATCCTATCAAACTCGCTCCGTTGAAGACCCCCTATCTTCCTCTAGATGACAAAGAAGAACTCCAAGCCACCTTGGAGAGGGTCAAGAAAGAGAGAGACGCTTGGAAGGATAAGGCCCAGGTGCTCGAAATGGAAATTGAAGAACTCCAGAGACAGTTAAAGGAGCAGAGTGGAGAAGATCGTGCAGGTAAACGTCCAAGGGTGCAAGAGGATTTATTTTCCTCAGGCACAACAGATTACTCCCAGATTCCACAGTCCTCAGGTTCATGGAAAGGTCTTGTAGACAGTTTGGTGAAGGAGAAAGCTTTTATGTAGAAGGCCTATGAAGAAAGAATTGAGAGACTTGAAGGACAACTCCTACTTGTTTATGCTCGTCCTGATGACACATGTCCTTAAATGGTTTTCTTGGTTGTATTTTGGGTTGATAACTTTGTTTTGTTATCAAAAATGTTTGCAATTCTATCTTTTCCTTCACTTAGAGTTCCTTGGAAAATCATTCATTTTGCATATCCATGCATCACGTGCATACGGGTTGTCTGTCTTGGTCCAGTCTTCTAACAGTTGCTTCCCGCCAGCAGATCCATTTCAAGCTGACGCATAATTACAACACAATAGCCAACTACAAAAGAAGGCCCCATATTTGTGACACCAGGAGTAGTTATGAAGAACTGGACCGCAGTTGACATCCCACATTGTGTCCACATATCAAAGTAATTAAGCTTTTCAGTTTTCAAAAATCTTCCGCTTTAGCCCAAAGCGCGAAGCATTAATTTTGTAAAATGGGCACTTTTGTCAAAAACGTACTATCCATGAAAAAGATCTTTTGTGTTCCTATACACTTGTGTCCTTTTATCTTTTCAGCTTTTTCGGAAAATGGTAACACAAAAAAAACCTTAAAAAGAACACATTTTTTGCATGTCATGGTCAGTCCTCTAAAAACAATTGTTTGTACAAGTTACTTAAACCCGTTGAACACAATGACATCATGCCCTCTCCCAACTTTGAACATTCTGTATTCGAAGCTGAAGAGGAAGAGTGGGATGAGATTCCAGAAGAGGTCGCCCGCCAGTTTGAAAATGAAGAAGACACTATTCAGCCATACAAGGAGCCTTTGGAAACAGTCAACTTGGGTTCGGAAGAAAATGTGAAAGAAGTCAAAATTGGAGCATTGTTATCCCCACAGGTCAAGGAGCAATTGATCAGCCTGTTGAAAGAGTATGTAAATGTGTTTGCTTGGTCTTATCAAGATATGCCTGGTCTCGACACTGACATCGTAGAGCACAATCTACCTTTGAAGCCAGAATGTCCACCGGTCAAACAGAAATTAAGAAGAACACATCCAGATATGGCCGTCAAAATTAAAGAAGAAGTTCTGAAGCAAATAGATGCTGGTTTTCTTGCCACTTCAGTGTATCCAGAGTGGATAGCAAATATTGTGCCAGTTCCTAAGAAGGACGGGAAGGTACGAATGTGTGTCGACTATCGTGACTTAAATAGAGCAAGCCCAAAGGATGATTTCCCCCTGCCTCACATTGACATGTTGGTAGACAATACAGCAAAGTTTGACATATTCTCCTTCATGGACGGATTCTCCAGGTATAACCAGATCAAAATGGCTCCCGAAGACATGGAAAAAACTACATTCATAACACCATGGGGAACATTCTGTTATCAAGTGATGCCGTTTGGGTTGAAGAACGCAGGTGCTACTTACCAGCGAGCCATGACAACGCTCTTTCATGACATGATGCACAAAGAGATTGAGGTTTATGTGGATGACATGATCGCGAAGTCTCGTTCAGAAGAAGGTCACTTAGTGGATCTATTGAAGTTGTTTCAACGATTGAGGAAGTTCCATCTTCGCCTCAATCCGAACAAATGCATATTTGGCGTCAGGTCAGGTAAACTCTTGGGCTTCATTGTCAGCCAAAAAGGCATTGAAGTTGATCCAGATAAAGTAAAATCTATCCAAGAGATGCCCGCACCAAAAACAGAAAGGCAAGTGAGTGGTTTTCTAGGACGATTGAATTACATATCCCGGTTTATTTCTCACATGACTGCCACTTGTGAACCTATCTTCAAATTGTTGAGAAAGAGTCAGAATTGTGTTTGGACAGAGGATTGTCAGAAAGCATTTGACAGTATCAAAGAGTACCTCATGGAGCCTCCTATCTTGTTACCACCTGTTGCTGGAAGACCGTTGGTTATGTATTTGACAGTGCTTGAGAATTCTATGGGCTGTATTCTGGGTCAACAAGACGAAACTGGAAAGAAAGAGCATGCCATTTACTACTTAAGCAAGAAATTTACTGACTGTGAATCACGATACTCCTTACTCGAGAAGACATGTTGTGCATTGGCTTGGGCTGCTAAGAGATTGAGGCAGTATATGTTAAGTCACACCACTTGGTTGATATCCAAAATGGATCCAATCAAGTACATTTTTGAGAAGCCTGCACTCACTGGTAAGATTGCAAGATGGCAGATGCTGTTATCAGAATACGACATTGAGTATCATACCCAGAAAGCTATCAAGAGCAGTGTGTTGGCTGAGTACCTTGCTCACCAATCCGTTGAAGATCACGATGATAATGAGGATGAGTTTCCTGATGAAGATGTCATGTTCCTAAAATCCAGAGATTGTAAAGAGCCACTTCCTGAAGAAGGGCCTGAACCAGATTCTCAATGGGGTTTAGTATTTGATGGAGCTTCCAACGTTTATGGACATGGAGTAGGTGCAGTCATTATCACTCCAAAAGGTTCTCATATTCCTTTCACGGCAAGAATTTGCTTTGAATGTACGAACAACATTGCTGAATATGAAGCCTGTATCATGGGTCTTGAAGAAGCCATTGACCTCCGCATCAAAAATCTTACTGTTTATGGTGACTCAGCGTTAGTTATCAATCAGATCAAAGGAGAATGGGAAACACGCCACCCTGGCTTGATCCCATACAAAGACTATGCAAGAAGATTGTTGACTTTCTTCACCAAGGTTGAGTTGCATCACATTCCTCGGGATGAGAATCAGATGGCGGATGCCCTAGCTACGTTGTCTTCAATGTATCAAGTGGGTTTTCCAAACGAAGTACCCAGAATTGTGATCAAGCGACTTGATAGACCAGCACATGTGTTTACAGCTGAGGCCAGTTTTGATGATAAACCATGGTACCACGATATCAAGCATTTCCTTCAGACTCAGGAGTATCCTCTTGGAGCAACAGAAAAAGATAAAAAGACTTTGAGAAGATTGTCAGGAAGTTTCTTCCTTAATCAGAATGTGCTCTATAAGAGGAATTATGACATGGTCTTACTCAGATGTGTTGACAAAAAGGAAGCAGAAATGTTGATGAAAGAAGTTCACGAAGGGTCCTTTGGTACTCATGCAAACGACCACTCTATGTCAAGAAAGATGTTGAGAGCTGGTTACTACTGGTTGACCATGGAATCAGATTGCTGCAAATTTGTAAAGAAGTGTCACAAATTTCAGATTTACGCTGATAAGGTTCATGTACCACCAACCTTTTTGAATGTGATTTCTGCTCCTTGGCCATTCTCAATGTGGGGCATTGACATGATCGGTATGATTGAACCCAAAGCTTCCAACGGACACCGTTTCATTCTCGTGGCAATTGATTACTTCACCAAATGGGTGGAAGCAGCTTCGTATGCAAAGGTGACAAAGCAAGTGGTGGTCAGATTCATCAAAAATAATCTCATTTGCCGATATGGCATTCCAAACAAGATCATCACTGACAATGGCTCCAATCTGAACAACAAAATGATGGATGAATTATGTGAAAGTTTCAGGATCGAGCATCACAACTCTTCTCCTTACCGTCCCAAGATGAATGGGGCAGTTGAAGCTGCAAATAAGAATATCAAGAAGATCATTCAAAAGATGGTTGTTACCTACAAAGATTGGCATGAAATGCTGCCTTTTGCACTACACGGATATAGAACATCAGTCCGTACTTCAACTGGGGAAACCCCATTTTCACTTGTATACGGTATGGAAGTTGTGTTACCGATAGAGGTTGAAATTCCATCAATGAGGATACTAATGGAAACTCAATTGTCAGAGGCTGAATGGTGTCAAAGCAGATACGATCAGTTGAATTTGATTGAAGAAAAAAGAATGACTGCCTTGTGCCATGGACAGTTATATCAAAAGAGAATGAAGCAGGCATTTGATAGGAAGGTTAAGCCGAGAAAATTCAAAGAGGGTGACCTTGTGCTCAAGAAGATGATACTATTTCACAATGATTCTAGGGGCAAGTGGACTCCTAACTATGAAGGACCCTATGTTGTCAAGAAAGCCTTCTCAGGCGGTGCTTTAATTCTTACAAACATGGATGGTGAAGAGCTTCCACGTCCCGTGAATACAGATGCAGTCAAGAAATACTTCGCCTAAAAAATGAAAAGAACAGCTCGCTAAGTTGAAAACCCGAAAGGGCGGCTTAGGCAAAAATGAGCGTCTCGGTGGACTGAAAACCTGAAAGGGCGGTCCAAGCAGAAATTAGAGACATAAAAAAACAAAGAGAATATTATCCCGGTAGATTGAAAACCCGAAAGGGCAATCTAGGCAAAAGTTAGGGATTTCAGGCAAGTAACTGCATAATAGAGATAAGATCATTGAAGTATCAGAATATTTTCAACAGTTCTCCAACTTTCTCAAGGCTGCAATACAGGTCAAAAGTGGAAGAGAGAATGATGTCATTGTAGTTCAACGTACCCTTTTTCCACGAAATTACCATTTTCCAATTTGTAAAGATCTATGGAATCACGCTGTTGGCTGATTACCATCCTATCAAATCAATTTGAGCCTTTCTATATTTCTTGGCACTCTTAATTTTCATTTCAATTTACGAAAGTTCTTTTACTTTGACAGATATGTTTTGAAACAAAAGTTTTGAATTAAAAACAGTTTTTGAAAAATATTATTTATTTTGATTTGTGGACATCAATAAAAGGATTGAGACATGTGGTCCCAGTAATTCTGAAATCATGTGATTCCAACTAGACATGTTCATGTTACTATCCTCATATGTATATGATGAAAAGATCTCCACAGGTGTCTTGGCAGTAATATTTCTCCAGCAGAGGTTGTGATTCTGGATATCCCCAGCTATGCTTCCTAGTTTTCCTCAAGAGATCATGCAAGAAATATTTCAAGAAGTTTATTCCCTTCACTTGGGGCATGAAGACTCCCCAGTTAATTGATCATGAAGACTCCCCAGTTAATTGATCATGAAGACTCCCCAGTTTAATTGATCATGAAGACTCCCCGGTTAATTGATCATGAAGACTTTGATCCAGGTTTTAAGTTACAGATTTGGCCTATGGGATTACTACAGGTATTTCCCCAGTAATTTATTAAGGCGGGATCAGCAATGTCCCCAGCAGAGGATGAGAAGGAAGATTTGATTTCCCTGAGCAGGAGTAATACAGAGGTCTCCATCCCTCAGCGAGTGAAGAAAGTTGATATTCAGAAACTACAGGGAATCTCCTGTTGTTCTCTGTCCATTCAATAGAAGGATGTGTCTCCGCCTCAGTAATGTTTTGTAGTAAAAGAAGAGTGTGTTATGCATTTTAAGCAAATTCAAGAATTGCAGGATTTCTCCTGAATTCTCATTTATATTCAAAGGTCAGACATCACTGTTCCCCGGCAGAGTCTCCTAGAGGAAAGATCTCGTAACCAGATATCAGACACCATAATCCCCTGCAGAGTCTTCAGATACAGAAAGTCTCCATGATAATTAAAGAAAAAAAATCAAGGATAGATTTCCCCTATATTCTTATTCCCTGGAAAGATACCACCTATCCCCAGCGGACTTTATCCCCAACGGAGTCTTCCAGAAGAATAATCCCTTCTGCATTATCAGCAAATTCAAGAATTGCAGGACTTCTCTTACAATATCATCTTATTTCCAGAGGATAACACCTTGTATCTCCAGCGGAGTCCTCAGAAAGGTCCAATCCTCATATACCTCACAAATTCAAGAACCACAGGGAATCTCCTGCATTTTTGAAGTAGAAGGCATCTCCATTCTTCTACGGAATCCTCAGCAGAGACAGACTTTTAAAGAAACCTGGATATGGTGCTCTTGTACCAATTCCCCAGCAAGTCTTTGTACTACTCCCTAGCGAGTCTCAGTGCAAATCTCCAGCAAGTCCTTATGCAGCTGTTAACATTTTTAGTTATTCCTAGTTTTGTCTGTCCATCATGCATTCATTACTAAATATTCATGCATATCTATGACATATCATGCTTGCATTCATATGCACCTTGTTTCCTTGTTTATATTGTGGGTTGAGTCAATCTCTCCATATAGAGTATCCTCATAAGCAGCAAAATACCTTTTATTGGTCATGTTCCCCACAGAGATCTATGCCTCGTGGAAGATGGTTGTTTCAGTTGTAAATCCTGATGAGTTCATTCCTCTTCAGTTGAAGTCTTGTTTGACCGTTTCATTCTAGTTCTATCCTAGTTTGAACCTCGTGTCTCCAGATAAAGCTCAGAAATTGCCAGTAAAAGAAGGCAACAATATAGTCTTTGTGACTCTCATTCAGTAAAACAGACATGACAGATATTGTGTCCAATTCCTTTATACCTTCATCTTTGAGTTGGTACCCATTACAAACTTGAGTTACCTACATCCATGAGTGGTAACCTTTGTTATCCCTCGGATAAATTAATTACTACCTCCATCTATGAGTTGATAACATCCTCACAGAAAGTTCCATGGTTCTACCTGCAACTTTGAGCTGGTAGCGTGCTTTCGTCTTTGAGTTTAGCATAGATTCCTTTTGATTCCACCTTCGTCTTTGAGTTGGTGAAGTACCTGCAACTTTGAGCTGGTAATATGCATTCATCTTTGAGTTAGCAAGATTTCTTTTGATTCCACCTTCGTCTTTGAGTTGGTGAAGTACCGTCATCTATGAGCTGGTAGTGTGCATTCATCTTTAAGCTTGCACAGTTTTCTTTTGATTCCATCTTCGTCTTTGAGTTGATGGAATGCCTTCATCTATGAGTTAGGTACACTTTATCCTGTTACCTTCATCTTTGAGCTGGTAACGTGCTTTCGTCTTTGAGTCAGCACAACTTTCTTATGTTTCCATGTCCGTCTTTGAGTTGATGGAGTACCTTCATCTATGATTTAGGTACATAGTGAGCCCTCATCTATGAGCTGGTAGTATGCATTCATCTTTGAGTTCGCATATTTTCCTGTGATTCCATCTTCGTCTTTGAGTTGATGGAGTACCTTCATCTATGAGTAGGGTATGTTTGATCCTTGTTGAACTGATAGTGTGCTTTCATCTTTGAGTCTGCACAGATAACTTCTGATTCCATCTTCGTCTTTGAGTTGATGGAGTACCTTCATCTATGAGTTAGGTACATTTTGTCCTTCCACCGTCATCTTTGAGTCGGTAATGATAAACATCTCCAGGAGAATATGTTCTAAATTCTTTTAAACACCTTTGTCAATGAATCGGTGGTTGCCTTCAACTTTGAGTCGGCATTTTTCTGTCTACCTCATCAATGAGTTGGTAGTGTGCATTCAACTGTAAGTCTGCACAATGATCTTTAGATCTGATTCTTCATCTACACCATCATTAATGAGTTGGAATTTGATTTCCCTAGCAGTGTTATTATCAATCTTTTGAAGCTTGCCTTCAACTTTGAGTTGGCATGTCCTGTTTACCTCATCAATGAGTGGGTAGTGAGCTGTCAACCATGAGTTAACGCAGTTCGATTCTTATTATGCCCTTGTTATACCTTCATCCTTGAGTTGGTATTCATCTTTTCTGTTATCTCCATCTTTGAGTTGGTAATGTACTGTCACATCAGTACTCTTGTTATATTAATCTTTTCCCACTTTCATCTATGAGATAGTGATGTATCGTCAACATTGAGTCGATATCTCTTTTCCTCCTATTTTCCATCTATGAATAGGTAGTGAATCTTCCCCAGCTGAGTATTCTCAGTGTTTACCTTCATGCATTGAGTCGGTGTATGTCCTTCCCCAGTAGAGTTTGCACTCCTGTGTCTCTATGTCTGTCTGTCTTTTGCATCATGCATACATGCATTTGTGGTCAAATTTTGTGGCGTTTGTCATATTTAATTACCTTACGCCATTCGATAGCCTCCGGCTATCTGGCCTAAGTTAATTAAATAGGGGCATCTGTCGCACCCCAAAATTTGACTTTGGTTTTGTTGACCACATCTTGATTAATCTCGTTGTCTCGTATTCATCTCAATTTCTTAAACTTCGCGTGACAACTGGTTTGATTAGGTTTTGTGTGTTTTCGTTGCTTACCGTGTTGTATTTCGTTGTTTTAGCAAAACCTGGCCGATATCGTTGCCTCGTATTTATCTCGCTTATCTCTGTTGTGCGTGGCATCGCTTCGATTAGGTTTTGTGCGTTTTTATCTATTTAATTGTTTGTTTGTCGGTATTTTGACTGTATTTCGAATATATTAGAGTTTTCGTATTGTCCGATTATTTGTGATTGTGTTTGTCAGCGTTTTTCGTGATGTCGTGTTGATTTTATTATTGCCTAGGGTTGTTTATTTAATTACGTGTTGTGCCGTGTGATTTAATCGAGTCTGTTTGAGTCGTGTTGTTGATTTTACTGGTTTACCGGTTTACTGGTTTATTGGTTTTATCAATTTGTCTGTTTTGCTGTGCAAATTGTCATCGTTTTTATCGCGTTCGTGTCGCTCGATTTTATCGTATTTTAATCGTGTGCCGTTTAATATTATTTGTGCTTAATATTAATTGTGTTTAGTTGTTAATTAGTTTATTTAATTAGGATTAATATTATATTAGTTTATTATTATTATTATTATATAATATATAAATTATATTATTAATTTATGTTAGATATTTTTTAGGTTTCTTATTATTTAAGTAATCTAAATATATATTATTAATTTATGTTAAATATTTTTTAGGTTTCTTATTGTTTAAGTAATCTAAATATATATTATTAATTTATGTTAGATATTTTTTAGGTTTCTTATTGTTTAAGTAATCTAAATATATATTATTAATTTATGTTAGATATTTTTTAGGTTTCTTATTGTTTAAGTAATCTAAATATATATTATTAATTTATGTTAGATATTTTTTAGGTTTCTTATTGTTTAAGTAAACTAAATATATATTATTAATTTATGTTAGATATTTTTTAGGTTTCTTATTGTTTAAGTAATCTAAATATATATATATAGATGTGGTTAGTAAGAAAAAGAGAAAAAAAGAAGAGAGGGATCAGTAAGGAAAAAACGTGTGGTGAGAGAAACAGAGAATTGAAAAGAAATATTTTTCCAAAAACAATAAAATCAAGTTCTTTTCTCATCTCCCCAATCAAACGATCAAAGCGAAAAAAGAAAAGCATTCACATAAACATAAGCAAAAAGGTTCCTGTGGAGTACCACAGATGTAGAGGGTGCTAATACCTTCCCTTTGCATAACCAACCCCCGAACCCGTAACTCTAAAGGGATTTATCGTTATTTTTCCCTTCCTCTTTTTGGATAAAATAAAAGACGGTGGCGACTCTTGCATTTAAAATATTTTTCAAAACGGGTTAAGTTCAATCAATACTTAATCTCGTGAAAAATCCCGCCGCGACACCCGCCCATGGCAATACTTCTGTGAATATGGTAGATGGTTGTCCTGGTAATTTCAGAGTTTTTGATGTCCGTCGTATCCGAAGGTCTTTGGTGGAGATACATAGAACTTTGTGCCTGATCAGTGATTGTGAACATGACCATGATGGTTGTGTTATCTGTAGTGTTAATCCACGAGGTTGTGTGATTGTCAAGAGGGACATTCAGAATTTGATGGATGAAGGTGTTATTCAAATCAGTCAATACAGAGATATGGGTAATGTTGTGAATGTAATTGTTCCAGTGTTCAAGACTCCCAAGCGAGTAGTAATTCAGTTTGATAGCAGCAAAAGAGATAATAGATCGGTATCACCGTTGGTAATACAGTTAGCGAGCCCAGTCCCTTATGCATCCGATAAAGCTATACCTTATAAACGTAATTCTACTATGATTGAAAATGGGCAAGAGGTTCCTCTTCCCACAGCAAATTCAGTAGTGAGCATTGCTGATATTATGAAGGTGACCCGAAGTGGTCATGTATTTAGTCCAGTATCTCCGAAGGTTATGGAGGACGTTGTGGTTAGTAAGAAGACGGATGTTCCTTTGGTTAATCTCGTTAACGCTCCAACTTGTTAGTCTGGTGAATCCAGCGAGTTGAAGGTTAAGGATGATGATAATGAGGTTTTCCAATTGATTAAGAAGAGTGAGTTCAATGTCGTGGAGTAATTTCTCCAAACACCTTCCAAGATCTCTGTCTTATCTTTGTTGATGAATTCCGAGGCGCACCGAGAGGCGTTGTAGAAAGTTCTTGAGCAAGCGTATGTGGAACATGATGTCATGGTTAATCAGTTTGATCATATCGTTGCCAATATCACTTCATGCAATAATTTTAGCTTTTGTGATGAAGAACTTCCTAAGGAAGGCAGAAATCATAACTTGGCCATCCATATATCCATGAATTGCAAAGAGGATGCTTTTTCCAATGTTCTGGTAGATATCGGTTCGTCGTTGAATGTTTTACCTAAATCTACTTTGGCAAGGTTATCATATCAGGGCGCACCCATGAGGTACAATGGTGTGGTTGTGAAAGCATTCGACGGTTCTCGTAAAACTGTCATTGGAGAAGTGGACCTCCAAGTCAAGATAGGTCAGAGTGACTTCCAGATTACTTTCCAAGTAATGGATATTCACCCGGCCTACTAATGTTTGTTGGGAAGGCAGTGGATTCATGAGGCTGGGGCTGTCACGTCGATGCTACATCAAAAACTCATATTTTTTAAGCATGGTAAGCTCGTTGTTGTGGGAGGAGAGAAAGCGTTGTTGGTAAGCCATATGTCGTCGTTCACATAAGTTGAAGATGAACAAGAGATTGGAACTCCGTTCCAAGCGTTGTCAGTAGCTGATGAAGTTCACAAGATTGGGGCATCCATGTCTTCTCTAAAAGATACACGAGAAGTTGTTCAGGCTAGTGGCACATACAAGTGGGGTTGTGTCGTAGAAGTTGTCGAGAACAAGAACAGGGTTGGTCTGGGTTTTCAGCAAGGGTCGTTCCAAGGAGATGTCAAGGCTATGGAATCAATTTTCTGCAGTGGAGGGTTCATTCACAAAGAATAAAAACACTCAGCTGCTATCATTCATGAAGACGAAGATGAAGAAGATAATGTCAACTTTGTGACTCACGTGCAAACTTGCAACAATTGGGTTGTTATTGATATTCCTGTGATTGTGCATTGTTCAAAGTAATATATTTTGTTGTTTATAGAAAAAATCCTTCTCCTATGCCTAAGGGAGAAGTGAAACATTGTTGGGCATTTTCAAATTATAATCAATAAAATGCAATTTTATTCATCCACATTTATGTTATTTTTTAGTTTTTGCTTTTTCTAAAAATGGTAGTCACAAAAAACATAAATAAACAACAATTTTTCCCATACCTGCCTAATATTTGTTTGCACTTCATATTTCTAAAATCAAAATATCGAATCATTATGCAGGTTGCTTCTCAAACCCATCAAATGTAATGATCCTACTCCCTCTCCAAACATTAATTTCCCTGTGTTTGAAGTTGAGGAAGAGAATGATGATGAAGACGTTCCTGATGAGTTATCTTGTTTGCTTGAGCACGAGGAAAGAACCATCCAGCCTTTTGAAGAGAAGATTGAGTTGGTCAACTTGGGTCCCGATGATGATATCAAGGAAGTCAAGATTGGGTCACAGATTCGTCAAAATATTAAGAAGGGGATGGTTGAGCTTCTTCGAGAATATCCTGATGTGTTTGCTTGGTCTTATCAAGACATGTCAGGTCTTGATACCGATATTGTGGAGCATAGATTGTCTTTGAAGCCAGAATGCCCACCAGTCAAGCAGAAATTGAGAAGAACTCATTCTAATATGGTACTGAAGATCAAGGAGGAAGTACAGAAGTAGATTGATGTTGGTTTCCTTGTTACCTCCGAGTATCCGCAGTGGGTGGCCAATATTGTGCCTGTTCCTAAGAAAGATGGTAAAATATGCACGTGTGTTAATTATAGAGATTTGAACAAAGCTAGTCTGAAAGATGATTTTTCTCTGCCACACATTGATATGTTGGTAGGCAATACAACTAAATTCAAAGTCTTTTCTTTGATGGATGGATTTTCCGGTTATAATCAGATTAAGATGGCACCCGAAGATATGCAGAAGACCATATTCATTACGCCTTGTGGAACATTCTGTTATCGAGTGATGCCTTTGGTTTGAAGAATGCTGGTGCAACATACCAGAGAGCCATGACCACCATTTTCCATGATATGATGCATAAAGAATTTGAGGTTTATGTTGATGATATGATTGCTAAGTCAAGGAATGAAGAAGAGCAAGTTGAGCATTTGTTGAAGCTATTCTAGCGTTTGAGGAAGTATAAACTCCGCTTGAATACCAATAAATGTACTTTTGGTGTTCGCTCTGGTAAGTTGTTGGGCTTTATTCTCAGCGAGAAAGGTATTGAAGTTGATCCTGCCAAGGTCAAAGCAATACAAGAAATGCATGCACCCAAAACTGAGAAGCAAGTCAGAGGTTTTCTCGGCCGTTTTAATTATATCTCAAGAATTATATCGTATATGACTGCCATATCTACGCCTATATTCAAGCTCCTTCAGAAAGATCAGTCTTGTGATTGGACCGAAGATTTCCAGAAAGCTTTTGATAGTATCAAAGAGTATATTCTTAAGCCTCCGATTCTGTCTCCTTCTGTTGAAGGAAGACCTTTGATCATGTATTTGACTGTGCTTGAAGAGTGTATGGGATGTGTTCTCGGTCAGCAAGATGAATCTAGTAAAAAAGAATATGCAATGTACTACCTCAGTATGAAGTTCACCGACTGTGAGTCTCGGTATTCGATGCTTGAGAAGACATGTTGTGCTTTGGCTTGGGCTGCTAAGCGTCTATGTCAGTATATGTTAAATCATACTACTTGGTTGATATCCAAAATGGATACAATCAAGTACGTTTTTGAAAAGCCTGCTTTAACTGGGAGGATTGCCCGTTGGCAGATGTTATTATCTGAGTATGATATTGAATATCGAGATCAGAAAGCTATTAAAGGTAGTTTCTTGGTTGACCATTTGGCTCACCAACCTATTGAAGATTATCAGTCAATGCAATATGATTTTCCTGACGAAGAGATTTTATATTTGAAGATGAAAGATTATGATGAACCATGGCTTGAAGAAGGGCCAGAACCTGGTTCCCATTGGGGCATGGTATTTGATCGAGCTGTTAATTCTTATGGTAATGGCATTGGGTCAGTGATTATTACTCCTCAAGGCACGCATTTTCCGTTTACAATTAGATTGACCTTCAAATGTAAGAACAATATGGCTGAGTATGAAGCTTGCATTATGGGGCTTGAAGAAGCCATTGATCTTAGGATCAAATATCTTGACGTCTATGGAGATTCATCTTTGGTTGTTAATCAGATCATTCTCATATTCCTTTAAGGAGTTAGATAGCCTTCTAGACTTACTTTGGTTCTTTTAGGAGTACTTACCTCCATGCTTCCACATGTATCTATTAAACTTTTTGGTGAATAAACTCATATCTTATTCATCGAAATACTTGTCATCGTTTGTTTCAAAATCACTTTGCTCATTGTATGAGGACTTTTAGCTAGAAGTCGTTAGAGGAATGGACTTATTCTCTTCCACCTTGTCTTTACCTTTCTCCTTCTATACCTTTTTCTCATGCTCTTTTTCTTCTTCTTTTTTCAAGCAAGTGACTTCATGCTCATGTTCTTCCAATTTGCCAAACAAAGTAGTGAGATCAAGTACTTTAAGATCATTCGCCTCTTTGATTGCGGTGACCTTAGGTTGCCATTCTCTATTTAGACATCTCAAAACCTTATTATTAGAAATATCATAGGAAATAAGCTTACCTAGAGCATTTAACCAGTTAATAAGATGTGTGAACCTCTTTCGCATTTCAGTAATGGTTTCACCATGCTTTATACGAAATAGTTCAAAATCTTAACTCAATGTGTTGATCCTAGCTTGTTTGACCTTGTAATGTGTCCCACATAGCCTTGGCGGTTTCACAATGGGAAATACAATAAAATTCATCAACACCGAGTGCGGATATGAGAATGTTTTCTACTTTCCAATCATAAGACCATAATTTCTTATCATTATCATTCCACTGATTTTATGGTATTTGTACGACGACGCCTTCACCATTAGTCATTGTAATTTCATGAGGACCATTGATGATGACGTCTCATACACCCTTATCAACCAAGTTGATATGGATACGCATACAAGCTTTCCAATAGCCATATTTTTTGCGAGTGAAAATTGGTGCTCTATTGTACGCCCCTTTAGGTTCGGTAGCCAATTTTTAATAAATAAATCTTAAGCCTGGTGTAAGACCCCAATTTTAACCCTAAGACCCCTTATGTTATCTCATCATTTGCATTGGCTTTGGGATCACACCTTGGTATCCTCCTCACCCCTCATTCATTGGGTTTGCATTAGGAGAGATCACCAAGCACTTTTGATTGTATCATACTTTGTTTTCCTTTGTTTACTAACCAAAATACCAAAAATATGTCTATGTGTAGCTTTGTTTCTTTTGTAGGTGTGTGTGTGTGTGTCCATATGTGCCTTATCAAGCTCACTTTATGAGCATGCATGATTAAAGCGTGACACATTGGGTTTAACAATTCTTGGAATTAGGTTTAAACCTTTACACTTCCCCGCATGATTGTGAACACATTTTTGTCATCATTGCAAAATTGTCTATTTAAACTCACATCACTCACATTTTTACACTACGCGCACACTTATCCTACACTTTCAAGTTTTTCAAACCTCAAACTCTCTCTCTCTCTCTCACACACACAACTATTCTTTATCTTCATCCTCTCTCACTCAAATGGCTGAACAACAATCTTCAATGGCTCAACAATCTTCAAAACCTGTTGAACAACAACATACTGAAGGCAACATACTGAAGGAACTTCTGAACTTACTCTCCATACTCCATTCAATGAACTCACAGTGCTCTGTGAAACTATCATGGATTTCAAAAACCTGAAGGAGAATGGTTTTGATTTCACAGAAACCCTGAATGTTCAAGGATGGAACATGTTTTTTGAGAGACTCACATGTCCAGTTTATCCTGTGCTAGTCAAACAATTATGGGTTCATGCCACTGCGGAAAGGGAAACCATTAACTCCTATGTCATGAATAGGAAAATTGTCATCACTGAGAAGTCCTTTGCGGACCTCATTGGTCATGATGTCAAAGGTAAAAGAGTTCACAGTGCAACCATCACAACTAAGAGGGACGTTGATATCTCTCCAATCGTCTTCAAAGAATGAACTAACTTTACTGATGAAAAGGGTCTCAGTGCCAAGGATTTAACCAACAATTTAAGGGTACGGTTCAAGATTATTATGGGGTGTATCAATCATAGGCCAAGTACCAACAGTTCTGACTACATCAACACACGTCAGAAGATTATGTTGTTCCTTCTGGAGAAGGGAGTTAAGTTGGGATTGTTGTCGCTTCTCTATCAAAGAATCCAGAAATGATGGATCCTCCAAGAAATCCAGAAGCAAGTTCATACCAAATGGTAGGTTAATCTCAAACATTTTGGTGGAAAGTGGCATGGTAGATGACCTTCTAGTCAATGGGCTGACAGAAGAGCTGGTAAAGGACACTGGGAAAGTGTTCTAGGGTAAGAACTTGAAAATTTTGGGTCTCATCTCCAAATTTTGAAGACCAAAAATCGTTTTGACTAAGGATGATATCTGTGGTACAAGAAATCCAATAGATGAATATCCCATTTTCACCAAAGTGGATCCTCCATAGGTTATGATGGCTTATCTGGAAAGTTGTCTCAAGGATGGCATTGACCCATTGGTGGATCCCTTTAATCTCCTAGAAAAATACCCAGATGTACATGGTAAAAGGAAGAAGGAATTCAGAGGTGAAGGATCCTCCAGAGCTCGGGAGAAGAAAAAGATAGCTATTTTTCATAATGAAGATAAGGGGCCTCTAAGTGAGCGCCAGAAGGCTCTGATTCTGAAGGATACGTCTGGGTTCTTTCAATCCTCAAGAGCTTTCGGTAAGTTTCCTTCTGCTGACACTTCTGATTCTATTTCTAGTCCATCTAGAATCTTACCACCTACACCACCATCTCAATCTAACTTTTCTGAACCACTTCCATTACCCACACCAGAAATAACTCCACATATTTCAACACCTGTTATCAAAATACCACCACCACAATCCACTTAAACTGTAGCAACATCTACCACAGAAACTCCTATAGTTTATGTTCCCGTTTTAAAACAACCATTGATACCACCTCCATCATCTCCTCCACAGTTACAAACCACACCCATCTCACCACCATCAAATGTTTATGCTCCCCAACCAATTAATCCAAATGTTTCACCACCTCGAACATCTCCTTCCAGAGGTGCCTCTGACGAACATGTTTCTAAAGGCACTACTGAAGGAATGTTTGATTTTGAACCAAAAATCACCTCACCATAATCATCCCCCATCATTCAATCCTCACATCCCTCCCAAAGTCCAAACACCATCCTCTCCTGAACTTGGTAAGATTCTAATGGAGTTTGATTCAAAATATAAGAGGAGTTTGGAGACAATAATGATTGTTAGTCATTCTTCTACAAACCTTGATGCATGTGATTCAGCATAGGAAGCCTATAGAAGCTGGATGAATTCTGAGGTCTCTAAAATGAAGGATCTGGGGTATACCTTAGTAGAAAGAAAATTTCTTTCTAGGTTCGTGCCCTTAATGGAATTATGGAAGCTGAGGAATTCTCAATTATGCCTTCCTGCACCAGAAGAAGAAGAGGCCTCTCTAGAACCCATGGAAGAAGAAGAAAAAGCTCCAACAATAGGACCTGCTCAGAACATTGAATTTGATGCTCCATAACCTTATGTTCCTAAACCTGAATACTCTACTATGGAAGAAGCTCCAAATCATATCGCACTCTCTGAAGCTTCTATGTCTCAACCTATTTCAGTTTCTCTTCTGAGAACTATTTAGCAGATTAAAGATGATAATGCAAAGGTCAATGAGCGTCTGGATAAGCAAGATCTGATGTTTTAGCTAATTCTGTCAAGACTTCCTCCTCCTTCTCCATCTCCTCCCCAGAACCCCTAGAATTTATTTACCTTAACTTTTCCGCTTTTTTCTTTTGTTTCTTAAATTGTACTATACACTGCCTTTTCGCATGGTTTTAATCAATGAAGTTGTTTTGTTTCTCATTATTTATTGTCTTTTTTTCTTTTTTATTGATGACAAAGGGGGAGAAAACATAACATTCTAAAGGGGAAGAATTAAGAGTTTATTTTGATATCTAAATTCCTAAGTAAAAAACCCAAACATTGTGTAAATGTTTCTGTTAACAAATACTTTGAGAAAGGTTTGTTAAGTGTTTTTTGCAGGTGTAGCGGTAAATTCATGATTATCAAGCTATGAATAAGCTAGACATCAAATAACAAGAATCGTCGCCGCGCTTTTATTGTTTCCAAGGGAAAAGGGAAAAAGTACGAACAAAACCCAAGAATAAGAAGTTTTCAAATCAAAACTAATAAAATGCCAGAGATTACAGGTAAGGGGGTTGGTTAAACAGAAGGAAGGTGTTAGCACCCAAAGTGTCCTAGGTACTCCTAGGGAGCCCTTTCTTGTGTGCATATGTATTTTTGTACAAAATGATGTTTGCAAATAAATAGAATGGGGGGATGAGAAAAGAATTCATTAAATATATTTTTGTGTTTGACAAGACCTTCGGACTTGTGCCTACGTACCAACATAAAAATGAGGGATCAAAACCTCGTAGTTCTTGGTATAAATTTCAAAATGGGTTCATTGCTTTTTAACAAAAATTAGGTTTGAAAGACACAAAGGTCTAAAAAATGGTTTGAATGAGTTAATTCTTTTTGGCTTTCTGAAAATTTTAAGTCAAGTATAGTTAAGTATATTTAAAAGTTTGATTAGGAAAAGAAGTTTGAAAATGCAATGCCTTAAGGCCAAAGTTTCTAGTTTGTAAAAGTGGTCAAAGTTTGAAAATCTACAAACACAAGCAAAGAATATTTTTGAAAGGAGGGAGAGATTTTGAAATTAAAGAAGTGGGGAGGAGATGAAGAGACTAATCCTAAGCAAAAATTTAAAAGTTAAGAGTTGAAAAGATCTGACCGATGGGCTACAATCCAATAGACAAGAGTGACATATAGAAATCCAAATTCCCTTGGACATTAGAATCAAGCAACAAATAATGCACAATATATCAATTTGAAGAGCAAGGCATCAAATAAAGATAGCCATGTCCAAGTTTAGCAACTCCATGATCTTTCTTCAAATTTTCCCATGTAGCAGATGAGTTTCAAGATGCCATAAGTCACAGGTCCAAAATAACAGCTTCACAATGATCATGTTGCAGATGAACTCAAAATGGATCTCCAATGATGTATCAGATGAAGTTTTAAATAATAAGCACTTGGTTACATGAAAGTTGGCATTGGCCAAGTCCTTTGCATAGGGAGTGTTGCCTATATTCTAAGTCCAATAGTCTCGGATCAAACCAACAGTCCACACAAGATATTTTTTAGGGTTTTTGTTCTTATTATGTACATTAATGGTCAAAGACCACACAATCAAACACAATATACATAAACAAAATATATCACACAAATATAGTCCAAGTGGACAAAGTGAAAGTGACATTAACATAAACAATTAGAATGGTCTGAATAATGGCAAATGAATAAGACTTAAAAATAAAGTGCATTGAAGTAAATGACTTGAAATTAAATGTTAGTTGTTAACGAGTTAGAAGTTAGTATTGCTTTTGCTCTACTTTGATTTTTAAGTCATTCTTTGGAGAACACTCAACCCACTTATCATAAGCATGGATCCTTGAACCAATACATCTTCCAAAGAAAGGAAAAAAGGCCAAGTTTCCACACAATACCATGAAAGAGGGGAGACTTACAATCTCACTAACTAGAATGCTATGCGTTTTGTATCAAAATTTAGCGTTATGTTAAGCAATCGTAATTGGACTTATGTAGAAGTCACAACTATTTGAGGTCGGGCAATAGAATTTTGGTGCTAATGCATGTTAGAGACATAGTATAATGGACTATGCTCATGAAACATACCACACACAAAAAGAATATGCAAAAGTAGTGGCCTAATCTCATCCATACTTATGTTGATTTTGCAATCAACTAGCCTTAGGATGTAGAGATGTCATAGGTCCATGACATGAATGCATAAAGAAGGGGAATGAGATGAAGATGGAGGGGAGATAGATCAAACTCAAATTGGACAAAGAATGACTTTTACCAAATTAAGATCATTCGTTCAAAAGTAAGAAGTTTTTCAAATCAAAACTAATAAAATGTCAGAGATTATAGGTACGGGGGTTGGTTACACAGAGGGAAGGTGTTAGCACCCAGAGTATCCTAGGTACTCCTAGGGAGCCCTTTTTGTGTGCATATGTACTTGGTATAAAGTGATGTTTACAAACAAATAGAATGGGGGGATGAGAATAGAATCCATTAATTATATTTTTGGGTTTGACAAGACCTTCGGTCTTGTGCCTACGTATAAACATAAAAATGAGGGATCAAAACCTCGTAGTTCATGATACAAATTTCAAAGTGAAATTCTGGCATAGTCAGAATTCAGATGTTCTACTCCAAGTCATGACATCTGATCCAACATTGTCACTAATACAGCAAGACAGTTATACAATTTAAACCCTGTACTAATATACACATGTACACAGATGTCACGACATCTGCTTCTATGTCACCCTAGAATGGAGGAACACCTAGTTCTGTGCATCTGGTAGAAAGACTCAGTAGAGAGCAACCATAGCTCTAACTTTTGTTATTTTCCTACACAGTTATCAGCAAGATGAGTCAATAGTGATTTGGACATCATCTGTTACATTAATCCAGTTTGCTGGCCTTGTACGTGTATTTCCTAAAATAAAGGTTAAACAAGTTAATCTAATTTCCACTTATTAGGGTGCTAACAAATAGGCTATTTGTTAGGTTCATTACATGTAGTTCAGTTGTTAGTTTCCTGGATTTTAGCCTGAGAAAATTACTGAAACAGAAAACCTAATCATCCTATAATTTAGCACATGCTGTCAGGAATGAATGTTACAACATTCAGTTTGACAACCAGACATAAACCTCATGCTGATTCAGTTATGTCCCTGAAAACCGAATGTGCTAAATTTGTTGTATTGCAATAGTCTAACCAGTCTCTACTTCAGTATCAGCATACATGACTAACTGTCAAGACATCCAGTTTGACAGTTTCATAATGATCCTTTGCCCAGGTCTGTTATCCTCTTGATAGCCAGACTGAAATTAATACTGAACTGAAGCAGACAAACCAACCTGCCTATTATTCAGTATATGTTGATAATGACGAATGTCAAAACATTCTGATTGACATTCAAACAGAAGGCTATGTATCAGGTCTGTTATTATCTTGATAAGCAGACTGAAATACAAGCTGAGTTATGGCAGACAGGATTATAACATGCAGAAGGTAAACCAACACAGGAAATTGTTAACACAGTTCAGTGCAACATCACCTACTCTGGGGGCATACCAATCCAGGAAGAAGATCCACTATCAGTAGTATTAATTCAGAGTTAAACTCCCCCGTTTACAACTCTTCACTTAATCCCTACCCAATGCAATCTATACCTAGGAACTCCTAGATAGAAACCTCCAGTTTCCATTCCTATCACTACAAATACAATGTAATGTTAAACAACTTGAACTTGCTTCACAGCTTCATTCAAGAACAAACAACTCTTGCCTACAGGCTTTGAGTTACAAATACTCTCAGCTTTGAACACTGAGAAACACATGGTAACCTTCCCACAAGTTGGGAGGTTTACCTCACACACACCCCTAATTTTTCATTCTAAGAGGCTTACAAAAACTAGGTTACAATTTGCTATTTATAACCTAATCACCCAACTGGATTTGGGCCTTCAAAAATCGCAGCAAACTTCTTCCTTGCTGTTACAAAGCCAGCAGAAAATTTCTGCTACAAGCAAGGTCTTCAATCCTAAAATCTCTCCATATATATCTCCATATTTGGAGCCTGTATATATTCTGATTGAGTCTTTAAGACCTCCACATGGGAGTTAGGATATTCACCAAATATCCTCACTAATCCCAGAATATATACTGAATTAATTAATTCATTTTTCTACATATGTACGATGTCACAGACATGATGTCGTGACATCGTACATGACATGTTGGTCCAGATGTTGAACTTCTTCAACCCAACATATTAAAACAACATAGATGATTACATTATTTGTTTTACAAAATTAATGTCAATCCTAAGGTATTAACAATCTCCCCCTTTGGCAAATTTTAGCTAAAACAAATAAACATTACACTGGACAATACATCCCAATATGGGTATGCTCTTCATCTCTGTCATTGTCTCCACCACCACAAACACCAGAGTTGTTGTACATGAGGAAGTAGAGGTACAAGAATCAGTTGCATCAGAACCCTTCCCCTAAACGGTAGAGCTTCCCGAAGAATATGTAATGCTGAGTACATAGATAGTGTAACTCAGATCACAAGACACAACTGTCCTCTTAACTCAGATCACAAGACACAAGTGATATGCCCAGTTAGTGACTTCTGTGCCTGAAGCCAACTTCTGCTTGCTACCACATTTTACTTGCTTTTGGTACATTCTCAGGACTATATTTCTCTCCCCCTTTTTAGCTAAACATTTGTAAATGAACCCCTCACAAAACCAGATACAGGCGCAGTTTTCCCAAACCTTAACATACCCCATGGTTTAGAGGGAATGGAGTGTTTCTCTTGTGAGAAGAAGAGTGCTATTACATCCTTTAAATAGTCCAGCCCGTGCTTAGGAATTAACGGTAGGAATAAATGCTTGGTCAAGATTCATTGATATTTGCTGAGAAACAGTCAGAGAATCACCAACAAAATCTCAAACTATCTTTGAATACCTTTTATAGCTCTTGATTGTTTCTTTTCCAAAACAACAGTTCCAGTGCATGGAGACTATTCCCTATATGCAGTCAGACACGTTGCACTCGATGTCTTAACATTCAACGTGGCTTTTGCCTGCATTCTTCAAGTATTCTTCCTATCAACATTTCCTGAGACCACTTTCGTACATCCAGTAGAAACTTGACATCTGGCACCACTAAAGCCAAAATCACAAACACTAGTAGATGGTTACTCCCCCTGTACCACACAACTGTAACAATAACACTACATCCATATTTCCTCATGACTTTAAGATTCAGAAGGAAATACCAGCATTGTCCAAGGTAATGTCATGACATCCGGTCAGACATTCTTCTGATCACTCAGCCTTGACACACACCACATCATCCCAATAACTAACAAGGTGCCATACCTTGTTATCTGAGAACTCATAGACCACAAGCTTTATGATTACTTGCAGCGCAAAGACAGAACTCCCCCTATCATGAACAACCAACTCTCCTCTTGAACTTGGAGATCACACGTGAACATATCCAACACCCCACAGTTGGACCTGCACATACTTCCTGATTCAAAGAGAACCCAGACCACTTGATGAATGGAAAACATAAGACGCATCTTCATGTCTTCAAGAGCACACCCTCTATTCAACCCTCTTAGCTGAACACATCCACACTCTGTGTCATTCTCTCTTCTAACCAGAGCAAAGAACCACTTCACAAAATGTTCTAACATGAGTTAGGACATCCTTCACAACATAACTCCATCTGATACTCTTCAGATATCACTGAGTTATTGGCTTGATCCACAAGAGCCCGGACAGAACTTGGGACATATACATTCTCATCCCCTTACAAGAGATAATATTCCATAGATAGCTCAGAACTCCTACCACAAGCTCCAAGAGATGAATAGAAAACACCTCCTTTTGTCTTTAACTTACTACTTTTCTGCTCAAAAGTAATTTGTCTCAGACTCTCCTCAAGAATAATCAGCTGCCATATGTTGATTATCTTGATTCTTCGAACTCACTTCTGAGATAGACCAAATGCCACTGGTTGATTACCTCCTTCATGAATCCTCATATGAAAAAGTCAAATGCCACTTTTTGACCTCTCCAAGTTTATCAGACTTCTCCCAAAGATATGTTGACCTTCCAAGTGAGACTTGAACTTCAAGCTACATGTTAAACAGAACTTAGATTCTCTAAGACATGAACATGTAACATCTTCTCCATCCAGCAACTCCAAAGAACTGCAATGAGAACGACCTTTTTGAAGTACCCAATCTACAGCTCTGTAGACCCTTCTATCTTAAGTTGATGTGCCACTTCACCAACTAAGATTCTGATGTTGAACCAAATGTCACAACGTTGTGTTTTAACATTTAGCTGTTGAATTCAGCTCCTTCTTCTTCCACTTGAAAGAACTTCCTCCCTACACAGAACACGAGTTCAATGCTCTCATAGACTTGATTGTGGAACCAAGTTTGAGTAAACAATCCCCATCCTGCAGGTTTGCAGTTAAGTCATCCAAGCTCACACCCTGATGAATCCCTGCTTCTTTACCAAAGACATCAGACACTCTGATGCATGAGTCTTCAGAAGGACCAGTTAGAGACTAACCCTTCAGCTATACCAAGGATTCCACTTCCTAAAGCAAAGTTGTTTCCATGATGTTAAGAATGTTGCCACTTGTTCTTAACTCCACAGTGTGCATTAGCCAATGCACTTCCTTACCTAGATCAGAAATAAACTGATCTAAGTAACCACCATCAAGACTATGATGTCTTCTTCTTCTTGTACACCCCAAGGCTGAACATGTTTCTTGCCAGGAAACCTTTTCAGAGATCATATGCTCTTGCTGCCACCAAAGAGATAGATCATAAACCAATGTACTATCCTTCCTGTGATTCTGCACAGAATCTTGAAGATGAGATGTTCCAACATCTTTAAGAACATCAGTTATCTGGAGCTCCAAGGATAATCAATTAAATACTTGTACTTGGCACAGGTAGACATTGATCTTAAATCCTTTCCCAATTATCCTTTCAGATACATCCACCACAAGAATACTTTGAAAATACTCTTCTTGTGTCAAGATCTTCTGCTTGCAAGCACCTCGATAGTTTTGAGAATCTTTCCAGATTAGATTCACCCTTAGGTATGAGAGAGATGAATCCTTCCTTGCAAATGTGTCACACAACAACCAGAACCCATGTGACACAGGTCAACAGCCAACCAGACCCTAGGCTGACCAAATGTGAGGAGGTTAATCAAAACTCCACACCAATATCCCTGCATTGTACACAAATGTCTCAACATGACATACACCACCCCTACCAGTGGCACTAACTCTATGAGTTATACCTATACATACTCCAATCTCACCAATCTGACTTCAGCTGACCCTAAGTACTAGTGAAAAAACAACATCAGTCAATAGTAGATATGCATTGCCAGAGCATACAACCTCAACCAGCCTCTGAATCTTCATATTCTCATTCCTTGAAGGAACTGCCACTTCTGAGCGTGGTGTTTGAATAACAAGATTCATGGTTCCAATCCTCTTAAATGAAATAGCAATCAGGTTACCCCGTTATCGACTTCTAACATCCAGAGGACTTGTCTTCCCACACAATATAGTACTCCAGAGGACAGCTATCCAGCCCTAATCAATCTACAGGAATAGGACAAACAACAGGAAATTGCACAATGTCACTTCTCAACCAGCTCCACTTCTAGAGATCAGACTTCTAAAAGTGACCTTCTTGAGCACACACACAGTTGACCCTACCCTTGTCAACTTAGCACACACAGATGTCTCCTCTTCCAGGTCAGGAGTGGGTTCCAAACAAAAATATCCATTTGTTTGACACCTAAAACATTTGCTCTTCAACCAGTAGCTGCATACTTGTTGAACAACATGTTCTAACATCACATAGAATATTAGTTCCACCTCCTTGGAACAACCCTCCTTGAAAATCTTCAAGGTCTTCATATACACTACCCAAGAGAGTAAGAGAATCAGTGATCAGGTGATTCTTACCATCCTGAAGTGAGACCGTCATGATGGGTGGACTTGAGGAGACTCAAGTATCTTTGACATCTTCAGTGGGTTATGATGAAATCTTGAATACAGCAGCCTTTCATCCACATGAGGGGAAACTATATCAGAGTTTGAGTTTTGCCAGGTATTATGCAGCGGAAATCATAATACAACTCAACCTATGAACACACACTTCACCAGATCAGCCTCCAAGAACCTACCAAGTTTGAATATGATTCAAAACTAGCACAGTTGTCCCACACAAAGGCCAATTGCCAATCTCCAGAGGCAGGTGCACACAGTTCCTGTCATGAATAGTCCATCCACCTACTTCAAGGGACCATTCAGGGAAATCACAGAACCTTCTACAGGTTCCAACATCAGTACTAACATAACTCCTTGCAAGATACCAGAAAGTATCACCCATGGATCTCATCCAGAAACAGAACAGGATGCCTGCTGTGATACCATTTGAAATTCTGGCATAGTTAGAATTCAGATGTTCTACTCCAAGTCATGACATCTGATCCAACATTGTCACTAATACAGCAAGACAGTTATACAATTTAAACCTTGTACTAATATACACATGTACACAGATGTCACGACATCTGCTTCTATGTCACCCTAGAATGGAGGAACACCTAGTTCTGTGCATCTGGTAGAAAGACTCAGTAGAGAGCAACCATAGCTCTAACTTTTGTTATTTTCCTACACAGTTATCAGCAAGATGTCTCAATAGTGATTTGGACATCATCTATTACATTAATCCAGTTTGCTGGCCTTGTACGTGTATTTCCTAAAATAAAGGTTGAACAAGTTAATCTAATTTCCACTTATTAGGGTGCTAACAAATAGGCTATTTGTTAGGTTCATTACATGTAGTTCAGTTGTTAGTTTCCTGGATTTTAGCCTGAGAAAATTACTGAAACAGAAAACCTAATCATCCTATAATTCAGCACATGCTGTCAGGAATGAATGTTACAACATTCAGTTTGACAACCAGACATAAACCTCATGCTGATTCAGTTATGTCCCTGAAAACCGACTGTGCTAAATTTGCTGTACTGCAATAGTCTAACCAGTCTCTACTTCAGTATCAGCATACATGACTAACTGTCAAGACATCCAGTTTGACAGTTTCACAATGATCCTTTGCCCAGGTCTGTTATCCTCTTGATAGCCAGACTGAAATAAATACTGAACTGAAGCAGACAAACCAACCTGCCTATTATTCAGTATATGTTGATAATGACGAATGTCAAAACATTCTGATTGACATTCAAACAGAAGGCTATGTATCATGTCTGTTATTATCTTGATAAGCAGACTGAAATACAAGCTGAGTTATGGCAGACAGGATTATAACATGCAGAAGGTAAACCAACACAGGAAATTGTTAACCCAGTTCGGTGCAACATCACCTACTCTGGGGGCATACCAAGCCAGGAAGAAGATCCACTATCAGCAGTATTAATTCAGAGTTAAACTCCCTCGTTTACAAATCTTCACTTAATCCCTACCCAATGCAATCTATACCTAGGAACTCCTAGATAGAAACCTCCAGTTTCCATTCCTATCACTACAAATACAATGTAATGTTAAACAACTTGAACTTGCTTCACAGCTTCATTCAAGAACAATCAACTCTTGCCTACAGGATTTGAGTTACAAATACTCTCAGCTTTGAACACTGAGAAACACATGGTAACCTTCCCACAGGTTGGGAGGTTTACCTCACACACACCCCTAATTTTTCATTCTAATAGGCTTACAAAAACTAGGTTACAATTTGCTATTTATAACCTAATCACCCAACTGGATTTGGGCCTTCAGAAATCGCAGCAAACTTCTTCCTTGCTGTTACAAAGCCAGCAGAAAATTTCTGCTACAAGCAAGATCTTCAATCCTAAAATCTCTCCATATATATCTCCATATTTAGAGCCTATATATATTCTGATTGAGTCTTTAAGACCTCCACATGGGAGTTAGGATATTCACCAAATATCCTCACTAATCCCAGAATATATACTGAATTAATTAATTCATTTTTCTACACATGTACGATGTCACAGACATGATGTCGTGACATCGTACATGACATGTTGGTCCAGATGTTGAACTTCTTCAACCCAATATATTAAAACAACAGAGATGATTACATTATTTGTTTTACAAAATTAATGCCAATCCTAAGGTATTAACAATCTCCCCATTTGGCAAATTTTAGCTAAAACAAAACAAATAAACAAAGTAGATGCATTATTTTTAACAAAAATTAGGTTTGAAAGGCACAAAGGCCTAAAAATGGTTTGAATGAGTTAATTCTTTTTAGATTTTTGAAAGTTTAAGTCAAGTATAGTTAAGTCAATTTACAAGTTTGATTTAAGAAAAGAAGTTTGAAAATGCAATGGCATAATGCCAAAGTTTCTATCTATATGTAAAAGTGGTCAAAGTTTAGAACAAAAGTAGTTCACACAAAGAAGATTTTGAAAAATGGAGGGAGAGATTTTGAAATTAAAGAAATGGGGAGAATATGAAGAGACTATCCTATGTACAAAATTAAAAGTTTAGAGTTGAAAAGATCTGACCAAATGGGTAGCAATCCAATAGACAAGAATGTCAATAGAAACCCATAATTCCCTTGGACTTTTAGAATCAAGCAACACACAAATTCATAATTATATTATCTTGAAGAGCAAGGAATCAAATAAAGATGGCCACATCCAAGCTTATCCATTCCATGATCTTCTCCAAAATAGCCCATGTAACAAATGAATTCCACAAGTCACTGGTTCAAAATAACAGCTTCACAATGATCAAGTTACATATGAATTTAGAGATGTCTTCAAACATGTATCAGATGAATTTAAAATTTCAAGCAATTGGTTTCTCAACAAGTTGGCATTGGTCAAGTCCATTAGCATAGGAAGGTTGCCTAGATTCTAAGCCCATTTTTCCAAGACCAAGCCAACAATCCACACAAAAGTCTTTTAGGGTTTTTGTTATTATCATGTACATTAATGGTCAAAGACCACACAAACAAGCAAAGTGTACACATACAAAATATATCACACAATATGGTCCAAATGGACAAAGTGAAAATTGCATTAACATACACAATTAGAATGATATGAATAATGGCAAAATAAAATAAAGTGCTAAAAGTAAATTGCATTAAAGTAAAGGCTTGAAATTAAAAGTTAGTAGTTAATAGGTTAGAAGTTAGTATTGTTTTGCTTTTTCTTTTCATTTTAAGACATTCTTTGGAGAACACTCAACCCACTTATCACAAGCATGAATCCTTGAGCCAAAACATCTTCCAAAGGAAGGAAAGAAGGCCAAGTTTCCACACAATACCATGAAAGAGAGGAGACTTACAATCTCACTAACTAGAATGCTTATGCCTTTTATGTCACCAATTTAGCGCTATGTTAAGCAATCGTAATTGGACTTATGTAGAAGTCACAACTATTTGAGGTCGGGCAATAAAATTTGGGTATTAATGCATGTTAGAGACATAGTATAATGGACTATGCTCATGAAACATACCACACACAAAAAAGAATATGTAAAAGGTGTGGCCTAATCTCATCCATACTCATGTCCATTTTTGAATCAACTATCCTTAGGATTATGAGATGTCATAGGCCAAATGGAATGAATGAATTAAGAAAGGGAATAAGATGAAGTGGGAGGGGAATGGATCAAATCACAAATTGGTCAAAGTAGGACTTTTACCAAATTCATATCATCCATTCATTTTGGGAGATGGAATGTATATTCCATCAATCCCCTAAATCCAATGATATTAATTTTACAAAGTCAAATCAACTTTGACCAAGGTCTAACAACAAGATTCAAACATAAACAAGTCATCACAATTGGTCAAAAAATTTATTTGGTATTTAATCAAATTAAAATACTAAAGTAGTGCATTTAAATTAAATATGGTTTGTCCAATTCCTAAAATCTCATCAAAACACTAAAGAAATGGCCATGAGATTTATTATAGGTCAAACAAGGTCAAAGGACCTTGGAGAAAAAAATTCATAATTTTTGGACATTTAAAAATATTTTTAAACAATTAAAAACAAATGAAAAATCAATTAATTCATAAAAAATATTAATAATGATCCAAAAAATAATTTAAATTCAGAATATGAAAGAGAAAAAATTTTGAAAATTTTTGGTGAAAGTCCCATATTTTTTCGATCAATATTTAATTTAATATGAATTATTGAAAATAATGCAATTAAAGTGAAAATTAAAATATCAGAAAAAACAAGGACCACTTGACCTCCCTCATTAATTGAGGTGGAAGATCAAGTGGCCAGAAACGCGCTATCCTCGATGGACTCGAGTCAGCGCGCCATAACATTGGTAATTTAAATGCACTCTTCAGATTAAAACAAATCAAGAGGATCATGTGGCTGTGAGACATGCCAGCGCATGGCCGGAGCTGTAGCTCCAGTCTTCTTCTCCGGTGGACCTCACCAGACAGGTTCACCTTCAACCATCACCAAAATTAAAAACAAGGACATGATTTCAAAGTAAAAATGGAACTGAGTTCGAATCTGGCTTCAATTCACTCTAACTCCAAGTATATTTAGAGATACATGGAGTTGAAATTTGAGGTACATGAACTGAGTTGCTTCGATTTGGCCTCAAATCAACTCAATCTTCTTGCCTACATTGGTAGGACTTCAGACAACCAAAGAATCAATAGAATTGAGCAAGAATTAGAGAGAATCGAAGAGATCAAAATTTCTGGAAAATACCTTCAATGGAGGTCTAGATTCAACTGATCTTGCTCTTGCTCGTGCTTGATCTTACTCCAAATGTTTGCAGAGGAAGGATTGAATGCTCAAAAGGCTGTGGACTCCTGGAGATTTGAATTTCAAAATAATGGAAATTCAAACTCAAATTCAAGTGAATTTCTCATGTTTATCCTTTGCAATGTGAGGGTTAGAGATGGGGGATCAAAGCTGGCGCGAATGTGTGTTGATTGCTGAGCATATGAGGCTCTATTTATAGTTGAAGTAGACACATTGAATTTGATTGTGCAACTTGGAAATATTTCATCTCATAAAAATTAAGCAAGATATGGCCTTGGGAAGTTGACTTTCAAATTAGGGTTTAGACAAAATGACCTATAATGTTTCAAAATAGAAAATGATTTTCCAAGAACAACTAGCTCTAGGTCTCAACATGAAAGTTGTTTGGAATGTCATTTATAGTAAGTTTTCTCTTGGAATCATTTTCATATGGTGAAAATTGTAGGAGATAGGGTCTAGGGAGACCCAGTTTTGATCAGATGAATTCATTTGGCCAACCACCATCAACCAACTTGCTAACTTCCAATTCTTTTGACTTTCTTGGCTCATGGTAGATCATATATGCATAAGATGATGAAATTTAAAGTGTCCCTTGAGAAATTTGATCAATTGGTGAGATAGCTTGTGTGAGAAGTTACTCAAGATACTCAATCAAACTAGGGTTTCCAAGGCAAATCACCCTCAAACTCTTGAAGAAAACTTGATCAATATAACATGTAGAGAATATTGGGACTCATATATGATGCTCATAACAATTCTTGGATCAATTCTTCGTTGTGCTCTTTGTTCATTAGGGTCTTAAACCCTAGATGTGAACTTGATAGATCAATGGAGATCATGCCCTTCCTACAAAAGAGTTAGATAAATGCAAAGACATATTTTTGGTATTTTGGTTAGTAAAATGATAATATACAAGTATGATATAATCATATAATGCTTGGTGATCTCTCCCAAAACAAGCCCAATGAAGGAGGGGTAAGGAGGATGTCAAGATATGATCCCAATGTTAATGCATATGATGAAGTTACATGAGGGATCTTAGGGTCAAAATTGGGGTCTTACAGCTGCCCCTATTTAAGGACATTCTAACTGAGGAGGTAAAGGTTAAAATCTTCGGCTCGACTCAGTAGAATGGGCTTAAATAACAACATAGAGAAACAAATTTTGGTCCCTAAGAGACCTCATGATGCATATGACATGAATGCAAAACTTAATTCTCTGTGAGGAAATATTGCCACAAAGGAAAAAGAAATCAGAGAGACCTAAGATCCGCAGGAGCACAATGTATTCCATAAGGAAAACTCACTGGGGAGACAGAGACTCGGGGGGGGGGGGGGGGGGTAAAGGGGTTATGCGTAGGCCAGGCTACGACTTAAAACTGTTGGGGGACTCGAGGAATTCCATATAAAATGGAAAGACTCTACCAGGGAACAAACAGCATCTGTAGGGGACATGAGTAGGGCAGGATAAAACTGAGGTACTCGAATCATGCAGGGAAAAGCGATTTCACTAAGGAAAAACGCACACTCAACTCAACTAGGGAAGCAATAAACTTCAACACAGGAGGAGCAGAAATTTATTATCTACTACCTGTTACTGGGTAAGGAGATAATAAAGATCTAATAGAGATAACATCCGTCATCGGTTAGGATGAACATATCAAGGATGACTCGCTGAGGATTCCAGGAGAGGAAATTCATTACCGGTTACTGGGTGAGAATAACCATGCTAGGGAAACTGCAGAAAAGATAGGATTTACAACTACCAGTTACTGGGCAGAAGAGTAAGGGCGAGAGTATCCGTCATCGGTTAGGATGAACATATCAAGGATAAACTCAACAGGGAAGAAAATCCGTCACCGGTTAAGATGAACATATCAAGGATAGACTTTCCTGAAAATGCCAAGGAGGATACCCGTCATCGGTTAGGATGAACATATCAAGGATATACCAACTGAACAAAAAGGGTAGGAATTACATCTATCGAAAGCTGGATAGAAAACCGTCAGAGAGAAAATCTGTCACCGGTTAGGATGAACATATCAAGGATAGACTCTGCGAGGGGTCAAAGTAGGATTTACAACTACCAATTACTGGGTAGAAAACCACAAGGAGAAGAAAACCCGTCGTCGTTTAAGATGAGCATATCAAGGATTAACTCTCTAGGGAACAAAATAGGGATTACAGCTACCTTTTTACTGGGTAGAATACTAAAAATGAGAATACATGTCACTGGTTAAAGTAAACATATCAAGGATAGACTCAGGCAGGGGAAAGAAAGATATCCGTCACCGGTTAGGACGAACATATCAATGATATACTTCCTGGGGAATAGATTCACTAGGGACTCTACTGAGGAGAAAAATAAGGGTACTTTTGTCGGGTATTGGGCAAGAAGTAACAAACTGCAAACTAAGAAGAATATTACCAGTTACTGGGTAATAGACTCTTAGGGGACCAAAGTATCTATCTAGGTAAGAGCTAAAAAGAAAATAGTCAATCAAGACTCAACCCAATGAGGATATAACTCAAGGGGAGTAATTCCATCCAGAAAATCCACTGGAGAGGAAACTGAAATAACAACCATCCACGAGGAAACAAACTCAGTGGGGAAACGGAGAAAGGTTAAAGTCTTTCTGCTTAAAGGGCTGACACTCTACAATTGAAGGAGGACAGACACCAGATTTGGTATGGGGATAAAATACCTCCATAACAGAGAATAAGAATCTCAAACCAATCAAATATGAGGATGCAGGATATGCAAATTATGAATTTATATGAATGTATATGTATATGTATATATGATGATTATGCTGACAAAATGATCACAAAGGATATAAAGGTGTCGCAAAGAATTTGTACCACCGGTATAATCCTCGGTCAATCCACAAAATATGGAGACAACTGCTGGAGAACAAAGAGATCAACATCCCAAAGGCTTAACCCTAGCTGGGGAAGGAGGAGATCTGTTGAGGACAGAACATCCAATCTGTGGGGAATTTTAGGTCAACACCATAAAAATGGGAGACAACCCTACAGAGAAACAATCACAAAAAGCTGCTCAGAAACCAGGAGGAAACTCTGACTGGGAGCAAGTTGAATGGCGGTTGGTGGGGAAACCAAAGCGATCTAATGGGGGAAGATCAACCATCTCCTAAGATCAACCCTGCTGAGGAAATATGAACTTCGCTGGGGAAGGCAGAAACTCTGTCAGGGAAAACAACATGCCGCAGGGTATCTGAATCAACCAAATCAGCTGGGGACGAGGAAAGGGATTCCACTGAGGGTCAAACACTCCGCCGAGGAACTGAATCAACACAAACATCTAGGGATACCCAAAGGGTTAACTGCTTGGGGAACCTCTGATGTTTCGCATTTAAGGACTTCCTATCCATCGAAATGTTGTTGATATTCATTTTAATTGCTTTGAAAAATTCTTGCTTTATATACTTTCAAAAAATTGATTTTTTTGATAAAAATTTTAATTTCAAAATGATCATAATAAAATTTAAAACTATTGGCTGAAGTAAATAAGAGTAGAAATAATTGGATAAAAGCTCAACTTTATTTGATGGAATGGTAGTCTGTAAATGAAAAGACTCCATGAATTTTACAAAGTTGAAAATGGTAATTTATAATGGAAAAGGGTTACATTGAATACAAATGATTCTTAGTCCTTCTACCAACTCTCGATCTCCACTGTGCTCTTGACCGCTACTGGGGACGAACTGATGTCAACCCTTGTGCTCAAACTAGCCTTCAAAATCACTGAAGATCAGTAAAATGCAGTTACTTGCCATAATCCCTAATTTTTTCCTAAGCCGCCCTTTCGGGTTTTCAACTTAGTGAGCTGTTCTTTTATTTTTAGGCGAAGTATTTCTTGACTGCATCTGCGTTCACAGGACAAGTGAACTCTTCACCATCCATTGTTGTAAGAATCAATGTGCTGCCTGAAAAGGCTCTCTTAACAACATATGGGCCTTCATAATTAGGAGTCCATTTTCCTCTGGAATCTGGCTTGAACGTCAAAATCTTCTTGAGCACAAGATCACCTTCTCTGAACACTCGAGGTCTGACCTTCTTATCGAAAGCTTTCTTCATCCTTTGTTGATACAACTGACCATGACACATGGCAGTTAACCTTTTCTCTTCAATTAGATTCAACTGATCAAACCTGGTCTGACACCATTTAGCTTCAGTCAACTTGGCTTCCATGAACACATGCAATGAAGGAATCTCAACCTATACGGGGAGTACTGCTTCCATACCATAAACAAGAGAGAAGGGGGTTGTCCCTGTTGAAGTGCGTATGGATGTACGATACCCATGCAATGCAAATGGGAGCATCTCATACCAATCCTTATATGTGACAACCATCTTCTGGATAATCTTCTTAATGTTCTTATTCGTAGCTTCAACAACCCCATTCATGTTGGGTCTATAAGGAGAAGAATTATGATGTGCAATCTTGAAGTCTTTGCAAAGAGCTTCCACCATATTGTTATTCAAGTTCGATCCATTATCAGTAATGATCTTACTTGGCACACCATAACGGCATATGATCTGATTCTTGATAAACCATACAATAACTTGCTTGGTCACATTTGCATATGATGTTGCTTCAACCCATTTTGTGAAATAGTCAATTTCCACCAAAATGAAACGATGTCCATTCGAAGCTTTGGGCTCAATCATCCCAATCATATCAATTCCCCACATGGAGAAGGGCCATGGGGAAGAGATAACATTCAATAGTGTTAGAGGAACATGAATCTTATCAGCATAAATTTGACACTTGTTGCACTTCTTCACAAATTTGCAACAGTCGGATTCCATTGTCAGCCAATAGTAACATGCTCGCAACATCTTCTTCGCCATCGCATGTCCATTGGAATGAGTACCAAAGGAACCTTCATGCACTTCAGTCATCAACAAGTCTACTTCGTGTCTATCCATGCATCTGAGCAAAACCATGTTGAAGTTTCTCTTGTACAGTATATCACCATTCAAAGATGCCCCAGGCGGGTAATACCACAGCTTCTCGTCTTTAATCTCTTCAACAGCAAACACATGAGCTGGCCTGTCAAGACGCGTCACGGATAAATTGGGAACTTCATTCCAATACTTCACTACAATCATTGACGCCAACGTTGCAAGAGCATCTGCCATCCGGTTTTCATCTTGAGGGATATGATGAAACTCAACCTTTGTAAAGAAAGTTGAAATCCTCCTCGCATAATCTCTATATGGTATCAAACCGGGTTGATTTGTCTCCCATTCTCCTTTGATTTGATTCACAACCAATGTGGAATCTCCAAAGACATCCAAATGCTTGATTCTAAGATTCATGGCCTCTCCAAGCCCTATAATGCAAGCTTCATACTCTGCCATGTTGTTTGTACACTTGAAAGTCAATCTAGCTGTAAATGGTAGATGTGTGCCTTGAGGAGTAATAATCACTGCCCCAATGCCATTTCCATATTGATTAACAGCTCCATCAAACACCATGCCCCAATGGGAACCAGGTTCTGGCCCTTCTTCAAGCAATGGTTCATCACAATCTTTCATTTTCAAGTACAAAATCTCTTCGTTAGGAAAATCTTACTGCACTGACTGATAATCTTCAATTGGTTGGTGAGCCAAATGGTCAGCCAAGATACTACCTTTAATCGCTTTCTGAGATCGGTATTTAATATCATACTCTGACAACAACATCTGCCAATGGGCAATCCTCCCAGTTAAAGCAGGCTTCTCAAATATATACTTGATTGGATCCATTTTGGATATCAACCAAGTGGTATGATTCAATATATACTGACGCAGACGCTTAGCATCCCAAGCCAATGCGCAACAAGTCTTCTCAAGCATAGAATACCGAGTCTCCCAGTCGGTGAATTTATTACTGAGGTAGTAAATTGCAAATTCTTTCTTTCTAGACTCATCTTTATGACCAAGAACACAACCCATACTATCTTTGAGCACAATCAAATACATGATCAATGGTCTTCCTTCAACAGGGGGAGACAAAATCGAAGGTTCAAGCAAATATTCTTTGATACTGTTAAAAGCTTTATGTCAGTCTTTGGTCCAATCACAAGACTGATCTTTCCGTAGAAGCTTGAATATAGGTGCACATGTGGCAGTCATGTGGGAAATGAATATGGAAATATAATTCAAGCGGCCAAGAAAACCTCTGACTTACTTCTCAGTTTTGGGCGCAGGCATCTCTTGTATTGCTTTGACCTTGGCAGGATCAACTTCAATACCCTTCTCGCTGACAATAAAGCCCAACAACTTACCAGAACGAACACCAAAAGTACACTTATTGGGATTCAAGCGGAGTTTATACTTCCTCAAACACTGGAATAGCTTCAACAAATGCTCAACATGTTCCTCTTCAACAATTGATTTAGTAATCATGTCATCGACATACACTTCAATCTCTTTATGCATCATATCATGAAAAAGAGTAGTCATTGCTCTCTGGTAAGTTGCACCAGCATTCTTTAAACCGAAAGGCATCACTCTATAACAGAATGTTCCCCAAGGTGTAATGAATGTGGTCTTCTCCATATCTTCGGGTGCCATCTTGATCTGATTATATCCGGAAAATCCATCGATAAATGAAAAGACTTTGAATTTAGCAGTATTGTCTACCAACATATCAATGTGTGGCAGAGGGAAATCATCTTTCGGACTAGCTTTATTCAAATCTCTATAATCGACACACATGCGAACTTTTCCATCTTTCTTCGGCACAGGCACAATATTGGCCACCCATTGCGGATACTCAACGGTCACAAGGAAATTGGCATCAATTTGCTTTTGCACTTCTTCCTTGATCTTCACAACCATATCAGGATACGTTCTTCTCAACTTCTGCTTGACTGGCGGGCATTCTGGCTTCAACGACAATCAATGCTCCACAATCTCATAATCCAAACCAGGCATGTCTTGATAGGACCAAGCAAACACATTTGAATACTCTCGAAGAAGATCAATCAACCCCTTCTTAGCATCTTGACACAGTCGAGACCCAATCTTGACTTCCTTCACATCATCTTCGGAACCCAAGTTGACTAGCTCAATCTGCTCTTCAAACGGCTGAATAATCTTTTCATCTGGCTCAAGAAGACGAGACAATTCATCACTCACTTCTACATCACTTTCCTCTCCGGCTTCAAACACAGGGAATTCAAAATTTGGAGAAGGAGAAGGATCATTGTATTCAATGGGGTTAGAAACCAACCTGCATAATGATTTGATATTTTGATTTTAGAGAAGTGAATTTGTGACCAGATATTATGCAGATGGACAATTATATTGTTTATTTATGTTTTTTGTGATTATTATTTTCAGAATAAAGCAAAAAGTAAAAACAAACATCAAAGATGTGGATGAATAGAATTAATTTTATTAATGATCAATTTAAAATTCCCAAAGAATGTTCACTTCTCCCTTAGGCATAGGAGAAGGATTTTTAAAATATAAAGACAATTACTTAGATCGATGCAAAATAACAGGAATATCAACAGCAGTCCAATTGTTGCATGTGTTTCCATGCATTACAAAGTTTGTGTAGTCTTCCTCTTCGCTATCCTGTAGCACCACAGCTAAGTGTTGTTCATTGCCATGAATGAACCCTCCGCTACGGAAGCTGAGTTGCATATCTTCAGATCTTGCAATTGATGAGCCTTTCTGGAACCCCAAACCGGTTCTTCCCTTTTTGTCGGAGACCTCTATCATGTGCCCCCACTGATCAACAGTACCTTCTCCAACAATCTTCTGAGCATCTTTCAACGAGGACATAGGTGCCCCAACTCTCTTTTCAGCAGCAATAGATAAGGCTTGGAATGGAGTTCCAACCTCATCCTCAGCTTCAACATAAGAGAAAGATGACAGATGGCTAACCAACAACGCCTTCTCTCCTCCAACAATCACAAGCTTGCCATTCTTGACAAATTTCAATTTCTGATGCAAAGTGGAGGTAACAACTCCTGCCTCATGAATCCATGGTCTTCCCAATAAAAAACTGTCGGGTGGATATCCATTACTTGAAAAGTAATCTGAAAATCACTCGGACCTATCTTGACTGGAAGGTCCACTTCACCAATTACTGTCTTGCGTGAACCATCAAAGGCTTTGACGATTACACCGCTATACCTCACAGGTGCTCCTTGGTAAGATAGCTTTGACAAAGTTGACTTCGGAAGCACATTCAGTGATGACCCAGGGTCAACAAGCACGTTTGACAAAGCATCTTCCTTATAGTTCATTCAAATATGCAAAGCCATGTTATGATTTCTTCCCACCTCGGGGAGTTCTTCGTCGCAAAAGCTCAGATTATTGCACGAAGTGATGTTAGCCACGATGTAATCAAACTGATCCACAGTAACATCATGCTCTATGTATGTTTGTTCAAGAACTCTCTGTAGTGCTTCTATGTGCGCTTCGGAATTCAAAAGCAGAGACAACACTGAGATTTTTGAGGGGGTTTAGAGCAGCTGCTCAACCACATTAAACTCGCTCCTCTTTATCAATCAGAGTACCTCATCATCATCATTGGCTTTCAAGTTGCTGGATTCACTAGACTTATCTTTTGAACAACCAACTGGATCTACATTAGGCACCTCCACCTTCTTACCAACAATCGTTTCTTCTTTGTTTTCTGGGAACACCGGCCAAAACACTCGACCACTGCGGGTCACCTTCGTAACATCAGCAATGCTCACTACTGAACTAGTCGTAGGTAACGGGACCTCTTGACCATTCTTTATCATTGTAGCATTATACTGGTACGGTACAACCTTATCAGATGAATATGGGACTGGGCCCATTAACCGTATTACCAATGGCGATACTGATCTTTGACTGACATTATTGTTGTTGCTGCTGTCATATTGAATTACCAACCGCTCTTGTTGTTTGAAAATGGGCACTATGATAATGACGTCGTCATCTGCATGACGGGATTGAACAATTTGGATCATGCCTTCATCCATCAGACTTTGGATGTCCCTTTTCACTACAACACACCCTCTTAGGTTCACACTACAAACAACACAACCATCATGGTCATGTTCACAGTCACTCACCATACAGATATCCTTGTGCATCTGCACCAAGGATCTTCGGATAAACCAGACGTCATAAACCTTGAATTCTCCAGGACAACCGTCCACCATATTCACTAAAGAGTTCCCATGAACGGGAAAAGGGTTCGCTTTCACATTTGGCGCGCAGTCCTCAAAGGACACCATACCACTCTTCATAAGCTTTTGAACCTCATACTTCAATGGATAGCAGTTTTCAATATCATGTTTGGGAGCTCCTCGGTGAAAAGCACAACGGGGCTCAGGTTTATACCACCAGGGAAGTGGTTTTGGGATCTGCGGTGGGTTCCTCGGTTGAATTAAGTTCTTGAGAACTAGCGAGGGATACAACTCTGCATATGACATAGGAATCGGGTCAAAAGAGACCTTCTTCCTCTCAAAGTTCTTCTGATGATGATTGTTGTTGGTATTGTTGTTGTTGTAGGTGTTCGTTCTTTGCTGCAGTTGTTATTGTTGACGTTGATGTTGTTGTTGTTGAATTGGTGTTGCTTGTTGATTAGAAAATACCGGGATTCCTGATGACACTTGATGATGATGATGTTGACGGGGTGGTGGATTTCTTCTGATCTGGGCCTCCTCTGCCTCCCACTGATTACTGTGTTGGTCTCACTATCCTTCTTCTTACCAAAGTTGCTACCATATCTCTTGCTTGTTGACGCCTCATCTGTTGACAACCATCCTTCACGGACTCCTTCCTCAAGTCTCATCCCCATGTTTACCATTTCGGTAAAATCACTAGGGGCACTAGCGTTCATGCGTTCATAATAAAATGAACTCAGAGTTTTCAAGAAGATCTTTGTCATCTCTTTCTCCTCCAAAGGAGGAGTGATCTGGGCAGCAACTCCCTCCATCTTTGTGCGTACTCTTTAAATGTCTCTTTGTCCTTCTGAGACATAGACCTCAACTGGTCTCTATCCGGCGCCATATCCACATTATACTTGTATTGCTTTACAAAAGCCTCTCCCAAGTCATTGAAAGTGCGAATGCTTGCACTATCCAACCCCATGTACCAACGGAGTGCAGCACCAGACAGACTATCTTGGAAGTAGTGAATAAGCAATTGATCATTGTCGGTCTGAGTAGACATCTTGCGAGCATACATCACAAGATGACTGAGCGGACAAGAGTTCCCCTTATATTTTTCAAAGTAAGGAACTTTGAACTTCACTGGGATCTTGACGTTGGGCACCAAACACAACTCGGCAGCACTCTTCCCAAACAAATCTTTACCTCTCAGCGTCTTCAATTCCTTGCGCAGCTCAAGAAACTGATCTTTCATCTCATCCATCTTCTCAAAAACATCTGGACCCTCAGACGGCTCGGAATGATAGATGGTATCCTCTATGAGAGGCAAAGTGTGCACAACGGGAGGTGGCACGGACATGACCGGGCTAGATGCCGGCATGGAAGCAAACATAGGCGCAAAGCCTTCGGGCACAAAGTTGGGCGGCATTCCCCACGGGAATCCGGAAGGCATATTTGGCACGAAATGGGTGGTAATAGCAGGCATGGTAGAGGTAGTCACCTCTGAAGTAACAGTCCTCGCGGGAGGAGTTGCGGGTGTTGGAGAAGCTTGATTCTGAGTAGCAAGAATTGACTCCATCATGGAAGTCAGGCGGGTGATCTCGTCCTTCAGCCCTCTATTCTCTTGCTCCAAATGTTCCATGATTTTCAGATGATTGGCTCGGGTATTGTATCGGTGAGTTAGCTTGGCTAAAGCACCGAAGAAACACCAATCAGACTTCTGGCAAAAACCTGCTTATGCAAATGATGCATGAAATGCAATGCTTGATTATTTTTATTTTCAAGGAACTTACTATATCATTTGTAAATACATAATATTTAAATGGTAATTGCAACAATTTGATATGACCAAAAATCTCTTTTAATTTATATAAATTGGAAAAATTACATTGAGTATAATTTCAGAAACCAAAATAAAAAGATACAAGAGAAAAGGAAACTAGTCATCCTAAGGATCCCTAACAACAATGTCGAAAGATCTGGCTGAAGGCGCGTACTTCCTTCGAATGCGACGGATCTCGATCTCAAAAGAAGCCTTTATCTGAGTCTTCTCGAGGACAAGCTGATCAACAATCTTCTTCCAAGCAACATAAGGCTGAGGCATGCTAGAAGATGAAACCTCTGGCTCTCTCTGTCTCTTCGTCACTCGGTCTTCAAGTAGCTCAATAAGTGCATCTTTGTCCTTAGACTCCAACTGCAGCTCTTCATGATTCTTGCTCAAAGCATGGAAAGGCTATTCCCACATATCCTTCTCTTGCTTCATCTTGATGAGCGCGTCTCCCAACTCCCCTACATCTTGGTTAGGGAGAGTTAATGGATCAACAACAACCATAGACATAGGTCTTTCGCAAGGATAAGGCATCTTCAACTCCAAAGCTCTCTTCTTCACCCAAAGAGTGTAAGCTTCCAAAGCTATACAATTACGCGGACAAAGCTCGGATCTTGCTTTCGTATGCAAATTATGCCAAGCATGCACAATCTTCTACTTCAAATGTTAGGGATCTTTACTCTCTTTATAAAAAAGACCTTCTAACAAAGTGTTATTAGGTTTGTCTCTCAAGGGGAACCCAAGTTGATGACGAGCCAAAGCAGGGTTATAGTTAATTCCTCCTTGTGTACCAATGGGAGGCACATTAGAGAATTCACCACAACTATCAATAATCTCCAAATTGCTCACAGACGGATCATACCAAACTATATCATCATTAGTGAGAGACATAAGTCTCGGAGACCAACTTAGACATTGTCTGTTCTCCACAAAAGTAGGTGTCTGAGGCAAGTGCAAAATAAACCACTTGTACAGAAGAGGAACACAACAGACAATGGTTCCACCACCCTTATAATTCCTTAGATTCAAAGAGAAATACAATCACCCAATAAAGTAGGCACAGGATTCCCAATCAAGAAAAGTATAATGGCGTTAACATTAACAAAACCGTCAATGTTAGGGAACAAAGCTAATCCATAGATGAGCAACATAAAGATAGCTTCAAAAGCAACCATACTACCAGCTTGAGCAAAAGTAATAGCTTCCTTGATGAGGAAAACAGATGGCAACCCAAATAACCCTCATTTCTTCACCCAATGAGCCTTTATCTCAGACTTCTTCAAGTGAAGAGCTTCGGCAATAATACTAGACCCAGGAATCTCCTTCAATCCACTAAAAGGCACTCTACTAGAAATAGGTATCCCCAAAAGATGAGAATACTCCTCCAAGGTAGGCACAAGCTAAAAACTTTGGAAAGTGAAACAACAGTAGAGAGGATCATAGAACTGCACCAGTACACTCAAAAGTCCTTCAACCACATCAGCAGACAAGATGGACAGAAGCTTTCCATGACGTTGTTTAAAGTCCAAGGGATCTAATACAAAAGATGCTAGCTTCCTTAACTCTTTGAAGTCGGGACATCTGAAATTGTACTTCTTAGTGTTCCTTCATCCATAATCTATGGTCTGAATATATTTGCAAATGATACCTTAGTTCCTTGAAATTTTCGTGTGATGAATGTTATGATGCGCATGAATGCATGAATGCAACAATCACAAATAAGGGATCACATACAAGGCAAACAAAGGTCAAGGGATGAATCAAGTCATTGTCAAGATCAATCATTCATTTTGGTGGATTATGGTTTACACCTTATCAACACCCAAGTTCCATTGATATTGACAAGACTTGATTGGATCAACCAAGAATCAAGGGTTTGTTGCAAGTCACGAGCATGGATTCTGGGTAAGAACCATCCCAAAGGAGTGAACTAAGGATAAAAACCTGTAGATCGTGTTCTAAAAAGTTCCCAGAGTCTTAATTCCATCTATCGGATATTACAGGTTAAGATGATTGACTCATCGACCCATAATATTCTCAAGAGAAACTCGTCTGAGTGTAGTATCGTGTAACAACTGTTATCAAGTCTACACTTGAACAGTTTCCGCACTACGTCCTAAATAGGCCAAGAGGGGTTAAATGTTCTAAGGTCCTCAGCTTCTCGGACCCAATTAGAAATAGTAACGCCTAACCGCAAATACTTGTGTGACATTTCCAAATCCAAAGGAGTCTCCACTGAGCAGATGGATCCCAAGCCAACTTGTTAAGGACTACTCCACACAAGTCGAACATGACTATACCATCCTCTTATCTTAATTGCACTTAAGTTCGGTTTAGAACTTATCTCACCACTCGGAAATCACCAAGCACAATAAGCAGATTATATCACACATACATATATACAAACATCACATATATACAAATATATACACACAAAAAGTAGGCTAAACCCACTGTAGACTACTCCCCAGCAGAGTCACCACTTAATTTCTGTAGCGGGAAATTCATGATCATCAAGCTATTGACAAGCTAGAGATCAAATAACAAGAGTCGCCACCACGCTTTTATTGTTTCCAAGGGAAAAGGTAAAAAGTACGAACAAAACCTAAAAGTAAGAAGTTTTCAAATCAAAACTAATAAAATGTCAGAGATTACAGGTAAGGGGGTTGGTTACACAGAGAGAAGGTGTTAGCACTCAAAGTGTCCTAGGTACTCCTAGGGAGCTCTTTTTGTGTGCATATGTACTTGGTATAAAGTGATGTTTACAAACAAATATATAGGGGGAATGTGAAAAGAATCCATTAATTATATTTTTGTGTTTGACAAGACCTTCGGTTTTGTGCCTACGTACCAACATAAAAATGAGGGATCAAAACCTCGTAGTTCGTGATACAAATTTCAAAGTGGATGTATTGTTTTTAACAAAAATTAAGTTTGAAAGGCACAAAGGCCTAAAAATGGTTTGAATGAGTTAATTCTTTTCGGCTTTTTGAAAGTTTAAGTCAAGTATAGTTAAGTCCATTTTCAAGTTTGATTTAAGAAAAGAAGTTTGAAAATGCAATGGCATAAGGCGAAAGTTTCTATCTTTTTGCAAAAGTGGTCAAAGTTTAGAACAAAAGTAGTTCACACAAAGAAGATTTTGAAAAATGGAGGGAGAGATTTTAAAATTAAATAAATGGGGAAAAGAGGAAGAGACTATCCTATGTACAAAATTAAAAGTTTAGAGTTGAAAAGATTTGACCAAATGGGTAGCAATCCAATAGACAAGAATGTCAATAGAAACCCATAATTCCCTTGGACTTTTAGAATCAAGCAACACACAAATGCACAATTATATTATCTTGAAGAGCAAGGCATCAAATAAAGATGGCCACATCCAAGCTTATCCATTCCATGATCTTCTCCAGAATAGCCCATGTAACAGATGAATTCCACAAGTCACAGGTTCAAAATAATAGCTTCACAATGATCAAGTTGCAGATGAACTTAGAGATGTCTTCAAAGATGTATCAGATGAAGTTCAAATTGCAAGCATTTGGTTTCTCAACAAGTTGGCATTGGCCAAGTCCATTAGCATAGGAAGGTTGCCTAGATTCTAAGTTCATTTGTCCAAGATCAAGCCAACAATCCACACAAAAGTCTTTTAGGGTGTTTGTTATTATTATGTACATTAATGGTCAAAGACCACACAAACAAGCAAAGTGTACACAAATAAAATATATCACACAATATGGTCCAAATGGACAAAGTGAAAATTGCATTAACATAAACAATTAGAATGATATGAACAATGACAAAATGAAATAAAGTGCTAAAAATAAATTGCATTAAAGTAAAGGCTTGAAATTAAAAGTTAGTAGTTAATAGGTTAGAAGTTAGTATTGTTTTGCTTTTACTTTTAATTTTAAGACATTCTTTGGAGAACACTCAACCCACTTATCACAAGCATGAATCCTTGAGCCAAAATATCTTCCAAAGGAAGGAAAGAAGGCCACGTTTCCACACAATACCATGAAAGAGGGGAGACTTACAATCTCACTAACTAGAATGCTTATGCCTTTTATGTCACCAATTTAGCGCTATGTTAAGCAATCGTAATTGGACTTATGTAGAAGTCACATCTATTTGAGGTCGGGCAATAAAATTTTGGTGTTAATGCATGTTAGAGATATAGTATAATGGACTATGCTCATGAAATATAACACACACAAAAAAGAATAAGCAAAATGTGTGGCCTAATCTCATCCATACTCATGTCAATTTTTCAACCAACTAGCCTTAGGATTATGAGATGTCATAGGCCAAGTGGAATGAATGAATGAAGAAAGGGAATAAGATGAAGTGGGAGGGGAATGGATCAAATCACAAATTAGTCAAAGGAGGACTTTTACCAAATTAATATCATCCATTCATTTTGAGAGATGGAATGTACATTCCATCAATCCCCTAAATCCAATGATATTAATTTGACAAAGTCAAATCAACCTTGACCAAGGCCCAACAACAAGAGTCAAACATAAACAAGTCATCACAATTGGTCAACGAATTTATTTGGCATTTAATCAAATTAAAATACTAAAATAGTGCATTTAAATTAAATATGGTTTGTCCAATTCCTAAAATCTCATCAAAACACCAAAAAAATGGCCATGAGATTTATCATAGGTCAAACAAGGTCAAAGGACCTTGGAGAAAAAATTTCATAATTTTTGGACATTTAAAAATATTTTTAAATAATTAAAAACAAATGAAAAATCAATTAATTCATGAAAAATATTAATAATGATCCAAAAAATAATTTAATTTAGAATATGAAAGAGAAAAATATTTGAAAACTTCTGGTGAAAGTCCCATATTTTTTGGATCAATATTGAATTTAATATGAATTATTGAAAATAATGCAATTAAAGTGAAAACTAAAATATCATAAAAAACGTGGACCACTTGATCTCCCTCATTAATTGAGGTGGCAGATTAAGTGGCCAGAAACGCGCTATCCACGATGGACTCAAGTCAGTGCGCCATAACATTGGTAATTCAAATGCACGCTTCAGATTAAAACAAATCAAGAGGATCATGTGGCTGTAGCTCCGGTCTTCTTCTCCGGTGGACCTCACCGGACTGGTCCACCTTCAACCATCACCAAAATTAAAAACAAGGACATGATTTCAAAGTAAAAATGGCACTGAGTTCAAATCTGACCTCAATTCACTCTAACTCCAAGTATATTGACAGATACATGGAGTTGAAATTTGAGGTACAAGAACTGAGTTGCTTCGATTTGGCCTCAAAGCAACTCAATCTTCTTGCCTACATTGGTAGGTCTTCAGACAACCAAAGAATCAATAGAACTGAGGAAGAATTAGAGAGAATCGAAGAGATCAAAATTTCTAGAAAATACCTTCAATGGAGGTTTGGATTCAACTGATCTTGCTCTTGCTCGTGCTTGATCTCACTCCAAATGTTTGCAGAGGAAGGATTGAATGCTCAAAAGGCTGTGGATTCCTGGAGATTAGAATTTCAAAACAGTGGAAATTCAAACTCAAATTCAAGTGAATTTCTCAGGTTTATCCTTTGCAATGTGAGGGTTAGAGATGGGGGATCAAAGATGGCGTGAATGTGTGTTTATTGTTGAGCATATGAGGCTCTCTTTATAGCTGAATCCATTGCTTTTTACACACTTGAATTCACTTTCCATATTTGGTCATTGATGATGCATGGGTGCCTGAGCGCGCATAGGCCCATAAAATCATTGCCATAAGTCCACAAATGAGTGTGAGATTATCTAAATTCAGCTGGGATTGCAAGGCAAGTGTACATTTATATTTGAAGTTTGATCCTTGCCAAGTGATGACACCATGTTCATGCCATGCGTAACCTATGCATTCCTTGTCCAAAATGAATGAACTTGAGCTCTTTAGAAAGTTGAGATCAAGAGAAACAACCTTCATGTTCAACACTTTTCCATTTGGAGTTTGTAACTTGAAGAAATTTGAGGTGGAAGTTTGGAAATTTTTGACATATCAAAATTTTTCTAAGTGTCAAGCCATATGTCTCAATATTCCACCTTGCTTAACTTTTTATATGAGCTTCAAAACGAGAAACGTGTATTCATCAAAGTTGTATATATTTCAAATACGTTCAAAATGGTCACCAATTTCATGTCATTTGGATTTGAAATGATAGAGTTATGCATTTTTGAAGTTTGGAAAAATCACTTGATCAATGGTATAGGTCAAAAGTGACCTATAATGTAACCTCATATCACATGCTCAAAAAAGTTGAATTATCTCCCACTCTAAACATAAAAGTTGAAGTAGACACATTTAATTTGATTGTGTAACTTGGAAATCTTTCATCTCATAAAAATTGAGCAAGTTATGGCCTTGGGAAGTTGACTTTCAAATTAGGGTTTAGACAAAATGACCTATAATGTTTCAACATCGAAAATGACTTTTCCAAGAAAAACTAGCTCTAGGTCTCAACATGAAAGTTGTTTGGAATGTCATTTAGAGTAAGTTGTCTCTTGGAATAATTTTCATATGGTGAAAATTGTAGGAGATAGGGTCTAGGGAGACCCGGTTTTGATCAGATGAATTCAGCTGGCCAACCACCATCACCCAACTTGCTAAATTCCAATTCTTTTGACTTTCTTGGCTCATGGTAGATCATATATGCATAAGATGATGAAATTTGAAGTGTCACTTGAGAAATTTTATCAATTAGTGAGATAGCTTGTTGGAGAAGTTACTCAAGATCCCTAGTCAAACTAGGGTTTCCAAGGCAAATCACCCTCAAACTCTTGAAGAAAACTTGATAAATATAACATGTAGAGAACATTGGGACTCATATATGATGCTCATAACCATTCTTGGATAAATTCTTGGTTGTGCTCTTTTTTCACGAGGGTCTTAAACCCTAGATGTGAACTTGATAGATCAATGGAGATCATGCCCTTCCTACAAAAGAGTTAGACATATGCAAAGACATATTTTTGGTACTTTTGGTTAGTAAAATGATAATATACAAGTATGATATAATCACATAATGCTTGGTGATCTCTCCCAAAACAAACCCAATGAAGGAGGGGTAAGAAGGATGTCAAGGTATGGTCCCAATGTTTATGCATATGATGAAGTTACATGAGGGATCTTAGGGTCAAAATTGGGGTCTTACAGAACTAATAATAGATAACATGCTTATACACAAAGAACATATTTCAAGTATGGAAGAAGAATATCATGAAGTCACTATAAGCATATAAACTGACAAAAATAAATTGAATTTTTTGGAAGTGAACAAACATGAAACATTTCATACATCAAGCATATCAAGCATTTGGAACATAGACAACATGCAAAAGTAAAAGGCTTACTTTCAAAGAGGGAAATGGAACAATATTACCTTACGTATGAATTGATGAAGGATGTACTCATATGTGATTGAACTTCCAAGGAAAGTTAGAGCAAAATTATATAAAGTGCATGCGACAAATCATATTTAGGCAAGATTTTGAAATATCAACATGCAAGTTGATTGTAAGAGGTTTTTCAATTGTAAGAGGTTTTGTAAAAATATCTGCAAGTTGATTTTTGCTATCAACATGCTCAAATACGACATCTCCTTTTTCAACATGATCACGTAGGAAGTGGTGGCGTATGATCAGTCACCATTTGCATTAAGTTTTCGTTACTGATCCGACAAGAAACCAAGGATTTTAAAACACTGTGCAAGCATTTTTGATACTTTTCAAGGCAATTTTACCTCTGGTATAATATTTAAGAATTTCCTTTCATCGCTATATTTTAATTTTATTTTCATGAGTTTATGCGCGGGATAGCTGTATTTTTGTCCGACAGGTCTAGTAGAAGAACCAGGAAACTCAGAGCGAGACAATGCGAGATTCCGGCAAGAAAAGGAGTGGAAAACCTCGGTACAAGAGGCCTGACACGGCCACCCATGTCACCTGACACGGGTTGTGTCAAGCAAAGGAGGGCGTGGTAAGGAAGACAATGGCCTGACACGGCCACCCGTGTCAGCTGACACGGGCCGTGTCAGGCATCAACCCCCCGTGTCAAGAGGCCATGAGTGTGTCACCAATAATAGTAGGCTGACACATCCACTCGTGTCAGCTGACACGGACCGTGTCAGCCCAAGCCCAAAATTTCCCTTTTTTTCGGGCTTTTGTTCGTCGGGCTTTTCAGAGAGATTTTTGGACATGTCCACCTGCTGCTTGAAATTTTCATTATAAAAGAGGACCTTCTGCCTAAGGAAAAATCATCTTGGAACAAGGCAAAACACAGTATTATGAAGCAATCAAGTATTACAGAGAGCAAGGAGTTCGGAGAGATGAAGGTTTTCATGAGCGGAAGCGATTGAAGATCAAAGTCATCCAAATACTTGTAATGTGTAATTTTTATCTTGAATTTGTTCAGAATAATATGAGTAGCTAAACCCCCCAATTCTAGGGGGTGTCCCTGATTTAGAATTGTAACGAATTTGAGTTTACATTTGCATTTATAATATTATTTTTTATGGTAACCTTTTGAAGTGTTTATTGCTTTCTCTTTCGGACCAATCGAGATTGATATGTGGTTATCAATTAGGCTGGACCGCAATTGATAAGGTTTTCATAAGGTTACTCTACAGTAGATATCACCTAGGACTAGGGATAATCTGTATGAACCAGAGTATTCTTGATATTATAAAGCTTAACCTCACCTTAATTGGCTATGGACATAGAAATTAGGGTAGATTGATTAAAGGCTTTCTTACCAAGGACTTGGGAGAAAATACCCTTAAGAACTGGTAGTAATTGATATTTGTTGATGCAATAGTGACTCAGAGTTGTTACAGGGATAAACCATACACCTTCCTTGGCATTGTTCCTTTTTCCCTGTAAACCTTTATTTTCATCCTTATTCGCTTTTACCTTTATTCTTATATTTGTACACCTAAAAACCAAATTAATACTTTTTGTTTAATTGAATGATAATTTAAACTCGACATTAACTTGCAGTCCTTGAGATCGACATTCGGGGAATTTCCCCATTATGACTATAAAAGGCAAAATAGTACCCTTGCTATTTTCCCGATCAAGTTTTTGGCGTCGTTGCCGGGGAGGACGGATTACACCTCCAAAGGTGCTAAGGCCTCCGGCATCCAAAATCCATGTTTCCGGTATGCTCAAAAGGGTTTGGCTTACACCCTGTTTGGAAGAGGCGATAGCACAGGGGTAGCTACTCAGAGAGAGCTATTTTTTATGTACTCGATGGCACAGAACAAAGCCATCAACGTAGCTGCCTTTTCAGCTGACTATCTGGGCAGAGTTGGCCGAGCAGACTCTGGAGGCATCTCCGTGGGTGGCATGATCACCCAAATAGCTGAGCATTTTGGGTATCAAGCTGTGTTACTCGAAGACACGCCAATTGCAGGTAAGACTAAAATTGACATGCCCGCTCTAATTCAACAAGGTATGATTGATGTTGCCCTACTTACTATTTTGTGCTTATCCATAAGAGGTTCATTATAGCTCTACCGGATTCGGACAGAGTTGCTATTACTGACTGTGCCAAGTGGTTGTATGTGAGCGCTGACCCCGACACGGAGGAAGGCCACGACACTGACCATTTTGCTGCAGGTGAGCATTTTGTAGATGACCAGGTGGATGCCATAGAGGAAAAAGAAGAGGAACCCCAAGCACCTCAGGAACAGTTTGTACCACCACATCAGGAACCTACCTAGCAGGAGGCAGGTTCCTCTTCCTGGTCCACTGACCAATAGACCTAGGTACAAACCGAAATAGGTGACTTAAGGAAGGAACAACAACGGTAAGGCATTGAGCAAGCCCGACAGGGGGCAATGTTGGATGAGATGAGCAGCATGATGCGATAGTTGATGTTGCATTTTCCACAACCACCTCCTCAGTAGGGTACTGTGAGTGTCCTCCTTCGCTCTTATTCGCAAACATTGAGGCCAATATTTAGTTCAAGTGTGGGGAAGATTTTATGTCTTTTAGTGTTATTTTTAGTATTTTGTTATTTTTCAGTATGGTGTTATTTTACTTTATCGCATTCTAAATTTGATTTTTCTTTTTGAAGGTGCATTATGCTACGAGTGTTTCAAGTCTGTGGTGATATTTTGGAAATAGTAATGATCACGAGTGGGAGTGGATGAAAGGATCAAGCCACTTACCATGGCTTGTTGTGAAGGATCTCCCCAGGAAGTTGACATTGCTGAAAAAGAAAAATCGAACGTAACGTATACAGCTTAACCAACATAAGTGTCCTGTATATTCCAAAGTAAGGAAGAAGTCGCACCAGGCTAAAGAGTATTGTGGATACTGTCAAAGCTTAACCAAACAGGGTGAGTCATAAAGAGCCAAACACATTGATCATCATGAGCGATGTTCAGGTTTATCTTTATCACTCTAAATTTGCGTAGACTTTCTCGGACTGTCACTTCATGATTACACACACTAAGGCACGTTGTTTGAAATTAACCCCGAACATTTCTAGCCATCCTAAATAATTATATCCCTTGTAAACCTCATTTGAGCCTGTATCCATTTGTTTGTTTAAACCCCATAAATGTACCCCTTGGCCAAAACACTTCCTTACCCTATTCAGAATCATGTTAATACCTTTAAATTATGTTGAAAAGCTAAGTTTGGGGTAAAAACCCCAAAGAGTTCCAAACGCCCAAGAAAGTGCGAAAACAAAAAGAGAAAAAAAAAGTGAAATAGGAAATCATGGAGAGAAAAGGAAAAAGAATTATTATAAATAAACTCAAAGATTCAAAAGAATCACGAAAAAGGGCACTCGGTTGAAAGAAAAAAAACCGAGCGAAGAAACAAAAGAAACCAACACAGTAGGTAACATTGACTTTGAACCAAAAACCACTTGTTTCCCATTTTTTGAATATCCACTCCCTAACCCAAGCCAAGTTACAACCCGAAAGACCTCAAAAGTGTGTGTCTTGTGTGTAGGTGATATGAAAAGAGAGACTATTCAAACTTGCGAGTTGATATTGCATATTCTGAATTATGAGTGAAAACACTTAACCCCAAGAGAATTGGTGAGAATGTGATATAAGCTTACAGGTGAAACAGTGCTTTGAAGTGGAAGTGCGATTGAAAACTAACAAGGAAAAAGCAGGACTTATGGAAGGAAGAGGGACGATGTTAGCGAATGATCTCAGCAGTGTTAGGAAACAAGATTCATGGGGAGTGACACACAGTGTTCTCTTAAACATTAATTGAGGACAAGCAATGAGCTAAGTTTGGGGTTGTGATCAGTCAACATTTGCATTAAGTTTTCGTTACTGATCCGACAAGAAACCGAGGATTTTGAAACACTGTGCAAGCATTTTTGATACTTTTCAAGACAATTTTACTTCCGGTATAATATTTAAGCATTTCCTTTCATCGTTATATTTTAATTCTATTTTCGTGATTTTATGCGTGGGATATTTGTGTTTTTGTCCGACAGGTCCAGGTAGAAGAACTAGGAAACTTAAAGCGAGACAATGCAAGATTATGGCAAGCAAAGGAATGGAAAAATCCCGGTACAGGAGGCCTGACACGGCCACCCGTGTCACCTGACACGGCCACCCGTGTCACCTCGTGTCAAGCAAAGGAGGGCGTGGCAAGGAAGACAGTGGCCTGACACGGTCACCCGTGTCAGCTGACACGGTCACCCGTGTCAGGCATCAACCCCCCGTGTCAAGAGGCCATGGGCGTGTCACCAATAACAGTAGGCTGACACGGCTACCCGTGTCAGCCCAAGCCCAAAATTTCCCTTTTTCTCGGGCTTTTGTTCGTCGGGCTTTTCATAGAAATTTTTGGACATGTCTGAAGGAGAAGGGCGATCCAAAACGCAGCGGAATTTAAAATTTCGCCTTTAGTGATCCTTACGAATGGGCATGATCAGTGATAGAATTGTTACCTCTTTGTGGCGATTGTAACCTTTGATGCAGATCTACGGAGCGATCACGAACGCTGAATGATGACAACGCCTCTACTCAGTCCACATGAACGGATTCCTTCAATCTCAGTGCTAGCTGCTACGAATGAAGGCTTTGAATGAGAGAGAGAGAGAGAGAGAGAGAGAGAGAGAGAGAAAGAGAAACGAAATTGCAACTTCACCAATGCTTCTACACAAGGGTTCTATTTAGAGAACCACTTGTGTGGGTTACAAGCTAAAAAGCCCACTCAAGTGTATGTGGCCCATATCTTATAATATGCCAAAATCACTTAAGCGTGTGGTACCTTACCATATTTTGTATTCTACTTAAGTACACCATACCTTACGATGTTCTACAATTCACTTAAGGGCACCGTACATTATGGTATTCTTTAGTTACTCTATCTCTCATCAATCCGTCCTTTTGTGTGTGACCCTGTAGGTTTTCGCGGCATTGGCAATTATATTAAATCACGTATTTAACATAATAAACAGTAAGCGGTATCTAGCAACACATCACTGCTACCCAAGACACGAAAATGTCATGTGATCTGGCAAATCCTTTTGTGATAATACTTATATGTACAATTACCCTTTTGCCCTTATGTTTATATTAAACACAAGACATAGACCGTGTCATCCTTGTCCAGTTCAATATTGGGCCCATGGACATTTATCCTGTTACGCAGGATGGGCAAATTCCATCTAGGTCACTCATGTCCCTTAGCATGCTTCGTGGAGTACCCATCAACTGTCTTTATGGTCATCCAGTTACGGACATTGTTTGATCAACAATAAGGCGCTCGACTCTACATCTAGGGTCCATAGTGGTTTCAGGCCGAAGGGCGGTATACACCATTATCACCATGAGAATAACTTATGACACTTTGCATAACATTCTATATAGTATTCTCATAGCGGGTCAATCCAGTATAAATATTATTCTTAATATTCATACCTATGTTTAAGACTTGATAACTTCTTATCCATGATCCATGAGATGTGATCATCAATCTATATATATAATAGTCTTAATGCTTTAATGTTATCCCACTTCACAATAAAGCTCGACTATGGATACTTTAAGAATAGTGTCCTTATGTTTAATGTGATCTCATGATTAAGTCACACTTGATACATTAAACGGACTATCTATTCTAGGGACCTTATTAGAAAAACATAATAAAGAAAAAGCCTTTTATTATTAATAAATAATTCGATACAAGTACCAAAAGTATTGGCCTCTAGGGCTTACACCAACAATGTCCATCTGCTGCTTGGAATTTTCATTATAAAAGAGGACCTTCTGCCTAAGGAAAAATCATCTTGGAACAAGGCAAAACACAGTATTGAGAAGCAACCAAGTATTACAGAGAGCAAGGAGTTCGGAGAGCTGAAGGTTTTCATAAGCGAAAGCGATTGAAGATCAAAGTCATCCAAATACTTGTAATGTGTAATTTTTATCTTGAATTTGTTATGAACAATATGAGTAGCTAAACCCCCCAATGCTAGGGGGGTGTCCCTGATTTAGAATTGTAACGAATTTGAGTTTACATTTGCATTTATAATATTATTTTCACGGTAACCTTTTGATGTGTTTATTGCTTTCTCTTTCGGACCAATCGAGGTTGATTTGTGGTTATCAATTAGGCTGGGCCGCCATTGATAAGGTTTTCATAAGGTTACTCTACAGTAGATATCACCTAGGACTAGGAATACCCTGTATGAACCAGAGTATGCTTGATATTATAAAGCTTAACTTCACCTTAATTGGCTATGGACATAGAAATTAGGGTAGATTGATTAAAGGTTTTCTCACCGAGGACTTGGGAGAAAATACCCTTAAGAACTGGTAGTAATTGATATTTGTTGATGCAATAGTGACTTAGAGTTGTTACAGGGATAAATCATACACCTTCCCTGGCATTGTTCCTTTTTCCCTGTAAACCTTTATTTTCATCCGTATTTTCTTTTACCTTTATTCTTATATTTTTACACCTAAAAACCAAATTAATATTTTTTGTTTAATTGAATGATAATTTAAACTCGATATTGACTTGCAGTCCTTGAGATTGATATTCGGGGAATTTCTCCATTATTACTATAAAAGGCAAAATAGTACCCTTGTTATTTTCTCGATCAGCGTATATCAATATGTGTTAGTGCGAGAGTGTAACACCGGATTTTTGGTTAACTTAATAGCACTAATATTGTCGCACATGATAGGAATACATTGTAGTTTAATATTAAAATTAAGTAGTTGTTGTTTGAGCCACAAAATTTGAGCACAATAACTATCGGCTTCCATGTATTTCGCCTCGGTAGTTGACAAAGAAAAAAAAAACCTATTTCTTGTTATGCCAACTTACTAAGGAATTTGAAAACATGTGTAAAGTTCAACTAGTACTTTTCCTAACTGATTTGCAACCGGAAAAATAGAAATCAATATAACCAACCAAATTACAATTGCTTCCCTTGGAATACCAAAGCCCATACTTATATGAACCATGAAGTTATCTAAGCATGTGTTTTACGTCCTTTAAATGAAATTCCTTTGTAGCCGATTGATAACGAGCACACACATGCTAAACGTAATGTTTGACCTAGATGCAGTAAGATATAGAAGAGATCCAACCATACCTCTATACTTCTTCATATCAAAATCCTTACTATTTTCATATTTTTCCAAGTTTCCATTTGTGGGCATTGGAGTGTCAATTGATTTCGCATCTTCCATTCCAATTTCTTTAACAATTTGTTGCGATATTTTGTTTGACACATGAACGTCCCTTCGTTGAGTTGCTTGATTTGAAAACCAGGGAAGTAGTTTAACTACCCCATGAGACTCATCTCAAACTCACCTTGCATTACTTATAAAACTCCTTGACTAATTTCATATTAGTGGAACCAAAGATGATATTACCAACATAAACTTGAACTAGAAAAAAATCTTTGTAGCAACCATAAAATATTAAATGTATAGAATACATGTGAAGATATTAAGACGAGATCACTATAAACATATTAAATGAAACACATCATGGTTATCAATTGAAATTTAAGGAAATGAACACTCATAACATGTATCATACACCAATTATATCATATACCTTTAAAGAATAAACAAGTAAAAGATAGGACTTACTTACAAAGCGAAAATTGAAACGATATTACCTCGTACAAATGGAGGAGGATGCAAAAGCATTCCACAAGGAACTCTCAAAGTAAAGTTGGAATAAATGAAAAATGTGCCACAAAAACTTTTGACATCAATGCTTTTACCACTTTTCAGTTTGACAAAGTACCCGATAGTGTGATTTGTGATGAATCCAATAAATTCATTAATTTGATCGTCATCTTTTTTTGTTGGACTTTCATACTTGTCCTTTTTATGATAATTATCTTGCTCCTTCTCAGGTTCCATCATCTTAGGTTGATCAATCCCTTATTAGACTTCCTTGAGTATATCTTTTGAAGATACACCTATATCATGAAATGAAATACCTTTTTCGACATTTCTCTGATAGAAGCATTACAAGTAATCTACACACTTTAACCAATTAATAAACACTAGTTGTTGTCTTCCTTGATCATACAACCCTTCTTCCTTGCCACAAAGTCAATGAAAAAGTGAGATGTCACCTGTCATATATCTTGAGCATCCATAAACGAGATCTCATACTCTCTTCATAGAGCCGAGACATTTCTCCTGCAAGATCAACAAACAGTGTTAGGTACCCAATCTTCATTGGGTCCTTAAGGGTGAGTGAAATCTTGGTTGCATTTAGGTAACTGTCGCAACGCGAAAAACAACCGGCGGGAAAAGACAAAACAAACAGAGCCGCCACCGTGCGTTATTTATCCCAAAGGAGGGAAAGGAAACGCTCGAAGTAAACCTGGAAAGGAGTGGTCTTACGACCGGAGATTACAAGGTACGGGAGTCGGTTACGCAAGGGGAAGGTATTAGCACCCCTCACGTCCGTCGTACTCGACGGGATCCACGCTCAAGAGAATAGAATAAGGTTGCTGATAAACTGCTCCAAGAATGCACACACACTGGAATAAAACACAGATGGAAGGAGACGGAGGAAGCGGACTCGGCAGGATGTCGCATCCTGGGCCTACGTAGTTTGTCAAAAACAAACATCAGAGTCGACATAGTTCGGGGGGAATGAGAAACATGCTCGCTAGGATATCGTATCCTATGCCTATGTATCTTCTCTATCCAGAGAAGAATCAGAACACTCGTAGTTCGGCTAATGCATGTCGAAACAAAACACAACACAGAGACGCTGAGACGTCAAAAGAAACAAACTCAACCAGGAAACAGAATGCCAATGGTTGGGCTTACATCTGACTCCAAACAAAGAAAACAGGAAACAGAATGCCAATGGCTGGTCTTACATCCGACTCCAAACACACGCAAAAAGGTTAAACAAACAGGCTAATAGGGAATCTGGAACTCGGACCTAATAGCTGTCACACAAACACCAAGAAGACGCTGAGACGTCAAAAGAAACAAAAGGGTTGAACACACAAACTACTAGGGAGTCTATAACTCGGACCTAATAGTTGTAAACAAAACACACGCAAAAAAGAAAAAGGCGCCCAGAGAGATCTCGCATGATCTCCTGCCTACGTACCTCATCTGGTATGAGGATCAGGGCGACGTAGTTCCCCTAAACAGGGGAGAAATTTTCTCCTAACCAGAGACCGGGGAATAACAAACTAAAAGGGAGACTGACTCGAGCCTAATAGTTGTCATGCAATCCACAATAGTCCTAGGTTGAGGTATCTAAACAGATCCTAACTCGCACAGGAAGCAAGTTGAAACAGCAAATAAATGGCAAGTAAACATCACAGGTGAACAGGTATCACACACTATATGAAAACAAGCGGCTCATACAAGGCTGGGCTTTAGTCAAGGGGTCATATCAAGCTCGACAAACAAGCCAACACTGGAAGGGGTGTCTGAGGCTCTTAACCACTGACATTGACCGTCAGGGTGAGCAGATGAAAGGTAATGAGGGTTAGACCTCATAACTCTTAACCCTGGCCTGGGTGAGCTCAAGACAAAGAATGCGTGGGGGGCCAGAATGAGGGACCCTACTCCACATGACTGACTCTGGACAAGATCTTGGGTGTTCATTCAAAAGCATCAGCACGTAGTGCGAGCTTAATGAAAGACTCAACTGAATAGCAGGGGATTGATTGCAAATCCCTTCTATCTGTCAATCGCCTCTTCACTTAGGAGGTCTTAACATGTAACCATGCCTCGACAAGGAGGTCTTTAGCACAAATATAAACAAACACAGTCATTGCCTCTTAAGGAGGACTTCAGCCAAATGCCTGCCAAAAGAAACGACAGGGCTTCCAGACTACATGGAGTTAGAGGATGATTACCTAGGTGGTATGCCAACCACAAGCAAAGCAGAGCTCAAGCAATGAGCTAAAGCGACTAAAGTACCTGTAAGAAAGTCAAACAAGTCAATATTCACATTCAGACAAATCCAACAGACAGTCAACAGTGTTACAACCAATATGTTCACAATGCAAGTCAACAAGCAAACAACTCAAGTGAGTTCATCATCAAGGAACCTACAACAGAACAAAGGTTAGTGGACAAAGCAAATTTGCATCTCAAGTCATAAGATTGCATCAACCACTAGAGCTAATAGCTTGAACCTGAAATACAAAGCTCAAAATATGAGTACAAACCACTAGTACCAAGACTAGGGTCAAAGGCAAAGCAAAAAGTCAAAACAGAAGTTGATATTCAACATGAAGCACATTTATTCAAGTAAGAACATGTCCTAATAAGGATCAAACTCAAATCCAAAGGCAAGGGCTTCAAGTAAGCAAGATAAAGCAAATGCACATAATGGTGATCACAATTGGATATCAAACATAAAAAATACACATTAAAACAGAAATGAGTCCAATGATCATGAAAAACATTATGTGCACCCCACATGTTAAACACAAGCATCATGCAAAAAATTGGAATCAGAGAAGCTCAATTGACATGGATATGAAAATGAACAAGATCAACATCAAAATGTGTGACACACATTATCACACCCTAAGTTCATGTGTCTAAAACAGAGATGGAAAATGATAAAAATGCACAACCAAGCCTCAAAAATCAAGCAACATGTTAGGAATCAGCATATCAAATTTCATGGCAATTGGACAATGTATGAGCATTTCACAAGTCAATTGGTACAACATGTCATATTTGCACACATGATCAAATAACAATTCACCATTCAAAATCCAGAAATGATAAAATCAAGAAAATCACACCACAAAATAATAGACATTCAAAGGATCATGTGAAAAAAAATGGATTAAATTGGACTTGTCTTCTATTTGTTATGATTTTTGGAATTGGATGAAATAAAATTGAAATAACATGAATAATGCATGAGAAAATGGAGGTAAAGGGAATTGTTTGATTTAATTTGAAAATATGGAATCAATGGGAATCGAACCATGTAGCATAAAAATAGAAGGCGCTGGAAAAAGAAATAAACAAAATGTAGGGAGCTGGGAATCGAATGGTGTAGCGTTTTGAACAAAACGTTGCGCTTAAATAAATGATGTGGCGTCCCAGTCACAGTCAAAGTACACGCGTGGAAAAGTCCAAGGAACAACAGCCAATAGATCCGCCAACGGAAGCACGCGTGGCAGTGACACGCAGCAAACCCTAGCGCACGCATCAGATGACCGGAATAGTGTTTTCGGTCATCTTCTCCGACCAAAACACGGCAACAGCAATGATGAACACCAAAAAATATTTCCAGAAACATGCATAGCATACATCAATCGAAAGCTTGCAACACGTAGAACATGGATCCAGCATTAACTAAGCCTAAATCATCATGAACAAGGCGAATCGAGTAGAAACATTTTTCATGTTCAAAACTTAAAACTAACATATCTCAACCAAATCTCAACCAAATTCAATTCTATAACCATCAGAATTCTCAGCATGATGAGATCTACCTAAACATGGCAATGATTTGAAGAATTAAGAGATTCGAATTTTAACCAACCTGAACTTGCAGTGACCAAAATCTTGTAATTAAGCCTCCAAAACTTCCAAATCTCCTTCTCCACTCTTGATATGAAGCTTTGAATATGAATTGATGCTGGAATTGGTCGGGATCTAGCTCAACTTGTAACTTCCATCTTCATGTTCATGTATGGAGTATGCACAAATCTTGGCCAAAATCTTCAATCCAGAGCTTGATCTCTACTAAATGCCACTCAAGGAACACGATTATGCAAGAAAATTCAGGTGTTGTGTGAAGAATTTTCAAGTTTCAATTGAGAGAAAATTTGGAGGGAAAGAAAATCTAGATCTAGAAATTGTGAAAATTGGGCAATTCTGTTAGAATTAAGCTTATATACTCCTCCTTAATCATGTTGTAATTAAGTTTAAGCATGGCTAATGAAAAATTAATGAAATATGGGGTGTATGACCAAAAATGCAAAATGAGGGTGCATGGAGAAAATGGACGTGAACAGTACCATGTGGAGGTGTATTTTCACTTAAAATCAACTCATGAACACAATTGGATTGGAGTTTAGCTCATGTGATGCACCAAATTTAAATTACCAATTTTCCCTCCAAAATGCACTTGTGTAAGCCAATGATCATATGATTTTATTTCATGTAATGCAATGATAGATTGGGAAAATATTAGTCATGACAATCATTTTGCAAAAAGAGTGACTCAATTTGGAGTTTTGAAACAAAAGTTATGGCATTTTGAAGTTCCATGCACCCTTGGCAATCATTTAATCATAACTCCTCAACCATTCATCATATGCTCATAATCTTGGACTTTTTGGAAATGGGAGAGAAAGATCTTCAACTTTCATGTTGGACAAAATTTCATTTGAAGCTTCTTTGATGTTGGAAAGTCAAGTTGAATTTGAACCAAAATCTTTCCATTTTTGGAAACTTTCAATTACAGGTCATCTTCCATTTTTGGAAACTTTTGATCTGACTTCAAAATCTTCAAGGTAGATGTTTATAATGACAAATGAACCTCTTTTGAACATGAATGAAGTGTTGAAACTCATTTCCCCACCTCAAAGCCCTCAGCTCTGGCACAATTGATTGTATAGGTCCTCAGATGACCTTGACATGCTCTGATCAACTTGAGCCTCAACCACTTGAGGAATTGGCTCAGAAATGAAACCCTAGCCCACATAAGCTCTTCCATATAACCATGTGATCTCCATCTCAACAAATACCTCATCTCCTTGGTAAACCCTGACTGGAAGAAAGTCAGTATTGATTAGGGTTGACCAGGAGTTAAAACCCTAATCCCAAGGAACTGGAGCAAGCACAATGAAACCCTGGATGATGACATAACCATGATGATGGTGACATATCCTTGCCAACAAGATAATACTCAACCTCTTTGAGGAATCAAGAAGCCCTGACTGAAGCACAAACCCTCAGATGGTTGACAATCAATCCATGAAACCCTCAGGCCTAAACCATGTACCTTCTCCATCTCTGAAAAGACTTTGGAGCATGACTTCATTATTTCCACATGATATGCAATATGCAAATGCCTAATGTCCTAAAACATGAAATGCAATATGTTAAACTAGTCCCAAGAAGAGGAGGGAAAATTTTGAGGTGTTACAGCTGCCCCTATTCAATCCACTGTGAACCTGTCGATATGAACAGCCTCGGCTTTCAGATGATCAGGGCGAAGAGTGATTGAATACCAAGAACAGACGAACAATTTGCGCTCCGCTGGGGGAATAATTAACAATGCCTGTCAGAATCGGCAAAGAAACGATCTTAAAAGAAAAACCCGTCTGGTACGGTGAAAGTCGGCCTGAATACCGAAAATAATGTTGACCTGGATACCAAAATAAATGGTAACACAGGAATAACCATGGCCTGAATGCCGCATCCGCTGGGGATTATTATTTCTTTTCTTGCTTTTTCGTGAACCCCAAAATTTTCTGATTTTTTTTCTTTTCTTGAACACCGGTACTTCCCTGATTGATTTTTTTGTTGTTTTTCTTGAACCCCGAAACTTATTTTCTTTCGCGTGGATGATCCCGGATCACCGCATTTGAACCCTGACAACTTCATATTACTCTTGTTTGCCAAATCATGAACCCCGTTCTCTAGTTGAACCCCAGTCGCCTGACGATAACTCCCGATCGCCATTGTGAACCCTGTTCTCCAGAAAACACCCTATGTCTTCCTTTCTCCATTTGAACCCCGTTCTCCATTTTCTTGTGATAATTCCGCTGACAACGCCAGATATAACACCAAAACACCACTCTGATGGCGGCATACCAGAGGGTACACCTTCACAACAGGAAGGTAACATGTGCATTTCTTCCTCAGAAGACACCCGTAACAACCTCTGTTGGCCTCAGCCAAAGTCTAAGGTGACACATGATCAGAAGACAATCCTAAGGACCTCATCCCGGATACAATCTTCAACTCCAATCTCCAGTTGAACCCCGTTCTCCAGAAAATGCCGCAACACTTCCTTTTCTCCATTCTTCATTTTCGCGCTGATCGCGTAACGTTCTCTGATCTTCATTTCCATCTCCGCCCGACGGAAAATTTTCCTCCAATATCGCACTACTGGGGAACATTGTTGATCTGACGTCATGATGCTGAACCCCTCAGAGTAACATCTTCTAATTTCTATCTCGCACGACAGAAATCTCCTCCAGTATCGCACTATTGGGGAATATTGTTGCCCCAACGCCACGATGCTAAACTCCTCAGAGTAACATCTTCACCATCCGACGAAACCAATTCTTAAACGGTAACCACGGCTTGAGTAACTGATGCTTGCAATGTTGATGCTGATCTTCCAACCGGCTAAACCAATTCTCAAACGGTAACCACGGCTTGAGACTAGTTCATGCTTGCAATGCTGATGCATAAGTTTTTTAGCGTAATGCTCCATAACCATGGAAATGTTACGCAATTAGGTATGCAATATGCTATGCTTCTCTAAATGATGAATGCATAAAAAGTATCCCCCTTAGGGAACTCTACTGAGGAACTCGAGGCACTCCGCTGAGGAACTTGACATTTCTCCGATCTCCATCCTGTTGGGGAATAGCACTGCTGCTGGGAAAAGGACCACCCTCACCAGGGATGACACCCACTAAACCCGATCCGCTTGGGGACTTCGCTGGGGAAGAAACCACCAATGCACTCTGCGGGGAAAACAGTAATCTTCCAGACTTGTTGGGGAAGAATCCAACAACGCATTCTTCAGGCCTGACTGCCGAGGAAACCCCGATCTCGAACCCGCTGGGGAGATAACAATCCCGACCCTGCTAGGGGAAATAAGGAATATCTGGTCCGGAACACCTGTCGACTCGTCGAACCCTGGTATTCACCATCTAACTCCAGTGTCAGCTTTCCACTTTCGAGAGCTCCCAGACTCGTCTGGACTTTTCTGATTCATCACCTTGTATTCTCGACTTCTCCGTACTCTACGGAGATCGAACTCCTTGGATTCGTACAAACTTCCCAATTCTTCAGACTTTGAAGAGTCTTCTTGATTAATACTCCAGGATCATCGCATGTCTCTCGCTGTCTTTTCACCATTCTTCAATCCCTTGTCCCTGATTGGACTCCACGGGGATCTTTGTTCAAAAAGGCTTCACATCACAACCTGCAAGTGAGTGAAAATATCTAACAGCACCTGCAAAAGAGATCGTTAGATAAAAACGTGCCCCAGGCGTGCCAAAATTTCAACACTTGGGTCACTCCACCTTCCGAATAAGATTTCAAGTTTTCAATCCTATAAACATGCATTGGAAGGGACCCGTATGTCTCAAAATGCAAAGATTCTTTATCAAAATAAACGGATGTTTTTGCAATCAAAGCGGTAATGAAAACAAAAACAAAATTATTTGACTGAATATGCATTTTATTGATTGAAAAAGGTGCGGCTCGAAACTGAGCAATACACAGGAAGCAATTCCTGAAAAGAGGTAATTGCGCACAAAAGGAAAATATATCCTAATGGCAATGTGAACCCGTGATCTCATCGAGTTCCAACTCAGTTACACCCCATATGTCCTCAAGACTCTCCGCACTTTCTGCCTTCTGAACAAAACGCTTCTGATCGATCCCTGTCGGGGATTATCCACGTGTCTTAACCAAAGTACCAACGATCATGCTAGACGCAGTTGTTCGTTTCATTCCCTCTTTTGCCTGGACCGCCCTTTCGGGTTTTCAGTCCACCAGGATACCCTTTTTTGCCCAAGTCGCCCTTTCAGGTTTTCGACTTGCCGGGTGTACAGTTTTTTCTTTTTATCCCTAATTTTTGCCCGAACCTTTTCCAGTTTTTTCTGGTTCGCCGGGTGTAACACCCCAAAATTTGCCCTCCTCATTCATGCATTCATTTAGCATTTCATATTGCATTTCATCATGTCAATCAGAATTAGATCCGAAAAAAAAAAAAAAAAAAAAAAAAAAAAATCTTTTACAAAAAAAAAATAATAATAATAAAAAATTTTAATTAATAAATTAATTAAATAATTAAATAAATAATAAATAATAAAAAAATTTGGACTTGGACCTTTCTCAAAAGCCCACTAAGCCACCAATATTAGCCTATAAATACTAGAGTTTCATTGAAACAAAAGCCACACAGAAGAGGAGAAGAAGGAAGAGAAGCAAAATACTCTGAAGTTTCCTTGGAACAAAACCCTGGAGGAAAAAGAAAGTGAGAGAAGAGTCAACAGAGTTCAGAGCAACCTCCGGACACTGAAGGGAACTCATTGGCAAAGAACCAGTTCTACCTCATATAAACCCTGAGATTTTTCTGCAAACCCCGGTGCAATCCAATTTCAATCAAGCTCTCCAATCAGGTTTGCCCTATATCCATCATCTCTATGCTTTCAATTTGAATTTTCTGAATGTGTGAGGTATTATGGGTGAATTTGATACCCTTTTGATGCATATGTTTAACAAGAGGTTTAGGCCTCCTACCCTTTTTTTTTTTTGTGAATTGAAAGGGCATGATTCATGTGGTTACATTTTGATTTGGGGGCAACTCTTGGTTACCCTATCTTGTTTCACTAACCCTTTTGTTGAGTTTTTGTGAGGGCTCACAGACTCTTGCAGAGATGGTTTGCGTGGTTTTCCCACTTTATTTGTGGGATACCCCCTGGAGGTTCATTCTGATTACATGTACTGACTCACCTTTCTTTGATGGCATCAGCTTGGGAGATCCATGGGTTTCTTACTCCTTTAATTGCTGTTACTTCGGATCTTTATCCGCGTGGTACTTTTACATTTTTCCCGCATTTTATTGCTTTCCTAGCTGGAAGACCTCGATAGGAGGCAACGTTTGAGCCCCTTGGTGGCATTTTACTTTGAGATACATGTTTTGTGTTTTGTATTCATATCCCTGCAGGTAGCGCGGTTCCTTCGTCAAGGACTGCCTTTTTTCCCTCGAGCATCCCAAACCCTAAAACCCAAAGCAACACGCTAACTCCTTCTACTACAGGCGAGTAAGTCTCCAAAGGTCGAGCATCCGGTAGATTGCGTAGTAACGTCGTTCGTCCAAAACCCAATCCATAACCCCGTAGTTAGCCGAACTACGTTTTGCTCTGATTCTCAGGCCAGATGAGATACGTAGGCATAAGACGCGATGTCTTAGCGAGCACACATCCCCCCAACCCATAGGTAGCCGAGCTACGAAGACTCTGATTCTCATATTCAGATGAGATACGTATGCAGTGGATGCGACATCCGCGCGAGTCATTTTCATTTAACCCTTTTTTTTTGGCAAACAGTACAAGATAAACCCACACCCTTTAGACAAGAACTACAAAAGTGGATCCCGTAGAGTACTACGGATGCGTAGGGGTGCTAATACCTTCCCTTCGCATAACCGACTCCCGAACCCAAGATTTGGTTGCGAGACCCCGTCTTGTCCTTTCCTTTTTCAGGTTTACTTCGAGCGTTTCCTTTCCCTCCTTTGGGATGAATAACGCACGGTGGCGACTCTTCTGTCATTTTCTTTCGCCGGTTGTTTTTTTTCGCACTGTATTTTTCAGGTTGCGACAGCTGGCGACTCTGCTGGGGACTGAAAGAAGTTGACCTCTTGCTGGTCCATCTGCCCTAAGCGAGTCCCTCCTAGCTTTTGTAGTTTGTTTGTTTATTGGGTGTTCATGCTTTTGTGCAGTTATTTATTTACCTGCTTTACCTTATTGCATTGTGTATATATCATTGCTGTTTCTGTTGGCTGGCTATGGCTGCTTGGTGATCTTTGTGAGATGAGTTCTATACCCGAACTCGAGTGCACTTAAGATAGGAGAATGGCATAGTCCTGTCAACTTGTGTGGAGTATTCCTTAGCGAGTTGACTTGCAAGCCCATTCACTTGGTGGAGGTCATGTTGAGATCAATAATGTCACATAAGTAAGTTGTGGTTAGACATTACTTGTTCCAATATAGACCTAAGAAGCCAAGGACCTTAGTTTACCAAACCCATCTTGGCCTATTCGTATGACATAGTGCGAAAGTCGTTCAAGTGTAAGATTTGATACGATTGTTACGCGATACTACACTCATAAGAGTCTCTCTTGAGAAGATTGTTGGAATATGAGTAGTCGTTCCTCTGATAATATCCGAAAGATGGGATTATGACTATGGGAACTTTTTGTAGAACATGTTTGGCAGGTTTAAAACCTTAGTACACTCCTTTTGGGTGGTTCTTAACCTAAACTCCATGCTCGTGACTTGCAACAAACCCTTGATTCATGGTTAATCCGATCAGGTATCCTTAATATCAATGAAACTCGGGTGTTGATAAGGTGTAAACCATAATCCACCAAAATGGGTGGTTGATATTAAGGATAACATAATCCATCCCATGATCTTTGTTTGGTGTGCTCTTAATTTCTCTCCAGACAGTGCAACCTGACAGATGTTCAAGCGGATCCATCAATTCTGATTGACATGCCTTTGCATTGCATAACATCATCTGCATATTTGCATCCAACATCTCATGCTTATTCATTTGCAGGGTATTCCCTTTCAAAACAGGGGTGCCTTAAAACTGAACAAGCAGTGCATCGCATACCATGCATATTAACCCTTGTCTGTTTTGCAGGTGTCACCGCAGTGTCTAATGTTTGTTCCCTGAATCAGGCAGTTATTGGTCCCAAGCGAGTCCACAGGTACCCGACAAAGGAAAATCGTCCACAACTAGCGATGGACCAAGTACAGAAAGAGCTGGCTGATATGCGTGAAAGGATGGATCAGTTCATGACATTGATGACTGGTATGGTAGCAGGTCAGGAAAAGATGAGGGAATTGGTTGAGCAACCGAGACACGATCCGGAGGTGGAGATACCAAATGTTGAGGGAAACCCTGGTAACCCTGGGAACGCTGATAACCCTGTGAACACTGGTAACGCGGGTAACGCAAATGCTGATGGAAACCCGGGTAATGTTGGCAACACAAGGAATGTTGGAAATGATATTGGTGGAAGATACAATGTGAATCAAGGAATTCGGATTAACGGGCACCCCGTTACTGAAGATTATCAGTGTGATCAATTTTCTTTGCACGACGAGGCCCTCGAGACCACTCGCCGTATGGATGAGCTTGCTGAGAAGCTCAAATCTTTGGAGTCTCAAAATTCCTTAGGTTTTGATGTCACAAATCTTGGTCTGGTTCAGGGAGTAAGGATTCCTCACAAGTTCAAATCCCCTACTTTTGAGAAATACAACGGGGCTTCTTGCCCACGCACTCATCTCCAATCTTATCTGGGAAGGTTGGGAGCTCACACGGAAGATGAAAAGTTGTGGATGTACTATTTTGAAGACAGTCTAACTGGAGCTTCTCGTGAATGGTATTCTCATTTGTCTCGTACTACCATCAAGAGCTGGAAAGACTTGGCAGAGGCTTTTGTCAAGCAATATCAATACAACTTGGACATGGCTCCAAATCGGACCTTGTTGCAAGGTATGTCTCAGACTGCCAAGGAAACCTTTAGAGAGTATGCTCAGCGTTGGAGACAGATTGTTGCGTCCGTCCAACCCCCTATGTCTGAAAGGGAGATGGCGGACATGTTCATGAACACTCTTCAAGGCAATTATATTGAGAGATTGGCTGCTTGCCCGTCAATCAGCTTTGCAGAGATAGTAATTGCTGGAGAAAGAATCTAGAGTCTGTTGAAAATGGGCCGAATTCAAGACAATAGTGCTTCCAACCCATCAGGTCCCAAGAGACCGTTTGCTGGTAACGGTCAGCGAAGAAAAGAAGGTGAGGCAAGCGTTGTGTATGCCGGCAGAGGCAGGAGTAAAGGACGCCCTAATTATTATCAAGATCAAGTGGCCGCAGTCACTATTCCAACACCTGTTCCTCAACCGCAATATCATCTGCAACAACAACCCAGGTACAACAATCAACAACAAGGAGGTAATCCGGGTCAGCAGAGACACTATCAACAACGTCCAAGGCAGACGGACCGGGTCATCGAGCCAATCCCAATGCCTTATTCAGTATTACTTCCCAAGCTAATTGACATGAATCTGGTTACATTGAGAACTCTGGCCCCACCAATCGATCCCAATAATTTGCCTAGAGGTTATGATGTCAACGCCAGATGTGCTTTTCACTCCAACGCACCTGGCCATACTACAGATAATTGCAAGGCTCTCCAGTTAAAGGTAAGAGATTTGAGAGATGCCCAGGCTATCAATTTTGCTCTGGTGCCTAATGTTATCCAGAACCCGATGCCGGCTCACGGCGGGCAGGGGATTAATGTTGTCGAAGTGGTTGAAGCTGGTAATGCCTAAGGCTGAGGCAAATTTGTGGAGCCAGTCATGAAAGAAGACAAGTTTGGATTGGGGTATGCTCCGGGATCTCAGAAGAATGAAACCGGTACTTTCTCCAGCGGGGGTTTGGTTCCCCCCCACATCGTCAATGCTGCAGATGAAGACAAGGCTGACAGCGACTGTGGCTTAGATAGCTGGATTCGCCCGTGTGTCTCGGGAGAAAAGCTCGATAATTGGTCGTCTGAAAAAACCGTTCGGGTTACTCTACTGAAAGAGTGATTTTTATTGTTTTCCTTTATTACATGCATAATAAAGTCTTACACTTTGCCCAAGGTGTAACGGCTCATTTGTAGGGCCATCCATTTAGTTACGTTTCGCAATTATTTTTATCATCAATAAAGGACGGCTTTTGCAAACAATTTTGTGTTCTCTTTCTTTCAGTTTTTTTTTACCTTTTACAAAAAAAAAATGGCAATGTTTCTTTTTTCGTTTTTCCTTTCTTTCAAAAAAAAAATCTCTCATTCTAAGGTAAAGCATGATCCTCCATCATGCAGAGCCGACCACTCGGATCTCACTGCTAACGACACTGCTATGGCCAAGTATGACTTCGACAATCCTATCTATCAAGCCGAAGAAGGGGCTGAGGAAGATTGTGAATTGCCTGAAGGGTTAGCCAGATTGTTGAAACAGGAGGACCGAGCTATTACACCTTATCAGGAGGTGGTTGAGACCATCAACGTTGGTACCGAAGACGACAAGAAAGAGATCAAGATCGGGGCCAGTCTACAGGCCGAGAGGAAAGACCGTTGATCATGTACTTGACTGTGTTAGAAAGGTCAATGGGTTGTGTGCTCGGTCAGCATGACGAGTCAGGTCGAAAAGAGCATGCAATATACTACCTTAGCAAAAGCTTACCGACTGTGAACAAAGATACTCATTGCTCGAGAAAACTTGCCGCGCTTTGGCATGGGCTGCTCGCCGACTAAGACAGTATATGTTGACTCACACGACTCTATTGATATCAAAAATGGATCCAGTCAAGTATATTTTTGAAAAGCCATCACTTACCGGAAAAGTTACTAGGTGACAAATGATACTGACAGAGTATGACATCCAATACACTTCACAAAAAGCCATCAAGGGAAGTGTCTTGTCAGACTATCTTGCAGAGCAACCGATTGATGATTACCAACCTATGAGGTTTGACTTTCCTGATGAGGACATCATGTTTCTCAAATCGAAAGATTGAGAGGAACCACTCCCGGAGGAGGGGCCTGACCCTGAATCCAAATGGGTTATGATGTTTGATGGGGCGGTCCACGTCAATGGTCGCGGAGTTTGTATAGTGTTGATCACACCGGAAGGGGGTTCATATGCCATTGGTGCCAGAATAACTTTTCCCTGCACCAACAATGAAGCCGAATACGAAGCTTGTATCCTAAGACTTGAGGAAGCCGTCAAAATACAGATTAAATCCCTGGATGTATACGGGGACTCAGCTTTGGTCATCAATCAAACCAACAGGGAAATGGTGCTATGCTGGAACTACGTACCCAGAATTGACGTATCTCGGTCAGAGACGAATGAAGAAAGCATTTGGTCAGAAAGTGCGCTCTCGGGAGTATCGAGTCGGTGAATTGGTACTCAAAAGATTTCTTCCTCCCAACACAGATCACAGGGGCAAATGGACACCGAACTATGAGGGTCCGTACGTGGTTAAAAGGATTTTCTATGGCGGAGCTTTGACGCTAACAACCATGGAGGGCGAAGGATTCCCGTCCCCTGTCAACTCAGACGCGGTAAAAAAATACTTCGCATAAAATAGACCCGCTGGACAGTAAAAAGAATAGTTTAGGCAAAAAAGGGGCATCAAGACGAACCAAAAAAAAGAATAAAGAGGTTCGGGCAAAAATTAGGGATATATAAAAAAAAAGAGTACACCCGGTGAGCCGAAAACCCAAAAGGGCGGCTCAGGCAAAAATGGGTATCCCGGTGGATTGAAAACCCGAAAAGGGGGCGATCCAGGCAAAAGTTAGGGAATGAGCGAATGACTATGATCTGAGTTCATCAGTGTTATATCACCGTTTCATTCAATCCGGCAATCTTCGAAGGTTAAAGATCGACTAATCATCCACTTCAGAAAGCAAGATGAGCAGAGCGTCTTGAGGACATACGAGTCATAGCAGAGTCGAAACTCAGTGGGACCCCATTTCCACATTGCCATTAGGATAGTTCTTTTTTTTTTATAGCGATCACCTCTTTTCAGGGATCAGCTTCCTGATACCCTCGCCTATTCCTGGCACAAATTTTCTCCCCATTAAGAGTCGAATAATTCAGTTAAAGAGCCTCTTTATTTTTCATTTATCAGTTTGTTTGCAAAAATGTCCGAATTTTTGATAAAACATATTGCATATGAACATAATGGTGGCTTTTGCAGATGATTTGCACAGGAAAACATTTAAAATTGCTTTGAATGTGCTTAATCCCGGACGGTGAATTCAAACCGAGTAATTCCCCCGAGGCATACGTGTATTTTTGGTTGCAGGTCACAGGAACCGGATGCCAAGTCATGAATCCTCATCCCCAAGCGGTTAACAAAGTCTCTCCTCAGCAGAGCATGTTCCCCAGTAGAGTTGACAGTATCCAGACTGTCTATCCCCAATAGAGTTGACAGTATCTAGACTGTCTATCCCCAACAGAGTTGACAGTATCCAGACTGTCTATCCCCAGTAGAGTTGACAGTATCCAGACTGTCTATCCCCAGTAGAGTTGACAGTATCCAGACTATATATCCCCAGCGGAGTTGACAGTGTCAGACTGTATCTTCCTAGCAACAGCGGAGTGGTTGCATACCCAACGGACAAGAGGGTGGTGTTCCCAGTGTTCATCTCATCCCCAACATTATTTCTAACAGATTTGTTCTAATCCCCAGCTTGAGGGCGATTAGCAAGTTCATATCCCCAGCAAAGGTCGTTTCCTACGACATTTCCCCAGGAAGTGTTTTCCCCACAGACTCTCCTCACAGAGCCTCGCCGAACAAAGTTTCCATAGTTGATACTCCCCCCGCAAGGTCAACTTTTCAAGCAGCCAATTTATTTTTGGTGGCTCATTGGTCCCGGCAGACGGATCATTCCCCACAGAGCATTCTAGGATTGATACAGCGATCTGTTCCCTACCGGAGTTTGCTTCCCCAAGCAGATTTCTTTTTATACCATGCATAACATTTGCATTTGCATGCATATCATATCAAGCATACACATAAGCTGATAAACAGGTCCTTCCAAGCAGACTGAAGAATTACTTTACAACCAAGGTCATGAGATCCAGCTAGAGGATCAAGCGTGAGTGATCCAGCCTGAGGGTCGTTTTGAAGATTCAGCCTGAGAATCGTTTTCCAGTGATCCAGCCTGAGGGTCATTTTGAAGATTCAGCCTGAGAATCGTTTTCCCGTGATCCAGCATGAGGGTCACTTTTTGAAGATTCAGCCTGAGAATCGTTTTCCCGTGATCCAGCATGAGGGTCATTTTTGAAGATTCAGCCTGAGAATCGTTTTCCCAAGAGTCAGCCTGAGGCTCAATTTGAAGATTCCCCAGTGAAGTCGCCTACAAGCTTTATTTCCCCACCAAGTCTAATTGAGGAGTCGTTACAACATGTTCTAGCCCGAAGAATATGTATGAAGCCCAAAAGTGGAATATTCTCGAAGCTGCATATCTAATATGAAGGTTGGGTTTAGATTTCAAAAGAAGGTCAACCAGCGCATGCCTCAGATGCGGGATCCTAATGATGGGAATTTATCATCAAAACAATCCAGATCTAGCCAGAAGATCGAAGTCAGGTCTAGCCCGAAGACCGGAAATAGATTCAGCCAGAGAATCGAAGCAATTCAGATCTAGCCAGAAGATCGAAGTAGATTCAGCCAGAGAATCAAAGGAAATAGATTCAGCCAGAGAATCGAAACAAAGAAGATCTAGCCAGAAGATCAAAAATCGCAACAATTCAGATCTAGCCAGAAAATCGAAATAGATTCGGCCAGAGAATCGAAACAAAGAAGATCTAGCCAGAAGATCGAAGTCAGGTCTAGCCCGAAGACCGGAAATAGATTCAGCCAGAGAATCGAAACAATTCAAATCTAGCCAGAAGATCGAAGTAGATTCAGCCTGAGAATCAAAGGAAATAGATTCAGCCAGAGAATCGAAACGGAGGAGATCTAGCCAGAAGATCGAAGAAGATCTAGCCAGAAGATCAAAATCGTATCCAGCCCGAGGATCAAAATTAATATCCGACCAGAGGACTAAATTGAGTATAGGTTCAACCAGAGGATCGAAACTCCAGATCCAGCCAGAGGATCGGAAGAAAAATAAACAGCACGGTGTATTTCCGCGTTTTTGTGGTGTTCTCGGAGCGCAAATTTTCGGTCTATCTTTGGTATTCAATCACAGCTCACCCCGTTTGTCTGATAAGCTATTCGCTTTCATCCTACTCGGGTTAGCTGATGATTGAATAGGGGCAGCTGTAACACCCCAAAATTTGCCCTCCTCATTCATGCATTCATTTAGCATTTCATATTGCATTTCATCATGTCAATCAGAATTAGATCCGAAAAAAAAACGAAAAAACGAAAAAAAAAAAAAAATCTTTTACAAAAAAAAATAATAATAATAATAAAAAAATTTAATTAATTAATTAATTAAATAATTAAATAAATAATAAATAATAAAAAATTTTGGACTTGGACCTTTCTCAAAAGCCCACTAAGCCACCAATATTAGCCAATAAATACTAGAGTTTCATTGAAACAAAAGCCACACAGAAGAGGAGAAGAAGGAAGAGAAGCAAAATACTCTGAGGTTTCCTTGGAACAAAACCCTGGAGGAAAAAGAAAGTGAGAGAAGAGTCAACAGAGTTCAGAGCAACCTCCGGACACTGAAGGGAACTCATTGGCAAAGAACCAGTTCTACCTCATATAAACCCTGAGATTGTTCTGCAAACCCCGGTGCAATCCAATTTCAATCAAGCTCTCCAATCAGGTTTGCCCTATATCCATCATCTCTATGCTTTCAATTTGAATTTTCTGAATGTATGAGGTATTTTGGGTGAATTTGATACCCTTTTGATGCATATGTTTAACAAGAGGTTTAGGCCTCCTACCCTTTTTTTTTTTTTTGTGAATTGAAAGGGCATGATTCATGTGGTTACATTTTGATTTGGGGGCAACTCTTGGTTACCCTATCTTGTTTTACTAACCCTTTTGTTGAGTTTTTGTGAGGGCTCACAGACTCTTGCAGAGATGGTTTGCGTGGTTTTCCCACTTTATTTGTGGGATACCCCCTGGAGGTTCATTCTGATTACATGTACTGACTCACCTTTCTTTGATGGCATCAGCTTGGGAGATCCATGGGTTTCTTACTCCTTTAATTGTTGTTACTTCGGATCTTTATCCGCGTGGTACTTTTACATTTTTCCCGCATTTTACTGCTTTCCTAGCTGGAAGACCTCGATAGGAGGCAACGTTTGAGCCCCTTGGTGGCATTTTACTTTGAGATACATGTTTTGTGTTTTGTATTCATATCCCTGCAGGTAGCGCGGTTCCTTCGTCAAGGACTGCCTTTTTTCCCTCGAGCATCCCAAACCCTAAAACCCAAAGCAACACGCTAACTCCTTCTACTACAGGCGAGTAAGTCTCCAAAGGTCGAGCATCCGGTAGATTGCGTAGTAACGTCGTTCGTCCAAAACCCAATCCATAACCCCGTAGTTAGCCGAACTATGTTTTGCTCTGATTCTCAGGCCAGATGAGATACGTAGGCATAAGACGCGATGTCTTAGCGAGCACACATCCCCCCAACCCATAGGTAGCCGAGCTACGAAGACTCTGATTCTCATATTCAGATGAGATACGTATGCAGTGGATGCGACATCCGCGCGAGTCATTTTCATTTAACCCTTTTTTTTTGGCAAACAGTACAAGATAAACCCACACCCTTTAGCCAAGAACTACAAAAGTGGATCCCGTAGAGTACTACGGATGCGTAGGGGTGCTAATACCTTCCCTTCGCATAACCGACTCCCGAACCCAAGATTTGGTTGCGAGACCCCGTCTTGTCCTTTCCTTTTTCAGGTTTACTTCGAGCGTTTCCTTTCCCTCCTTTGGGATGAATAACGCACGGTGGCGACTCTTCTGTCATTTTCTTTCGCCGGTTGTTTTTTTTCGCACTGTATTTTTCAGGTTGCGACACCGGGATGCCCATTTTTGCCTGGACTATTTTATTCTTTTCATCCAGCGGGTCTCTTATACAAAGTATTTTTTAACTGCGTCCGCATTCACAGGGGATGGAAAATCCTCGCCATCCATGGTCGTCAACAACAAGGCTCCGCCAGAGAAAACCTTCTTAACCACGAATGGACCTTCATAATTGGGTGTCCACTTGCCCCGACAATCATTCTGAGGAGGAAGGATCCTTTTCAATACCAAATCTCCCACATGGTACGCACGAGGTCGTACCTTTCGGTCAAAAGCACGCTTCATTCGCTGCTGGTACAACTGCCCATGACAAATGGCCGCCAGCCTCTTTTCCTCAATCAGGCTCAACTCTTCATACCGAGTCCTTATCCACTCAGCCTCTTTCAATTGCACATCCATCAGGACTCTCAACGAGGGAATCTGGACCTCGACTGGTAGCACGGCTTCCATCCCATACACAAGCGAGAAAGGCAGTGCCCCAGTAGATGTGCACACCGAGGTTCGATACCCAGGATACAAGTTTCGTACTTGCCACCTTGTTGGTGCATTCAAACGTTAGCCGGGCAGCAAAAGGAATGTGGGATCCTTTCGGCGTAACCAAAACAGCACCAACCCCACTACCATTCACGTTAACGGCCCCATCAAACATCAGAATTCGTTCGGATTCAGGGTCAGGCCCCTCCTCCGGGATCGGTTCCTCACAATCTTTCGATTTGAGAACCATGATGTCCTCATCAGGGAACTCAAACTTCATTGGTTGATAATCCTCAATGGGTTGTTGGGCGAGGTAATCAGACAATACACTCCCCTCTATTCCTTTCTGAGAGGTCTACTGAATATCGTATTCAGACAAAATCATTTGCCATCTCGCAACCCGTCCGGTCAATGCTGGCTTCTCAAAAATATACTTGATTGGATCCATCTTGGAAATCAACAAATTGGTATAAACCAGCATATACTATCTCAGTCGGCGAGCAGCCTATGCCAAAGCACAACAAGTTTTCTCGAGCAGTGAATATCTTGTTTCACAGTCGGTAAACTTTTGCTAAGGTAGATTGCATGCTCTTTTCGACCAGACTCGTCATGATGCCCCAGTACACACCCCATAGACCCCTCGAGGACCGTCAAGTACAGAATTAACGGTCGTCCCTCCACAGGAGGCATCAGAATCGGAGGCTCCTGCAAATACTCTTTTATCTTTTCAAATGCCGCTTGGCAATCATTATTCCACCTGACCGTTTGATCTTTTCTCAACAACTTGAATATGGGTTCACACGTGGCTGTTAGATAAGATATGAACCGTGAAATGTAGTTCAATCTACCTAAGAAACCATAAACCTCTTTCTCTGTTCTCGGTTCAGGCATTTCTCGTATTGCTTTTACTTTAGCGGGATCAACCTCGATTCCTCTTTCGCTCACAATAAACCCCAGCAACTTACCGGACCGCACTCCGAAAGTGCACTTATTCGAATTCAACCTCAGTCTGAATTGTCTCAATCGGTCAAACAACTTGGCCAGATTTGCCAGATGCCCCTCTTCTGTTTGGGACTTTGCTATCATGTCATCAACATAGCATTCGATTTCATGATGAATCATATCATGAAACAAAGTCACCATAGCCCTCTGATAAGTAGCATCGGCGTTCTTGAGACCAAATGGCATCACCTTATAGCAGAAAGTGCCACACGGTGTGATGAACGTTGTTTTCTCCATATCATCTGGCGACATTTTGATTTGATTATAGCCAGAAAAGCCATCCATGAAGGAAAACACCGAGAGTTGAGCTGTATTGTCTACCAACACATCGATGTGAGGTAATGGAAAATCATCTTTCGGGCTAGCTCTATTCAAATCTCGGTAGCCCACACACATTATCACCTTCCCATCCTTCTTCGGGACCAGCACAATGTTCACGACCCAAGGCGGATAATTGGTGACAGCGAGGAAACCAGCATCCAACTGCTTTTGCACTTCCTCTTTGATTTTCATGGCCATCTCGGCGAGTTCTGCGCAACTTCTGCTTCACTGGAGGACAGTCTGCTCTCAATGGTAACTTGTGCACAACGATATCGGTATCCAACCCTGGCATATCTTGATAAGACCAGGCGAAGATATCAACATACTCTTTCAACAAGGCTACCATTCTGCTCTTGACATTTGCCTCCAAAGCGGCCCAACTTTCACTTCCTTTCTGACCTCCTCGGTACCCAGATTCACAACCTCGACCTGCTCCTCATGCGGATGAATCACCTTCTCCTCTTGTTTCAACAACCTGGCTAATTCCTCCGGCAGTTCACAATCTTTTTCGCCTTCTTCTTCGGCATGATAGATCGGATTGTCGAAGTCATATGAGGGTGTAACAGGATTATTATCAATGAGATCCGGAGAATGATCGCATCTGCATGAATGTTGATTCATGCATTGCTTTAGAACCGGAGCGAAGCAATTTAAAAGAAGGAAAATGAAAACAAACATTGCCATTTTTATTTTTGTTTTTATTAAACTGCAAAAATAAGTGAAAAACAGGGAACACCGCTTTTAATGAAAAACATCCATTTATTGATGATGCAAACATTGCAAAATGAAACACATAAGGTGGCCCTTACGATGAACCATTACGTTTCGGGCAAAACGTATGGCTTTCATGCAAACAAAATTGGAAAACAAGAAATATTACTCTTCACGTAGAGTGACAGTGATGATCTTTTCGGCCTTCCAGTTCTGGATCTCCATCCCTGGTACGCACGGTTTTATCCACTGATCAAGCTCACAGTCACTGTCGATCTCCTCACCCACCGCACAGATGCGATCTGGATCCAGCATTCCAGCACTGGTGAACGTGAATGGCGGACGACGTCCTCTGCTATGTCCAGACGAGCCTCGGCCCGGCTGATAACCAACCCCAAACCTGTCTTCCTTGGCGGCGATGTCAATCATCCTTCCCCAACCTGAGGCTTCTCTGCTCTTCACCACCTCAGTAGCCTGCCTGTAAGAAGAAATGGACGGCTTCTTCTTCTCCTTGGCAAAGATAGCATTCTCCACCTTAACGGTTTCAAATGCTTGACTTGGTGTTTCAAATATCTCACCGTCCATTTCCACGTACTTGAACGATGACAAGTGGCTGACGAAGATGTCTTCCTCTCCGCAAACTGTTACGACCTGCCCGTCCCAGATATACTTCAATTTCTGGTGCAAAGTCGAAGTCACTGCCCCAGCAGCATGTATCCACGGGCGACCCAACAGGCAAATGTATGCCGGCTGAATATCCATGACATAGAATACGGACTTAAACGCCTCAGGCCCGATCTTCACAGGGAGCTCCACTTCCCCAAACACAGCCCGCTTCGAACCATCAAACACTCTCACCACCAAGTCAGTAGGCCTCAAGATCACCCCTTCACAATCCAGCTTTTCCAGGGCCTTCTTAGGCAACACATTAAGCGATGAGCCGGTATCCACCAACACGTGCGAAAGCACCGCTCCTTTACACTCCATCGCAATGTGTAATGCCCTATTATGATTACGCCCATCCACCGTAAGATCCAAATCAGTGAAACCCAGCCCATGGCTGGCATTAACATTAGACACCACTGTCTCCAGCTGATTGATCGTTATCTGCTGGGGAACATAGGCTCTCTTCAATATTTTCAATAAAGCCTCTTTATGCTCTTCGGAGCTTAACAACAATGACAGGATTGAGATCTTAGACGGAGTCTGCTGCAAGTGGTCAACAAGCTTATACTCTGACTTCTTGATGATCCTCAGAAATTCTTCAGCTTCATCATCGAGTTCTTTTTCCGACCCACCAGCTCTTAATATCTGAGGATCTCAACTTGGTATACCATTCCAAAGATCCATCAGACAAGTTGTCCTGGAAGAAGTACATCCAGAGCTTCTGGTCCATTGTATAAGCAGAAATCTTTCGGACGAAAGCCTGGAGATGAGTTTTCGGGCAAGAACTCCCATTGTACTTGTCAAACGCAGGCGCTTTAAACTTTTGCGGGATCACAATCCCCTCAACCAGCCCCATGTTTGTCATGTTGATAGCCCTAGGAGTAGCATGGCTTTCCAAAGCCCTTATCTTCTCGGCTAGCACCTGAATTTCTTTGTTTGGCGGTTGAACACCCCACTGACCAAATTGTTCATTCAGTATGGAGAACTGATCCGCTTCTTTATCTTCCAGGGCTTCAAAGAAAGGAGGAAACTGATTATCCTTCAGATTATTGCCCACAGGACCTGGTCCACCACCTGCAGCGAAACCAAAACCTCCACCGTTATTGATCACCACATAAGCAGTAGTCTTCCTTCTGGGATCACCACCATCCCTAGAACCACCGAGACCGTTGTTGGAAACACCCTCTAGATTATTGCCACTGTTGGCAGCTGAAGCCCGCTCAAGCTTCTCCACTTTCTCAAGTACCTTCTGCCCCAAGGCGAACCCTTGCATAACATTGATTAGCTCTCCCATCTTCTCTTTCAACTCGAGAATGTCTGCGTTGGATGTATCCATCAATTTGGATTTGTTGCGCCTGGTAGGGTATTTGTGTGGACGTGCTACGTGCAAGGGAATGATTCTACTTGCGCGAGCAATGATTCCTGGGTCAATCAAACAGGTTAGATACTGACACCTGCAAAACAGAAGACAGGTTATTATGACTCAGTGACTCACGCATGAATGCAATGTCTATCCGTATGAGGAACATTCTGTCCTTCGATTCTTGCTTCATCTAGACGGATAATAATTTGACAATAACATTCTGACATCAGGATGTCTCTCAACCAGAATCTCAATCGAGAATGTATCCTGAGTATGGATAGACATGAGTTAGATGCAAATGAATGCAAAATGGGAATGATGCAGATGCATGAATGCAAGTCACAGTGCCATCCTCCAAGTCATCTGAACATCAACTGTACGGAAGCCCCGGTCTCTGAACTGATCACAACCATCTGAGGTACTGAGTAACCCTAAATCCAACTCGGGTTCCGAAATAAACGGAACTTGAGGATATACCACCATCATCACTGGAAAACCACTGAACTGATAGCAACAAAATCATCTGTACCAACCCAGGGAATCCTGAAATAAACGGATCCCCACTGATAAATACCACGGACAGCACTCCGGTATGCCGGAAATAAATATCCATAAATCCAACTCATAAATAGGACTCTGATCAAGAACTGATCCATTAGTCACCATCAAAGTCACCATCAGAATCTGCATCTGTAAGAATCAAACCCTCCCCTCACAGGTGAATTCTAATAAGGTCATCCTAAGGCGGATAATGGTCTCGACAATCGGACAAGATACTCAACGGGTTTGCCCTTTCGGGTGTGCCGTTGCAGCTCTCATAAGATCATCTAAACCAAAGATCCGGGAAAGAACGGTCACCGAAGTCAACAGCTCAAAAGAGGTAACCCAACCAAAGTGGAATAACTCCACCCGAAAGGACTCTCTCAGATGAACCTCGTCCGGCTGTGGTATGTCACGTCGCCCAAAACTAGGCATGGCAATATAACCCGTACCCGCGGGTACCAACCCGAACCCGCCCCGAAGTTGACGGGGAAAATCCGCTTTGACTGGGTTTGGGTTTGGGTTTTCTCCGATTTTAAAATATGAGGACGGGTCGAGTAATGGGGACACTAGTACCCACCCCGAACCCGCCCCGTTTATTTTACTATGTGCATTATTATTTATTTTTGATAATTTAAAATATTAAATATGTGGTCATTGTTTTGATATTTTAATTTGAATTTATTATTTAAAATATTTAAAATGTATGTATGGAATTTTTTTAGATTGTTTTATTTTATTATTTGTATTATAATTTTATTTTGGAAAAATAAATATTTCTATTAAAAAATTAATTTTACTAAATGAATAGTGGCGGGGCGGGGATACCCGAACCCAACCCGAACCCGTTTGAGACGGGTTTGGGTTTTGATTCCCCATCCCCGTTTGGGTTTGGGGAGGGGAACGGGGATTGTTTGGGGATTCGGGTTTGGGTTTGGGAGAGGTAAAAACCATCCCCGACCCGCCCCGTTGCCATGTCTACCCAAAACATGTTGACCTAACATGAGAGGCAACATGAGACCACGCTAATCCTAGGTGTATACTCGGGCCTGGGTTTTAGCCCCACTCAGAACACCCACCCCAAATCAAAGGAACCAAACCTGTACAAAATCCAGCACAATGATAATATGATGCATGCAAACATATATGCAAATATATACAATCACAGTATAATAACCATAAATGCAATAAATAGAGCAGCAAAAGCAACCAAAACTATCCTAGGGAGCGCTAGGATTGACTCGCTTAGGGAAGATGGACCAGCAAGAGGTCAACTTCTCTTAATTCCCCGGCAGAGTCGCCAGCTGTCGCAACGCGAAAAACAACCGGCGGGAAAAGACAAAACAAACAGAGCCGCCACCGTGCGTTATTTATCCCAAAGGAGGGAAAGGAAACGCTCGAAGTAAACCTGGAAAGAAATGGTCTTACGACCGGAGATTACAAGGTACGGGAGTCGGTTACGCAAGGGGAAGGTATTAGCACCCCTCACGTCCGTCGTACTCGACGGGATCCACGCTCAAGAGAATAGAATAAGGTTGCTGATAAACTGCTCCAAGAATGCACACACACTGGAATAAAACACAGATGGAAGGAGACGGAGGAAGCGGACTCGGCAGGATGTCGCATCCTGGGCCTATGTAGTTTGTCAGAAACAAACATCAGAGTCGACGTAGTTCGGGGGGAATGAGAAACATGCTCGCTAGGATATCGTATCCTATGCCTACATATCTTCTCTATCCAGAGAAGAATCAGAACACTCGTAGTTCGGCTAACGCACGCCGAAACAAAACACAACACAGAGACGCTGAGACGTCAAAAGAAACAAACTCAACCAGGAAACAGAATGCCAATGGCTGGGCTTACATCTGACTCCAAACAAAGCAAACAGGAAACAGAATGCCAATGGCTGGTCTTACATCCGACTCCAAACACACGCAAAAAGGTTAAACAAACAGGCTAATAGGGAGTCTGGAACCAAGGAGATAGATCATAAACCCATGTACTATCCTTCCTGTGATTTTGCACAGGGTCTTGAAGAAGAGATGCTTCAACATCTTTAAGAACATCAGTTATCTTGAGCTCCAAGGATAATCAATTACATACTTGTACTTGGCACAAGTTGACATTGATCTTAAATCCTTTCCCAATATTCCTTTCAGATACTTCCACCATAAGACTACTTTGAAAATACTCTTCTAGTGTTAACATCTTCTGCTTGCAAGCACTTCAACAGTGTTGAAAATCTTCTCAGATTAAATTCACCCTTAGTAATGAGAGAGATGAACTCTTCCTTGCAAATGTGTCACACAACCACCAGAACCCATGTGACACAGGTCAACAGCCAACCATACCCTAGGTTGACCAAAGGTGAGGAGGTTAACCAAAACTCCCCCTCAAATTAACAATCATGGAACCTTCACACCAATATCCATGCATTGTACAGACATGTCTCAACATGACATACACCATCCCTACCAGTGGCACCTAACTCTATGAGTTATACCTAGACATACTCCAATCACACCAATCCAACTTCAGCTGACCATAAGTACTAGTGAAAGACAACATCACCAGTCCATAGTAGATATGCATTGCCAGAGCATACTACCTCAACCAACCTCTGAATCTTCATATTCTCACTCCTTTAAAGAACTGCCACTTCTGATTGTGGTGTTTGAATACCAAGATTCATGGTTCCAATCCTCTTAAATGATGTAGCAATCAGGTTACCCCAATATTGACTTCTAACATTCAGGGGACTTATCTTCCACCACAACATAGTACTTCAGAGATCAACTATCCCACCCTGATCAATCTACAGGAGTAAGGCAACCAGCAGGAAATTGCACAATGTCACACCTCAACCAGCTCCACTTCTAGAGATTAGACTTCTAAAAGTGACCTTCTTGAGCACACACACAGTTGACCCTACCCTTGTCAACTTAGCACACACAGATGTCTCCTCTTCCAGATCAGGAGTAGGTTTCAAACCAAGGTATCCCTTTGTTTGACACCTAAACACATCTGCTCTTCAACCAGTAGCTGCCTACTTGTTGAACAGCATGTTCTAACATCACATAGAACATTAGTTTAACCTCGTTGAAGCAAACCCTCCTTGAAAATTTTCAAGGTCTTCATATGCACTACCCAGGAGAGTACAAGAATCAGTGATCAGATGATTCTTACCAAGAAGAGTGGACTTGATGAGACTCAAGTATCTTTGACATATTCAGTAGAATATGATGAAATCTTGAATACAGCAGCCTTTCATCCACATGGGGGAAACTACATCAGAGTTTGAGTTTTGCCAGGTATTATGCAGCGGAAATCATAATACAACTCAACCAATGAACACACACTTCATCGGATCAGCATCCAAGAACATACCAAGTTTGAATATGATTCAATACTTGCACAGCTGTCCCACACAAAGGCCAATTGCCAATCTCCAGAGGCAGGTGCACACAGTTACTATCATGAATAGTCCATCCACCTACTTCAAGGGACCATTCAGGGAAACCGCAGAACCATCTTCAGGTTCCAACACCAGTACTAACATAACTTCTTGCCAGACACCAGAAAGTATCAGCCATGGATCTCATCCAGAAACAGAACAGGATGCCTGCTCTGATACCATTTGAAATTCTGGTGTAGTCAGAATTCAGATGTTCTACTCCAAGTCATGACATCTGATCTAACATTGTAACTAATACAGCAAGACAGTTATTAACCACTGTACTAATATGCACACGTTTACAGATGTCACGACATCTCATTCTATGTCACCCTAGAATGGATGAACACCTGGTTCTGTGCATCAGGAAGAGAGACTCAACATAGATCAATCCTAGCACTCACTTCTGTTGTTTTCTTACACAGTTATCAGCATGATGTCTTACAGTTGATTTTGGACATCATCTGTTACATTGTTCCAGTGTGTTTGTCTTTTACTTGTATTTCCTGAATTAAAGGTTGAACACGTTAATCTAATTTCCACTTATTAGATTGCTAACAACTAGGCTATTTGTTAGGTTCACTAATTGTAGGTTAGTAGTTGGTTTCCTGGATTTTAGCTCAGCTGTTGAATCCCTGAAGAATAGCCTGAGAAAAATACTGAAACAGAAAACCAATCATCCTACACTTTAGCACATGCTGTTGGGAATGAATGTCACAACATTCAGTTCGACAGCCAGAACATATGCTGATTCTGTTATGTTCCTGGAAACGGACTGTGCTAAGTTTGCAGTACTGTAACAGACCAACTACTCTCTACTTCAGTATCAGCCTTCAGTATCAACTGTCAAAATATCCAGTTTGACAGTTTCACAATGATCCTTCGGCCAGGTCTGTTATCCTTGAAAAGAACAGGCTTAAACAAATACTAAACTGAAACTAACCTGCTTATTATTCAGTATACGCTGTCACTGATGAATGTTACAACATTCTGATTGACATTCAAACAGAAGGCTATATACCGGGTCTGTTATCATCTTGATAAATTGACTGGAATACCAGCTGAGTTATGACAGTAATAAAAACACATGCAGAAGGAAAACAAACACAGGAAATTGTTAACCCAGTTCAGTCCAACATGACCTACATCTGGGGGCTACCAAGCCAGGAAGAAGATCCACTATCAGCAGTATTAATTCAGAGTTAAACTCCCCCGTTTACAACTCTTCACTTAATCCCTACCCAATGCAATCTATACCTAGGAACTCCTAGATAGAAACCTCCAGTTTCCATTCCTATCACTACAAATACAATGTAATGTTAACACACCTTGAACTTGCTTCACAGCTTCATTCAAGAACAAAATCACTCTTACCACTGAGAAACACATGGTAACCTTCCCACAGATTGGGAGGTTTACCTCACACACACCCCTAAAAATTCATTCTAAGAGGCTTACCAAAACTAGGTTACAATAATCTATTTATAACCTAATCACCCAACTGGATTTGGGCCTTCAGAAATCGCAGCAAACTTGTTCTTTGCTGTTACAAATACAGCAGAAAATTTCTGCTACAAACAAGGTCTTCAATCCTAAAATCTCTCCATATATATCTCCTTATTTTGAGCCTATATATCTTCTGATTGAGTCTTTAAGACCTCCACATGGGAGTTAGGATATTCACCAAATATCCTTACTAATCCCAGAATATATACTGAATTAATTAATTCAGTTTTCTACACATGTGCGATGTCACAGACATGATGTTGTGACATCGTACATGACATGTTGGTCCAGATGTTGAACTTCTTCAACCCAACATATTAAAACAACAGAGATGATTACATTATTTGTTTTACAAAATTAATGCCAATCCTAAGGAATTAACAAACACACAAACTACTAGGGAGTCTGGAATTCGGACCTAATAGTTGCAAACAAAACACACGCAAAAAAGAAAAGGGCGCCCGGAGAGATCTCGCACGATCTCCTGCATACGTACCTCATCTGGTATGAGGATCAGGGCGACGTAGTTCCCCTAAACAGGGGAGAAATTTTCTCCTAACCAGAGACCGGGGAATAACAAACTAAAAGGGAGACTGACTCGAGCCTAATAGTTGTCATGCAATCCACAATAGTCCTAGGTTAAGGTATCTAAACAGATCATAACTTGCACAGGAAGCAAGTTGAAACAGCAAATAAATGGCAAGTAAACATCACAGGTGAACAGGTATCACACACTATATGCAAACAAGCAGCTCATACAAGGCTGGGCTTTAGTCAAGGGGTCACATCAACCTCGACAAACAAGCCAACACTGGAAGGGGTGTCTGAGGCTCTTAACCACTGACATTGACCGTCAGGGTGAGCAGATGAAAGGTAATGAGGGTTAGACCTCATAGCTCTTAACCCTGGCCTGGGTGAGCTCAAGACAAAGAATGTGTGGGGGTCCAGAATGAGGGACCCTACTCCACATGACTGACTCTGGACAAGATCTTGGGTGTTCATTCAAAAGCATCAGCACGTAGTGCGAGCTTAATGAAAGACTCAACTGAATAGCAGGGGATTGATTGCAAATCCCTTCTATCTGCCAATCGCCTCTTCACTTAGGAGGTCTTAACATGTAACCATGCCTCGACAAGGAGGTCTTTAGCATAAATATAAACAAACATAGTCATTGCCTCTTAAGGAGGACTTCAGCCAAATGCCTGCCAAAAGAAACGACAGGGCTTCCAGACTACATGTAGTTAGAGGATGATTACATAGGTGGTATGCCAACCACAAGCAAAGCAGAGCTCAAGCAATGAGCTAAAGCAACTAAAGTACCTGTAAGAAAGTCAAACAAGTCAATATTCACATTCAGACAAATCCAACAGACAGTCAACAGTGTTACAACCAATATGTTCACAATGCAAGTTAACAAGAAAACAACTCAAGTGAGTTCATCATCAAGGAACCTACAACACAACAAAGGTTAGTGGACAAAGCAAATTTGCATCTCAAGTCATAAGATTGCATCAACCACTAGAGCTAATAGCTTCAACCTGAAATACAAAGCTCAAAAGATGAGTACAAACCACTAGTACCAAGACTAGGGTCAAAGGCAAAGCAAAAAGTCAAAACAGAAGTTGATATTCAACATGAAGCACATTTATTCAAGTAAGAACATGTCCTAAAAAGGATCAAACTCAAATCCAAAGGCAAGGGCTTCAAGTAAGCAAGATAAAGCAAATGCACATAATGGTGATCACAATTAGATATCAAACATAAAAAATACACATTAAAACAGAAATGAGTCCAGTGATCATGAAAAAAATTATGTACACCCCACATGCTAAACACAAGCATCATGCAAAAAAATTGGAATCAGAGAAGCTCAATTGACATGGATATGAAAATGAACAAGATCAACATCAAAATGTGTGACACACATTGTCACACCCTAAGTTCATGTGTCTAAAACAGAGATGGAAAATGATAAAAATGCACAACCAAGCCTCAAAAATCAATTAACATGTTAGGAATAAGCATATCAAATTTCATGGCAATTGGACAATGTATGAGCATTTCACAAGTCAATTGGTACAACATGTCATATTTGCACACATGATCAAATAACAATTCACCATTCAAAATCCAGAAATGATAAAATCAAGAAAAACACACCACAAAATAATAGACATTCAAAGGATCATGTGAAAAAAAAATGGATTAAATTGGACTTGTCTTCTATTTGTTATGATTTTTGGAATTGGATGAAATCAAATTGAAATAACATGAATAATGCATGAGAAAATGGAGGTAAAGGGAATTGTTTAATTTAATTTGAAAATATGGAATCAATGGGAATCGAACCATGTAGCATGAAAATAGAAGGCGCTGGAGAAAGAAATAAACAAAATGTAGGGAGCTGGGAATCGAATGGTGTAGCGTTTTGTACAAAACGTTGCGCTTAAATAAATGATGTGGCGTCCCAGTCACAGTCAAAGTACACGCATCAGATGACCGGAACAGTGTTTCCGGTCATCTTCTCCGACCAAAACACGGCAACAGCAATGATGAACACCAAAAAATATTTCCAGAAACATGCATAGCATACATCAATCAAAAGCTTGCAACACGTAGAACATGGATCCAGCATTAACTAAGCCTAAATCATCATGAACAAGGCGAATCGAGTAGAAACATTTTTCATGTTCAAAACTTAAAACTAACATATCTCAACCAAATCTCAACCAAATTCAATTCTATAACCATCAGAATTCTCAGCATGATGAGATCTACCTAAACATGGCAATGATTTGAAGAATTAAGAGATTCGAATTTTAACCAACCTGAACTTGCAGTGACCAAAATCTTGTAATTAAGCCTCCAAAACTTCCAAATCTCCTTCTCCACTCTTGATATGAAGCTTTGAATATGAATTGATGCTGGAATTGGTCGGGATCTAGCTCAACTTGTAACTTCCATCTTCATGTTCATGTATGGAGTATGCACAAATCTTGGCCAAAATTCAATCCAGAGCTTGATCTCTACTAAATGCCACTCAAGGAACACGATTATGCAAGAAAATTCAGGTGTTGTGTGAAGAATTTTCAAGTTTCAATTGAGAGAAAATTTGGAGGGAAAGAAAATCTAGATCTAGAAATTGTGAAAATTGGGCAATTCTGTTAGAATTAAGCTTATATACTCCTCCTTAATCATGTTGTAATTAAGTTTAAGCATGGCTAATGAAAAATTAATGAAATATGGGGTGTATGACCAAAAATGCAAAATGAGGGTGCATGGAGAAAATGGACGTGAACAGTACCATGTGGAGGTGTATTTTCACTTAAAATCAACTCATGAACACAATTGGATTGGAGTTTAGCTCATGTGATGCACCAAATTTAAATTACCAATTTTCCCTCCAAAATGCACTTGTGTAAGCCAATGATCATATGATTTTATTTCATGTAATGCAATGATAGATTGGGAAAATATTAGTCATGACAATCATTTTGCAAAAAGAGTGACTCAATTTGGAGTTTTGAAACAAAAGTTATGGCATTTTGAAGTTCCATGCACCCTTGGCAATCATTTAATCATAACTCCTCAACCATTCATCATATGCTCATAATCTTGGACTTTTTAGAAATGGGAGAGAAAGATCTTCAACTTTCATGTTGGACAAAATTTCATTTGAAGCTTCTTTGATGTTGGAAAGTCAAGTTGAATTTGAACCAAAATCTTTCCATTTTTGGAAACTTTCAATTACAGGTCACCTTCCATTTTTGGAAACTTTTGATCTGACTTCAAAATCTTCAAGGTAGATGTTTATAATGACAAATGAACCTCTTTTGAACATGAATGAAGTGTTGAAACTCATTTCCCCACCTCAAAGCCCTCAGCTCTGGCATAGTTAATTGTATAGGTCCTCAGATGACCTTGACATGCTCTGATCAGCTTGAGCCTCAACCACTTGAGGAATTGGCTCAGAAATGAAACCCTAGCCCACATAAGCTCTTCCACATAACCATGTGATCTCCATCTCAACAAATACATCATATCCTTGGTAAACCCTGACTAGAAGAAAGACAATATTGATTAGGGTTGACCAGGAGTCAAAACCCTAATCCCAAGGAACTGGAGCAAGCACAATGAAACCCTGGATGATGACATAACCATGATTATGGTGACATATCCTTGCCAACAAGATAATACTCAACCTCTTTGAGGAATCAAGAAGCCCTGACTGAAGCACAAACCCTCAGATGGTTGACAATTAATCCATGAAACCCTCAGGCCTAAACCATGTACCTTCTCCATCTCTGAAAAGACTTTGGAGGATGACTTCATTATTTCCACATGATATTCAATATGCAAATTCCTAATGTCCTAAAACATGAAATGCAATATGCTAAACTAGTCCCAAGAAGAGGAGGGTAAATTTTGAGGTGTTACAGTAACCATTGAAAAGCACCTTTAGGAACAAAAAGTCTCCTAAACTTGCATTTTTAAATAGTGTAACATTTCTTGCAACAATAATGACAAGTTAAATTGTGAGGAGAATGGCCTTTGCTATTTTGATCCTTTTGCACAAATGTATACCTTCTATAAGGATTATAAGAAGGAATTTTATATTTGGTAGTATCAATAACAAAGGTGACTTTTAGTTTAAGAGCCTTGTTTAATTTAGCCTTGAAAATATTTGCTATTTTTTGCCAAATATGACAAGTCTCATAACCGAACCAAGAGGGTTCTTCATCCTTATTTTTAACTTTTTGAATATCTACCATAGATTTCTTAAGAGAATCCATATTATTTTTGGTTTCTAAAACTTTAGCTTCTAAATATGAAAAGATTCTTTTATTTGAAGCTAATCTTTTAAAAGCGTCTACGACTTCTCTATGTAGATTTTCAAGTGCTTTTTGTAATTGAGAATAAGATAATTCATTCAGAGATTCAAGCTTAGAATTACTTACATTCTTCTTCTTATTTTTGTTGGCCATGAAGCAAAGCTTGGTCGGTTTGACACTTGACCTTGAGATTTCATCACTTGAAGAATTGCTATCACTCTCCCAAGAAACATAGGTTCTTCTAGACTTGCTAGATTTCTTGTAATGACCTTTCTCTTTGTCTTTCTTGATCAACGGATAATTCGGCCTATAATGACAAACTTTTCCATAATTGTAGCATGAACTTTTAAGTTTACCCTTCTTATTCTCATATTCCTTTGAGGAATTTGATCTCCTTATAAAGTTGATTAGGTTCTTTTAGGAGTACTTGACTCCATTTTTCTTTATGTACCTATTGTACCTTTTGACAAACAACCCCATTTCTTCATCATCGGAATTCTCGTCATCACTTATTTCACAACCACTTTTCTCATTGGTTGAAGACTTTGAAGTTGAAGCCTTTAGAGTAATATAATTATTTTCTACCTTCTTATCTTTACCTCTCTCCTTCTTCATCTTCTTCTCATGCTTGTTTTCATGTTTTTCCAAGCAAGTGAATTCTTGCTCATGTTCTTCTAGTTTTCCAAACAAAGTTATGAGATCAAGTATTTTAAGATCATTCACTTCTTTGATTGCCGTGACTTTAGGTTACCATTCCCTATTAAGACACCTTAAAACTTTATTAGTAAAAATATCATTGGAAATAGGCTTACCTAGAGCTTTTAAACGATTTATGAGATATGTGAACCTCTTTTGCATGTCGGCAATGGTCTCACCATGCTTCATGCGAAATAGTTCAAAATCTTTATTTGAGGTATTGATCCTAGCTTGTTTGACTTCATTAGTTCCCTCATGGGAAACTTCTAATGCGCCCCACATAACTTTGGCAGTTTCACAATTGAAACACGATAATATTCATCAACATCAAGTGCGGATATGAGAATATTTTGTGTCTTCTAATCATGTGACCATAATTTCTTATCATTATCACTCCATTGTGCTTCCTGTTTTTGTACGACAACACCTTCACCACTGGTCATTGTAATTTGACGTCCTAAACACCCTTATCAACCGAGTTGATATGGATACGCATACAAGCTTTCCAATAGCCATAATTTTCACCGCTAAAAATGGATGCTCTATTGTACGCCCCTTTAGGTTTGGTAGCCATTTTCTAATAAGCGAATACTGAAGCACGAAATTAACCAGAGCTCTTATACCACTTGTTATACAATAGGAAATGATCTAGAGGGGGGTGAATAGATCCCAAGTTAAAAGCTTGCAAAAATTATTTTAAAAATTTTAACGACTAATAGAAGTGACCCGGATCGAATCGTCTAAATCGAACCGCTATCGAAAAGCTCGGATATGCGTATGTAGAATCAAAGTGATGATAATGAGAACAAATTAATCACAATACTTTTAATCACAATCACTTGAATTCTACTCTAATAGTAAAGACTATTCTAAATGATAAAATACACAAAAATGTAACACAGGAAAATTATCGAACACCTTGTGTGGAATCGACTTCGTTTAGAATTTTGTATGGTTTTATTTATATTAAAATCCAACCAAAATCTAATATATTGTGATCAACTCAACAAAACCTTCTTCAAATGGTTATCAAAAGGTTTAACCAAACGTATTAATCACACAATCGATGAATTCAACAATTTACAAATGAAACATAAAAGATGTATAACAATTTCTCTTCCCTTGATCTGAGCTTGGTTAATTCACCCAACAATAACGATTGGATCCACCGTCTCACGCTACTCCTTTACAAGAACCTTATGTTCCTCAAAGCTTTCACTCGATTGAATCCAAATTTCAAATTTTTGTAACCCAAGATTTACCAATATGATTCATCGTCTCATACTACCCCTTTGCATGAAACCCCCGTTCTTCAAAGCTTTCACTCGATCGGATCCAAATTGCATAATCTTGTCCAAAATCTTCAAATCCCTAATTGATCTTGAAGGGAAACCCTAACTTGGTTTTATTATTTGAAACCCTAAAAGATATCAACCCAATTTACAATTCAACAACCTAAATTGAACGTTATCAACACTGATTCTAGATGGCACCCAAACAAAGAATGATTATATGTAGTTTGTTTGTGTGTATGCATAGAATGTAGGTTGAAGATCATGAGAACTCTTTGAAATCCCGATTTCATTTATGATTTTCTCAAAATCACTAAAATAAATTATGTGTTAATGAAGTATATATATATATATATATATATATATATATATATATATATATATATATATATATATATATATATATATATATATATATATATATATATATATATATATATATATATATATATATATATATATATATATATATATATATATATATATTATATATATATGTGTGTGTGTGTGTGTGAGGCAAAAGGAATGCAAAATATTTGAAAAAAATCATGATTATTTGGAAAAATACGTTGCATGTGTCGACCTGTGTAAGTCATGTGTCGACACATTCATTGCATGCGTCGACCTGTATAGGTCATATGTCGACACATATAATCAGCACATCAAACATAAACTACAAGCTTTAGAAATGAGGTACATGTGTTGACCTGTAGCTCGTATGTGTCGACACATAGAAAAAAATGCTTCTATGTGTCGACCTATAGCACGTGTGTGTCGACACATAGATTAATTTTCACATAAAAACTTGTTTTTAATGCATGAAACATTTTCTAAATCATTTCAAAATATTTTTTATGCTTCCTAATGCTAAAATTCACATTAAGACTCAGATGATATCGTTCAATATACATAAATATTAAAGTATCCTAGTTTTGACATGATTCAAAATACATCTAATGGAAAGATGCATTCACAAGTATTTTCGCCATGGGTTCTATGGGAATAGTTCGGGAGGGGAACTATTATTGTTAGGTCAATGCATGTTTTGCTTATTTTCGGGAAAGGGCTTTAAACATTATGTTGTTGTTGCATTTACGTGTTTTGACATGCATAATTATACCATTGTTGTTGATGAAATAGGCAAGTTGAAATCCAAGCATGGTGAATTGGTGACTTGTCCCGAATACGAGCAGGGTGGATTCGGGTTTGAGCAGGGTGAACCCTGTTCTTGAGTGAACCAATTGATGTTGATATGGTACCACATGCACATGAGTCTAGTTGAAGTTGTGAGTCTCATTTCATAATTTAATTGATAAATATGTGATTGCTTTGTGTATGATGATGAATTGGGTGTGAGAATGATGTTATGTGATTGATGTGGATTGTGTAGATATTTGAATTCTACCTTACAACTTATTCCGTTAAATTCTTGATGTGAATTCTCACCCCCTTTTCTTTGATGTTATTGTAGCGGTGTATTCGTCGCTATATGATTTATTGATTAAACCATAAGCAAAGCATACAATGAATTCGAGTCGCCACCGCACTTTTATTTATCCAAAGGACTGGCTAAAAAGCGAACAAAAGCCTAAGAAGTTTTACACGTAGAAAACTAATTAAAAGATCAGAGAGTCTGGGTAAGGGGTAAATTACGCAATGGGAAGGTGTTAGGCACCCACTACGTCCTAGGTACTCCTAGGGAGCCCTTTTCACACTTGTTGTATAAAATTGTTATTGGTTATGACATAAATATTGTGCAAACATGATTGGGATGATGAGAAAAGAATATACAATTTTTATTGGGTTTGAACGGATGAACCCGTTGCCTACGTACCTCCCATCAAAGGTAAGGATCAAAACGTCGTAGTTCGGCTAAAAACTTCCAAAAGTTAGTGAGTTCAGTTTTAAACAATAGCACTGAGGCTTTTCATTATCAATGGGAGAAAACTCGACCAAGACCAACATCCACCATGCTAGGATAGCTTCGACGTACTAGAGGGGTTAACCCTGTTTTCAGTACGGAAGTCTTATAGTCGACTCACTAAGGATAGGGTGAGGTTTACATCAACCACAATGATAATTGAAACCTATGGCTAATGCATGAAAAGATTAACAATGGACAAAGCCAAAACAATTGAATGGGTGAAGTTAATTGATTGTGATTGTGAAAGTAGGGTCAAAGTATGATTAAGATTGATTCAGAAGAAGTGTTATGAAATGGAGTTTGAAAAAAATCAAGGACTTGGGGTCCAGGTTTTTAATTTGAAAATATGAAGATGTTTGCACAATATTTATCTCAAGTTTTGAAAGTAAGGTGTGAAAAGGTTTAGGACATAATGGGAATGAATGGATGAGGATGGATTGTAAAACTTCTTAGAAGATTCACCTCTTGAGATCATATAGAAGATGATTCAAGTGTGTCCTTTGGAATGGGAAATGAGCAATAATAATAAGCAAATAAATGATACCGGATGCCACTCAATGGTCTTACTCCAATCTCACAAACAAAAAAGCGGATACCGGATACCAATAGATGGATTTACACCAATCTCCTAAAACAGAAATGGATATCAGAGGCCATTCAATGGACTTACACTAATCTCCTCAACAAAGAAATGAAAGTGGATACCGGATGCCAATCACTGGGCTTATACCAATCTCCAACAAAGCAAACACTTGGATGTCAGATGCCAATCTATCTGGGCTTACTCTAACCTCCAACATATGATCATAGGAATACAAATGCCAAATTACACGGACTTACAATTGTATCCTCATATACAAACAAACAAAGCAACATATGATCACAGGAAAGCAAATGCCAACTTACAGGGACTTATAATTGCATCCTCACATAAAATCAAACAATGCAACACATGGATGTCAGATGCCAATTTATCTGGGCTTACTCTAACCTCCACAGTATGGTCCTAGGAATACAAATGCCACATCACAGGGACTTATAATTGTATCCTCTCATACAACAAACAAATGCATCAAGCAAAGATAAGATGAGTGGCCAATGAAATGGTCTTACAACTCACTTCCATATCATAGAAACAATGGCCAAAGGAATGGTCTTACAATTGTTCTCAATGGGTAAACAACAATGATAATGTCACAAAGACAAATGAGATGATCATGCAATAATGAGCAACCAATGATGATAAATGCATAAAGCATACAAGCAAACAAGTGCATATGAAATAATCAATCAATGAAAGCATTCAGCACACACTATAACCAAACAATGAGGCTCATACAAAAGGGTTAGGCATTGAAGCCAACTGGAATAGGGTCAATGGTGCTCTTAACCTTGACATTGAGGGGCTAAGGTGAAGCAGATGAAAGGATATGAGGGGTGTGCCTCATTGCTCTTATCCCTAGTCAGGGAGAGCATTGAATATCAGAAGGTGTGGGAGTTCAGAAAGTAGGAACTCTCTCCACAGATAAGACTCTATAGATCTTGGGCTTGGATCTCAATGCTACAACCATGTAATGGGAGCAAGGAGAAGACTCACAAAATAGTAGGAGATAGGTTGCTTATCTCTTAGATTCTACCAATTGCCTTATTTGAAGGACTTTTCCTGCTTGGGACAAATGTAAACACACACAAGCATTGCCTCTTAAGGAGGACTTCAGACAGTTGCCTGGCCAAATAACAGGCCAGCTCTTCCAGACTACATGAAGAAAAGGGATTATACCTCAATGCAAATTGCTATATAGCAAAGCAAAGCAAGTTCAAAGAACTAAGCAACTAATGGTACCTGAAATAGTCAAACAGAATCAGTACACAATTCAAAAGTTAAAGCAAAAGGAGGTAGGAATCAACAGTCAAAACAAACAGACAAATGTGCAATGCACAAGTCTCAAGGCATATGAGCCAAGCAACCTACAAAACAAAGAGGTTAGCTCATGATAATCAAATAAACTCATTCAACTTGTATAAGTTTCTTTGAGGCAATTGCTTCTCAACCTGAAAACATGAACTCAAACATAAGCAATAAGACCACTAGGGCAAGCCTAGGGTCAAAAGAGAATGAGAAAGTCAAAACAGCAAGTGATATCCAATCAAAATCAAATTCAAACATTTAAGAAGCAAGCTCAATTGGTTTCATGTTCATATCATGCATCATCATCATTTCATAAGCAAAAGAAGTCAAAGCATGGCAAATGAAAGCTAATAGAAGTCAACAGCAAGACTTAACTCAAAACCAATCATAAACAATTCCAAAAATCATCAAATAATTCATGATCAATCATAATCCATAACATGACATGCATATAAAATTTCAGCTCAATTGGATCATGGGAAGATAGTCAATGAAAATCAGAAAGGCAGGGCAACTTCAAACATGCTCAAAGAAGTCAACCAAACATGTATCAGCTTCAAAAATTCATAAATCAGTGATAACATATGAGAAATGAATGGGATCAAAACCATGGCAAAGCTTAAGATGTCTACTAATCACATGTCAAATTTCAAATTCATCCAATTAAGTATGAGAATTTCACAAATGATATGGCATGATGTGTCACAAAAAGTCAACATATGACCAAACAGGGGAGAAAAATCTCAAACAATTATGAAATGCCACAAATAATTCCAAGAAAAATCACATGTAAACTAGACATCCATAGGTTCATTCATGCAAAAATTCAGATCAATTTGAGTTCAAGAAGCATGGCATCAAAAATCATGAAATTGCACATCAATGGTGTGACACAAATTGTCACACCCTAATTCAAAAAATCATAACTCAACAACCAGAGATGATAAATTCATAAACTCTACACCAAAATCACCATGAATGTGTCTAGTTTATGCACAAAAACTTTCAAGGCCATTGGATAATGCATCACCATTTCACAAATGTTTTGGCAAAAGGTACAAAATATGAGCACATGAACAAAACCCTAATACCAATTAAAATCCACTTATCAAAAAAATCAGGAAAAATCATGATAAATAAGTAGAGATCCAGATGAGCACAATGCAAAAAGTTTCATGAATTTTGGATCACAAATGAAGGAGCTATGAATTTTGGAAGATTGGAGATCAAAGTGAAATAATTATTGAAGAAAAAATGAAATAAACATGATTTAATTAAATAATTGGACACGGAGTGGCAGTCTGGTAAATATTGTGAAAACTTAATGAAACGGTGCGCATGGCTTTGGGACGTGGCAACAGGCGACTGGCTCATGGCAATGAAATAGTGACAAGTTCATGCAAAACAAAATATTACACAGCCAAACGATTTCTGGAAACAGGGTTTAGGGTTCATGCATCTACAGTACATCATCTTCAACACCAAGAAATCGTGACAAAAAAATGTGCCCAGAAATGGAAATTAATCATACCATTCAACTCATATAATCATATACAAACACAATCCAACCCTAATTTCTATCAAATCGAGCCATCAAACAAGAACCAAGCAAAAACATATTTCATCATTAATCTTTAAATCAGCATAACTTTCCAAATACACAACCATTTCATGTGATTTAAAGCTCATTGTAACCATGGCAAAGAGATCTATCATAATCATATCATGTTTTAGCAAATAGTGAGAGTCGAAACCTTAGCAAAAGTGAAGAGCAGCTGTGATATAGTTGTTGTTTGGTGGTTTTGGCTCGAAACAGATGAAGCTCCAAGCTCCAAAAGGTGAATGGATGAAGAGTTTTGGCTCAGCAACCCTTGAAACGGCTCAATTCGAAATCTGTCATTGATGAGTTTGGAAATAGCACAGTTGCAAGAATGCTTTACAGTTGGGAAACAAGGCTTGAAATGAGCTCAACAAGGATGGTATGATGAAGCAAACCACACAAGTTCGAAGCCTTGGCAATTTTCAGAAAAAAGTTCAGATGAAGAAAAATGATGTTTGAGAGAAATGAGCTTTTTCTGTTTTCAATTGTGGCTGCTAGGGTTCTGCTCAAAGAGAAAATGAGCTATTTATGTGCTGTTTAAGGTTGGCTAAGTGTGTTTTGTTCTGTGGTAATTGGAATTTTGAGAAATGTCATGTTTTGCTAATTTGGCCAATTTCACTTAAGTGGTGAGGTGCAATGCTTACAGCTCGAAAATGGGCCTTTGGGCAAGTTCCAATTACATATTCTGGTCAATTTCAATTGGCCAAAATGATTAAAAATGGTTATTTCAAAAAGTCAAATTTCACCCTCACTTGAAATTAATTCATGTAAGTTCAAAAAGGCCATTTTGATTTGTAATGTTTTGATGCATGATGGTTACATATTTGGAAAGAGGAGATCAAATGTGACTTGTTGCAAAAAACCCCACCCAATTTGGCCAAATGGTTTGAGAGATATGGCCTTTTGAAGTTCAAAAATTTTTGAGAATGATTTGATCATAACATGCCAACCATACATGGGAATTGAGTGTTCTTGGACTTTTTGGAAATGGGAGAACAAGATCTTCAACTTTCATGTTGGGCAAAAATTCATTTGAAGCTTGTATGATGATGTAAGTTTAGGATCAAGAAGTTTCCATTTTTGGCAAATTCCAATTACAGGTCAAGTTTCTATTTTTGGAAATTTTCTGTTTGACTTCAAATTCTTCCATGATGGTGTTTGACATGATATATGAGGCTTATATGGACATGAATGAGATCTCTCAAACCAATTCCCACCATCAAATCACTGATTAAATGCACAGTTGACCAAGTTTGACTTTCTAGGGTTTTGGTTGACTGAACCATGTTCTGATGAATTCCAAACCCTAATTCCTTGAGATCTTGATTCCAAATGATATCACAACATATGTGAACTCTTGACTATTGATCATGGTGCCCAAATTCTTCAAGAATGGCCACCATCCACTGTTTAATGACTGATCTGACTGTTTGACTGATGATTGCTTCAGCTGCAAGTAACATGGTTAGATGACAATATTTTTGTACTTTTTGGTTAGTAAACATATGAAAAGCAAAGATATACAAATGCAAAGCATGCTTGGTGATCAAGAACCACACTCACAAGGCAAACCACCCACTAGGAGGGAAGCTAGGGCATGCAATGATCCTTGAGGCCATGATATGATATGATGTGGGCCATGAGGGATCTTAGGGCCAAAATTGGGGTCTTACAGATGCCCCTATTTAAGGTCATTCTAGCCGGAGAAGTGAAGTTTAGAAATCTTCATCTCGACGCGGTAGAATGGGCTTAAATAACAGTAATGAGACAAATTTTGGTCCCTAAGAGACCTCATGATGCAAATGTATGCATGCAAAAGACACAGCAAATTCTGTGGGGAACATGATTTACACAGAAGAAAAGACGATCCATCGGAGTAATATGCTCACCAGGAACAGAGACTCTAACAAGACTCTAGTTGGGGATAGTAAGAGAAAAAGAAATGCGTGAACAAAACACGACTTCAAATTGGGGAAAAACAAAAACTGACACCGCGTGAACGAGACACGACTCTGATTAGGGAATAACAGAAATCAAACTGGAGACCTCACTGGGGAGTGAAAGACTCACACTGGGGAAAAGAACAAACCAAAGGAACAACATCCATTGGAGAGACACAAGCTGACTCCTGGGAAGAAGCAACAAGAAACTTCAATGAGGAAGTACCAAAGAAATGAGATGTTACCGGTATAAGGGTAACAAGCTCAGGAAGAATGAATATCTAAGACCGGTATAAGGGTGAGAGATATCAATCAACCAATATCTGAGAAAGACCTGAAAAAGGTACATAAACTCAGGAAAATCTGACTCCACAAGGGACCGAGGTCATAATAGGGAGCAGAAAGGAAGGAACACCAGGGATACCGGGTTGTAGGTATGTAACAGGTGACCGACCACAGACGTGAATTGGTGTGTGTTCCAAAACACTCATCATCCTGAAGAGAGCGAAAGCAAACTTGTTTATAGGATGGATATTTTATTCTATAAAGAATGCAAATCTTACTCAATTGGGGAAACAAACAAAGTGTTCGACAAGAGAGTGCATGAGATATATTATCTATAGCCGTCAAAACGTAGATAATGTACTCGCATGGAAAGTTATCCTGAACCGGGTTGTAGGTTGTTTATAGGATAAGATCCGAAATTGTGAATTGGTTTGTGTTCCAAAACACTCATCATCCTGAAGAAAGCTAGAACAGCAGACTTGTTTATAGGACAGATATTCGATTCTATAAAGAATGCAAATCTTACTCAGTTGGGGAAGATCAACAAAGGACTCCAACCAAAGAGCGCATGAGACATATTATTCATTACCGGCAAACCGTGAATAATATACTCGAAAGGAAGAGACACCAGAGATACCGAAGTATATAATAGGTGACTAACCAAAGCGTGAATTGGTATATATGCCAAAACACTCATCATCCGAAAGGAGGGCTTGAAAAAGCAAATCGACTTACAGGATGGACATTCGAATCCACAACGGGAAAACGAATCTTACTCAACTGGGGACACAAACCCAAAGAGTGCATGAGATACAATATCCATTACCGGCAGACCGTGGATAAGAATACTCGCATGAGATTTATTATCTATTACCGTCAGAACGTAGATAATAAACTCGCATGGTAAGAAACACCAGAGATACCGAAGTATATAATAGGTGATCTACCGAAAACGTGAGTTGGTATGTATGCCAAAACACACATCATCCAAAACACAAACTGGTTAAAGGATGGATATTCGATTCTACAAAGAATACGAATCTTGCTCAGCTGGGGAAAACCAACAAAGGATTCCAACTAAAGAGCGCATGAGACATATTATTCATTAACGGCAGACCGTGAATAATATATTCGAAAGGAAAAGACACCAGAGATACCGAAGTATATAATAGGTGACTAACCAAAAAGAGAGACAATCGATACCAAGCATCCGGGTAAACGAAAGACAACTCAAAGGGATAAATTGCAAGCATCCGGCAATTATCCGACAGCACAGAAATATTCGACTCCGCAAAGGGAAATAACGAATCTTACTCAACAAAGAAAACACAAAAGGCTTCGACTGAAGAGTGCATGAGATATATTATTCATTACCGGCAGACCGTGAATAGTATACTCGAAAGGAAAAGACACCAGAGATACCGAAGTATATAATAGGTGACTAACCAAAAAGAGAGACAATCGATACCAAGCATCCGGGTAAACGAAAGACAACTCAAAGGGATAAATTGCAAGCATCCGGCAATTATCCAACAAAACAAATATTCGACTCCGCAAAGGGAAATAACGAATCTTACTCAACAAAGAAAACACAAAAGGCTTCGACTGAAGAGTGCATGAGATATATTATTCATTACCGGCAGACCGTGAATAATATACTTGCATGGAAGATTATCCACAACCGGTTACTGGGTTAATAAAGGATAAATCAACCGAAAAGAAAGGCATCGGGATACCAAACTAGGTATATAATGATGACCAATCAAGAGGAGCAACAGACATTACCAACAAGAGGGTAAATGAAAGGCGATCTGCTGAGGATTCACTGGTGAAAATCAATGATCCAGGGATGAATTGCATAAACAGCAATTATCCACAACACCAGGCTGGGGATATAATGACGACAATCAACTATCCGGGGAACGCAATCACTGACAAAAGGTGAAAGGACCCACTGGGGATAAAATTGCTAGCATACGGCAATTATCCACAAAAGATTTGCTGGGGATATAAGTGCTTATCTGAGCAACTTATCCGAGCAAAGGAAACTCAACATCAAGAACTAGATGGAGAGAACCACAAATTTAGGGTTTACATCTACCGAATACGGGGTAGAAAACCAACAACTCCGCGTGGGGATAGAACAAATCACAAATCCGCACGGGGAACCAAAATAGGGTTTATAACAAACCACAAACTGCTGGAGAGCAGGAAAGTAGGATTTACAACTACCGACTATTAGGTAGAAAACCAACAAATCTGGCTGGGGAATAAAAGGTGTATAACCACAAATTCTGCTAAGAAGCCAGGAAAAATAGGACTTATAACTACCGGTATGAGGGTAGAGGCCCGAAAAATTCCGCTGGGGAACGACCCACTGGGAAGCACAAGACTTTTGACAAATAGCCAATTCGGGAATAATCCGAAAAGACAGACTGAGTCAAGGCATGTCCTAATGAGGATGTAACTCAAATAGGAAAGCCCATCCCAATACATGTGTTGGGAGGAAACGGAAGAAACCGTCATCCACGAGGATATATCTCAGTGGGGAACTGCAGAAAGAAAGACAGACACATTTTCTGCTTATGGGGGCTGACTCTATATGGAGAGATTTTAAACACCCGACATCTGCTTGGGGAGATTTGTAAAGAGATCTGTATCATCCGAAAGCAGGGAATAACCAACAAAGGATACATGGCAAGAAATGCAACATGAATATCTGAATGTTTATGAGTATGCATGAATATGCGTGATTTATGTTTGATGAATGCTGACAAAACAGACAATTCTAACACAAACAGGTCCAGGAACCAAACGCCCGGTATTATACTTCCAGAGGTAGAACCAACTGGAGAGCCAATCCGCGGAGATCTGCATGCTGTAAAGCAAAGACCTGCGAGTACTGCTGAAGAAGCAGAAGGTCAGAGATATCAGGAAACAACCCAATCAGGGTACAGAAAGTCACAACGGGCAAAAGTAGCCACCAAGACAAATCTGTAGGGGAACAAGATAAGTCCCAAAGTATCTGCAGGGGATCCCAGTGTCAACTGAGAAACAAAAGGTGCATTGCAAAAGCACGAACTGCTGTAGAAACGAATCCACAAAACTCCACTGGGGAACAACCCACTGGGGGAGAATGATATCATCCAGATAGGATCTAACTGCATAAGCAACTCTACTGGGGAAAACTGTCGGCTACTCTCTTGGGGAACAAACCACTGAGGGAGGACAGATCAAATAAACAGATTCTGCAACAAACCAACTCTACTCGGGGAGAATACACATAGCAAACTGATCACGACGAGTAGATTCTGCAATATAAGCCACTCTACTGGGGATCACAAAACAGTCAGGAAATCAATCCGTTCACTGGAGGCCAAAGCCAACATCCAACCATATTCGGGATTGAAGGAGTATTCAACAGGCAAAACTGCCACAGCAAATATTCTGCAGACTAAGCTGAGGAAAAGATGGATGAACATACTGGGATGTCAACCCAATCAACCACTGAGTAGGAAAATAAATCCTGCTCTGCTGAAGAGAAAAACTCTGATGGAGAGATAACAACAATTCCACAGACGACTTCGCCGGGGAAAAGGTAGAGTACCGGGTATCAAATCGCCGACTTACCGAGTCTTTAAAAAGAAAGCGATCGTGCTGAGGAAACCGACAATTCCGCTGGCAACTGCACTGGGAAGAGTGACAACAACTCTGCTCGCGACTCCGATGAGGATATCAATAACAGCTCTACTCGTGACTGTGTTGAGGAGACAAATAAAGTTTGGGAATATCGTCCCACTGGAGAAAGTGACGGGGCACCAAGATGACAAACCATCAACCGCCGAAACCTCTATAAGAAAAGCACCCATGCTGGGGAAGATTGCTGCTGGAGAAAACGAAATCTTCAACAACACTCTGCTTGCGACTATACTGGGGAACAACCCCAACAACAAATCTGCTTGAGGAACAACCCCAACAAAGGTCTGAAGAAAGAAGATACAAACAAACCAGGAATATGAACAAATGTCTTACCTGTTGGAGATCATGCCACCCTCGGGAGAGCACTGAGATATTCTTGAGTATCCTTTCAATATTGTGAATGTTCACTTTGTTTAAAACAATGTTTTGAAAATTTTGATTTGTTTAAAACAATGATATTTTATCAATTTAAAACATGCAAAACATTTGTTGAATTGAAACAAATAAGAGTGCAAATAATTGGGTAAAAAGCTCAAATTGATTTGATGGAATGGTAGCCTGCAAATGGCAAGACTCCATAGATCTGTACAAATTTGAAATCAGTGATATATATTGGAAGAGGGCTACATTGAACATAATGATCCTTTCTCTACCAATTTGAATCTCGATGTATCCGAAGCTTCGGTTGACGACGAATCGAGAATCTTCTGACGAAATGACGACTGGTGAACAGAAAGTCTTGTCAGGATGCAGTTACTTGCCCAAATCCCTGATTTTTGCCTAGATTGCCCCAGGGTGAGGTACTCAATCTAGCGGGATGCAAATATTCTTTTTTTTTCAAGTCTCTAATTTTTGCCTGAATTACCCTTGCGGGTTCTCCACCGAGACGCTCATTTTTGCCTAAGCCGCCCTTTCGAGTTTTCAACTTAGCGAGCTATTCTGTTTTTTTCATTTGCATATACTTTTTTTTTTTAGGCAAAGTATCTCCTGACTGCATCTGAATTCACAGGACGAGTGAAATCCTCCCCATCCATTGTTGTAAGCATCAAAGCACCGCCTGAAAAGGCTCTCTTAACAACATATGGACCCTCGTAGTTTGGAGTCCACTTGCCCCTGGAATCAGGCGCGAAAGACAAAACTTTCTTGAGCACAAGGTCACCTTCTCGGAACACACGAGGCTTGACCTTCTTATCGAATGCTTTCTTCATTCTCTGCTGATATAACTGACCATGGCACATGGCAGTCAATCGCTTTTCTTCAATCAAATTCAACTGGTCGTAACGACTCTGAATCCATTCAGCATCAGTCAACTAGGGACTTGAGGGTATAATTTTTCTTTTTTCTTTTGAAGAAATCTTGAAAAAGTTTTTTTGCTGATTTTTGATTTTTCATCTTTTTTTTTTTTTACCCTCGTTCTTTTTCTTTTTTTTTTTATTACATTTTCCCCAGTTTGACTGTTTTGTTGATTCTCATGATACAGCTGAATGAGCTTCCTTTGTGCTCAAGAAGTCGGGTAATCTCGTCAGGAATCCCCTTCAACATCATCTTCCTCTGCCTCAAATACAAAGAATTCAAGATTGGGAGATGGCGTTGGATCATTATGTTCAATGGGTTTAGAAATCCCTGCATAATGATTCTGGATAATGAAAGCTTTTTGAATTTAAACAAGCAAATCATTTATGCAGATGAAAAATGTTGTTTTTGTTTTTCAGGGTTTTTTGTGATCACTGATTTCATGCAAAAGCAAAAAGTGAAAACAAAGGAAAAACAAATGTTTAACAATGCATTAATTGAATGAAAACATCATTGTATTAAATGCTGCCAACAATGTCATCACTTCTCCTTTTGGCATGGGAGAAGGGTTTTAAACAAAGTGAACAATTACTCTGATGTATGGATGACTGTAGGAACATCTACAGCGACCCAATTGTGGCAGACACCACCAGGAATAACAAAATTGTTCATGTCTTCTGCATCCTCTTCTAAGATAGCAGCAGCCTCTTCTTCAGGTTGATCGTCATTGATGAATCCTCCACTTGTGAACAGACCTTGCTCATTAAATGCCCCAGAACAGTAGCCAATGCCAGCCCGGGATTGGTTAACCAGGAATAAATCCATCAAAAGTACTTAGTCTGGCAAATATCTCTCTGAGTTCACAGCTCTAGCTCAGGATGATCCATCAATCTGGCAGAGTTGGCTCTGGTATAGTACCGGCGAGGTGCGTCTCAAAATAAATGAAGATCGCAGGGTCAGACCACAGGACGGGAGACCGGAACAAAACACTCGCTTATGCAAATGATGCATGAAGTGTTTATGCATATGCTTGTTTTTATATCAAAGGAACCCGAGGGTTTTATTTGCAAACTTTGAAATATTTAAGCATTTTGATCATATATGAGAATATCTCATCAGATATATCAGGTGAAAAAATTTTCCCGGTTTTTTCATGTTTGAAATTTTTTGCAAATAAACTCCTTTGAGTTCCTTGAAAATTTTCTTTTTATTTGATGACATGGATGCAGATGAATGCATGAATGCATGAATGCAACAATCACACTCAAGGATCAAGCAAAGCACACCAAACAAAGGTCGTGGGAAAGCTCAATGTATCCCTAATATCAATCATCCATTTTGGTGGATTTAGGTTTTCACCTTATCGACACCCAAGTTCCATTGATATTAACGGTACATGAACCGGCTCAAACATCCTTAATATCAACCAGCCGCTTTGGTGGATTTTAGGTTTTACACCTGATCCGGGTTCCATTGATATTAACAATGTTTGAACGACTCAACCACGAATCACGGGTTTGTTGAGAGTCACGAGCATGGAGTCTCGGTTAAGAACCACCCAAAGGGAGTGTACTAGGGTTTAAACCTGCCAGACATGTTCTACCAGAGGTTCCCATAATCATCGTTCCATCTTTCGAATATTATCGGAGGAACGAATACTCGTATTCCAAAAATATTCTCAAGAGAAACTCTCATGAGTGTAGTATCGCGTAACAATCGCATCAGAACTTACATCTGAACGACCTCCGCACTACGTTCCTAAAAATAGGCCAAGATGGGTTTGGTAAACTAAGGTCCTTGGCTTCTGCGGCACATGATTGAAAGAATAATGCCTAACCACAAATAACTTGTGTGACATTATTAGTTCAACATGACCTCCACCACGTGAATGGTCTTGCAAGTCAACTGGCTAAGGAATACTCCACACCAGTCAACAAGACTATGCCATTCTCCTATCCTAGAGTGCACTCGAGTTCGGGTATAGAACTCATCTCACAGATCACCAAAGCACACAGCAATTGTATATCAAGCAATTCAATCATTACAATCAATACAGTGATCCCAAATTGTACAAAAATATGTCAAATAACAAATAATAATATAGCACAACAAGGGTAAAAAGTAGGCAATACCACCAAGGGTCGATTTGTGTCCCCAGCAGAGTCGCCACTTTTCTGTAGCGGTGTATTCGTCGCTATATGATTTATTGATTAAACCATAAGCAAAGCATACAATGAATTCGAGTCGCCACCGCACTTTTATTTATCCAAAGGACTGGCTAAAAAGCGAACAAAAGCCTAAGAAGTTTTACACGTAGAAAACTAATTAAAAGATCAGAGAGTCTGGGTAAGGGGTAAATTACGCAATGGGAAGGTGTTAGGCACCCACTACGTCCTAGGTACTCCTAGGGAGCCCTTTTCACACTTGTTGTATAAAATTGTTATTGGTTATGACATAAATATTGTGCAAACATGATTGGGATGATGAGAAAAGAATATACAATTTTTATTGGGTTTGAACGGATGAACCCGTTGCCTACGTACCTCCCATCAAAGGTAAGGATCAAAACGCCGTAGTTCGGCTAAAAACTTCCAAAAGTTAGTGAGTTCAATTTTAAACAATAGCACTGAGGCTTTTCATTATCAATGGGAGAAAACTCGACCAAGACCAACATCCACCATGCGAGGATAGCTTCGACGTACTAGAGGGGTTAACCCTGTTTTCAGTACGGAAGTCTTATAGTCGACTCACTAAGGATAGGGTGAGGTTTACATCAACCACAATGATAATTGAAACCTATGGCTAATGCACGAAAAGATTAACAATGGACAAAGCCAAAACAATTGAATGGGTGAAGTTAATTGATTGTGATTGTGAAAGTAGGGTCAAAGTATGATTAAGATTGATTCAGAAGAAGTGTTATGAAATGGAGTTTGAAAAAAATCAAGGACTTGGGGTCCAGGTTTTTAATTTGAAAATATGAAGATGTTTGCACAACATTTATCTCAAGTTTTGAAAGTAAGGTGTGAAAAGGTTTAGGACATAATGGGAATGAATGGATGAGGATGGATTGTAAAACTTCTTAGAAGATTCACCTCTTGAGATCATATAGAAGATGATTCAAGTGTGTCCTTTGGAATGGGCAATGAGCAATAATAATAAGCAAATAAATGATACCGGATGCCACTCAATGGTCTTACTCCAATCTCACAAACAAAAAAGCGGATACCGGATACCAATAGATGGATTTACACCAATCTCCTAAAACAGAAATGGATATCAGAGGCCATTCAATGGACTTACACTAATCTCCTCAACAAAGAAATGAAAGTGGATACCGGATGCCAATCACTGGGCTTATACCAATCTCCAACAAAGCAAACACTTGGATGTCAGATGCCAATCTATCTGGGCTTACTCTAACCTCCAACATATGATCATAGGAATACAAATGCCAAATTACACGGACTTACAATTGTATCCTCACATACAAACAAACAAAGCAACATATGATCACAGGAAAGCAAATGCCAACTTACAGGGACTTATAATTGCATCCTCACATAAAATCAAACAATGCAACACATGGATGTCAGATGCCAATTTATCTGGGCTTACTCTAACCTCCACAGTATGGTCCTAGGAATACAAATGCCACATCACAGGGACTTATAATTGTATCCTCTCATACAACAAACAAATGCATCAAGCAAAGATAAGATGAGTGGCCAATGAAATGGTCTTACAACTCACTTCCATATCATAGAAACAATGGCCAAAGGAATGGTCTTACAATTGTTCTCAATGGGTAAACAACAATGATAATGTCACAAAGACAAATGAGATGATCATGCAATAATGAGCAATCAATGATGATAAATGCATAAAGCATACAAGCAAACAAGTGCATATGAAATAATCAATCAATGAAAGCATTCAGCACACACTATAACCAAACAATGAGGCTCATACAAAAGGGTTAGGCATTGAAGCCAACTGGAATAGGGTCAATGGTGCTCTTAACCTTGCCATTGAGGGGCTAAGGTGAAGCAGATGAAAGGATATGAGGGGTGTGCCTCATTGCTCTTATCCCTGGTCAGGGAGAGCATTGAATATCAAAAGGTGTGGGAGTTCAGAAAGTAGGAACTCTCTCCACAGATAAGACTCTATAGATCTTGGGCTTGGATCTCAATGCTACAACCATGTAATGGGAGCAAGGAGAAGACTCACAAAATAGTAGGAGATAGGTTGCTTATCTCTTAGATTCTACCAATTGCCTTATTTGAAGGACTTTTCCTGCTTGGGACAAATGTAAACACACACAAGCATTGCCTCTTAAGGAGGACTTCAGACAGTTGCCTGGCCAAATAACAGGCCAGCTCTTCCAGACTACATGAAGAAAAGGGATTATACCTCAATGCAAATTGCTATATAGCAAAGCAAAGCAAGTTCAAAGAACTAAGCAACTAATGGTACCTGAAATAGTCAAACAGAATCAGTACACAATTCAAAAGTTAAAGCAAAAGGAGGTAGGAATCAACAGTCAAAACAAACAGACAAATGTGCAATGCACAAGTCTCAAGGCATATGAGCCAAGCAACCTACAAAACAAAGAGGTTAGCTCATGATAATCAAATAAACTCATTCAACTTGTATAAGTTTCTTTGAGGCAATTGCTTCTCAACCTGAAAACATGAACTCAAACATAAGCAATAAGACCACTAGGGCAAGCCTAGGGTCAAAAGAGAATGAGAAAGTCAAAACAGCAAGTGATATCCAATCAAAATCAAATTCAAACATTTAAGAAGCAAGCTCAATTGGTTTCATGTTCATATCATGCATCATCATCATTTCATAAGCAAAAGAAGTCAAAGCATGGCAAATGAAAGCTAATAGAAGTCAACAGCAAGACTTAACTCAAAACCAATCATAAACAATTCCAAAAATCATCAAATAATTCATGATCAATCATAATCCATAACATGACATGCATATAAAATTTCAGCTCAATTGGATCATGGGAAGATAGTCAATGAAAATCAGAAAGGCAGGCAACTTCAAACATGCTCAAAGAAGTCAACCAAACATGTATCAGCTTCAAAAATTCATAAATCAGTGATAACATATGAGAAATGAATGGGATCAAAACCATGGCAAAGCTTAAGATGTCTACTAATCACATGTCAAATTTCAAATTCATCCAATTAAGTATGAGAATTTCACAAATGATATGGCATGATGTGTCACAAAAAGTCAACATATGACCAAACAGGGGAGAAAAATCTCAAACAATTATGAAATGCCACAACTAATTCCAAGAAAAATCACATGTAAACTAGACATCCATAGGTTCATTCATGCAAAAACTCAGATCAATTTGAGTTCAAGAAGCATGGCATCAAAAATCATGAAATTGCACATCAATGGTGTGACACAAATTGTCACACCCTAATTCAAAAAATCATAACTCAACAACCAGAGATGATAAATTCATAAACTCTACACCAAAATCACCATGAATGTGTCTAGTTTATGCACAAAAACTTTCAAGGCCATTGGATAATGCATCACCATTTCACAAATGTTTTGGCAAAAGGTACAAAATATGAGCACATGAACAAAACCCTAATACCAATTAAAATCCACTTATCAAAAAAATCAGGAAAAATCATGATAAATAAGTAGAGATCCAGATGAGCACAATGCAAAAAGTTTCATGAATTTTGGATCACAAATGAAGGAGCTATGAATTTTGGAAGATTGGAGATCAAAGTGAAATAATTATTGAAGAAAAAATGAAATAAACATGATTTAATTAAATAATTGGACACGGAGTGGCAGTCTGGTAAATATTGTGAAAACTTAATGAAACGGTGCGCATGGCTTTGGGACGTGGCAACAGGCGACTGGCTCATGGCAATGAAATAGTGACAAGTTCATGCAAAACAAAATATTACACAGCCAAACGATTTCTGGAAACAGGGTTTAGGGTTCATGCATCTACAGTACATCATCTTCAACACCAAGAAATCGTGACAAAAAAATGTGCCCAGAAATGGAAATTAATCATACCATTCAACTCATATAATCATATACAAACACAATCCAACCCTAATTTCTATCAAATCGAGCCATCAAACAAGAACCAAGCAAAAACATATTTCATCATTAATCTTTAAATCAGCATAACTTTCCAAATACACAACCATTTCATGTGATTTAAAGCTCATTGTAACCATGGCAAAGAGATCTATCATAATCATATCATGTTTTAGCAAATAGTGAGAGTCGAAACCTTAGCAAAAGTGAAGAGCAGCTGTGATATAGTTGTTGTTTGGTGGTTTTGGCTCGAAACAGATGAAGCTCCAAGCTCCAAAAGGTGAATGGATGAAGAGTTTTGGCTCAGCAACCCTTGAAACGGCTCAATTCGAAATCTGTCATTGATGAGTTTGGAAATAGCACAGTTGCAAGAATGCTTTACGGTTGGGAAACAAGGCTTGAAATGAGCTCAACAAGGATGGTATGATGAAGCAAACCACACAAGTTCGAAGCCTTGGCAATTTTCAGAAAAAAGTTCAGATGAAGAAAAATGATGTTTGAGAGAAATGAGCTTTTTCTGTTTTCAATTGTGGCTGCTAGGGTTCTGCTCAAAGAGAAAATGAGCTATTTATGTGCTGTTTAAGGTTGGCTAAGTGTGTTTTGTTCTGTGGTAATTGGAATTTTGAGAAATGTCATGTTTTGCTAATTTGGCCAATTTCACTTAAGTGGTGAGGTGCAATGCTTACAGCTCGAAAATGGGCCTTTGGGCAAGTTCCAATTACATATTCTGATCAATTTCAATTGGCCAAAATGATTAAAAATGGTTATTTCAAAAAGTCAAATTTCACCCTCACTTGAAATTAATTCATGTAAGTTCAAAAAGGCCATTTTGATTTGTAATGTTTTGATGCATGATGGTTACATATTTGGAAAGAGGAGATCAAATGTGACTTGTTGCAAAAAACCCCACCCAATTTGGCCAAATGGTTTGAGAGATATGGCCTTTTGAAGTTCAAAAATTTTTGAGAATGATTTGATCATAACATGCCAACCATACATGGGAATTGAGTGTTCTTGGACTTTTTGGAAATGGGAGAACAAGATCTTCAACTTTCATGTTGGGCAAAAATTCATTTGAAGCTTGTATGATGATGTAAGTTTAGGATCAAGAAGTTTCCATTTTTGGCAAATTCCAATTACAGGTCAAGTTTCTATTTTTGGAAATTTTTTGTTTGACTTCAAATTCTTCCATGATGGTGTTTGACAGGATATATGAGGCTTATATGGACATGAATGAGATCTCTCAAACCAATTCCCACCATCAAATCACTGATTAAATGCACAGTTGACCAAGTTTGACTTTCTAGGGTTTTGGTTGACTGAACCATGTTCTGATGAATTCCAAACCCTAATTCCTTGAGATCTTGATTCCAAATGATATCACAACATATGTGAACTCTTGACTATTGATCATGGTGCCCAAATTCTTCAAGAATGGCCACCATCCACTGTTTAATGACTGATCTGACTGTTTGACTGATGATTGCTTCAGCTGCAAGTAACATGGTTAGATGACAATATTTTTGTACTTTTTGGTTAGTAAACATATGAAAAGCAAAGATATACAAATGCAAAGCATGCTTGGTGATCAAGAACCACACTCACAAGGCAAACCACCCACTAGGAGGGAAGCTAGGGCATGCAATGATCCTTGAGGCCATGATATGATATGATGTGGGCCATGAGGGATCTTAGGGCCAAAATTGGGGTCTTACAGATGCCCCTATTTAAGGTCATTCTAGCCGGAGAAGTGAAGTTTAGAAATCTTCATCTCGACGCGGTAGAATGGGCTTAAATAACAGTAATGAGACAAATTTTGGTCCCTAAGAGACCTCATGATGCAAATGTATGCATGCAAAAGACACAGCAAATTCTGTGGGGAACATGATTTACACAGAAGAAAAGACGATCCATCGGAGTAATATGCTCACCAGGAACAGAGACTCTAACAAGACTCTAGTTGGGGATAGTAAGAGAAAAAGAAATGCGTGAACAAAACACGACTTCAAATTGGGGAAAAACAAAAACTGACACCGCGTGAACGAGACACGACTCTGATTAGGGAATAACAGAAATCAAACTGGAGACCTCACTGGGGAGTGAAAGACTCACACTGGGGAAAAGAACAAACCAAAGGAACAACATCCATTGGAGAGACACAAGCTGACTCCTGGGAAGAAGCAACAAGAAACTTCAATGAGGAAGTACCAAAGAAATGAGATGTTACCGGTATAAGGGTAACAAGCTCAGGAAGAATGAATATCTAAGACCGGTATAAGGGTGAGAGATATCAATCAACCAATATCTGAGAAAGACCTGAAAAAGGTACATAAACTCAGGAAAATCTGACTCCACAAGGGACCGAGGTCATAATAGGGAGCAGAAAGGAAGGAACACCAGGGATACCGGGTTGTAGGTATGTAACAGGTGACCGACCACAGACGTGAATTGGTGTGTGTTCCAAAACACTCATCATCCTGAAGAGAGCGAAAGCAAACTTGTTTATAGGATGGATATTTTATTCTATAAAGAATGCAAATCTTACTCAATTGGGGAAACAAACAAAGTGTTCGACAAGAGAGTGCATGAGATATATTATCTATAGCCGTCAAAACGTAGATAATGTACTCGCATGGAAAGTTATCCTGAACCGGGTTGTAGGTTGTTTATAGGATAAGATCCGAAATTGTGAATTGGTTTGTGTTCCAAAACACTCATCATCCTGAAGAAAGCTAGAACAGCAGACTTGTTTATAGGACAGATATTCGATTCTATAAAGAATGCAAATCTTACTCAGTTGGGGAAGATCAACAAAGGACTCCAACCAAAGAGCGCATGAGACATATTATTCATTACCGGCAAACCGTGAATAATATACTCGAAAGGAAGAGACACCAGAGATACCGAAGTATATAATAGGTGACTAACCAAAGCGTGAATTGGTATATATGCCAAAACACTCATCATCCGAAAGGAGGGCTTGAAAAAGCAAATCGACTTACAGGATGGACATTCGAATCCACAACGGGAAAACGAATCTTACTCAACTGGGGACACAAACCCAAAGAGTGCATGAGATACAATATCCATTACCGGCAGACCGTGGATAAGAATACTCGCATGAGATTTATTATCTATTACCGTCAGAACGTAGATAATAAACTTGCATGGTAAGAAACACCAGAGATACCGAAGTATATAATAGGTGATCTACCGAAAACGTGAGTTGGTATGTATGCCAAAACACACATCATCCAAAACACAAACTGGTTAAAGGATGGATATTCGATTCTACAAAGAATACGAATCTTGCTCAGCTGGGGAAAACCAACAAAGGATTCCAACTAAAGAGCGCATGAGACATATTATTCATTAACGGCAGACCGTGAATAATATATTCGAAAGGAAAAGACACCAGAGATACCGAAGTATATAATAGGTGACTAACCAAAAAGAGAGACAATCGATACCAAGCATCCGGGTAAACGAAAGACAACTCAAAGGGATAAATTGCAAGCATCCGGCAATTATCCGACAGCACAGAAATATTCGACTCCGCAAAGGGAAATAACGAATCTTACTCAACAAAGAAAACACAAAAGGCTTCGACTGAAGAGTGCATGAGATATATTATTCACTACCGGCAGACCGTGAATAGTATACTCGAAAGGAAAAGACACCAGAGATACCGAAGTATATAATAGGTGACTAACCAAAAAGAGAGACAATCGATACCAAGCATCCGGGTAAACGAAAGACAACTCAAAGGGATAAATTGCAAGCATCCGGCAATTATCCAACAAAACAAATATTCGACTCCGCAAAGGGAAATAACGAATCTTACTCAACAAAGAAAACACAAAAGGCTTCGACTGAAGAGTGCATGAGATATATTGATCATTACCGGCAGACCGTGAATAATATACTTGCATGGAAGATTAGCCACAACCGGTTACTGGGTTAATAAAGGATAAATCAACCGAAAAGAAAGGCATCGGGATACCAAACTAGGTATATAATGATGACCAATCAAGAGGAGCAACAGACATTACCAACAAGAGGGTAAATGAAAGGCGATCTGCTGAGGATTCACTGGTGAAAATCAATGATCCAGGGATGAATTGCATAAACAGCAATTATCCACAACACCAGGCTGGGGATATAATGACGACAATCAACTATCCGGGGAACGCAATCACTGACAAAAGGTGAAAGGACCCACTGGGGATAAAATTGCTAGCATACGGCAATTATCCACAAAAGATTTGCTGGGGATATAAGTGCTTATCTGAGCAACTTATCCGAGCAAAGGAAACTCAACATCAAGAACTAGATGGAGAGAACCACAAATTTAGGGTTTACATCTACCGAATACGGGGTAGAAAACCAACAACTCCGCGTGGGGATAGAACAAATCACAAATCCGCACGGGGAACCAAAATAGGGTTTATAACAAACCACAAACTGCTGGAGAGCAGGAAAGTAGGATTTACAACTACCGACTATTAGGTAGAAAACCAACAAATCTGGCTGGGGAATAAAAGGTGTATAACCACAAATTCTGCTAAGAAGCCAGGAAAAATAGGACTTATAACTACCGGTATGAGGGTAGAGGCCCGAAAAATTCCGCTGGGGAACGACCCACTGGGAAGCACAAGACTTTTGACAAATAGCCAATTCGGGAATAATCCGAAAAGACAGACTGAGTCAAGGCATGTCCTAATGAGGATGTAACTCAAATAGGAAAGCCCATCCCAATACATGTGTTGGGAGGAAACGGAAGAAACCGTCATCCACGAGGATATATCTCAGTGGGGAACTGCAGAAAGAAAGACAGACACATTTTCTGCTTATGGGGGCTGACTCTATATGGAGAGATTTTAAACACCCGACATCTGCTTGGGGAGATTTGTAAAGAGATCTGTATCATCCGAAAGCAGGGAATAACCAACAAAGGATACATGGCAAGAAATGCAACATGAATATCTGAATGTTTATGAGTATGCATGAATATGCGTGATTTATGTTTGATGAATGCTGACAAAACAGACAATTCTAACACAAACAGGTCCAGGAACCAAACGCCCGGTATTATACTTCCAGAGGTAGAACCAACTGGAGAGCCAATCTGCGGAGATCTGCATGCTGTAAAGCAAAGACCTGCGAGTACTGCTGAAGAAGCAGAAGGTCAGAGATATCAGGAAACAACCCAATCAGGGTACAGAAAGTCACAACGGGCAAAAGTAGCCACCAAGACAAATCTGTAGGGGAACAAGATAAGTCCCAAAGTATCTGCAGGGGATCCCAGTGTCAACTGAGAAACAAAAGGTGCATTGCAAAAGCACGAACTGCTGTAGAAACGAATCCACAAAACTCCACTGGGGAACAACCCACTGGGGGAGAATGATATCATCCAGATAGGATCTAACTGCATAAGCAACTCTACTGGGGAAAACTGTCGGCTACTCTCTTGGGGAACAAACCACTGAGGGAGGACAGATCAAACAAACAGATTCTGCAACAAACCAACTCTACTCGGGGAGAATACACATAGCAAACTGATCACGACGAGTAGATTCTGCAATATAAGCCACTCTACTGGGGATCACAAAACAGTCAGGAAATCAATCCGTTCACTGGAGGCCAAAGCCAACATCCAACCATATTCGGGATTGAAGGAGTATTCAACAGGCAAAACTGCCACAGCAAATATTCTGCAGACTAAGCTGAGGAAAAGATGGATGAACATACTGGGATGTCAACCCAATCAACCACTGAGTAGGAAAATAAATCCTGCTCTGCTGAAGAGAAAAACTCTGATGGAGAGATAACAACAATTCCACAGACGACTTCGCCGGGGAAAAGGTAGAGTACCGGGTATCAAATCGCCGACTTACCGAGTCTTTAAAAAGAAAGCGATCGTGCTGAGGAAACCGACAATTCCGCTGGCAACTGCACTGGGAAGAGTGACAACAACTCTGCTCGCGACTCCGATGAGGATATCAATAACAGCTCTACTCGTGACTGTGTTGAGTAGACAAATAAAGTCTGGGAATATCGTCCCACTGGAGAAAGTGACGGGGCACCAAGATGACAAACCATCAACCGCCGAAACCTCTATAAGAAAAGCACCCATGCTGGGGAAGATTGCTGCTGGAGAAAACGAAATCTTCAACAACACTCTGCTTGCGACTATACTGGGGAACAACCCCAACAACAAATCTGCTTGAGGAACAACCCCAACAAAGGTCTGAAGAAAGAAGATACAAACAAATGCATCAAGCAAAGATAAGATGAGTGGCCAATGAAATGGTCTTACAACTCACTTCCATATCATAGAAACAATGGCCAAAGGAATGGTCTTACAATTGTTCTCAATGGGTAAACAACAATGATAATGTCACAAAGACAAATGAGATGATCATGCAATAATGAGCAATCAATGATGATAAATGCATAAAGCATACAAGCAAACAAGTGCATATGAAATAATCAATCAATGAAAGCATTCAGCACACACTATAACCAAACAATGAGGCTCATACAAAAGGGTTAGGCATTGAAGCCAACTGGAATAGGGTCAATGGTGCTCTTAACCTTGCCATTGAGGGGCTAAGGTGAAGCAGATGAAAGGATATGAGGGGTGTGCCTCATTGCTCTTATCCCTGGTCAGGGAGAGCATTGAATATCAGAAGGTGTGGGAGTTCAGAAAGTAGGAACTCTCTCCACAGATAAGACTCTATAGATCTTGGGCTTGGATCTCAATGCTACAACCATGTAATGGGAGCAAGGAGAAGACTCACAAAATAGTAGGAGATAGGTTGCTTATCTCTTAGATTCTACCAATTGCCTTATTTGAAGGACTTTTCCTGCTTGGGACAAATGTAAACACACACAAGCATTGCCTCTTAAGGAGGACTTCAGACAGTTGCCTGGCCAAATAACAGGCCAGCTCTTCCAGACTACATGAAGAAAAGGGATTATACCTCAATGCAAATTGCTATATAGCAAAGCAAAGCAAGTTCAAAGAACTAAGCAACTAATGGTACCTGAAATAGTCAAACAGAATCAGTACACAATTCAAAAGTTAAAGCAAAAGGAGGTAGGAATCAACAGTCAAAACAAACAGACAAATGTGCAATGCACAAGTCTCAAGGCATATGAGCCAAGCAACCTACAAAACAAAGAGGTTAGCTCATGATAATCAAATAAACTCATTCAACTTGTATAAGTTTCTTTGAGGCAATTGCTTCTCAACCTGAAAACATGAACTCAAACATAAGCAATAAGACCACTAGGGCAAGCCTAGGGTCAAAAGAGAATGAGAAAGTCAAAACAGCAATTGATATCCAATCAAAATCAAATTCAAACATTTAAGAAGCAAGCTCAATTGGTTTCATGTTCATATCATGCATCATCATCATTTCATAAGCAAAAGAAGTCAAAGCATGGCAAATGAAAGCTAATAGAAGTCAACAGCAAGACTTAACTCAAAACCAATCATAAACAATTCCAAAAATCATCAAATAATTCATGATCAATCATAATCCATAACATGACATGCATATAAAATTTCAGCTCAATTGGATCATGGGAAGATAGTCAATGAAAATCAGAAAGGCAGGGCAAGTTCAAACATGCTCAAAGAAGTCAACCAAACATGTATCAGCTTCAAAAATTCATAAATCAGTGATAACATATGAGAAATGAATGGGATCAAAACCATGGCAAAGCTTAAGATGTCTACTAATCACATGTCAAATTTCAAATTCATCCAATTAAGTATGAGAATTTCACAAATGATATGGCATGATGTGTCACAAAAAGTCAACATATGACCAAACAGGGGAGAAAAATCTCAAACAATTATGAAATGCCACAAATAATTCCAAGAAAAATCACATGTAAACTAGACATCCATAGGTTCATTCATGCAAAAATTCAGATCAATTTGAGTTCAAGAAGCATGGCATCAAAAATCATGAAATTGCACATCAATGGTGTGACACAAATTGTCACACCCTAATTCAAAAAATCATAACTCAACAACCAGAGATGATAAATTCATAAACTCTACACCAAAATCACCATGAATTTGTCTAGTTTATGCACAAAAAATTTCAAGGCCATTGGATAATGCATCACCATTTCACAAATGTTTTGGCAAAAGGTACAAAATATGAGCACATGAACAAAACCCTAATACCAATTAAAATCCACTTATCAAAAAAATCAGGAAAAATCATGATAAATAAGTAGAGATCCAGATGAGCACAATGCAAAAAGTTTCATGAATTTTGGATCACAAATGAAGGAGCTATGAATTTTGGAAGATTGGAGATCAAAGTGAAATAATTATTGAAGAAAAAATGAAATAAACATGATTTAATTAAATAATTGGACACGGAGTGGCAGTCTGGTAAATATTGTGAAAACTTAATGAAACGGTGCGCATGGCTTTGGGACGTGGCAACAGGCGACTGGCTCATGGCAATGAAATAGTGACAAGTTCATGCAAAACAAAATATTACACAGCCAAACGATTTCTGGAAACAGGGTTTAGGGTTCATGCATCTACAGTACATCATCTTCAACACCAAGAAATCGTGACAAAAAAATGTGCCCAGAAATGGAAATTAATCATACCATTCAACTCATATAATCATATACAAACACAATCCAACCCTAATTTCTATCAAATCGAGCCATCAAACAAGAACCAAGCAAAAACATATTTCATCATTAATCTTTAAATCAGCATAACTTTCCAAATACACAACCATTTCATGTGATTTAAAGCTCATTGTAACCATGGCAAAGAGATCTATCATAATCATATCATGTTTTAGCAAATAGTGAGAGTCGAAACCTTAGCAAAAGTGAAGAGCAGTTGTGATATAGTTGTTGTTTGGTGGTTTTGGCTCGAAACAGATGAAGCTCCAAGCTCCAAAAGGTGAATGGATGAAGAGTTTTGGCTCAGCAACCCTTGAAACGGCTCAATTCGAAATCTGTCATTGATGAGTTTGGAAATAGCACAGTTGCAAGAATGCTTTACAGTTGGGAAACAAGGCTTGAAATGAGCTCAACAAGGATGGTATGATGAAGCAAACCACACAAGTTCGAAGCCTTGGCAATTTTCAGAAAAAAGTTCAGATGAAGAAAAATGATGTTTGAGAGAAATGAGCTTTTTCTGTTTTCAATTGTGGCTGCTAGGGTTCTGCTCAAAGAGAAAATGAGCTATTTATGTGCTGTTTAAGGTTGGCTAAGTGTGTTTTGTTCTGTGGTAATTGGAATTTTGAGAAATGTCATGTTTTGCTAATTTGGCCAATTTCACTTAAGTGGTGAGGTGCAATGCTTACAGCTCGAAAATGGGCCTTTGGGCAAGTTCCAATTACATATTCTGATCAATTTCAATTGGCCAAAATGATTAAAAATGGTTATTTCAAAAAGTCAAATTTCACCCTCACTTGAAATTAATTCATGTAAGTTCAAAAAGGCCATTTTGATTTGTAATGTTTTGATGCATGATGGTTACATATTTGGAAAGAGGAGATCAAATGTGACTTGTTGCAAAAAACCCCACCCAATTTGGCCAAATGGTTTGAGAGATATGGCCTTTTGAAGTTCAAAAATTTTTGAGAATGATTTGATCATAACATGCCAACCATACATGGGAATTGAGTGTTCTTGGACTTTTTGGAAATGGGAGAACAAGATCTTCAACTTTCATGTTGGGCAAAAATTCATTTGAAGCTTGTATGATGATGTAAGTTTAGGATCAAGAAGTTTCCATTTTTGGCAAATTCCAATTACAGGTCAAGTTTCTATTTTTGGAAATTTTCTGTTTGACTTCAAATTCTTCCATGATGGTGTTTGACATGATATATGAGGCTTATATGGACATGAATGAGATCTCTCAAACCAATTCCCACCATCAAATCACTGATTAAATGCACAGTTGACCAAGTTTGACTTTCTAGGGTTTTGGTTGACTGAACCATGTTCTGATGAATTCCAAACCCTAATTCCTTGAGATCTTGATTCCAAATGATATCACAACATATGTGAACTCTTGACTATTGATCATGGTGCCCAAATTCTTCAAGAATGGCCACCATCCACTGTTTAATGACTGATCTGACTGTTTGACTGATGATTGCTTCAGCTGCAAGTAACATGGTTAGATGACAATATTTTTGTACTTTTTGGTTAGTAAACATATGAAAAGCAAAGATATACAAATGCAAAGCATGCTTGGTGATCAAGAACCACACTCACAAGGCAAACCACCCACTAGGAGGGAAGTTAGGGCATGCAATGATCCTTGAGGCCATGATATGATATGATGTGGGCCATGAGGGATCTTAGGGCCAAAATTGGGGTCTTACAGTTATCCACCATGGACATCTTGCAGATAATTAGGATTAGAAGTTGTTGATGTGGGTGGAAGGTAGCTTTTGAAGTTATTTCCATTTAGTTTCGATGTTTATTTAGTAGCTATGCTTTGATCAAGTGACATCGGGGTTGGGAGGCTAGTTTTACTTGTTGAATTTGAATTAATGTTTTAAGGAGTTTTCATGATGTTATTTTGAAATTGAGAACAAACATGATTTTGTCAAGTATTTTAATTTGATTTTCCGCTGCTATTTGAATAAATTTGAGATGTTTTGAAGTTGTTAACACTTTAATCAGCATATAATAATTGTTATATAAGTTTCGGGGTTAGGATGTTACACATGTTACTGATGAAGTTTGCATGATACAAAGTTTGATTAACGATGTAGATTACAATGATGATCTTGGATTTCAGGGAAAATAATGCTTAACTTTTGTTAGATAAGAAATTGTATATGCAAGATCAGTTTTGGATGAACAATGTAAGGAATATATGGTTTAAGGATGGAGATAAGAATATAATTCTTTCATAACACATACAAAGTGATACATGCTAGTAATAAAAGTAATAGGCATAGGTATGGAAATATTTTTCAGATGAGGGCATCGAATGAGATAATAAGGTTATTAAATTATACAAAAATTTGTTTAGCTCAAAAAGCAATTACATTTATATTGATCTCGTGGAAATAACTATCCCATAACTTATTACTCATGCAGATAATGAATATCTCACTAGAATGCCTCAAATTAAAGAAATTAAGAAGATAATGCATAATATGGATGGTGATGGACATGTGACTCCACACACGAGATGAGGGGTGAATTATGGGGATTTGAAAAACAAGGGTTTAAAATATATTTTTTTCATTTTTAGAGTTCAAAAACATTTTTAAGAAAAAATTAAATATAGTAGCAGAAAATTTATGGAAAGAAAATATACGGAAAATTTCTGGAGGTTTTATTCTCTATTATTTTCTCAAAGGTTCAAGTGGGTGAGATTTCTTTTTCATGTCCTCTAACAGATGAAGTTCCTTCATTTGATGTTGAATCCTTTGAAGATATTTCAACTATTGATATTGTTCTTTCGAAGGAAACCACATGATTGTTTTATAGGAGTTTGATGAATTTATTGACGATTCTTCAAACTTTGATCTTATACCTTCATCTTTAAGTAATTAAACTAATTCATTCAACTTTTCTATGATTTCTTTCTTCTTATATTTTTCCTGAAAGTCATAAACAGTCTCATCACTTAATTTAACGATTAGATCAGACTTATAATTCCAATTCTTAACTCTTAAATATTTATTAGTGATAAACATTTTAATACTATTTCTAACATTTCAAAAATTAGAGAGGTACTTATGAATAAACAATTCATCTTCTTTGCCTCGTGTGTTCATTTTCTCTTGTTCGATACTTTGAGAGACTCACTATATCATCTCAATACTATGTCATATTCCTTTGCGGATTTGCAATTATGAACATAGAAAAACTAATTATTATCTAAAGACATAACTAAAACACTTTTAGTTTTGAAATTAATCTCAAATTTTCTCTTTCCTTCTACGATCCAAAAGAAATCAAGTTTATCTACTACTTCTCCATTTATGTGATAAATATATACAAACGGACCGTTGATTATCGTTTCCCATAACCTATAATTAATACTTTGGATGCAAATTTTAAATTTAATTGTCAAAAGTTCAAACATATCACCATTAAACGATGGAGGTGTGTTTAGGAAAGATCTATTGTTATAAAAGGTGTTGGGAATCATCCTCCTGAGATGATTAGTCTTTGAACAAGATTTAGGTTATAATACCACTTGTTAGACATGTGACTTCACACACAAAATATGGGTGAATTATGGGGTTTTAAAAAATGACCATTTGAAATAATTTTTTTTTTATTTTCAGAGTTCAAAAATATTTTTAAGAAAACATTTGAATATAGCAATGACAAAATAATGGAAAGAAAATATGCGAAAAATTAAAAGACAATGGAAGAGAGATGACACCATAATTTATGGAGGTTCACTCTAAATGAAGTGACATAATCCTCTCCTCAAGACTTGATCTTGAGAGTATCCAGTAATGCTTATGAGTTTGTAGTAGGTTAAGCTCACGAACCCCATTATACGAGAAAAATGAAGTTTCAAGTTGACTTCCAACCAAACAACGAGTAGTGGTCTGAAGCAATTAATCTTCCTTCCAAACAGGAATGAAGCTTCGAGAAGTTAGTCTCTAATCTTAAACCCTTTAAGATTTTATACAGGCTAATCTCAAACAAAAATGGAGTTTGAATTGGTTATCCTCTTAACCGAGTTGAGGTTTTACATAGTCTGACCATAAATCAAACCGAGATTCTACACCAGATCATTCTCGAACAAAATCAGGATTTTACACAGGCTGGACACAAACTAAGTTTAGGTTTTACACCAGGATAAATCTAACCAAATTGAGCTTTTACACGGACTGAGCTCACGGATTGAAACGACGACTTAATATTAATTCCCCAAACAAAATTTTTAACGGGTTTAGCTTTGAACCCAATCAAAAACTCCTTTAAGGATAAATATTCAACCAAGATAAAATAGATATTGGTTAATTTACAATATCACCCTTTCTAGAACAAAAACCCCACTTAACCACCAGAAATTTCTCTATGAGCTATGGCTAAATTATAGTGAAAGAAAATAGAAAAATATATTTAGAGAGAAAGAGTGAGGAGAGTGAGATAGCTCATGATTGTGGATGTGAAAAACTGAGAAGAATGGCCACCATTTATAGTCTAGAGGTTGACACAAAAAAGGATAATATTCATGGGCTAATTTAATGTCATGTCGATTGGGACCTTATGCCAATCGATTGGATGACTAAAGTAATTGATTACAAATGCTCATTTTTAAAGGTTTTGAAATATACTTGTTTCCCTTCATTAAGAAGTTGTCATAAATAATTATGGACATTGTTTTCACTAACCCAATCGATTGGGATATGCTCTAATTGATTTCACGGTTCAAAAAACTTATCCAAATGGTTCTGAAAGTTCCTAATTCATTTGACTAGGCTTCAAAGCATTTTTAGGTTGTTTTCTTTGAGAAATAATAGCTTTTTTTTTGTGTGTGTGTGTGTGTGTGTGATTTATCCATACTAATTTATGATATTTCCCTTATGTGTTTACAAAACATCGATTATTGAGACACAATTGAGGGAGCTTTCACACTTTCCCTCTTTCACACTTTGAAGCTTTGACTTTGTCGAATAAATTGATTATACAAGATATTTGCTTGAGTATTCTTGGAGATGAGGCTTGAGATATATTTATTTTGAATGACATCATCAAAGGATATAGGTCATAAAAATCCTAGTTTAACAGCTTAATTTAGAGGAAGAGCTTAGAACAAACTATTTTGTGCATCTTTAACCGCTTGATATACTTTCTTGGCTTTATGCTTTAGGGTTAGACCGAATCTTCATAAATGGTTGCATCTTCACAAGTTGTCATCAATAGAACCAAGTAGTCATAATCAAAACCAACCCATGATAGGTATGGCTTGCTTAGCTTAAATCACTTCTTGGTTGAACTTGCAAACACATAGTTCTACAAATGGTAATTCTACTCCGGACCCTTATGAATTTGGGTGAGTTTTTTCCAAACCTATTGGGATATATTAGGGTTGTTATGATTAATTAAGTGAATCAATTTTTTAACAAGGTTGGATTCTTTCTAATCTCAATTCAGTCAATGTGACTTTGATACCTAAACAACATGAAGCATATTCTATTTAGAAATATATGTCTCTTTCCTTTTTAAATTTTCAATTCAAAATCATCACTAAGATTATTGCATACAAGTTAGCTATCTTAGATTCTAAAATTGTTTCAGAACACCAAAGAGGTTTTATTAGAGGTGGACATATTTATGATGCATTGAGATTACTTCATCAGCCATTAATATGTTGGACAAGAAATCCTTTTGAGTTAGTATGGCTTTAAAGATATACATCAGAAAAGCACTTGGTGGTTTAGATTGACAATATCTTATTAAAGTTCTTATTCAATTTGGCTTTGATCAAAATTTATGTGATTGGATTCTTACCATTCTACACTCATCCAGACTATTAATCATGATAAATGGGAAACCTTCATAATTTTTTTCTTGCTCTAGATGAGTGAGGCAAGGGGATCTTATGACACCCTTGCTCTTATGCATTGCTGAAGAGGAACTTAATAGGCATCTATTTTTGTTGATGGATTAGAGTAAGTTGACATGTATATCACTTGGTAAGACAATCATTCTTAGCCACACTTTTTTTGCATATGACCTTATCATATTTTGAAAAACTATCAAGAAAAATACTCAAGTCGTTAACCATTTCCTTCAAGAACGTGGTTAGAATTATGGTTAACACATCAGTCCAACAAAATATAAGTTTTATAGTGGAGGTAATTTTGGATCTAGGATGAGGCATATTGCACCTCCTTTAAATCGAATTGTCAGTAAATATTGCACCAACAAAATGAAAAGTTAATTGTCAGTATATATTCTTGGGAGCTATCTCATTTAAGATTGGAGTTTGCACCTCCTTTCAATCTGAATTGTATGGAATCATAGTTGCTATCGAGTATGAAATCACTTCCTATTTATTTTTTAAAAAAAAATTTAGAGATAGGTTGGATATATCCAACTATCATTTTTATTATCTATTTGATTAGTTAGATTTTACGGTCTCTCATCTTTTTTATTTTTCCTTTTTTATTTGAAAAAATCAATTTAAAATATATTAGAATATAATTAGGAGTTTACAAATAATTTTTAAAGTGTCATTATTCACATTTAACAAAGTCTCAACAATTACCAAGAAGATAACCCAATTAAATTTAATTAATCATTAATTAGCTGGTTTGCCCGAGAGGTTAAGGGGGAAGACTTAAGATCTTCTGCACATAAGTGCGCGTGGGTTCAAACCCCACAGCCAGCATTTTTAATAAAAGTATAAACACAACATTTCTTTTTACACATATAATGCATTTACCATTATAAGATTTTAATTTTTTTATAGTTAAATTGAACCTCATAAATTATTTATCAGATTAAATCGTGATTAAATAAAATCTTTATTTATTTTTCCTTTATTAATTGTGATTAACATTATAAGAGTCTCCAAAATTTTAATACAGCTCTACTTCCAAGAGTAATCATTTGCCATTATAAGATTTTAATTTTTTTAGAGTTAAATTATAGTTAAATTGAACCTCATAAATTATTTATCAGATTAAATCGTGATTAAATAAAATCTTTATTTATTTTTCCTTTATTAATTGTGATTAACATTATAAGAGTCTCCAAAATTTTAATACAGCTCTACTTCCAAGAGTAATCATTTGCAGCCTATATTAAAAAGAAGGGTAATGCTAACTTATGCCCTAAGGGTACATGTTAAGTCATTCATAAATAGAAAGTTTATATTGAAAAAAGTAATAAAAATATTAATTATAAAATTTTGATAATGACCATACACAAGTTCCAAGAAAATATTTCTACAATTAGTTCTTAACATGTGCCCCTAGGATACAAGATAGCATTACCCTAAAAAAAATGTTAAATTCTTTATACTCATGAATTTAAATTGCATACTCATATCTTTAGTGTAATTTGTATTAAAAATTTAATTTAATTTTAAAATAAAATAAAACAAAAAATGATATAATATTGAATCATAGTATTATTTGTTGAAGATACCAGTATCAAATAAAATTGAAGGGTACGGGAGTGTTAAAAAGAATTACACAACTAAATATGTTATATATATATAAAAGGTTAAGTTATTATATAAGAAGTCCTCCGTTAGAAACAGAGCGAGAGAAAAAAAAGTTTCATGATTGAGATTTTCATTGCTCTCATTCACGTGAAAATTCCCATAATAGATTATTCAAGGTAATTAGAGTCTATTTGCACTGATTCATGAAAGCAAAGCCTTTATACTCTCCATTGCACGTATATTTATTTTATTGATTTCTTAATTAATGCTATTGAATAACTTGTTGACAAGAATCTCATTTAATTGAATGTGAGGCTTTAGAAAAAAGATGAAAGCATTTAAACAAAACTGACGACTTTATGCATGTTTAATGATGAGTGGGATGCCTATGATAGGCATTGCTCACCTTTAAGAATTACCCTACTCTTTTAAATAGACTCAAAACAAAGTTAACATCATGTAAGTTGCTTACGCACCTTTACCTAAATATATGATGAATTTTATCAAACTCTACAAGAATTTGTAAACCATTTAAAATTGACAACATCTTTGATTCAAGGGACATGTTTAACTCGAGTGTATCTTTGGTTATAGAAAAAATTGAAAAGAGAACAAAAGTCAGAAAAAGTATTGTCAAAATTATCCATAGATAATTATTATATAGAGAGAAAAAGTAAAACGAATTTAATAAATAGTTAAGGGTATTATAGGTAAAAGAAGAATTATGATTGAAAAAGTAACAATAATGATTAGTTTTTTTGATATGTGTAAAAAATCAAAAAATAACACTTAAAAAAGAACGGAAGGAGTATTTGATATAAAATAAAAAATGGAGGAAATAGAGGTGAAAGAAGTGCTCCCTTGTTTGGTAGGAGAGAAAGTGATAGAGAGATTGAGAGACAAGCTCCGATAGACTATGATATGTAGATATAAACCGTGGATGATCTATGTCTTATCGTCTATCTGATACTATATTAGAATTTGAAATTGACTTAAGTCATCCTTACAAACCAGCTTGTAAGGTAAGGATGTCAATCTATATAAACTCTTTTTCAAACTCTATATTTAATCAATATGAGATTTAATATTTTTTCAATACTTATGATGATTATTGAGAAGATCCCAAACATGTTTCTCCAACATAGTTGAATTAGACTTTCTGGTTCTTCGAATCCTAAAAACACCTATAAGTTTAAGCTTTGTGAAAGTAGTATTGAAGCGTGAATGTCAAGGTTAAGGATGTCCTAAAATATGATTTTATTAACCATTTTCATTGTCTCATACTTTTATGTATTATTTGATTGGAGCAAAATTTTGATGAAAGAAAGATGAAGAAGGAAAGACCAAATTCAAAGAAACAATATCTTCTTTATATGACGCAACAAAGTAGAAGGAAAGAAAAATCTAAGCATGTGGTCAACACAAAAATTTTCTCCCCACTTTGACAAGAAACTCTCAGAGTAACATGCATCATTAGTCAAACTTTGTATCCTATTAACTTCATCAATAGCTTAAGCGACTTTAAGATGAATATTGTAAAATCTCTCTTTGTTCCGTTTCTTAAGAATGAGTTTAAAATATCTTAACTTAGCATATAAAACAAACATATGATAACACAATTATTCCAATTATTAGTAATCACTTGCTTGCATTTATCATTTAGAGTTCGGATCTTCAGAAATTTCAATGGCCTGGCCGAATAATGTTTGACTTCAGAATTCACCCATGTGTGGTTCAGAAAAAAGTGATTTTGAAAAATTTTGCGGAGTAAAATCAGAGTTTAAAAATATTTTACATATTTGCAGAAAATAAATAGAAAAAAAAAGGAGTTAAGGGAAAGAGATGAACACCACGATGTATAGAGGTTTGACCAAATAAGAAAAACAACCTACTCATCTCCCCAATAATTGATCTTGAGAGTATCTAATAAATGTTGAGATATTTTAGTAGGAAAGACTCACGAATACCCTTATACAAGGAAATATGGTTAACCTCCAACCAAATAATACAAGACTTCAGAATATAGTAGTTTGAGTCTTCTCTTCCAAATGGAAGATTGAAGTGGTTAGTCTTATCTCTACACGGTAGATTGAAGCGGTTACTGTTCTCTCCACGGACAATGATCTTGGAGTGGTTAGTCTTCAAGGTCTTTAAACATTGCAAGACTTTATACGGACTGAGCTCACGAACGTTAAAACCTTGGTTTTATAAGGGCTAGCCAATAACCTCTGAGATTTTAATACCAAGCTAATCTCAAACCTACCAAGCTTTTAATACCAGGTTGAGCTTGAACCTAATCATGGTTTTATACCTAGCTAACCAAGAACCTGATGAAAGCTTTTATACGGGCTGAACTTTTGAATCTAAACGGAGACAGAATCACACAATCCTTAAACCAAAGCTTTAAACGAATTTAGCTTCTAACCCAAACAAATACTTAAATGGGTGATATTCAACCAAGGTGTATACAAAAGATCCCCTTGTAGAATTTACAATTCTACCCATCCAGAATTACAGAATATCCCCACTCATAAAAGAACTTTTCTCACAAAGTCATTATGGCTAAAATATTAGTGATAGAAAATAAATAAAATATTGAGAGAGAGAGAGAGAGAGAGAGAGAGAGAGAGAGAGTTGTATCAAATACAATTCTGGATGAAGTGAAATGGGGAAGGGACCTATTTATAGGATAAAGATAAGCTTAAAAAGGAATTTCGAGTAAATTAATTTTATAATAATCTAATCGATTTCCACATATTTACAATTGAGTAGAAGGTTTCATATAATTGATTGTAAGTATAAAAAAAGGAAGGAAAAGATATCTAGTCATTGCACATCATTAAGACGATGTCTTAATCGCTTTGGACTCAATCTTGAGTTGAGATAATTGATTAGACAAAAGTTCCAATTGATTAAATTAGTCAAACAAATTCATATAGTTATTTTGATAGTTCCCAATTCATCTGGCACAACTTCAAGATGTTTTTGAAGATATTTTCTTTGGTAAAAACAGTTTGAAAATATATTTTCATATGTGTGTCCTTTAGCCATGCACTTTGACTATAAAGTCTTTAGGATTTATAATTGGTTGACTCACTACTAAATTATGAAGGTCCCTAACACTTCAAGACTTTTTCAGATGCTTTCTATTTTGTAGAAACTTGCTTGAGTAGCTTGAGATGAGGCTTTTGTTACATTCCATTTGATTGTCATCATCGTATAATAAAGTACGTTAAACACTAACATTAAGGTTTGCATCTTTATCCTTTTAACAATTTATACTTGACTTGTCATAAGACATTAGTTGTCATTATCAAAAGTTGTTGTCCTTGTTAAATTCATATCACATACAAAACAAGGTTCCACAATCTCCTCCTTTTTTTTATGATGACAACACATATCTCAGGGGAGGTGGTAAAAAGAAAACAATACATATATGTTTGGAGTAATGAAACTCACCCTGAGTTAAATAGAGAGTATACTCGACTCCTCCTGAGAGTATACTTCTCCCCCTTTGTCAAAATAAAAAAGGCGGGTAAATATGCATTGCGTCAAATAACTATGCAGACAAGGGCATTTTATACATTTATAGAAGGAAAAAAAACCACTCATATTATTACTAAGAAATTCAAATTACCAAAAAAAAGGAAGTTTGTAGAATTGAAAGTACAAGAAGAAAAAATCTAAGTTTAAAGTTTGCGGAAGAAAACAGGAAAAAAAACATGAGTGAGACTATTTTATGCCATAAGTTTCACCATTCCTTGCCATGAATTTATTCATATCCTCAACTATGGTTGGTAGAGTATGAGGATTTTGTCTGTCTTGGTTCCCTCATCCTCAGGTGGTTCATCTTCTTCTTCCTTAAAATATGAATTTACCTTTATCTCATCATGCTTGATGTTAACTATAATCTCTTTTAAGGCATTGTAGGTGATCATATGGCTTGTTGAGTCTGCTGTTTTATCCATTGTATCAACATTGAAGGTGGCTAGAAGTTTTATGATTATTGGTCCATATGGTAGTGTTGCATATGGGTTTTCCTTGCACCGGATCATGTGGTTGAATATTCCATCTACCCAATTGTTTGGTATTTCTTAGTTTATGAGCCATAAGGGTATTATATCTTCCATAACTACATAGTTATGGTTTATGACCCTTGCAAAGAGGATTCTAGTGAGAAGGTAATGGAGGGTTATAACCTTCGGTTTTAGGTGAGTGTCTTTGAAAGGGACTTTCTTCTTTTCCATAAGGTTTATTACGAGGTGGTTGATGGAGGTGAAGTGTTTAAAGTTCTTAAGGCCCATTGGTTTATCAAGAGTGTAGGTTATCTCTTTAGAGGGAAACTCAAAGTTTCTCCTAAAATGGTCCTTGTGAATAGCGATTTCCACTCCTCTTACGAATGTTCCTAGATGAGATCCTACAAGTCTTAGGTTAAGGTAGAATTATTTTACTAAGCTTGGGAAAATCCTTTCAGGCATATTGGTGAATAGTTTTTTTAGGGAAGCCTGACATATTTTGTGGTAAGGCTTGTAGCTTTTCAAGAGGCTAGGATCAAGGTACCAGGGTTGAATAACTCTCTTGTATATAACTATCATATTTTCTTCTTGATTTTGGCTTATTAATCCGATAATGAAGGGTTTTTTTTCTTGGTGTAAATCTGGATTTTTGGCTTGAGACGGTCATGGTGATACTTATAGAAATAAGAAGAAATTACAAAGGAAAATATATAGGAAAGTATGAGATATAAGAATTAGTGAAGAGATGTATACCTATTTATAGTGTGCCACCTGAGGATTTGAATGTGTATTCCTGGAAAGCATTCAATGCAGATTGTGCTGATCGAAAATCAAATAAAAAACATTCCTATTTGAGTCTCATAATCGATTGGTTATGGGATCCAATCGGTTGGATTTACAAATTTATTAAGATTTGTTGAAAGCATCATTAATGATGGGATTTGATTTTCTTGAGGCACAAGTTAAGCTTAGATTTGATCTGAAAATCTTCGTGTCAAGCTTTTCCAATCAGTTGTCATTAAGTGATAAGCGATTGAGCTTACGTAGTTTAGCTTCCCTGGTGCATGTTGGGCCTTTGGATTTTTGTCTTTTCAACACCCTCATTTGTCATTTTTGCATCCTTTTTGCTAGAAAATAATAAAATACTCATCTTATGGGTTAGAAAATAGTTTATTTAGATGAGAAAAAAATTAAAATAATTATTTTAAGGGTTTAATCATATTTACCTTATTATTTCAATTTTAAAATAACGTATACCTCATTTATCAATAATTCTTGATAAATATTTCCCAATGAGGAAAGACACCAAACATATTATGGTGTATCATCCTTTACATGCCATTGGATGCAAGAGTTGGTGAGAACCACTAAATGAATAAGTCCACTACATACATATTCATTCAACTAATTACTAAGGATCATACACTTTGAAATATTCTCAAATAATTTGCTTTGATCACAGCGGTTGACATTTCCTATCATCTTTTATCCTCGAATCAGAGACCTTATATATATTGTATACAATTCTGGATGAAATGAAATGGGAGAAGGGGCCTATTTATAGGCTAGAGATAAGCTTAAAAAGGAATTTCAAATAAATGCATTTTATAACAATCTAATTGATTGGCACATGTTTACAATAGATTAGAAGGTTCCATATAATCGATTGTAAGTATAAAAAGGAAGGAAAATATATCTAGTCATTTCCCATCATTCTCAATTTTTAACTGGGCTAATTTATTAGACAAAAGTTTCAATCGATTAGGTAAGTCAAAACTTTGCCTATAGCTATTTTGACTGCTCTCAGTTCATCTGACACAACTTCTAGATGTTTTTGAAGATATATTCTTTGGTAAAAACAGTTTGAAAATTTATTTCGTGTGTGTACTTTAGCCATATGTTTTTACGATAAAGCCCTTATGCTTTACAATTGGCTCACCCACTACTAAATTAGGAAGGTTCTTAAGACTTTGTGAGATGCTTTCTTTTTTTAGGCACTTGCTTTAGTAGCTTGAGATGAGACTTTTGTTATATTCCATTTGATTGCCATCATCGAATAGTCAAGTCCATCAAACCTTAATATTTAGATTTGCGTCTTTATCCGTTTAACAATTTATACATGACTTGTCATAAGACATTAGTTGTCATAATCAAAAGTTGATGTCCTTGTTAAAAGCATATCACCTGAAAAACAAGGTTCCAAAAATCAAACCTAGCTTTGTCACGATGGAGAAGAATATGATAATAGTCTGAGTGGTTCTTGATCAAATTAGAACAATTAACTATGTTTCAATTATCTAGTAAATTCTAATTACAAATGGCTCTGTAAAGTCAAAGATAAAAGTAAGCATCATCGTTCCTCCATTTGGTCCATCAATAATAGATGCCATTAGTGTCAAGATACATAAGCTCATTTTGATTATTCCATCTAAGAAACCCATCATTAAAATTTTTGTTTGTAGGACATCTACCAAATTTATCATGGAAACTAATAATTGTATTGAAATCAACTAGCATGAACTAAGGGCTAGGATTGGCCTGTTAAAAATGGATAAGTTCATTCTATAACTATCTTTGAATACACGAGATTTACTTACATATACAACTTCAATAAAGAATTTAGTTGTTCATTTATATAAAAAAAAGTTACCCATTATTCAGATAAACTCAACACAATGAGATTAACATATATTACACAAAAGTCCAATTGGTTTGAATCATGATTTTGTCTAAAATTTAATGCAAATGTCTTAAGTCTAATTAGTTTAAGACACTCAACAAGGTAATAAGCAGAAGGAATGATTAGTTCAATAATTAAAAGCAAGTCAGACTTTTGTTGATCACATAAATTTTTAATAGCCAACCTAGTATTAAGAGTTCATACTCCTTTAGAATTCCAATAAATGGTTTTTATTGAGTGGTGTTGTGTTAAATCGATATGGCTCCGGTGTTAATTTTCATTCTAGGTTGAGTAAGTTTATGCTTCCCTTTCCTTTTTCTTGACCACAGTAAATCTTTTTGATGATGCTCGCGAGGATTGTCTTCATCACCCCAAAGGTTATTATTCCAAATGCAAACCATCACATTGATCTCTCACTGAATTATTATTACTACTTTCCCTAACCACAAGATTAGGATAAGGTTTCTCCCTTCTATCATCTGCCATTGCTTTCTCAATCACCAAATTCTCATTCAAATTATTAGCAGTCTCTACTACTATTTCTTATTGATTTAGAGAGTTTGTTTATGATAAATACTCCTCATTAGCATTAGCATAATTCTCTTGTAGAATGACCACAACAAAGTCATCTTTTTCTATGTCATTCTCAAGAGTATGATTTCCTTCCTTATTCGAATCTAAAAAGTCATCATTCATTATGTTATTCACTATGACATTTACAGATTCATCATTATTTATGCCATTCACACTATTATTAACTAGTATAGCATGTTTGGACATTTTAAGTGTGTATCTTGTAGATTCTTTGATTACTGGCTTCTCAACATTCTTGTCTTTCAACTTCCAGCATTTATCAATACTATGACTAGCACACACAAAATTGATCACAAAAAAGAGGTAAAATTTCGTATTCCAATTCAGCAAAGAATGCATAAACCTCTTGTACCACCAAAATACGATCATGGATAGTATCTAAAATGTTAAGGTCTATTTGTACACGCACAAAATATCCCAAAGTTATTTTTCTTGTTAGGTAATCAATTGATAAATAAGTTCCAATACCATAAGAAAATGAAAATAAATAAGTTAGTTCCCAATACTCAAAAGGCAAACTGTGCATCTTCAACCACACTTGAGCAAGTGTAATCTTCAGATTTTCATGTCTAAAATCGGGTGTTCATACAAACAAACACGGGAGTGAGGCCTTAACATTCAATGTCTCTACACTCCAAATTTTGTTGAGATCATCCCTTGATTTGAATAAAAATTTAAAACAACCACGTCTTAAAGGAGTTAAATCCTAATAGGTAAATTTGACTCCATAATTTCATGAATTTGTCACATAATTCTGATGTTTTCAGTGACAGATTACATTTATTAGCGATCAATCTCCCAAGAAAATTATTATTTAAGTGTTGGATTCCTGCTTTGTAAACATCTTCAGGTATCTTGATCAAGAGACAAATACCTTTTAGGCAAGGCTTGGCAAAATTAAAAACGGGTGCATCACATGTATTTTGTAGAACTTGTGAAAAGGAGTTCTTTTGTGCTCGAGGTTAGGATGGACACATAGAAGTCATTCAAGGAATAAGAGACAGTCATGAAAGGTCTCCATGCAGATGGTCTGTTCCAGACAAGTATGTGTCGATTAGGTTTTCTTTCACACCCTTACAGAGCATCTCCGAAAAACTTGGTGTAGTGCAAACACGACATCTCCTTCTTCAGACTTGTTTCAATGATCTGATTGATGAAAGTGTAGTACTGTGTCTTACAAACCTTGCATTCAAAAATTAGCTTGATCCAATGGTTAACAAATTCAAAATTGTCGATTTTCTAAAATTGATTAGAGAAAAACAAAAATATTTAACCCTAACCCTCAAGTAATAATATAACAATGAGATATGTGTGAATGATGAAATACATGATCATTCAATTCATTATAAATTTCTCATAAAATGCATTTCACAACATAAAAAGGACATATATTATCTCACATCCCTTATTAACATGTTATAAAGAGAATGATAAAATACATGATCGATCAATTCATTATAAATTTCTCATAAAATGCATTTCACATCATAAAAAAGACATAGTTTCTCTCAAATCCCTTATTAACACATTAGAGAGAGAATATTTTTCCTCTTATTTATTATTTGTATTTTTATTCCATTGTACATTGGTTACATTTTAGTTACATGAACAATAGAAGGAGTTAGAGCATGAACTCAAAAGTTGAAAAAGAGAAATTAAGAGGATGTTATTTGTGCTAAAGTATATACAAATTTTTATTCAATAATTTGTAATGACATTCATATCTAATGATTTAAAATATAAATAAATTTTCCCATGCGTACACACAAGTCCTCTACTAATTCAATTCCTTATAAATTTCTCTTAAAATGTATTTCACATCGTAAAAAGTACATAGATTCTCTCACCTCTAGTATTAAGATGCACTGAAGAGAGAGGGAGACAGAAAGAAAAATATTAAAAAGAAGTGTAAAAATAATACAAGTTGGTGGGCAAAATAAAATGAATGGTACTATAATAATGAAAGAAAAATAATTAAATTACACCAGGGATCCTTTAGGATATTTAATTTTAAAAGGTTTATCCTTTATGTTTTTTTTGCTACAAGTTAATCATTTAAGTTACATAATGTCTACACCGTTGGTCTTTTTTAATGATTTGGTTTCAAAAATGTACAATTGTTATTATCGATGCTTATGTGACTGTAACATTGCTGAGATGGTATTTTTTAAAATATTACTTTAAGTAATTAGGAAAAATAAATTTATTCTTCATCAAATCCCTAGAACTGGTCATCCTCTCTCAATCGAGTTCTTCTTCTCCCTTCTCCAATAATGGATTCATGTGGTACAAATTTGTGAAATTCACATAGTCCAGACTATAGTTTCTTCATTTCGAGTGTAAGTCATGGGGAAATCAAACCAAGGTGTGCTTGTGGAGCAAAGGCAACGATACGGACAGTGAGGAAGAGAGGACGAAATTTTGGGAAGCTATTTTAGGGATGCAGAAACTTTGTGGTATGTTTATTGCTATTGTCTGTTATGTCTTATTTGATTATTCTAACTGTTATATGTTAACAGAGTGAAGGTTCAAGTTATGGTTGCAACTTTTTTGGGTGGGTTGAAAAAGAGTGCAATGGTGAAGGGAAACAGAAATCAAAACACAAATGAGATGTTCAAAATGTGATGAAAATGACGCAGAAGTCAACATGTTGAAGAAGATGAAGAAGATCCATGAAGATGACTACTACACAAAGGAGACGATGAAGAACATGTTGAAGATGTTAAAGATGCTAGTTTTTGTCATAATGTTTTTAGTTATGATTTTTGTAATATTGATGTGTATGTTGATCAATAAGTTGTGACTATGGTTTATGTTGATGTTAGTGTTGTAAGAAAAATTGTTAATGTCATGTTGTAATGATTTTCTTAAATGATGATGTTTATTTTGTGCCCAATTTGATGTTGTTAGATTCTATCAAATTTTATGTTGCAGTAAGGAAATAGTTTGTGCCTATATTTGTTACACTAAAGAAGAGTTAAAGGACATATTCATTACACTTTAAAAGACTTAATTGACACGTGTTTAACAACTTAGTTTACAGTCAAATTTTATGTTGTAGTAAGGACATAGTTTGTACCCATATTTGTTACACTAAAAGAGACAATGGACATGAAAATTGGACAAAATATCATAACATTTCTTGACTAAACATAAAAGGCCTATTAACCAAAATAATGATAAGGCCTTAATATATTTCATTAAACTAAACAAAATACATAAAGTATCCATCCAAAATACATAGTAGACATCCAAAACATATAATCATCATCCAAAATACATATTCCTAAGTCAGTCACATAGCATCCTAAAAACAAAAACACCATCCAAAATACATGATCATAGTTCAACAAAATACAACAGAAAACATTCTAATGTTTTTTTTATCTTTATATGCAACTTAGGTGTGGTCCTTCTTGGTGGATGAAAAGTTGTTGTTGGTCTCTGATGTGAGTATAACTTTCCACTAGATGTGTTTTGTATGATGTTAAAACTAGGATATTTTTAGCGTTTATGTATATTGAGCGGTATCATCTGAGTCTAGTAGTGAATTTTAGAATTAGGAAGCATGTCAACGTGTTTGGAAATTTTTTAGAAAAGATTTTTTGCATCAAAAATTCATTTTTGTAGGAAAACTGTCTGCAGGTCGACGCATATGATTATAGGTCGACCTATAGAATAAATATTTTAGCTACAGGTCGACACATACGATGTATAGGTCGACTCATGTGATGCAGTATTAAAGCATGCATGCTCTGTCCCATGTGCCGCCTCTACAGGCCGGCACATAACATATACAAGTTGACACATGACTTGTATAGGTTGACCTATATGTCAAAAATCTTAAAAAATTGCATTTCTTTCTAATCCCTTTGCTTTCCTTTTTCTTCTCACTTGTTTACATATATATATATATATATATATATATATATATATATATATATATATATATATATATATATATATACTTGGTTCATATACCATTTACTATTAAGGTTTCTAGTGAGTAAAACCTATGCAAAACCAGAATTTCAAAGCATTCTCATCATCTTCAAACTCTCTTCTATGCATACACACAATCAAACTACACATAATCATTTTTTGATTGGGTGTCATCTAGATTAGGGTCCATAACGTCCAATTTAGGTTTGTTGTATTGTAAATTAGGTTGAGAACTTTGAGGGTTTCAAATCAGAAAACCGAGTTGGCGTTTTCCTTCAAGATCTGCTAGGGTTTGAAGGTTTTGGACAATATCACACAATCCAGATCCGATCGAGTGAAGTCTTTGAAGAACATTAGTGTCTTGCAAAGGAGTAGCATAGGACAGTGGATCACATTGGTAAATCCTGGGTTTCAACAAGTTCGCATTTGGGATTCGATTGAGTGAAAGCTTTGAAGAACAAGGGGTTTCTCGCAAAGAAGTAGCGTGAGACAGTGAATCGAAGTGGCATTGTTTGTTACTTGATCAATGGAAGATAAGGTGGTAGAATCAAAATCAAGCCTAAGGTTTATAGGGTTAGATTGCTACATATCTCTTGTACACATACATTTTCAAAGTGAGATATATTACACTATCTCAATTCGCATTTGAATTGAAGAAATATGTACCCATAGAGATTTCAATTGGGAAACTTCCTAAACAAATCCTTGTGTACTCTCTCTCTCTCTCTCTCTCTCTCTCTCTCTCTTATTTTTCAGTTTACAAATTGTCGATTTCATATATCGTTCGATCAAATTGTTTAGATAATAATTTTTATTACTTTTTGAAATTGGTGTTGTTGAGTTGATCACAAACCTTTAGGTTGTTATTGGCTTTTGAGAACAACGATATCACATAAAACTCCAAACAATATTGACCGCACACTAAGTGTTCGAAAAATTGCTTCAATTGATTTTTTTTGTGAATTATCATTGGAAGTAGACTTTCCTTATTACTTTGCATTAAAATAATTATGATTAGTTATTGTTGATTGATTTGTGAATCATTATCATATCATTGTCACTACTATGCATATTCGAGCTTTTTGATAGCGAGTTCGGTCAGATGATTTTTTATTCGGGATATTTTAAACTTGCTTTCGCGTCATAAATTTTTTAAAACAATTTTTGTCAAAGTTTTTAACTCAGGATCTATTCAACCCCTTTAGATCTAAGTCTATCGTCTAACAAGTGGTATCACGAGCTCCAATTAATTCTGTGCTTAAGATTTGTATATTAGAAAATGGCTATCGAACCTAAAAAGGCATACAATAGAGCGCTAATTTTCACAGGCAAAAATTATATCTATTGGAAAGCTTGTATACACGTATCCATATTAACTCGGTTGATAATGGTGTATAAGACGTCATCAATAATGTTGTCATGAAATTACAATGACCAATGCTGAAGGCGTCTTCATACCAAAACTGTAAAATCAATGGAATGATAATGATAAGAAATTATGGTCTTACGAATGGAAAGCACAAAACATTCTCATATCCGCACTCGGTGTTGATGAATTTTATCGTGTTTCCCATTGTGAAACTGCCAAGGCTATATGGGACACATTATAAGTTACCCATGAGGGAACTAATGAGGCCAAACAAGCTAGGATAAACATATTTAATCAAGATTTTGAACTCTTTCGTATGAAGCATGTTGAAAATATTGCCGAAATACAAAAGAGGTTCACACATCTTATTAACAGGTTGAATGCTCTATGTAAGCCTATTTCCAATGATATTGCTACGAATAAGGTTTTGAGATGTCTTAATAGGGAATGTCAACCTTTATTGGATAAACACGAAAAAGAGCATGAGAAGAAGTTAAAGAAGGGGAAAGGTAAAGACAAGGTGGAAGAGAAGAAGTCCATTGCTCTAACAACTTCTAGCTCAAAGTCCTCACAAAATAAGCAAAGTGATTGTGAAACAAAAGATGACAAGTATTCCGATGAAGAAGATATGAGTTTGTTCATAAAAAAGTTTAATAGATACACGTGGAAGCATGGAGATAAGTACTCCGGAAAAAACCAAAGTAAATCTAGAAGGTTATCTAACTCCTCACAGGAATATGAGAATAATAATGGTAAAACTAGAAGTTCATGCTATAATTGCGGAAAAGCGAGTCATTATAGGTCAGAGTGTCCTATGAAGAAGAAAGGTCATCACAAGAAATCTATCAAGTCTAGAAGAGCCTATGTTTATTGGGACAACGAAAGTGATACTTTAAATGATGAAAGCTCGACTTCAAGTGTAGAATCGGACTGGATTTTCCTCATGGAAAACAAAAAGAAGAAAAAGGTTGTAAGTCACTCTAAGCTTGAATTTACTCATGACTTATCTTATTCTCAATTACAAGAATATTTTTAAAATCTACAAAGACATTCCATATATGCTTTCAAAAATTTAGCTTCAAACAAAAGAATCTTTTCACACTTGGAATCTAAAATTTTGGAAAACGAAAAGAATATGGAAGATCTTAGGAAATATATGGTAGATATTCTAAAATATAAGAGAGAGGATGACAAACCTTAATGGTTTGGTTATGAAACTTGTCACATTTGGCAAAAAGAGTAAAAAAACTCTTAAAGCTAAGTTAGATAAGGCATTACAACCTAAGGTTATTTTTTCTATTGATACTTATAAATATGATATGCCTTCTCATAATCCTTGTAAAAGGTATAGTTTTTTTGAAAAGGGTCCTAATAGTAAAAGCATATCTTTTCACAACTTATATTTTCATTATTGTTACAAAAAGGGTCACATTATTGCAAAGTGCAAGTTTAGGAAAAAATTTGTTCCTAAAGGTGCCTTTTAATGGTTGCCTAAATGCAACCAAGGTTTCATTAATCATCAAGGACCCATTCAAGATTGGGTACCTAGCATTATTCGTTGATCTTGTAAGGTAGATGTCTTAGCTCTATGAAGAGATTATGTGATCTCGTTTGTGGGGCCTCAAGAATAATACGGGTGACATTTCCTTATTGCTTTGACTTGTGACAAGGAAAAAGGATTATGTTGCCGAGAAGGTTAACTTTTAGTGTTCTTTTAATTGGTAAAAGTGTGTTGATTATTATTAATGTTTTCTATCTGAGAAATATCGAAAAAGGTATTGTGTTTCATGATGTAGGTTTATCTTCAACAAGACATACTCAAGTTCATCAAATTAGGGGTTGATAAACCTAAGATGATAAAACATTAGGAGGAGCAAGATAATCATCATGATTGAATAAGATTGAAAGTCCAATCATAAGGATGATCATCAAGTCTATGAGTTTCTTGGATACATTATTAATCACACTTTCAAGTACTTTTGCAAAGGGAAAAGTGGTAAGAGCGTTCGTTTTCATTAGATTTTGTGGCACATTATACATTTATTCCAACTTTCGTTTGAGAGTTCCTTATGGAATGCAAGTGCTTTCTCCATCATTCGTATGGTGAGGTAATATCATTTCAATCCTTTTCTTGCTTTGTAAGTAAGTTATTATTTTACTTGTTTGTTTGTCAAAGGCACGTGATGTATTATGTGTATGATACATATTATGAGTTTTCATTTCCAAAAAATTTAATGTGACCATTGTGTGTTTCATTTAACATGTTTATAGTGGCCTCATTCTAAATAATTTCATATTTGATCTATATCTTTTACCATTTCATGCTGGCATATATGTGTTTGCATGTTATTAGCTAGCAAATCATGAAAAACAATCATATGCATAGGTCTGTCATCAATTAGTCATGCATGATTCAAATTGAGTCTTCCAAAGTCATTACAAATTCACAAGTGTCAAAATTTTAAATTTTTGGACATCATGTGTCGACACATAAATCATATAGGTTGGCACATAAAATCAAAATTTTGAATTTTTCAGAATTCGTTCAGTATGTAGCAACACATGTGTTGGATAGGTCGACACATAAAATAAATTTTTGAAATATTTGGTATATGCTTCAGTATGTGTCGACTCATGACTTTGATAGGTCGGAATATGCGTCAAAGAGTCGACACATAAGTGACTTTTCTTGGTTAAATCTCTTCATTTCTCTTCCTCTCATACATGCACCCAAAATCCCCAATCTCTACATTTCATTTGAATCATGAAAATTATTCAATTGGAATTAAAGATTGTTAGGTGCATTCACTATATATCATCAACCATCAAATTTTCATCAAATCATTTGCATTTTCATCAATTCTCCTCACTTCATCTCCAAAAACCCTTTTTCACCCAAACTCTAAAAATTCTAAATTTTCACTTGTTTGTGGTTCCTCCTCACTTCTTTGTGTATTTTTGTGATTATGTGTCTTTTTTGAGTGTGTGGGTATTTGTTTATCACTCATAATCTTTCACTTTTGGTTCACACATTTCATCAAATAGTTGGTGTGCAAACTGTCTTTGAACATTTTTAATGGCTCACAAGCTTTCCAAGACCAAAGGTGATACCAAAGGCAAAGGCAAAGAAAGTACATCTCCTGCCACTGTGGAAACTCCATTTTATTTGGTGTCTACTAAGTGTGTTAAGGAATTTGAGGAAAAACACCAATATAGGCTAGTGGTAAAGCAATATGTTTTGAAGGCAAGTGTGGTTGGTGGTTTGGATATCCCTGAAGTGGCTATTCTTGTTGCACATTAGCAAATTAATTATTTTCTGCAACTTTCTCAAGATTATAATGAAGAACTCATATTTTTCTTCTACTCTGGGTTGCATGATAGGAGAGGTTCATGCTTCAAATTTACCAATGTAACATTGTTTATGAATTTACTGATGAACTTTGGAAATCCTTATTTGCTATTACTGTTGTTGATGTTGATGATGATGAGGAAGCTGGCCCGTTGGTGACTGATATCCACACTCATATTCACTTTAAGTGGAACATTCATGTGAATGATCTACTTAAAGCTCCTCGTGCTAATGAATGTTATAACCCTATTACTAGTGGGTAATTAAAGATGGTTCCTAGAATTTTGTTATGGCTGGTTTCTCATGTCTTGCGCCCGAAGAATGGCGGATTATGGAGAATTTATTTTGCTAAAATTCATCTGGTGTATATTTTGTTGAACGAGATCAAAATCAAATGGGCACGTTATTTTGTATCTCATATGTTTGCGATTAAGGAGTGCAATAAAAGGAACGCCTTTTTGCTATGTCTCCATGATCACCAAGATTCTGAATTATTTCAACATTGGCATGCCAAACCTTACCTATAGATCTCCAGGCCCTAGTCAAGATTTTTCTCAATGCACCCTAACCAACATGGGGTATTTTTGGGACGTACACCATCAAGCATACTACTTTCGCACAGGTAAGAATGGTAGGAAGATTTACAAGTTTGATGATCCTGCAGAATTCAGTAATGATGTTGTTGAAGCTCATATGGATGATGAGCAACCAATGGGTTCCCCTTATGATGATCATGAGGGTGATGTTGTTATGCAAGATGCTCCTCATGGAGATTCCCATGGTAGTGCTTTTGGTGATACATCCTCCATCATGACAATGCTCCAGAACATTCAATTGAGGCAAGAAGAGCGGTATGTGGAAGATTGTCAAAGGAGGGATTCCTTTGAAGCTGCTCAAATTTAGAGGTTCCATCTAATGCAGGAACACGTGACTACCCATGATGATAATTTTGATGATTTTGCTTCGTATGAGACGGAAAGTCTTGTGTCAATGAGGATAAATCTAATTTTGATGCTGCCACTACTTCTAGGATAAACTATATGACTGCTTTTGAGAATTGCAACCTTCATCATTATATGAGGTTTTACCGAGAGACGTGTGACTTCTTAGATCATCATTATGGTAATGATGGTCAAGGATGGTATAAGGGTATAAGACCAGCGCCTAGGGGTCGTGGAAGACGACGAATTATTGTTGGATGAAGTGTTGTGATACTATGTTGTGTTGTGTATTTTGAGTCTCATGTTTTTGGTGTGCATGTTCTTAAGTCATGCTTTGAGTCTTCATGCATTGTTATCTTTGATTTATTTGTTTTGTTGCTGGTTATGTATTGACAATATTACTAGTTTGATTGAACTTGTGACAATGGTTGTACTATGTCTATTATTTTGGATGATTAATGTGTAAATTTGTTGTGTTTATTAGTTTTGTGTATTTTCATGTATGTTAAGTATATGTGAGTGCACATCTTATCTTTGCAATTGCCTTTATATCGCATATTGAATATGTGGTTTGTTGCATCTCTATGATACTGCTAATAGCTTACTTTGTCTCTTTTTGATGTTATCAAATGTGAGAAGTATATGAAGCTATGATGCATACATTCAGTGGGAGCCTTCATGGACACGAAACACATCGTCTCAAGTTTTTCCATCATAAAAAAGGGGGAGTATGTGAGTGTAATATTCTATTAGATGTGTTTTGTATGATGTCAAAACTATGATACTTTTAGTGTTTATATACATTGGATGGTATCATCTGAGTCTAGTAGTGCATTTTAGCATTAGGAAACATGTCAACATGTTTGAAAATGGTTTAGAAAAGATTCATGCATCAAGAAAATATTTTATGCATCCAAAAACTATTTTTTGTGTGAAAAATTGTCTACAGGTCGACACATACGATTATAGGTCGACCTATAGAAGAATTTTTTTCTACTACAGGTCAACACATACGATGTATAGGTCGACTCATGTGCTATAATATTAAAGACTTTAGGTTATGTCCCATGTGTCGCCTCTACAGGTCGGCACATAACATGTACAGGTCGGCACATAACATGTACAAAACACATGACTTGTATAGGTCGACCTATAGATCAAAAAGCTTGAAAATTTTCATTTATTTCTATTCCTTTTGCTTCTCACTTTTTTACATATATATACTTGGTAAATGCATCATTTACTAGTTAGGTTTCTACTGAGTAAAACCTATACGAAACTGTAGCGGTGTATTCGTCGCTATATGATCTATCAATTAAATCATAAGCTATGAGATACATTGAAATTTCGAGTCGCCACCGCACTTTTATTTATCCAAAGGATTGGCTAAAAAGCGAACAAAAGCCTAAGAAGTTTTACACGTAGAAAACTAATAAAAAGATCAGAGAGTCTGGGTAAGGGGTAAATTACGCAATGGGAAGGTGTTAGGCACCCACTACGTCCTAGGTACTCCTAGGGAGCCCTTTTCACACTTGTTATGCAAAAATTATTATTTGTTATGACATAAAGATTGTGCAAACATGATTGGGATGATGAGAAAAGAATATACAAGTTTTATTGGTTATTGGGTTCGAACGGAAGAACCCGTTGCCTACGTACCTTCCATCAAAGGTAAGGATCAGAACGCCGTAGTTCGGCTAAAAGATTTCCAAAAGTGGGTTAGGTTCAATTTTAAACACAAACCCTAGGTCTTACGTTATCCACGGGAGAAAACTCAACCTTATACAAACAACAACGTCCACCATGTGAGAACAGCTTCAACTTGCCAGGGAGGGGTTAACCCTATAATAGACAAGGAAGGCTTACAATTCAATCACTAAGGACAGAAGGTGAGATTAACATCAACCACTAAGATAAATCAAACCTATAGCTCATGTATGAAAAGATTAATGGACAAAGCCAAAACAAGTGAATGGGTGAAGTTACTGATTATGATTATGAAAATGAAGTCAAAGTATGATTAAGATCAATTCAAATAAGTATTATGAAATGAAGTTTGGAAAAAGGTCAAGGACTTGAGTCCAGGTTTTTAGTTAGAAAACATGAAGATGTTTGCACAACACTTATGCCAAATTTGAAAAGTATAGTGTGAAAAGGTTTAGGACATAATGAATGATGGATGGATGGATGGATAGTAAAACTTCTTAGAAGGTTCACTTCTTGAAATCATATGGGAGATGATTCAAGTGTGTCCTTTGGAATGGCAATTAATAATAACAAACAAGCAAAGCAAAAGAAAAGCGGATATCGGATGCCAATCACTGGTCTTATACCAATCTCCTAAAACAAAACGGGATATCAGAGGCCACTCAATGGACTTACACTAATCTCCACAGGCACAGAAATAAAAGCGGATACCGGATACCAATAAATGGATTTACACCAGTCTCCTAAAATAGAACAGGATATCAGATGCCACTCAATGGACTTACACTAATCTCCACAGAAGAAAACAAGAAATGGGATATGAAATGTGGAAGTCAACTGCCAATCTGTCTGGACTTAGGTTAACCCCAGTATGGTCCTAGGAAATCCAATGCCACATCACTGGGACTTATAATGGATCCTCGCATACAAGAACAAAAGCAACAATATGATCACAGGAATGCAAATGCCAACTCACAGGGACTTATAATTGCAACCTCTCATACAAACAGATGAAACAAACTATGATCACAGGAAAGCAGATGCCAACTTACAGGGACTTATAACTGCAACCTCACATACAAAACCAAACAGATCAAATTATGATCACAGGATAACAGATGCCAACTTACAGGGACTTATAACTGTATCCTCACATACTAACAGATAACAGAAGATATGAGTGACCAATGAGGTCTTACACTCTATCCTTCCATATCACAGGAGCAAATGCCAAAGCAATGGACTTACAATTGTCCTCAATGGACAAACAACAATAACAAAAGTCACACAGACAAATGATATGATCATGCACTAATGGCAATTGATGATGATGATAAATGCATAACATACAGGCAAGCAAATGCACATGAAGCAATCAATCAAACAATGAGTATCAAACAGCACACTCTATAGCCAAACAATGGGGGGCTCACACAAGAGGGTTTGACTTTTGAAAGTCCACTGTAATAGGTAAAGGTCGCTCTTAACCTTGCCATTGAGAGGCTAAGGTGAAGCAGATGAATAGGAGATGAGGGGTGTGCCTCATTGCTTCAATCTCATATCAGAGAGAGCATCAAATAGAAAGTGTGGGAGTTCAGAAAGTAGGAACTCTCTCCACATTATTGACTCGATTAGATCTTGGGTTTTTATCTCAATGCTCAACCATGTAATGGGAGCAAATAGAGGACACACTGAATAGTGGGGGATAGATTGCTTATCCCTACCTTCCACCAATTGCCTTACTTGAAGGACTTTTCCTGCTTGGGACAAATATAAACAAACACAGGCATTGCCTCTTAAGGAGGACTTCAGACAGTTTGCCCGGTCAAATAACAGACCGGGTCTCCAGACTACATGAAGAAGAAGTATTTATACCTCAAAGCAAATGCTAAAAAGCAAAGCAAGCAATCAAGTTCAAAGAACTTAGGCAACTAAAGTACCTGAAAAAGTCAAACCAATTAGTAAACAGTTCAACAATTAAAAACAAAGAGAAATGAACCAAAAGTCAACCACAGAGGGACCAATTGTGCAAGGCACAAAGACTCAAGCATATGAGTCACCTACAAAACAAATGTTAGCACATGATAAACAAACCAACTCAATCAAAATTGAAAGGTCTTTGGGGCATTGGTGTTCAACCTGAAACAGATGAACTCAACATAAGCTCAGAAGACCACTAGGACTAGCCTAGGGTCAAAGATGAAAGAAAAAGTCAAGGCAGCAAGGAAAAGTCAACCCAAACCAAGTCTAAACATTCAAGAAGCATTCTCAATTGGATTCATAATTATATCATGCATCATGGTCATTTCATATGCAAAAGGATGCAAAGCATGGCAAGAGAAGCATACAAAAGTCAACAGCAAAGACTTCATTCAAAAGTCAACTCAAACAATCTCAAAAATTATGAAATAAATCACACTCAATCCTAACATCTAACATGGTATACATGTCAAATTTCATGGCATTTGGATGAGAGGAAGGCAGTCAAGTAAAATCATGAAGTCAAACCAAATTCAAGTAAGCATGTTGAAAGTCAACAAACATGGGTCAACTTCAAAAAAATCATATCAATTTGAAAACAGAATAGAAATGAATGAGATTAACACCAATGCAAAACTTGAGATGTCTAATCATCACATATGAAATTTCAAGGTCATACAATAAGATTTGAGAATTTCACAAAAGATTTGGCAAGGCATGGCACAAAAAGTCAACAAATGACCAAGTATGGAAGAAAATTCTCAATCAAATGGAAAACAGCAAGATTAATTCCAAGAAAATTCACATACAAACTAGACATACAAAGGATGGTTCATGCAAAATTTGGGGTCAATTGGATAAGAGGGAGCATGTGAACAAAAATTGGGAAAATGCATATCATGGTATAGCACCAAATGTAACACATAACTTCAAAAAATCATAACTCTCAATCCACAAATGATAAATGCACAAACTTTATATGGAAACAAAGGTCATTGTGTCTAGTTTCACCACAAAAAATTTCAAAGGCAATGGATGCAACATGACAATTTCACAAAAGATTTGGCACAAAGTATCATTTTGGCATACATGTTGAAAAATCATTTATCATTTAAAATCCAGAACATGGAAAATTAATTAAAATTCACCATAAAATAGAGGACACAATTGTGATCATGATGGAAAAAATTTCATAATTTTTGGATGAAATTTGAATAAAAAATGAATTGTTTAAGTTGAGTGAAATAATGAAGCAAGATGAACAAAATGGCATGGCAATGTGGTCAAAGCAAAGTCAACCGATGGCAAACTTGTAATTCCGGGCTCATTAACCTAAACTACTGCGTTTTGGGGAAAGAAATGAGATGTTCCTATTGGCTCCCAGCCAATGGAACAGTGGACACGGCCAATGAGCTCATTTTTTCTGGTTTTTCAAAACCCTAGGGTTTCTAACACAGCATGGCATTCATGAGATTTTCTTGGCAGCTCAAAAACAGCAAAACAGCAGGGCATTCATGTTCAAGCATTCAGCATTATATACAACAGCATAGCAGAATTATGGACAAAGTAATTGGTTTAAATAACAGCAGCAACAACATCATCACCTCATGCTCATAATCATCAACTAACACTTGAAACAAGCAAATCACACAACAGCAGGGCAACATGTTTCACATGGATTTTCTGGTCATGATGTTTAAAACAACAGCACACATTCATGTCCTTCATGCAAACACCTCATGAACAACAAACTAACAATAATCAATAAAATTATGGGAAATCCTGGGCAGCTCATAAGTTTGGGGCAGCAGCAGCATTTGCTCATCATCATCATGTTATCAAACAAAACAAACAACAGCCAATGTTCATGCAACATTAAGGTGGTAGCATTGTTATTCCTGACATGAACAACAAAACAAACACAAGCAGGAAAAGTTATGGGCATGGTTTCCTAGACTGCAGCAAGTAATCATCATCCAAGTCCATCATTAAAATCAACAGGTTTTGAGCAAAAGCACTCAATGGCAAGGCATATGTACCTATGTAACATCATGACACCAATACGCAAAACATAAACCAAGTGGATTTCTAGGAAAGTTCGAAACAGCAGCAGAGCATATCCATCATCAACATGTAATCATCAAAAACAACAGCACTCATTATGTTTCACATGGATTTTCTGGAAGAAAGTATAAGGGGTGCAAAACAGCAACAGTATTCATCATTATCATCAAGCAAACAGCAGGAAAAAACTCAGTATGCTTCATGTCATAAACACCAAAACAACACAATCATGAACATTTCTAGGCAGGGTTCTCTAAGCTGCAGCAAGCATATTCATCATCAACAATGTTCATCAAAAACAACAGCAAACAAACAGCATACAATATATTTCGCATGGATTCTCTAAGCATGCACACAAGGCTTCAAACAGTGGGGCATAATCAGCATGGCAGCTTCATGGTATCTCCAACATCAAAATAGAATTCGACCACCACACAACCAACATGGTGTTGGTGCAGGCAACAATGTTTAGCAGCAAAACACACATAAACATAAGAATTCTCTGGACAGAACATCAGGTTTAAACAGCAGCATTGGCATTCAGCATTCAAACCTATGTAACTTCATGCAATTGATCAAAATGAAGTCCAACAAACAAACTCAAAACAGCAGGGCAATGCATCAAGTTCATCATTCAAACAGCACCAGCTCCAAACAGCATACAGTGAAACAAATGATACTCAGGCAATCACCATTCAAACAAACAAAACACAAGAAACTTAAATTTCTGGAAATGAACTTAGGATTCTAAAACCTAACAGCATTCATCTTCATTATTCAAGCATCAATCACCAAATCATGAACAACAGCATACATCATATTCATGAGATTTCCTTGGCAACTTAAGGCAGCAAAACAGCAGGGATACACATCATCTTCAGCACAGCAGTAACAAATGATCATGCAAATACCAATAACACAGCAGGGCATAGCATAGCATTGGCTCTCACACAACTAAAACAATAGTAAGCCACTAAATTCATGTAGGCTTCTGGAAGACTAGGGTTTAAACAGCAGCCTGCATAAACTCATCTCATGCTTAATCAACATCAAAGAAAACAAAAATCACTTAGCAGGGTAAGCAGCATCAATTTCATGTTTATGATTCATCAACATCCAACAAGTTTCAAGCACAAACACACAATGTCATGGCATAGAGACCATCAAGCAACATCAACCATCCACCAAACAAGCATTAACAGTGAGAAACTCTGGACAGGATTAGGGTTTTAAGGTAACAGCATGATCATCATTTTCATGTAAGCAGGAAAATCAAAATGCTCAGAACTCAAAATTAATTGCACCAATAGCATCATTAAACATCAGACAGCACAAATATGGTGTCCAAATTCATTAAGTCAACCCCAGCAAAACAAATCGGGCAAAAGTTCATGAACACAAAAAGAATGAAATCCAATTTTCTCTCAACAGAATCAAACATTTAGCATGACATAAGTTGCAATAGACTCATCATGGCAAGGATTAGGCATGGCATAGCATGGTTTGATGAAAAGGGAGGGTCGGGCACTTACTTGTTTTGGAAGAAAAACGAGCTGCAGTGTTGGTTTGGTGGCTGCAAGCTCAAATAGAAGTCCACTATGCTTTGGAATGAAGAAAACTTGAAGAAACTTCAGCTCAAACTTGCTTGACCATTCCAAATCTCGATTTCACCATGGTAAGAGCTTGAAGAAAAACAGAACGAATCCCTCACTTCCAGTTGGTATTTTCCACTTGGAATGAGCTTGCAATGATGATGGATGATGAAGGAAACAAAGGGAAAACTCGAAGGTTTTGGAAATTTGGCAGAAAAATCTCAAATGCACAAAATGCAAGAGTGAGAGAAAACTCTTTTTTCTGTGATGGCTGCTCTAAACTAGGGTTTGTTTGGACAGAAAAACCTTTATATATCACCTGTTTAACATCACTTAATTAAATGGTAAGCTGGTTTTGTGTGTAATGATGCATTTTGCAAATTGCTAAGTGTGAGCAAATGGAAGTGGAGGTGTGTTTTTGCTGCGAATGGGCCTTGGTACAGACAGCAAATGGCCAAACAAAATGCTGTTTGTGGTCTGCACCTCAATTGTTAACATGTACTTGCTTATTGAAACCAAATGTACAAATTGCCAAGTTGGTGCATAAGTGGAAATGGAGGTATGTTTGCTGCTTGAGTGGGCTGTGAAATGTTGCAGAAAGACCAACATAATTGCTGCTTTTGGTCTGCTTTTGAATGCTGTCCTTGCTTGTACTCTTATAAAGCCAAATGCACAATTTTGCCAACTTTGCATTTTGATCCAAAATGTAGTAGAATGATGGTGTAGACATGATTTAAGGCTTGAGACAAGTCACAAATGTGGTTTAACACATTTCCCAATTGGCAAAATGATGAAAAAGTCCATAAATCAAAAAGTCAACTGTGAGTCAAACTTTGATTTTTAAAGGAAAAGGTCCAAAAATGCCATTTTGAATGGTAAGGTTTTAGGTCATGAAATTTATATTTTTGGAAAGAGGATGAAAAATGTGGTTTGTAGGAAAAAACCCCACCAAATTTGGCCTTATGGTTTGAGAGATATGGCTTGTTGAAGTTCAAAAATTGGTGAAAATGATTTGATCATATCTTGACAACCTCACATGGGATTTGAGAGTTCTTGGACTTTTTGAAAATGGGAGAACAAGATCTTCAACTTTCATGTTGGGCAAAAATTCATTTGAAGCTTGTATCATGATGTAAGTTTAAGATCAAGAAGTTTCCATTTTTGGCAGTTGAAATTACAGGTCCACTTTCTATTTCTGGAAAATTTCTGATTTGACTTGATTTTCTTCCATGATGAGGTTGAACATGATAGATGAGGCTTATACAAGCATGAATGAACTCCTTCAGATCAATTCTATCCATCAAATTCTTGATTAAATCAACAGTTGACCAAGGTTGACTTTTCTAGGGTTTTGGACTGATTGAACTTCTTCTGATGAATTCCAAACCCTGATTCCTTGAGAACTTGACTTCAAATGATGTCTCAAGATGTATGAACTTGTGATTACTGATCATGGTGCCCAAATTCTGCAAGAATGGCCACCATCCATTGCTTTGACTGATCAATGACTGACTTTGACCTAATTGCTGATGATTGCTTCAACTGCAAGCAACAAGGTTAGACTGACAATATTTTTGTACTTTTTGAATGATAAACATATGAAAGGCAAAGATATATAAATGCAAAGTATGCTTGGTGATCAAGAAACAAACCTACAAGGCAATCTACCCACTAGGAGGGAAGCAAAGGCATGCAATGATCCTTGAGGCCATGATATGATATGATATGGGCCATGAGGGATCTTAGGGCCAAAATTGGGGTCTTACAGATGCCCCTATTTAAGGTCATTCTAGCCGGAGAAGTGAAGTTTAGAAATCTTCATCTCGACGCGGTAGAATGGACTTAAATAACAGTAATGAGACAAATTTTGGTCCCTAAGAGACCTCATGATGCAGATGTATGCGTGCAAAAGACACAAATTCTGTGGGGAATATGATTCACACAGAAGAAAAAAACGATCCATCGGAGTAGTACACTCACCAGGGACAAAGACTCTAACAAGACTCTATGGGGATAATAAAAGAAAAAGAAATGTGTGGACAAATACGACTCTAAACTGGGGAAAAAACAAAACTGACATAACGTGATTAAAACACGACTCTGATTAGGAAATAACAGAAAACAGACAGGAGAACTCACTGAGGAGTGAAGGACTCACACTGGGGAAAAGAATTCCAAAGGAAAATAAATCCATTGGAGAAACACAAGCTGACTCCTGAAGATAAACAAAAGAAAACTCCACTGGGGAAGCAACAAGGAAAATGAGATGTTGCCAGGCATACGGGTAACAAACTCAGGAAAATCTGACTCCACAGGGGGACCGAGGTCATAATAGGGAGCAGAAAGGAGGGAACACCAAGGATACCGGTTACTGGGTATATAATAGGTGACCGACCAAAGCGTGAATTGGATTTCACTTCCAAAACACTCATCATCCTGAAGGGAGCTAGAAAAGCAAACTTGTTTATAGGATGGACATTCAATTCCACCAGGAAAATGAATCTTACTCTGAGGGGAAAAACAATCAAAAGATTGACTCAAGAGCGTACGAGATATAATATCCATTACCGTCAGAACGTGGATAGAATACTCAGATGAGATATATTATTCATTACCGGCAGACCGTGAATAATATACTCGAAAGGAAAATTATCCTGAACCGGTTACTGGGTTGTTTATAGGATAATATCCGAAGACGTGAATTGGTTTTCACTTCCAAAACACTCATCATCCGAAAGGAGGGCTTGAAAAAGCAAAACAACTTACAGGATGGACATTCGAATCCACAACGGGAAAACGAACCTTACTCAACTGGGGACACAAACCCAAAGAGTGCATGAGACATAATATCCATTACCGGCAGACCGTGGATAAGATACTCGCATGAGATATATTATCTATTACCGTCAGAACGTAGATAATAAACTCGCATGGTAAGAAACACCAGAGATACCGGTTACTGGGTATATAATAGGTGATCTACCGAAAACGTGAATTGGTTTTCACTTCCAAAACACTCATCATCCAAAACACGAATTGGTTAAAGGATGGCTATTCGATTCTACAAAGAATACGAATCTTGCTCAGTTGGGGAAAATCAACAAAGGATTCCAACTAAAGAGCGCATGAGATATATTATTCATTACCGGCAGACCGTGAATAATACACTCGAAAGGAAAAGACACCAGAGATACCGGTTACTGGGTATATAATAGGTGACTATCCAAAACAGAGAGACGATCGATACCAAGCATACGGGTAAACGAAAGACAACTCAAAGGATAAATTGCAAGCATCCGGCAATTATCTAACAACAAAAGGAATATTCGACTCCGCAAAGGGAAATAACGAATCTCACTCGACTGGGGAAAACACAAAAGGCTTCGACTGAAGAGTGCATGAGATATACTATTCATTACCGGCAGACCGTGAATAATATACTCGCATGGAAGATTATCCACAACCGGTTACTGGGTTAACAAAGGATAAATCAACCGAAAAGAAAGGCATCGGGATACCAAATTAGGTATATAATGATAACCAATCAAAAGGGAGCAACAGACATTACCGACAAAAGGGTAAATGAAAGGCGAACTGCTGAGGATAAATTGCAAGCATCCGGCAATTATCGACAGAAAACTAGCTGGGGATGCACTGGTGAACAACCAATGATCCGGGGAACAAATCACTAGCATACGGTGAAAAGACCCACTGGGGATAAAATTGCTAGCATACGGCAATTATCCACAAAAGACTTGCTAAGGATATAAGTGCTGATCTGAGCAACTTATACAAGCAAAAGAAAATCATCATCAAATATTAGATGGAGATAACCACAAAATTAGGGTTTACATCTACCGAATACGGGGTAGAAGACCAACAACTCCGCGTGGGATAGAACAAATCACAAATCCGCACGGGAAACCAAAATAGGGTTCATAACAAACCACAAAATGCTGAAGAGCAAGAAAAATAGGGTTTACAACTACCGGGTAGTAGGTAGAAGACCAAAAACTCTGGCTGGAGAATAAAAGGTGTATAACCACAAATTCTGTCAAGAAGCCAAGAAACATAGGACTTATAGCTACCGGTTATGAGGGTAGAGGCCCAAAAAACATTCCGCTGGGGAACAACCCACTGGGAAGTACAAGATATCTGACAAATAACCAATTCGGGAATGATCCGAAAAGACAGACTGAATAAAGACACGTCCTAATGAGGATATAACTCAAATAGGAAAATCCATCCCAATATATGTGTTGGGAGGAAACGGAAGAAACCGTCATCCACGAGGATAATCTCAGTGGGGAACTGCAGAAGGAAAGACAAACTTTTTCTGCTTATGGGCTGACTCTATATGGAGAGATTTAAACACCCGACATCTGCTTGGGGAGATCTGTAAAGAGATCTATATCACCATAGTAGGAGACACGACAAACAAAAGATATATGACAAGAAATGCAACATGAATATCTGAATGTTTTATGAATATGCATGAATATGCGTGATTTATGTTTGATGAATGTTGACAAAACAGACAATTCTAACACAAACAGGTTCAGGAACCAAACGTCCGGTATTATACTTCCAGGGGAAAAACCAGCTGGAGAGCCAATCTGCGGAGATCTATATGCTGAAAAGCAAAGATCTGCGAGTAATGCTGAAGAAGCAGAGAATCATAGATATCAGGAAACAACCCAATCAGGGTACAGAAAGTCACAACGGGCAAAAACAGCCACCAAGACAAATCTGTAGGGGAACAAGAGAAGTCCCAAAGTATATCTGCAAGGGGATCCCAGTGTCAACTGAGAAACAAAAAGTGCATTGCACAAGCACGAACACAAACTGCTGTAGAAGCAAATCCACATAACTCCGCTGGGGGAAAACCCACTGAGGGAGAATGACTCATCCAAATAGAATCTAACTGCATAAGAAACTCTACTGGGGAAAGCTGTCGGCTACTCTCTTGGGAACAAGCCACTGAGGGAGGACAGATCAAACAAGTAGATTCTGCAACGAATCACTCCACTCGGGGAGAATATACATAGCAAACTGATCACAACAAGTAGATTCTGCAATATAAGCCACTCTACTGGGGATCACAAACAGTCAGAAATCAATCCGTTCACTGGAGGCTAGAGCCATCATCCGACCATACCGGGGATTGAAAGGAATATTCAACGGGCGAAACTGCCACAACAAACACTCTGCAGACTAAGCTGAGGAAAAGATGGTTGAAAAACACTGGGATGTCAACCCAAACAACCACCGAGTAGGAAAATAAATCCTGCTCTGCTGGAGAGAATAACTCTGATGGAGAGATAGCAAAAATTCCACAGACGACTTCGCCGGGGAGAAGGTAAAGTACCGGGTATCAAACCACTGACTTACCTAGTCTTCAAAAAGAAAACGATCCGTGCTGAGGAAACAGACAAAACCTGCTGGCACACTGCAAGGGGGAAAAGTGGGAACAACTCCACTTGCAAACCTGGTGGGGATATCAATAACAGCTATACTCGCGACTCCGAGAGGAGTATCAATCAACAGTTATACTCATGACTGCGCTGAGGAGACAAATAAAGTCTGGGGATACAACCCACTGGAGAAAGTAACGGGGCACCAAGATGACAACCCATCAACCGCCGAAACTTCAACAAGAAACACCCATGCTGGGAAAACTGCTGCTGGAGAAAACAAAGTCTTCAACAACAAATCACTTGTGCCTGTACTGGGGAACAGCCCCAACAACAACTTTGCTTGAGGAACAACCTCAACAAAGATCTGAAGAAAGAAGATACCACCAAAACCAGGAATATGAACAAATGTTTTACCTGTTGGAAATCATGCCACCCTCGGGAGAGCACTGAGATATTCTTGAGTATCCTTTCAATCTTGTGAATGTTCATTTTGTTTAAAACAAAAATTTTGAAAAATTGATTTGTTTAAAACAATGACATTTTATCAATTTAAAACATGCAAAACATTTGTTGAATTGAAACGAATAAGAGTGCAAATAATTGGATAAAAAGCTCAAATTGATTTGATAGAATGGTAGTCCGCAAATGGCAAGACTCCATAGATCTGTACAAATTTGAAATCAGTGATATATATTGGAAGAGGGCTACATTGAACATAATGATCCTTTCTCTACCAATTTGAATCTCGATGTATCCGAAGCTTCAGTTGACGACGAATCGAGAATCTTCTGACGAAATGACGACTGATGAGCCAGAAAGTCTTGCCAGGATGCAGTTACTTGCCAAATCCCTAATTTTTGCCTAGATTTCCCCAGAGTGAGGTACTCAATCTAGCGGGTATGCAAATATATCCTTTTTCAAGTCTCTAATTTTTGCCTGGATTACCCTTGCGGGTTCTCCACCGAGACGCTCATTTTTGCCTAAGCCGCCCTTTCGGGTTTTCAACTTAGCGAGCTATTCTGTTTTTTCATTCTTTTTTTCATTTGCATATACCCTTTTTTTTTTAGGCAAAGTATCTCTTAACTGCATCTGAATTCACAGGACGAGTGAAATCCTCCCCATCCATTGTTGTAAGCATCAAAGCACCGCCTGAAAAGGCTCTCTTAACAACATATGGACCCTCGTAGTTTGGAGTCCACTTGCCCCTGGAATCGGGCGCGAAAGACAAAACTTTCTTGAGCACAAGGTCACCTTCTCGGAACACACGAGGCTTGACCTTATTGTCGAATGCTTTCTTCATTCTCTGCTGATATAACTGACCATGACACATGGCAGTTAATCTCTTTTCTTCAATCAGATTCAACTGGTCATAACGACTCTGAATCCATTCAGCATCAGTCGACTAGGGACTTGAGGGTATACTTTTTCTTTTTTCCCTTGGAAAAATTTTGAAAAAATTTTCCTGGTTTTTGATTTTTCCTTATTTTTTTTTACCCTCTCTCTTTTTTCCTTTTTTTTTTTTTTTTTTTTTTTTTTGTTTTTGTTGTTTTTTTTTTGTTTTGTAATCCCCAGTTTGACTGGTTTGCTGATTCTCATGATACAGCTGAATGAGCTTCTTTGGGTGCTCAAGAAGGCGAGTGATCTCGTCAGGAATCCCCTTCAACATCATCTTCCTCTGCCTCAGATACAAGGACTTCAAGATTGGGAGATGGCGTTGGATCATTATGTTCAATGGGTTTAGAAATCCCTGCATAATGATTATGGATAATGAAAAGCTTTTGAATTTTTAAACAAGCAAATCATTTATGCAGATGAAAAAGCTGTTTTTGTTTTTCAGGGTTTTTTTGTGATCACTGATTTCATGCAAAAGCAAAAAGTGAAAACAAAATGGAAAAACAAATGTTTGACAATGCATTAATTGAATGAAAACATCATTGTATTAATTGCTTTGCCAACAATGTCATCACTTCTCCTTTTGGCATGGGAGAAGGGTTTTAAACAAAATGAACAATTACTCTGATCTATGGATAACTGTAGGAACATCCACAGCGACCCAATTGTGGCAGACACCACCAGGAATAACAAAATTGTTCAAGTCTTCTGCATCTTCTTCTTCAATGATAGCAGCAGCTTCCTCTTCAGCAGGTTGATCAGTATGGATGAATCCTCCACTGGTGAACAGACCTTGCTCGTTGCATGCCCCAGAACCAAAGCCAATGCCAGCTCGGGATCGATTATCTTCAAGTTCAAGCACTTTCCCTAATCCAGCAACTGCACCACATTCAATGGCCAGCTTAGCATCTCGGTAGGAAGTGAATGAAGGAGACTTCTTCTCGATTGGTTTATCAATAGATAAAGCTTGGAACTGAGTTCCAACTTCATCCTCTGCATCAATGTACGAGAAAGAAGATAGATTACTGACCAGGAGAGCCTTTTCTCCCCCTACTACAACCAATTTCTTGTTTTTCACAAACTTCAGCTTCTGGTGTAGGGTGGATGTCACGGCGCCAGCCTCGTGAATCCATGGTCTGCCTAAGAGACAGCTGTATGATGGGTGAATATCCATTACTTGAAAAGTGATCTGGAAATCACTTGGTCCTATCTTGATCGGGAGGTCAACTTCCCCAATCACGGTCTTGCGCGACCCATCAAAGGCTTTTACAACAACCCCACTCTGCCTCATAGGAGGACCTTGATATGACAATCGTGAGAGTGTGGATTTTGGCAATACATTCAAGGACGATCCAGTGTCCACCAACACATTGGACATTGCATCAGATTTGCAATTCATTGAAATATGTAAAGCCATGTTGTGGTCTCTTCCCTCCTCGGGGAGATCAGCGTCACAAAAGCTCAAAGTGTTGCAAGCGGTAATGTTTGCAACAATGCTATCGAATTGTTCCAAGGTGACGTCGTGATCGACATATGCCAGGTCCAAAACTTTCTGAAGAGATTCCCGATGGGGCTCTGAATTCAACAACAAAGAAAGAATAGAAATCTTGGAGGGCGTGTGTAGAAGCTGGTCTACAATATTGTACTCACTCTTTCTGATGAGCCTCAGCATCTCATCAGATTCTTCATCAACAATGCCACTTGGGCCACCTGAAGAAATGGGAGTTTTTGGTACGGATGAGGAAGGTTTGGCAACATCAAGTGCCGGATTCTGAATATTCACAGCACTCCCTACAGGGCGCTCAACAGTATCAGAAGGAACAGCAGGAGCTTTGGCAGGTGCGGAAAACACTCGACCACTCCGGGTCAATCCACTGACATCAGCAACAGTGGTTACAGAAGTAGACGGCAGAGGTACTTCAACCCCATCCTGGACAGCAACAGGATTGTACCGGAATGGTACAGCTCGATCAGATGAATACGGCACAGGGCCAGCTGGCTTAATAACCAAAGAAGGTGAAGCCTTAGGCTTGTTGCTATTATAACGAATAACAACGGGCTCAGGCAATTTGAACACCGGGGAGATAACACTCACTTCGGGCTCAACTGTATCAACATTGCGATTCTGGAGAATCTCAATGGTCCCTTCATTCAACATCATCTGGAGTTCTCGGCGAACCTGATCACAACCCAAGCGGTTAACAGAACAGACGCGGCACTTATCGTGGTTATGCTCCAAATAACTGTGCTGACACAGCATTTTATGTAAATCAACCAACGATTGCCGGATATGGCTGACATACTTCACCTTGTACTTCCCAAGGTCTTCCTGGATCATATTCACAGACTTCCCATGCGAAGGCAATGGGTTCCTGGTGACATTCGGGTTAGAGTCTTCAAAACTCAGAATTCCGCTTCTCATAAGGTCTTGAACCTTATTCTTCAGCGGGAAGCAATTCTCAACGTTGTGGCCCGGAGCACCGGAATGGTAGACACAATGCTGGTCTGGTTTGTACCACCATTGCGGATTGGCAGGAATAGCAGGAGGATCCCTGGGAGAAACCAACTTCCTCTCCAACAAGGAGGGATAAAGCTCGGCATATGACATCGGAATTGGGTCGAAGCTGACCTTCTTCCTATCATAGTTCACATTTGCTTGATTGGTTGTACTTCCACGAGGCTGGTAAGCCTGTTGCTGTGGACGAGATTGTTGTTGTTGGTATTGCGGTTGTGGATATTGCTGCTGATGCTGATACTGTTGAGCATTATCCTTGAATACAGGTGCCACACTAGCCACCTGATGCTGATGTCTGGAATGACGTGCAGGCTTCCTCTGAACAGAGGGTCTTCGATGTTTGGGCTGAGACTGCACAGCATGCGCTTCACCTTCTTTCCTCTTAAACGCTCCATACCGCTTAGAGGAAGAACCATCATCTTTTGCTAACCGTCCTTCTCGGACACCTTCTTCAAGACGCATCCCCATGTTCACCATCTCGGTGAAATCAGAGGGAGCGCTGGCCACCATTCTCTCATAATAAAATGACCCAAGAGTCTTCAGAAAGATCTTGGTCATCTCTTTCTCTTCTAATGGTGGAGTGATCTGAGCTGCCAGCTCACGCCATCTCTGGGCGTACTCCTTGAACGATTCTTTGTCCTTTTGTGACATAGACCTGAGTTGATCTCTGTCAGGCGCCATGTCAACGTTGTATTTATATTGCTTGACGAAAGCTTCGCCAAGATCATTGAAAGAGCGGATGTTGGCACTGTCCAGACTCATGTACCAACGAAGAGCAGCACCAGACAAACTGTCTTGGAAGTAGTGGATCAGGAGTTGATCGTTGTCGGTCTGCGTGGACATCTTCCTGGCATACATGACCAGGTGTGCTAAAGGACAAGTGTTCCCTTTATATTTTTCAAAGTCTGGGACTTTGAATTTAACTGGTATCTTCACACCGGGAACTAGACAAAGTTCGGCTGCTGACTTGCCGAAGAGATCTTTGCCTCTAAGAGTTCTCAATTCCTTTCTCAGCTCAAGGAATTGATCGTTCATTGCATCCATTTTCTCATGAACATCTGAGCCCTCAGACGCTTCAGAGTGATAAATGGTGTCGTCTACCCTCGGCATGGTATGCACGACAGGAGGAACGGGAATAGGGACCGGGCTAGATGCCGGCATTTGAGCAAAGGTTGGAGCTGGCAGATCGGGCATGAAGCCAGGAGGCATCCCCCAAGGAAAACCGGGAGGCATGGCATTTGGCTGCTGGGCACTGACAGGCACCGCTGAAGTAGCTATCTCAGAAATGACTGTCCGCTGAACCGGAGTTGCTGGTTGAGGAGCAGGCTGATTCTGGGCAGCAAGAAGTTGCTCCATCAGAGCGCCAAGTCTGGCGACTTCATCTCTCAAACTCTGATTCTCTTGTTCCAACTGCTCCATAATTCTGGCGGAGTTGACTCTCGTATAATACCGGTGAGTCAGCTTGTCTTCAAAATAAATGAAGAACAGATGGTTAGAACCGGAAGACCAGAAAAATGGGTACCTGTTTATGCAGGAATGATGCATGAAATGCTTTGTGCAAATGCTTTGATTTTCAAGGAACCCTTAGGGTACATTTGCAATATTTTGAACTTTTTAAACATTTTAACTGCTCATGGAAAATATTTCATTCAAAATATATTGAAACAAAGAAGTACAGCATTCTTTTAAATATTACAAAGAGAAAAGGTAAATAACATCCTATGGATCCCTATTAGCTCGGGATGCTGGAAGACGAGAAGTGTACAACTTCTTGATCTCTCTCTCATAGGCAGCCTCCATATCAGCCTTCTCTTTTGCAAGTTGATCATACTTCCTTTTCCAGAATTTGGAAGATTGAGGAAGCAGAGAAGTCCAAGTGTCGTTCGGATCGTCGATCACTCGGTGCTCGAGAAATTCAATCATATCATCCTTCTCCTTGAGCTGCTGCAGCAATTCCTCTCTCTCGCGGATCCAGGCACGCGAAAGGTCTTCCTCTCTCAACTCCTCTACACGTTGGGTAGGGAGGGTTGAAGGCCCAGCCACATCCAACAGTGTAGGTCTCGGATGATCATACGGCATCAGGTAGGTAGCAGCCCTCTGTCTGACCCAAGAGGTGTAGGGCTCCAAAGCAATGCAGTTCTTTGGACCCAATTCATTCCTACTCTTTATGCGAATATTGCGCCAAGCGCGAACAAATCTGGCTTTCAGGCCTTGGGGATCTTTACCCTCCTGAAAGAATACACCTTCTAACAGAATGTTATGGGGTTTATCCTTTAGGGGGAACCCAAGCTGACGACGTGCAAGTGTAGGGTTGTAAGTAATCCCACCACATGTACCAAGAAGAGGCACATTGGGGAATTCACCACAAGAATTAATGATCTGGACGGTATCATACACACGATCATACCAGGTGATATCATCATTGGTGAGAGACATGAGTCTCTGAGACCACCGTAGACATCCCTTGTTCTCCTTGAAAGCAACTGTCTGCGGTAAGTGCGAAATAAACCACTTGTACAGCAGGGGTAAACAGCAGACAATGACTCCTCCATTCTTCATATTCCTCAAATGCAAGGAGACATATGCATCACCCAACAAGGTCGGAACCGGATTAAGGACTGAGAAGATCCTAATGGCATTCATGTCGACGAACTTGTCGAAGTTGGGAAATAGCACCAATCCATAGATGAGCAAAACAAATAGAGCCTCAAAGGCATCCTCACTCATGGCCTTCCCATAAAAGGTAGCTTGGGCAATGAGGAACTCGGAAGGAAAACCCTGAATTCCGCCTTTGGTAGTCAGATTAGCTCTAATCAGATCTTCATCTATGTGCAACAAGCTGGAAATCTCTCGAGCAGACAGAATACTCTCTAGGCCACTGAACGGCACCTGATCCAGAATCGGAATCCCAATGAGGTGAGAGTATTCTTCCAAGGTTGGCAACAACTGGAAGTCCGGGAATAAGAAGCAATGATAGAGCGGATCATAGAACTGAGCAAGAGTGCTCATCAATCCCTCATCCACTTGAGTAGTTAACAGCGGCAGAAGCTTCCCATATCGAGCCTTGAAACCCAAGGGATCTAATACATACGATGTCAGATTCCTTAACTCTTTTACATCGGGTTGCTTAAAGCTGTACTTCTTTGTATGCCTTTTCGGTCTTTCCATGTCTGAAAATTTTGCAAATAAACCCTTTAAGTTCCTTGAAAATTTTCTCTTTTGATGACATGAATGCGGATGAATGCGTGAATGTATGAATGCAACAAACACACTCAAGGATCAAACAAAGCACACCAAACAAAGGTCGTGGGAAAGCTCTATGTATCCCTAATATCAATCATCCATTTTGGTGGATTTAGGTTTTCACCTTATCGACACCCAAGTTCCATTGATATTAACGGTACATGAACCGGCTCAAACATTCTTAATATCAACCAGCCGCTTTGATGGATTTTAGGTCTTACCCCTGATCCGGGATCCATTGATATTAACAATGCTTGAACGACTCAACCACGAATCACGGGTTTGTTGAGAGTCACGAGCATGGAGTCTCGGTTAAGAACCACCCAAAGGGAGTGTACTAGGGTTTAAACCTGCCAGACATGTTCTATCAGAGGTTCCCATAATCATCGTTCCATCTTTCGAATATTTTCGGAGGAACGAATACTCGTATTCCAAGAATATTCTCAAGAGAAACTCTTATGAGTGTAGTATCGCGTAACAATCGCATCAGAACTGACATCTGAACGACCTCCGCACTACGGTCCTAAAAATAGGCCAAGATGGGTTTGGTAAACTAAGGTCCTTGGCTTCTGCGGAACATGATTGAAAGAATAATGCCTAACCACAAATAACTTGTGTGACATTATTAGTTCAACATGACCTCCACCAAGTGAATGGGCTCGCAAGTCAACTGGCTAAGGACTACTCCACACCAGTCGACAAGACTATGCCATTCTCCTATCCTAGAGAGCACTCGAGTTCGGGTACAGAACTCATCTCACAGATCACCAAAGCAAACAGCAAATGTATATCAAGCAATTCACACATTACAATCAATACAGTCATCCCAAATTGTACAAAAATATGTCAGATAAAGAATAACAATATAGCACAACAAGGGTGAAAAGTAGGCAATACCACCAGGGATTCTGGTGAGACCTCCCCAGCAGAGTCGCCACTTTTCTGTAGCGGTGTATTCGTCGCTATATGATCTATCAATTAAATCATAAGCTATGAGATACATTGAAATTTCGAGTCGCCACCGCACTTTTATTTATCCAAAGGATTGGCTAAAAAGCGAACAAAAGCCTAAGAAGTTTTACACGTAGAAAACTAATAAAAAGATCAGAGAGTCTGGGTAAGGGGTAAATTACGCAATGGGAAGGTGTTAGGCACCCACTACGTCCTAGGTACTCCTAGGGAGCCCTTTTCACACTTGTTATGCAAAAATTATTATTTGTTATGACATAAAGATTGTGCAAACATGATTGGGATGATGAGAAAAGAATATACAAGTTTTATTGGTTATTGGGTTCGAACGGATGAACCCGTTGCCTACGTACCTTCCATCAAAGGTAAGGATCAGAACGCCGTAGTTCGGCTAAAAGATTTCCAAAAGTGGGTTAGGTTCAATTTTAAACACAAACCCTAGGTCTTACGTTATCCACGGGAGAAAACTCAACCTTATACAAACAACAACGTCCACCATGTGAGAACAGCTTCAACTTGCCAGGGAGGGGTTAACCCTATAATAGACAAGGAAGGCTTACAATTCAATCACTAAGGACAGAAGGTGAGATTAACATCAACCACTCAGATAAATCAAACCTATAGCTCATGTATGAAAAGATTAATGGACAAAGCCAAAACAAGTGAATGGGTGAAGTTACTGATTATGATTATGAAAATGAAGTCAAAGTATGATTAAGATCAATTCAAATAAGTATTATGAAATGAAGTTTGGAAAAAGGTCAAGGACTTGAGTCCAGGTTTTTAGTTAGAAAACATGAAGATGTTTGCACAACACTTATGCCAAATTTGAAAAGTATAGTGTGAAAAGGTTTAGGACATAATGAATGATGGATGGATGGATGGATAGTAAAACTTCTTAGAAGGTTCACTTCTTGAAATCATATGGGAGATGATTCAAGTGTGTCCTTTGGAATGGCAATTAATAATAACAAACAAGCAAAGCAAAAGAAAAGCGGATATCGGATGCCAATCACTGGTCTTATACCAATCTCCTAAAACAAAACGGGATATCAGAGGCCACTCAATGGACTTACACTAATCTCCACAGGCACAGAAATAAAAGCGGATACCGGATACCAATAAATGGATTTACACCAGTCTCCTAAAATAGAACAGGATATCAGATGCCACTCAATGGACTTACACTAATCTCCACAGAAGAAAACAAGAAATGGGATATGAAATGTGGAAGTCAACTGCCAATCTGTCTGGACTTAGGTTAACCCCAGTATGGTCCTAGGAAATCCAATGCCACATCACTGGGACTTATAATGGATCCTCGCATACAAGAACAAAAGCAACAATATGATCACAGGAATGCAAATGCCAACTCACAGGGACTTATAATTGCAACCTCTCATACAAACAGATGAAACAAACTATGATCACAGGAAAGCAGATGCCAACTTACAGGGACTTATAACTGCAACCTCACATACAAAACCAAACAGATCAAATTATGATCACAGGATAACAGATGCCAACTTACAGGGACTTATAACTGTATCCTCACATACTAACAGATAACAGAAGATATGAGTGACCAATGAGGTCTTACACTCTATCCTTCCATATCACAGGAGCAAATGCCAAAGCAATGGACTTACAATTGTCCTCAATGGACAAACAACAATAACAAAAGTCACACAGACAAATGATATGATCATGCACTAATGGCAATTGATGATGATGATAAATGCATAACATACAGGCAAGCAAATGCACATGAAGCAATCAATCAAACAATGAGTATCAAACAGCACACTCTATAGCCAAACAATGGGGGGCTCACACAAGAGGGTTTGACTTTTGAAAGTCCACTGTAATAGGTAAAGGTCGCTCTTAACCTTGCCATTGAGAGGCTAAGGTGAAGCAGATGAATAGGAGATGAGGGGTGTGCCTCATTGCTTCAATCTCATATCAGAGAGAGCATCAAATAGAAAGTGTGGGAGTTCAGAAAGTAGGAACTCTCTCCACATTATTGACTCGATTAGATCTTGGGTTTTTATCTCAATGCTCAACCATGTAATGGGAGCAAATAGAGGACACACTGAATAGTGGGGGATAGATTGCTTATCCCTACCTTCCACCAATTGCCTTACTTGAAGGACTTTTCCTGCTTGGGACAAATATAAACAAACACAGGCATTGCCTCTTAAGGAGGACTTCAGACAGTTTGCCCGGTCAAATAACAGACCGGGTCTCCAGACTACATGAAGAAGAAGTATTTATACCTCAAAGCAAATGCTAAAAAGCAAAGCAAGCAATCAAGTTCAAAGAACTTAGGCAACTAAAGTACCTGAAAAAGTCAAACCAATTAGTAAACAGTTCAACAATTAAAAACAAAGAGAAATGAACCAAAAGTCAACCACAGAGGGACCAATTGTGCAAGGCACAAAGACTCAAGCATATGAGTCACCTACAAAACAAATGTTAGCACATGATAAACAAACCAACTCAATCAAAATTGAAAGGTCTTTGGGGCATTGGTGTTCAACCTGAAACAGATGAACTCAACATAAGCTCAGAAGACCACTAGGACTAGCCTAGGGTCAAAGATGAAAGAAAAAGTCAAGGCAGCAAGGAAAAGTCAACCCAAACCAAGTCTAAACATTCAAGAAGCATTCTCAATTGGATTCATAATTATATCATGCATCATGGTCATTTCATATGCAAAAGGATGCAAAGCATGGCAAGAGAAGCATACAAAAGTCAACAGCAAAGACTTCATTCAAAAGTCAACTCAAACAATCTCAAAAATTATGAAATAAATCACACTCAATCCTAACATCTAACATGGTATACATGTCAAATTTCATGGCATTTGGATGAGAGGAAGGCAGTCAAGTAAAATCATGAAGTCAAACCAAATTCAAGTAAGCATGTTGAAAGTCAACAAACATGGGTCAACTTCAAAAAAATCATATCAATTTGAAAACAGAATAGAAATGAATGAGATTAACACCAATGCAAAACTTGAGATGTCTAATCATCACATATGAAATTTCAAGGTCATACAATAAGATTTGAGAATTTCACAAAAGATTTGGCAAGGCATGGCACAAAAAGTCAACAAATGACCAAGTATGGAAGAAAATTCTCAATCAAATGGAAAACAGCAAGATTAATTCCAAGAAAATTCACATACAAACTAGACATACAAAGGATGGTTCATGCAAAATTTGGGGTCAATTGGATAAGAGGGAGCATGTGAACAAAAATTGGGAAAATGCATATCATGGTATAGCACCAAATGTAACACATAACTTCAAAAAATCATAACTCTCAATCCACAAATGATAAATGCACAAACTTTATATGGAAACAAAGGTCATTGTGTCTAGTTTCACCACAAAAAATTTCAAAGGCAATGGATGCAACATGACAATTTCACAAAAGATTTGGCACAAAGTATCATTTTGGCATACATGTTGAAAAATCATTTATCATTTAAAATCCAGAACATGGAAAATTAATTAAAATTCACCATAAAATAGAGGACACAATTGTGATCATGATGGAAAAAATTTCATAATTTTTGGATGAAATTTGAATAAAAAATGAATTGTTTAAGTTGAGTGAAATAATGAAGCAAGATGAACAAAATGGCATGGCAATGTGGTCAAAGCAAAGTCAACCGATGGCAAACTTGTAATTCCGGGCTCATTAACCTAAACTACTGCGTTTTGGGGAAAGAAATGAGATGTTCCTATTGGCTCCCAGCCAATGGAACAGTGGACACGGCCAATGAGCTCATTTTTTCTGGTTTTTCAAAACCCTAGGGTTTCTAACACAGCATGGCATTCATGAGATTTTCTTGGCAGCTCAAAAACAGCAAAACAGCAGGGCATTCATGTTCAAGCATTCAGCATTATATACAACAGCATAGCAGAATTATGGACAAAGTAATTGGTTTAAATAACAGCAGCAACAACATCATCACCTCATGCTCATAATCATCAACTAACACTTGAAACAAGCAAATCACACAACAGCAGGGCAACATGTTTCACATGGATTTTCTGGTCATGATGTTTAAAACAACAGCACACATTCATGTCCTTCATGCAAACACCTCATGAACAACAAACTAACAATAATCAATAAAATTATGGGAAATCCTGGGCAGCTCATAAGTTTGGGGCAGCAGCAGCATTTGCTCATCATCATCATGTTATCAAACAAAACAAACAACAGCCAATGTTCATGCAACATTAAGGTGGTAGCATTGTTATTCCTGACATGAACAACAAAACAAACACAAGCAGGAAAAGTTATGGGCATGGTTTCCTAGACTGCAGCAAGTAATCATCATCCAAGTCCATCATTAAAATCAACAGGTTTTGAGCAAAAGCACTCAATGGCAAGGCATATGTACCTATGTAACATCATGACACCAATACGCAAAACATAAACCAAGTGGATTTCTAGGAAAGTTCGAAACAGCAGCAGAGCATATCCATCATCAACATGTAATCATCAAAAACAACAGCACTCATTATGTTTCACATGGATTTTCTGGAAGAAAGTATAAGGGGTGCAAAACAGCAACAGTATTCATCATTATCATCAAGCAAACAACAGGAAAAAACTCAGTATGCTTCATGTCATAAACACCAAAACAACACAATCATGAACATTTCTAGGCAGGGTTCTCTAAGCTGCAGCAAGCATATTCATCATCAACAATGTTCATCAAAAACAACAGCAAACAAACAGCATACAATATATTTCGCATGGATTCTCTAAGCATGCACACAAGGCTTCAAACAGTGGGGCATAATCAGCATGGCAGCTTCATGGTATCTCCAACATCAAAATAGAATTCGACCACCACACAACCAACATGGTGTTGGTGCAGGCAACAATGTTTAGCAGCAAAACACACATAAACATAAGAATTCTCTGGACAGAACATCAGGTTTAAACAGCAGCATTGGCATTCAGCATTCAAACCTATGTAACTTCATGCAATTGATCAAAATGAAGTCCAACAAACAAACTCAAAACAGCAGGGCAATGCATCAAGTTCATCATTCAAACAGCACCAGCTCCAAACAGCATACAGTGAAACAAATGATACTCAGGCAATCACCATTCAAACAAACAAAACACAAGAAACTTAAATTTCTGGAAATGAACTTAGGATTCTAAAACCTAACAGCATTCATCTTCATTATTCAAGCATCAATCACCAAATCATGAACAACAGCATACATCATATTCATGAGATTTCCTTGGCAACTTAAGGCAGCAAAACAGCAGGGATACACATCATCTTCAGCACAGCAGTAACAAATGATCATGCAAATACCAATAACACAGCAGGGCATAGCATAGCATTGGCTCTCACACAACTAAAACAATAGTAAGCCACTAAATTCATGTAGGCTTCTGGAAGACTAGGGTTTAAACAGCAGCCTGCATAAACTCATCTCATGCTTAATCAACATCAAAGAAAACAAAAATCACTTAGCAGGGTAAGCAGCATCAATTTCATGTTTATGATTCATCAACATCCAACAAGTTTCAAGCACAAACACACAATGTCATGGCATAGAGACCATCAAGCAACATCAACCATCCACCAAACAAGCATTAACAGTGAGAAACTCTGGACAGGATTAGGGTTTTAAGGTAACAGCATGATCATCATTTTCATGTAAGCAGGAAAATCAAAATGCTCAGAACTCAAAATTAATTGCACCAATAGCATCATTAAACATCAGACAGCACAAATATGGTGTCCAAATTCATTAAGTCAACCCCAGCAAAACAAATCGGGCAAAAGTTCATGAACACAAAAAGAATGAAATCCAATTTTCTCTCAACAGAATCAAACATTTAGCATGACATAAGTTGCAATAGACTCATCATGGCAAGGATTAGGCATGGCATAGCATGGTTTGATGAAAAGGGAGGGTCGGGCACTTACTTGTTTTGGAAGAAAAACGAGCTGCAGTGTTGGTTTGGTGGCTGCAAGCTCAAATAGAAGTCCACTATGCTTTGGAATGAAGAAAACTTGAAGAAACTTCAGCTCAAACTTGCTTGACCATTCCAAATCTCGATTTCACCATGGTAAGAGCTTGAAGAAAAACAGAACGAATCCCTCACTTCCAGTTGGTATTTTCCACTTGGAATGAGCTTGCAATGATGATGGATGATGAAGGAAACAAAGGGAAAACTCGAAGGTTTTGGAAATTTGGCAGAAAAATCTCAAATGCACAAAATGCAAGAGTGAGAGAAAACTCTTTTTTCTGTGATGGCTGCTCTAAACTAGGGTTTGTTTGGACAGAAAAACCTTTATATATCACCTGTTTAACATCACTTAATTAAATGGTAAGCTGGTTTTGTGTGTAATGATGCATTTTGCAAATTGCTAAGTGTGAGCAAATGGAAGTGGAGGTGTGTTTTTGCTGCGAATGGGCCTTGGTACAGACAGCAAATGGCCAAACAAAATGCTGTTTGTGGTCTGCACCTCAATTGTTAACATGTACTTGCTTATTGAAACCAAATGTACAAATTGCCAAGTTGGTGCATAAGTGGAAATGGAGGTATGTTTGCTGCTTGAGTGGGCTGTGAAATGTTGCAGAAAGACCAACATAATTGCTGCTTTTGGTCTGCTTTTGAATGCTGTCCTTGCTTGTACTCTTATAAAGCCAAATGCACAATTTTGCCAACTTTGCATTTTGATCCAAAATGTAGTAGAATGATGGTGTAGACATGATTTAAGGCTTGAGACAAGTCACAAATGTGGTTTAACACATTTCCCAATTGGCAAAATGATGAAAAAGTCCATAAATCAAAAAGTCAACTGTGAGTCAAACTTTGATTTTTAAAGGAAAAGGTCCAAAAATGCCATTTTGAATGGTAAGGTTTTAGGTCATGAAATTTATATTTTTGGAAAGAGGATGAAAAATGTGGTTTGTAGGAAAAAACCCCACCAAATTTGGCCTTATGGTTTGAGAGATATGGCTTGTTGAAGTTCAAAAATTGGTGAAAATGATTTGATCATATCTTGACAACCTCACATGGGATTTGAGAGTTCTTGGACTTTTTGAAAATGGGAGAACAAGATCTTCAACTTTCATGTTGGGCAAAAATTCATTTGAAGCTTGTATCATGATGTAAGTTTAAGATCAAGAAGTTTCCATTTTTGGCAGTTGAAATTACAGGTCCACTTTCTATTTCTGGAAAATTTCTGATTTGACTTGATTTTCTTCCATGATGAGGTTGAACATGATAGATGAGGCTTATACAAGCATGAATGAACTCCTTCAGATCAATTCTATCCATCAAATTCTTGATTAAATCAACAGTTGACCAAGGTTGACTTTTCTAGGGTTTTGGACTGATTGAACTTCTTCTGATGAATTCCAAACCCTGATTCCTTGAGAACTTGACTTCAAATGATGTCTCAAGATGTATGAACTTGTGATTACTGATCATGGTGCCCAAATTCTGCAAGAATGGCCACCATCCATTGCTTTGACTGATCAATGACTGACTTTGACCTAATTGCTGATGATTGCTTCAACTGCAAGCAACAAGGTTAGACTGACAATATTTTTGTACTTTTTGAATGATAAACATATGAAAGGCAAAGATATATAAATGCAAAGTATGCTTGGTGATCAAGAAACAAACCTACAAGGCAATCTACCCACTAGGAGGGAAGCAAAGGCATGCAATGATCCTTGAGGCCATGATATGATATGATATGGGCCATGAGGGATCTTAGGGCCAAAATTGGGGTCTTACAGAAACCATGATTTTAAAGCAGTCTCATCATCTTCAACCTCTCTTCTATGCATACACAGAATCAAATTACACATAATCATTTTTTGATTGGATTCCATCTAGATTAGGGTTGATAACGTCCAATTTAGGTTTGTTGTATTGTAAATTAGGTTCAGAACTTTGAGGGTTTCAAATCAGAAAACCGAGCTGGGGTTTTCCTTCAAGATCTATTAGGGTTTGAAGGTTTTGGATAAGATTACGCAATCCAGATTCAATCAAGTGAAGTGTTTGAAGAACGGCAGTGTCTTACAAATGAGTAGTGTGGGATGGTAGATCGCATTGGTAAATCTTGGGTTTCAATAAGTGTGCATTTGGGATTCGATCGAGTGAATACTTTGAAGAATATGGGGTTTCTTGCAAAGAAGTAGCGTGAGACGGTGAATCAAAGCAACATTGTTGGTTACTTTATCAAGCTTTGGTCAAGGGAAGAGAAGGTGGTAGAATAAACATCAAGCCTATGGTTTTTAAGGTTATATTGCTACATCTCTCTTGTACACATACATTTGAAAAGTAAGATATATTATAGTATCTCAATTCATATTTGATCAGAAATATTTAAAACTTGCTTCCGCGCCATAAATTTTTTAAACCTATTTTTGTCAAAGTTTTTAACTCGGGATCTATTCACCCCTCTCTAGATCTAAGTCTATCGTCTAACATCTGAAATGTTGCAATGCCTCTTATTAGTGATACCCTTGTTTGGAGTGTAAGGGTTGGCCCCTGGAATGCTGCAGTGCCTCTTCTTGGTGATACCCTTGTTTGGAGTGTAGGGGTTGGTTGTGTTTGGCCTTGTGCAACTTGGTTTTGGTTTCTTCTTGGTGATAGCTTTGTTTGAAGTCTTCTTATTGTTTGTGTTTGGGATTATATTGATTGAGAGTGGATTCTTCTTGGTGATAGCCTAGTTTGAAGTCTTGTGGTTGGGATTGTGAATTTGTGTGTTGGATTCTTCTTGGTGATAGTCTAGTTTGAATTCTTGGAGTTGGTTGAGTTTGGGATTGTGTTGGTTGAGTTGGTTGTGTTTGTACTTGTGTTGATTGAGTTGGTTATGTTTGGGATTTTTCAGGTTGGGATGGTTGCGTTTGGGATTGTGCAAGTTGTCTTGGTGTAGTTGGGCATGAGGATTTGTTGTGGCCAGATTTACCATATAGTAGGCATTTATTTAGCAGCCCTTTCTTGCTAACCGTTGTTGTATCTTTTCTCTTCTCATCAGGATATTTGTTCATTCTTCTCTTAGACCTCCCTGGTGCTCTTCTTGATGATGGTGGTAGTATGTTGGGGGTATGTGGTCTCTTACCATAATTTTTCACCATTGGTTGGGTATATGATAGGTATGTAGCAAGTCTAGTAAGTCTCCTTCCTATATATGAGAGGAATATAATATATAGGGTCTTCAGCTCTTCTTTGGATGCATGTAATTGATTGGTAGCATGAAATACCAGTGAGCATCCAACTCCTACAAGAGCATTCCTTCTGCTTGAGATCAACTATAAATTTATCTCCTGTCACATTTATGTGTCTTAGTTCATAAATCATCTCACCAACAAGCCTTGTTAACGTAAAAAAAATGCATTGAGTTAGTTAGCATTCTGAGATAAAATAGGTGCAATAATTATGAGATTTCAATAAGCGCAATAATTCTTGAATTACTTAGCCATAAAGAACTCTGAGATTTCAATTTGTCTTTCCTAAACCTTTTTAATTCTTAGAAGTACATAACCATTATAAATTTTAATCTTGGTTCTATTTGTTATCCATCTATCCATAAGATACCCTCTTATATCCTTTAGCGTTGTTACAATAGGCTTTTGTCTTGGTCCAATTATTTTTAACATACTATTAACCATCAAATCACATTTATTGTTATACTTGGACATAGACTTATTCCAAAATTAAGGAGGAATCTTCAACAAGTATTTGTAGGCTTCTTCATAAACCTTTATCATTTCCTTCATTTCCCTTTCCCATGCTTGGAGATATGTTGCTTTGGATGCCCTCCACATCATTTCCTTCAACTGCTTGCCAGGAAACCTTTTTCTGAAGTTGTTGTACAAGTGTCTTACACAGAATATTTGGTCAACACATGGCAACAATTCTTCCAATGTAGGTAACAACCCTTAAACATAGAAAAATAGTTAAACATAGAGTTGGTGTTAGTAAAATGTTAATGAGTCAAGGAAAGTGAATTGTACCTTTTGCTGATCTGATGGTAAAGTGAATTGCTTGCAAACTTATGGACCACCTAAATCCTTAACTAGAAGATCAAGGAACCAAGCCCATGAGTCCTTAGCCTCTTCTTCAACCACAACCAATGCAATAGGAATCATTTGATCATTACGGTCTTTACCTATTGCTACAAGAATTTGTCCTCCATAATGACCCTTGAGAAAACATCCATCAACTCCAATGATTGGTCTACAAACTTATAAACTTCTTCTACAAGTATCAAGGCACATATATAGCCGCTGGAAACTTGGTAATAATGGCCCGCTGACATACATCTCATGTTGTTTCTTATTTTCCTCGATTTGTGGTTCAGTTGGTTGGACTTTCAATTTAATTGTGTTGTTTAGATTTGATCTCAGTAACTCGTGTGTGTAGTCATATAACCTAATATATTGTTCCTTGAATGAACCTTCTACATAATTAAGTGCTACCTTCCTTGCCATATAAGCATTCATCCTACTCATACCAGTATTATATTTATCATGCACTTTCTCAGATATTGTAGTAAGTTTCACAATTGGATTAACTCTAACAATAGAATATAATTTTTTCCCAAGTCATTTAGTGTTAAACATCCTTACATTAAACTCCCTATTGCATGTGTGAGTGCCATTCAGTTTTCTTAATTGTCGTGTATCATCATATGGCAATTTGGAATATAATGCAACTCGTCCACATCCTTCATTGCATCCCACTATAACCCTTGTCTTATCATTCTTTATAAAGTGTAAATATCTACCATTATTAACAACATAGTTTGCTATTGCATCTTTAAACTCCTCATTTGTTGAGAACATGGTACCTAAAACCCACTTATAGTCCACAAACTTCTTAGGAATTACATATGACGAGTATTTTTTTTAGTACCTTCGTCTGAATAGTCATTACTCATATCCTCATCAGTTTTCAACTCTTCAGATATATGATCTGAATCTGACAAACCCTTATCTACCATTTTTCCTATACTCCTTTCAACAAACACAAAGTCAAGTGTATCTTCATCACTTGATGGTTCATTATCAACAAAAATGGTTTCATCCACCCTTTGTTTTTTAGGTTTTCCCTTTTCTTGTTAGAACTTCCGTTGACTTGCTTTTTCTTTGGTCTACAACCTTCCTTTTTTTTTTCCTTGAGTTGAATCATCCACATCTAATTCATCCACCCGTTGGTCATTCTATCCAGCAACAAAGCCTCACACTCCTACGAAGACCTCGTCAATTCCATCATTTAATACTTCATCATCAGAGTCATCAAACTTGCACCCTAATGCACTATCATCCCTTTGTTCGTTAAGGCCACTCCCATTTTTTTTTGCATTTTGTTTAGGTATCTCAAGCAGGGTGTCAATGTCAGGTATCTTAGGCAGGGTGTCAGTGTCAGGTATATCAGGTTGGCCCTCAGTTTGTTGTTCAGTGGGTTGGAGATAAGTTAGTACAAGTTGGACATCAACTACGTCTACTATATCAGGTTGAAAAATATGGTAGAATATGTATAGGTGTACCTTTCCCTTAGTCTTGGACCAATTTAGCAATTCTATTGCACCAGAGTCATTAATTAGCTCCTTTAATGTACCAGCAAAATCATACCAGATTTCAAGTACCCCAAGATACCCTATTTCTTTAACACCATTACAAATTTTAAAATAACTTTATTTATCACCATCACACTTCCAGTTTGACACTATCCCTCCTACATATGTACCCCTATCATCAACCTATCCCCCATGATGAAAGTTAATATAAAAACATCCATTTTTGGAAAAGAGTTGTAGGTTGTAGAAATCCGTAGGGCTCTAAGAGACTACATACAAAACCCTAGACTTCAATAAAGCAAATGCATTTTCGTAGGGAAAATGATACTTACCTCAATTTCAATGCTTCGCTTCTGAGTTCGTCTCCCTCGAATCCCTCATCTCCCTTCTTCGTTCGCAGCAACTCGTTTCCCTTTCTCAATTTGAAATTTTAGGAATTAGGTTTAGGGATTCTGCTTAAATTAAGAGATTTTTGTCTAATTAAATAAAGGTTAATTTAAAACAATTACATCTCAGCAAAGTTACAGCCATCTCAGTAGCGTTACAACCACATAAGCACCATTAATGATAATTGTGCATTTTTTGAACGGATTCATAAAAAATAGTCAATGTTGTAGACGTTATGTAACTTAAAGATCTGACATGTAGCAAAAGGAATTTAAAAAATCAACATGTTACAATTAAATATCCTAAATGACCCCTAGTATAATTTTAAAAAAATAATATAAAAAAGAAAAACACATAAGTGATTAGTAGATAATAAAATTGAGTAAACGAATTCTCTCATAAGAATAGTTATAGGCACAGTCTTTTGTCCAAGACAAATCTTCAATGATATTGAAACATAAAATTACCAAACAATAATTTGCTTGTATTTAATTTATCACAATGGTGAACAACTATTTGGTCTAAATCTAAGCAAGAATCTCTCAATGTAGCACTACTCAACCCAAAGGTTTATGGTTTGTTTCCACACTCAACAACTATACACGTGAAGCTAGTAACTTCTCCTGCACAACCTTGACCTAGCATCATCCTATGATATGAGCACTTTCTCAAGACTAATTTATTAGGATACTTATGTACTATTTGTTTTCTGATTTGACCTCATAGTATTGCTAATTTTGGAATAGGAGAAAATGGTACTAAAATATATGTTTATTCACACACAAAAAATCAATTGTTTATTAGTAGCTTTTGAATCCATTAACATAGATACATGATATGATATGATCCTTGATGCAGACAAGTCAACAACCACACAAAGTAATGTTCAATAATATCACTTTTTAAATAAACTAGTAAGAAAAAATCACCATGCATCTAAAAGCATTGATTGAGTCACAATATAATATGATATATATAATATACATTTGAATAAACATTCAAGCACTTGTTCATGAAATTACATAAGCCATTTTGTGAAACTTAAATGATAAATGCAAAACAGAAAATGAAGAAGAATGATTCAATAATGCCTACTATATAAACTCAATCATATTGATCTCAAATTGTAGAAAGATTAAATTATGAATGAAACTAAGATGATGGCATATTGAAGTGGAAAAGCCATGATATGACGAATGCGAAAACCATACAAGCAAGGAGAAAATTCAAGAAGCGATGGCCGTGCCAAAATCTTTGAGTTTCTGGTGTAGGCGCAGCAGTTGAGAGCGTGGAAGATGCGGTAGTATTGTTACTGTCAACCACATGCTCTGTCGAATCCTCGTTTGCACTATAAACATTCCGCGCAACCGAATGACAAATTTCACAGGTCCTACATAAAAAGTATACAGAAATAATTAGAAATTCAAAACCGAAGAAAATTCTGTCGAGGCAAATGATAGTAATCAGTTGTAAGTAACATTTGTGGAGGAGCTTCTAACGCCCGTCTACTTATCTCTCAAACTCGTATGTTCCTCTCCCAAAACCACTTTATATCATCATCAAAAGGGTAATATTATTGGTGAACGAAATTTTGATATTAGAAACAAACAGGCAAACTAAGGCACACTACACTAAAAACTAAAGTCATATCATCATGACGAACGAGCACAATAGTCGAAACATCATACTCAACGAATTTGAAACTCTGTAATCAAATTTATAAAGAATGACACCTCTCACCTGACACGGCTCACGTGTCTCACTTTACAAGTAAGTTTTTCTAAATATGATGTTTCGACTTTTACAAATCCACAACTGGTTTTGGCAAACCGTTTAGTGGTTACAATGTTCCAAAACAAAGGAAAAGATATTATTCATTTGCCACCAATCACGACATATAAAAAGAAGATTCCAAAATTGAAAAGATTCAAATTCTGTTCCATTAGAATTCTAATTTTCACAATGAAATAAAGCACATGGATGGATTTCTGTCCAAATTCTTACATAAACCATAGATTCTTCCTCAACAAATGGCCCCAACAAAATGCTTTTGAATTGACAACGAAGCATGGAAGGTTTACCAGTCAATCAAATAATAAACCATGTCCATTCATATCTTAACAAAAGCACAGAAAACAACATGTTTTTATTCATACTTCAGAGATTGTTGCAACTAAAATCAAGAAAAAACACTGCGCCACTGCGTAAAAGTCATAGATGTTATATTATCTGCAAGTGACATTGCAGAACCTGTACAGAAAGTATGAATATGTTTTACCTCAAAGAACTGCAACAAGAATCTGGACAATAGTACTGTCAATTCAGTAGCTTATGGTACTCACAAATCACAACAATATAAAACAATAACAAAACACGAAACCGACGCATTGATGCCAGTAATAATTTGAAAAAATAACTAACGAATATTATCATATTTGTCGGTATCAGACAGCGACACTGGTTAAACTTAAACACTAAATAGACCTTTGATCACAGGTGTTGGAGTTATATAGGTTTAAATTGAATCATAAATCTTGAATGAATATATCATCTGGGACCAGTGATTTATTATGGATTAAAATATTCTCTATGGCACATCATCAGCAAGCAACTATCATCCACCAAGATATTTTTTTGTATACATGAATAGTAGTCAGAAGGGGTCAAATCTCAACTTTAAAAGAGAGAAAAAAATAAACAAAAACAAATTAGAAAGAGGAGTAATAGAGATTCCTAAATTTCAGAAAAGGAAGAAAGCAACAAAGAATCCCACTGCACTAAGACATGTCAGCAAATCAGTGAGACTGACTGATGCTTTAAGCCTTTATTTTTCCATCAACCTTCTTTAGATTATTTAATCTTCTATCACTTTACCCTTTCTTGAAGAAAAATAATTGAGCTTGCTTCCTTGAAAATTTGTTCTTTAAACATTCTAAAATATGCTTCTAAATTGTTGTTTTCATCATCTTATACATCTTTACACTCATCATCAATTCAACAATCCATATCACCAATGACAATTCATTCTCTAATCTATATAGCATCAAGGCTTTAAATTGAAACCGACTTAACACTAACACATGTGGTTACATTCAATTACTTTCATCCTTGGCGCTCTATACGCCAGTGTCGGTGTATGGTGTGTCATGTGTCGGGTGTTTGTGTTTCTGGCATTCAATTAGATCGAGTATGACTGTAAAATGCATGACCCTGCTTCTGGCATAATCTTAATCACAAGTTGAAAATTTTCTCAATGCAATCAATAAACAAAAAGGGTCTCTAAAAATCTGCTAAAACGTTAACAAAAATAGTAAATTTTGAGAGTTAAAATTAGGAGAAAACAAGGGTTTGATTTGTGACTGACCTATTTCCCTTAATCTTGAACCAAGCTTCAGCACAGTTTTTGTGAGCAGCAGCTAAATCCTCTTTACAAGAACAACCCAATTCAATAGGAGAACCAGATTCATGACTCTCACTTTCCAAACCCATGTGACAAATCCTACAATCTTTCTCAACTTTAGCCAAATGCACCTTAATCTCAGGAACCCCAATTCTAATTTCAACAGAACAATCAGTGACAGAGGAAACTCTAGCAGAATCCTGAACACCACCACCACCACCACCTCCAAGCTCAGGATCATCAGAAACACAAGCAAAAGAGTAATCATCATATGAACCACCATTTGTTGAATAGAAACGAGAATAGCTTGAACCATCATCAGCATCAGAGAAACATAAACTTCCTTCACCACTCACATCACTTCCAACAACAGAACTAGCATGATGATGATGATGATTTCCTTGCTCTAAATCAACATGGGTCATCTGTAAAGATGACATTTTTCAACCCAACAAGGAAAAAAACACAAAAAACAACCACAGGGTTTTCTCAGAACAACATGAAATGTCTCAAACTTTGTAGCTTTGGGGATTGTGTAACAACAATAATGAAAAAGAAAAGCACATATTTATATATATAAATATATAAAGAAATGTTATAACAAAATCATAGAAAAAATCATAGAAAAAATCTAGAAAAAATCTAGAAAAAAGAATTGAGGAACTGGATTAGGTGAGTAAATATTTCAACTCCATTAATGAAAAGTTTCAAGGTATGGAAGAGGTTGAATAAAGTTGAATGGTTATATTAGTGTTGTGGGGGTTGAAGAATGATGGGTGTGTTGAGAGAAGGAGACTAGTGTCGTTGTTGAAGAAGGGAGGGACAGTGACAGTGGCAAAGAAAACAGAAACGTGCTATGAGAGCACACAGAAAAAACTCTCATGAGATGACATTGCATTGATAAAGGAGTGAGTGAGGCATGGAAACAAAACAAAAATAATTATTATAAATTAAAGATGTTTCTAACAAATACTCTAAGTGCATTATTTAAGGATTTTAAGTAAGAAAATTATTTATTGAAAAAAAATGTTAATTTTAGCCATTTTATTGTTCCACAAATTTTCTTATGAAAGTAAGTTTATGAATTCCTCTAAAAATCTTTCTTTCCAATTTCTAATTGATAGAATTAAAAGGAAAATAAATGTTTAGAATACTAATATTCTGTCATGTCATAGGCAAGTAGGACCACTCTTTTAAAAGTAGTCATCCAAGTTATAGGTACTTATGTGATGAACTTCTTCATGCTCTCTAACTTTATTTGCAAAGTTATGGAGAAACTTATGAAGAATTATTGGTGGGGTGACTAACACAAACAAGAATAAAATGTATTGGGTAAGGTAAAAGAATCTCTACAACAACAAGAAAGAAGGTGGGATGGAATTCAGACAAATCAATAATTTCAATGAAGTTATGTTTATTAAACAAGGCCGAAGACTTTGTTCTAACCCTAACACTCTGATGGCTAAGACCCTAGCAGCTAAGTATTATCCTAAGAAGAACTTTCTTCAAGCTAATCGAGGCAGAAATCCTAGCTACGTCTAGAGAAACATCTATCAAAGCAAATGGATTATATGTAAGGGGGTTTATTAGATCATTGGGCATGGAGATAATACTAACATTTAGGAGGAAAATTGATTACCTAATCAAGGAAGGTTTAAAGTCCTAACACAAACACTTTTTAAAATAAGGGTAATTGAATTTAGGGACCTAATCGATAAGGAAACTAAGGTTTGGAATCAAAACCTATTAGAATATATATTCCTTACTATAGACAAGGAAGTTATCAAGGATATTCCTCTCCAAAGTATGGAAGAAGAAGATGTTTTAAGTTGGTCTTATACCCCTAATGGACAGTACACAGTTAAATTGGGGTACAATTGTATTCAGATGTGGAACAAAGAAAAAGAACCTCAAGGTTCTATCAGAAATAAGGATGATAAGATATGGAAGAATCTCTGGGAGAGCAACACTACCCCTGGATAGAAGATTCTTATATGGAGAATCATAAACAGAGTTTTACCTACTAGAGAGAACCCGGACCACAAAGGTATTCAGTGTTATCCCTTATGTCATAGATGCTACTTTAGTCTAGAGTCCACCAGTCATTGTTTCCAAAATTATGAGTGGTCCAAACTGATTTGGTGTGGCTCACAATTAAACATTAACCATGCAAACAGTCATGATATCACATAATGGTGTAAGCATAACCTTGAAAGCTTGGACAAAGAAGCAATTGATATCATGATTAATATTATAGATATGATTTGGTCTGCAAAGAATACCTTGATTTATGACAACAGAGTCACCAATCCTATAGAAGTTATAACCCAAGCCAACTTCAACCATTTCAACTTTAAAATTATGAATTATAGAGAAACAAGTAACAAGTCGAATAAGAAAGATAAGAAAAATAATGGTAAAGTTAAGAACAACAACAATAATAGCTATAATCAAATCAACAAACTAGCTCAGAGCTCCAAGAAGCAAGATATCAAGTCACTTATCAATTTAGACCCTAAGAAGAACAAAGAGATAAATCAGAATGATCAAATGAATATCAATTCAAGCCTTAAATCTCTCAAAGATAGAATTCATAATCAAAACTAACCTCGTTAGTTAGCACCAGGAGATCAAGGAAACCAAGGATGGTCATTATAACATCGAGGTGGAGCATCAGACCACGAGAAGAGACATGGATAGTCAAAATAAGAAGGAATAAGTTAATAAAAATTTCAACAACATAAGCAACATTAATTGCAGAAATAAGGATAGTTATACCTATCAGATGCAAACTAACATGAGCAGCGGTGCTTTAGAGACTCCAAAAAATCATATGCATCAGCAAAAGAAGGATATTAGAAAAGGATTCACGAATAGTGTTGAAAATCAAAATAGAAAGATGAGAATATCAAGGCGACACTTGATAGAAACACAAATAAAAAATAAACACATCAAAATGGTTGGATTATCTGTAATACCGATGCAAGCCTGAAAATAAATAAAAAAACATTTGGGGTTTAGGAGCGATATATCGGAATGAAGAAGGAAAAGCTCTAGCTATAAATTCCAATCATCTTATAGGAGGTGATAATACAACTATGACATAAGCTTTTTCTTTGTACACAATTATTATCACAACGATCTATTATTGCTTCAAAAGGATTAGAACCCAACATGATTCATACCCCACATTAACAACGCCACGATAATTGGCTTCAACACTAGAGTGAGATAACATGGATTGTCTTTTGGAAAACTAAGAGAGTAAGTTATACCTAGGAAGAACACAATAAACAAAGGTGGTTTGTTAGTTATTAGGGTTGTTAGGGTAGAATATGAGATAGAAATGTCTAGAATGAGGGTTGAATAGACCTTACCTAAAACATTTTTCAAAAAAGGTTTTCTCAAAAATAAGATTTTTTTCAAAATTGGGTAGTGGAAAATTTATTGTGTATGTGTTGGATTGATATTACGAGTTACTCTATGCTTAGACAATAGAACGAAATATGGAATCATGAATAATTTATCCAATCAATGAGTTAATCAACTTTAAAAAATCAATTTCAATGAGGTGTTAAAACATAACTTAATTGATCAATTAAGTAAATGTAACATTATACTTACAAACAACTTTAATCGCAAGAAAAATAATCCAAATGACTTAATCACTACTAGACCTAAACTTTACACAACAAATTGTTATGAACAAAATAAGTCTAATAACATGTGATTTCTAAGAAAGTTGTAAAAATCTAAAACATGCAACTAAATAAAAAATTTAGAGGAGATATGGAAATAGAAAGTTGCACCATGGTTTATACTAGTTCATCGTACTCGTCCTCACTTTTCGCCTAATCTAGTCTCTAATGGCAGACCATTGAAAACTCGAAGTCTTCCTTTATTTTTACTATTTTACAATGTGCATCAATCTGAACCTGAATATTATACTAAAGGAATATTTATAAAATCAAGGAACAATATACTTACGTTTAATAACACAAATTAACAACTTCAATTTCAATAGTCCTTCTTGTATTATAAACAACCCACGCAACTAAAATCTCAAGACCTTTACTTAGTCTTGATTGTCCTATTACTCAGATCCATGATCCGTTCCAAAACTCTGTTCTATAATGATATTTACTTGATCCTAGCGATACATTCTCTAAGCCCTTCACTTATCTGAAGAATAAAAAACTCTCAACTTCATTTTGCAACAACCTTTACTCAGTTTTACAAAATTTTAAGTGGAGAATATATCCTTCCTTTTTGCTCCTGTTGGATTGTCAATTCCCAACAACACCACATAATACTAACTTTGACCTTCAAAGGAAGAACTTCACAAACATCAACAATAAAAGACCCTCATTTGTGTTAGATCTCACTTTCTCTAAGAATTAAGAAGCAACAAACTCATGGTATATTTCTAGAGTTTGAAGATGAATGCATATTCAATCTAATTGTGATTTATATGCTTGAGATAGATCACTAAAAGTGAGTAAAATGGCTGTTTGATTTGATGCAAGTTCAGTGGATATGATTTGAGTCGAAGGAGAAAATTATTTGAATCAAGAACTTAAAACTCATAATTTTCCCTTTTTTATTCGAATCAATGATTTGATTCAAAAAATCATGTGATTCGAATAAAACTGATGTTAAACATGTGAATCCATACATAAGTGTGTGTGTGGGGGGGGGGGGGGGTGAATTGTGATGGTTTGAAAAACTTTGGTTGAAAACAAAAACATTTGAAAAATCAGGGTTTGAAAATATTTTGAACAAACATGTGAATAAGCAGCGAAAAACCAAAGGAAAGACAATCAAGTAACGAGATAAGGGATAAAGAGATACACCAGAGATTTATATAGGTTCAGACTAAGTTGACCTACTCTCTCCCTAAAGAATTATTCTTGAGAGTATCCAATAAACTTGAGAGTTTTTATAAGGATATGCCCATGAACCTTCTTATACAAGGAAATGAAGTTTTAAGGCTAACTTCCAACAAAACAATGAACAAGACTTATAGTGGCTTTCCTTCAAACCAAACAAAGATTTCCATGGGGTGATCTCAAATAAAGATGGATTTTTGAGTTGGCTATCCTCCTAAATGAGTCGGGTTTTTGCATAGGTTGACCCCAAATCGAGTTGAGATTTTATATTGGTTGATCACAAATTGACTGGGCTTTTACCAGGCTGATCTCAGGAACCAAGTTGAGATTTTACCTAGGCTACTCTCAATCCGATAGAGATTTTAATAGCGCTGACCTCAAGAACCATTGTGGAGATTTTAATGGCTGGTCTTCACAAATCAAAAGAGATCTTTTCTTCTTGGTAAAACTCATAAACCAAACAGAGACTTCCTATGAAAATCCCCTACACCAAACAATATCTTTTAAGTAGTTTAACTCACAACCAGAATAACTTCTTACAAAAAAAATATTTACTCAAGAGATAATACATTCTTAATAAATTATAATTAAGCCCTCGCCTAGAATAAAGATCCTCACTTAGACTCAAGAATATTCTTGATGCATGATCAATCACCATTTATGTTAGTTTTATTTTCGTTTAAATGCCAAAAGCAGCTGAATTATTATGAGTTTGTGTAGTAGTTTAAGCTTAGTTTAGTAGATTTTTATCATGTCTTGATCTGTGGAGTTTTTATTGATTATGAGATATATTACGCGCTTAAGGTAGTATTTCGTGTGTTTACAGGTCTGAATAATCAAGAGGAGTTTGATCAGAAAATAAACCAGACAAAAATGCATGAGCAGGAGAAAAAGAGGATTTTGTGCATCTCCTGCCGATACGCGTATGAGGGGTCTTATACACATATGGCCACTCAGCCACACATTCCAACATATGTATATCACCAGAAAGGGGACAAAATTCATGCCTCTACTCATCCGCATATGGGATGGCCCGTACGCGTATGAGGTCATCCAGCCAAGGCCCTCCTACACAAACCAACGCCTTACACGTATGACTCTAGTTGGGCCATACGCCCTACCCTGATCCATACGCGTATAAGGTAGTACAAAAAGGAGTCATACATGTATGAGGTAGTACAAAAGGGAGTCATACACATATACGAGGAGGCCATATGCGTATGGAATGACCCGGATATGAAAAAGCCCACATTTTTCCTATTTAGCCAAAAAAATGTGAATTTCCAAAGGTTGTACGACTTTTGAGTACAGAGAACGTGTTTTGAAGGCTGGAGAACTGAAGAACTCATGGTGGACCAGGGATTTCATGAACTTTAGTGATTCAAGACCTCTTTTCTTCTATTAATTTGTAATTTCTACACTTTCTGTTTTGCTTTTCTTTAATAGTATAAGTAGCTAACCCCCTCCCCCCTCCCCCCCCCCCCCCACACATTCTAGCATACGCGTATCACCAGAAAGGGGGGAAAATTCATGCCTATGCTCATCCGCGTATGGGATGGCCCGTACGCGTATGAGGCCATGAAGCCAAGGCCCGCCTAATTAGACCAACACCTTACACGTATGACTCAAGTTGGGCCATACACCCTACCCTGAGCCTTACGCGTATGAGGTAGTACAAAAAGGAGCCATATTTGTATGAGGTAGTACAAAAGGGAGTCGTACACATATACGAGGAGGCCATATGCGTATGGAATGACCCGGATATGAAAAAACCCACATTTTTCCTATTTAGCCAAAAAAATGTGAATTTCCAAAGGTTGGACGACTTTTGAGTACATAGAACGTGTTTTGAAGGCTGGAGAACTGAAGAACTCGTGGTGGATCAAGAATTTCAAGAACTTTAGTGAATGAAGACCTCTTTTCTTCCATTAATTTGTAATTTCTATATTTTCTATTTTTCTTTTCTTTAATAGTATGAGTAGCTTACCTCCCCCCCCCCCCCCCCCCCCCCCCCCACACACACACAAGGGAGTCATACACATATACGAGGAGGCCATATGCGTATGGAATGACCTGAATATAAAAAAGCCCACATTTTTCTTATTTAGCAAAAAAAAAGTGAATTTCCAAAGGTTGGACGACTTTTGAGTACAGAGAACGTGTTTTGAAGGTTGGTGAACTGAACAACTCGTGGTGGCTCAAGGATTTCATGAACTTTAGTGATTGAAGACCTCTTTTCTTCCACTAATTTGTAATTTCTACACTTTCTGTTTTGTTTTTCTTTAATAGTATGAGTAGCTACCCCCCCCACACACACACACATTCCAGCATATGCGTATCACAAGAAAGAGTGCAAAATTCATGCCTCTGCACATCCGCGTATGTGATGGCTCGTACGCGTATGAGGCCATCCAACCAAGTCCCTCCTACGTAGACCAACACCTTACACGTATGACTCTAGTTGGACCATACGCCCTACCCTGAGCCATGCGCGTATGAGCTACTACAAAAAGGATTCATGCGTGTATGATGTAGTACAAAAGGGAGTCATACACATATACGAGGAGGCCATATGCGTATGGAATGACCCGGATATGAAAAAGCCCACATTTTTCCTATTTAGCCAAAAAAAATTGAATTTTCAAATGTTGGACGACTTTTGAGTACAAAGAACGTGTTTTGAAGGCTGGAGAACTGAAGAACTCGTGGTGGATCAAGGATTTCATGAACTTTAGTGATTGAAGACCTCTTTTCTTCCATTAATTTGTAATTTCTACACTTTCTGTTTTTCTTTTCTTTAATAGTATGAGTAGCTTACCTCCCCCCCCCCCCCCCCCCAAGGGAGTCATACACATATACGAGGAAGCCATATACGTATGGAATGACCAGAATATGAAAAATCCCACATTTTTCCTATTTAGCCAAAAAAAGAAGTGAATTTCCAATTGTTGGACGACTTTTGAGTATAAAGAACTTATTTTGAAGGCTAGAGAACTGAAGAACTCGTGGTGGATCAAGGATTTCATGAACTTTAGTGATTGAAGACTTCTTTTCTTCCATTAATTTGTAATTTCTACACTTTCTATTTTTTCTCTTTAATAGTATGAGTATCTTACCCCCCCCCCCCCCCCAAGGGAGTCATACACATATACGAGGAAACAATATACGTATGGAATGACCAGAATATGAAAAATCCCACATTTTTCCTATTTAGCCAAAAAAAATGTGAATTTCCAATGGTTGGACGACTTTTGAGTATAGAGAACTTGTTTTGAAGGCTAGAGAACTGAAGAACTCGTGGTGGATAAAGAATTTCATGAAATTTAGTGATTGAAGACCTCTTTTATTCCATTAAATTGTAATTTCTACACTTTCTGATTGTCTTTTCTTTAATAGTATGAGTAGCTAACCCCTTTCACCCCCCCATACACACACATCCCAACATAAGCGTATCACCAGAAAGAGAGCAAAATTCATGCCTCTGCCCATCCGCTTATGGTATGGCCCGTACGCATATATGGCCATCCATCTAAGCCCCTCCTACCCAGACCAACTCCTTACACGTATGACTCTAGTTGGGCCATACGCCCTACCCTGAGCCATACACGTATGAGGAAGTATAAAAAGGAGCCATACAAGTATGAGGTAGTACAAAAGGGAGTCATACACATATACGAGGAGGCCATATGCGTATGGAATGACCCGAATATGAAAAAGTTCACATTTTTCCTATTTAGCCAAAAAAATGTGAATTTCCAAAGGTTGAACGACTTTTGAGTACAAAGAACGTGTTTTGAAGGCAGGAGAACTAAAGAACTCGTGGTGGATCAAGGATTTCATGAACTTTAGTGATTGAAGACCTCTTTTCTTCCATTAATTTGTAATTTCTACACTTTCTGTTTTTCTTTTCTTTAATAGTATTAGTAGTTAACCCCCTTCCCCCTCCCCAAGAGAGTCATACACATATACGAGGAGGCCATATGCGTATGGAATGACTCAGATATGAAAAATATCACATTTTTCCTATTTAGCTAAAAAAATGTGAATTTCCAAAGGTTGGACGACTTTTGAGTATAGAGAACTTGTTTTGAAGGCTAGAGAACTGAAGAACTTGTGGTGGATCAAGGATTTCATGAACTTTAATGATTAAATACCTCTTTTATTCCATTAATTTGTAATTTCTACACTTTCTGTTTTGCTTTTCTTTAATAGTATGAGTAGCTAACCCCCCTCACCCCCCATACACACACATCCCAGCATACGCGTATCACCAGAAAGGGGGCAAAATTCATGCCTTTGCTCATCCGCTTATGGGATGGCCCTTACGCGTATGAGGCCATCCATCAAAGGCCCTCCTACATAGACCAACACCTTACACGTATGACTCTAGTTGGGCCATACGCCCTACCATGAGCCATACACGTATGAGGTAGTACAAAAAGGAGCCATACGTGTATGAGGTAGTACAAAAGGGAGTCATACACATATACGAGCAGGCCATATGCGTATGGAATAACCCGAATATGAAAAAGCCCATATTTTTCTTATTTAGCCAAAAAATGTGAATTTCCAAAGGTTGGACGAATTTTAAGTACAAAGAACATGTTTTGAAGGTTGGGGAACTGAAAAAGTTGTGGTGGATCAAGGATTTCATGAACTTTAGTGATTGAAGACCTCTTTTCTTTCATTAATTTGTAATTTCTACACTTTCTGTTTTTCTTTTCTTTAATAGTATGAGTAGCTAACCCCCCCCCCCCCCCAAGAGAGTCATACACATATACGAGGAGGTCATATGTGTATGGAATGACCCGAATATGAAAAATTCCACATTTTTCCTATTTAGCAAAAAAAAAGTGAATTTCCAAAGGTTGGACGACTTTTGAGTACAAAGAACGTGTTTTGAAGGCAGGAGAACTGAAGAACTCGTGGTGGATCAAGGATTTCATGAACTTTAGTGATTGAAGACCTCTTTTCACCATTAATTTGTAATTTCTACACTTTCTGTTTTTCTTTTCTTTAATAGTATTAGTAGTTAACCCCCTTCCCCCTCCCCAAGAGAGTCATACACATATACGAGGAGGCCATATGCGTATGGAATGACTCAGATATGAAAAATATCACATTTTTCCTATTTAGCTTAAAAAATGTGAATTTCCAAAGGTTGGACGACTTTTGAGTATAGAGAACTTGTTTTGAAGGCTAGAGAACTGAAGAACTTGTGGTGGATCAAAGATTTCAAGAACTTTAGTGATTGAATACCTCTTTTATTCCATTAATTTGTAATTTCTACACTTTCTGTTTTGCTTTTCTTTAGTAGTATGAGTAGCTAACCCCCCTCACCCCCCATACACACACATCCCAGCATACGCGTATCACTAGAAAGGGATCAAAATTCATGCCTTTGCTCATCCGCTTATAGGATGGCCCTTACGCGTATGAGGCCATCCATCCAAGGCCCTCTTACACAGACCAACACCTTACACGTATGACTCTTGTTGGGCCATACGCCCTACCCTGAGCCATACACGTATGAGGTAGTACAAAAAGGAGCCATACGTGTATGAGGTAGTACAAAAGGGAGTCATACACATATACGAGGAGGCCATATGCGTATGGAATGACCCGAATATGAAAAAGCCCACATTTTTCTTATTTAGCCAAAAAATGTGACTTTCCAAAGGTTGGACGACTTTTAAGTACAAAGAACATGTTTTGAAGGTTGGGGAACTGAAGAACTCGTGGTGGATCAAGGATTTCATGAACTTTAGTGATTGAAGACCTCTTTTCTTCCATTAATTTGTAATTTCTACACTTTCTATTTTTCTTTTCTTTAATAGTATGAGTAGCTAACCCCCCCCCCCCCAAGAGAGTCATACACATATACGAGGAGGTCATATGCGTATGGAATGAACCGAATATGAAAAATTCCACATTTTTCCTATGTAGCAAAAAAAAAAGTGAATTTCCAAAGGTTGGACGACTTTTGAGTACAAAGAACGTGTTTTGAAGGCTGGAGAACTGAAGAACTCGTGGTGGATCATGGATTTCATGAACTTTAGTGATTGAAGACCTCTTTTCTTCCATTAATTTTTAATTTCTACACTTTCTGTTTTTCTTTTCTTTAATAGTATGAGTAGCTTACCCCCCCCCCCCCCCCCCAAGGGAGTCATACACATATACGAGGAGGCCATATGCGTATGAAATGACCCGAATATGAAAAATCCCACATTTTTCCTATTTAGCCAAAAAAAATATGAATTTCCAAAGGTTGGACGACTTTTGAGTACAAAGAACGTGTTTTGTAGGCAGGAGAACTGAAGAACTCGTGGTGGATCAAGGATTTCATGAACTTTAGTGATTGAAGACCTCTTTTCTTCCATTAATTTATAATTTCTACACTTTCTGTTTTTCTTTTCTTTAATAGTATTAATAGTTAACCTACTCCCCCCCAAGAGAGTCATACACATATACGAGGAGGCCATATGCGTTTGGAATGACTCAGATATGAACAATATCACATCTTTCCTATTTCGCTAAAAAATCATGAATTTCCAAAGGTTGGACGACTTTTGAGTACATTGAATGTGTTTTGAAGGCTGGAGAACTGAAGAACTCGTGGTGGATCAAGAATTTCATGATCTTTAGTGATTGAATACCTCTTTTCTTCCATTAATTTTTAATTTCTACACTTTCTGTTTTTCTTTTCTTTAATAGTATGAGTAGCTAACCCTCCCACCGAAGGGTGTCATACACATATACGACGAGGCCATATGCGTATGGAATGACCTGGATATGAAAAATCCCACATTTTTCTTATATAGCCAAAAAAATGTGAATTTACAAAGTTTGGACGACTTTTGAGTACAGAGAACTTGTTTTGAAGGCTAGAGAACTGAAGAACTCGTGGTGGATCAAGGATTTCATGAACTTTAGTGTTTGAATACCTCTTTTATTCCATTAATTTGTAATTTCTACACTTTCTATTTTGCTTTTCTTTAATAGTATGAGTAGCTAACCCCCCTCACCCCCCATACACACACATCCCAGCATACGCGTATCACCAGAAAGGGGGCAAAATTCATGCCTTTGCTCATCCGCTTATGGGATGGCCCATACGCGTATGAGGCCATCCATCCAAGGCCCTCTTACACAGACCAACACCTTACACGTATGACTCTAGTTGGGCCATACGCCCTACCCTGAGCCATACACGTATGAGGTAGTACAAAAAGGAGCCACACGTGTTTGAGGTAGTACAAAAGGGAGTCATACACATATACGAGGAGGCCATATGCGTATGGAATGACCCGAATATGAAAAAGCCCACATTTTTCCTATTTAGCCAAAAAACGTGAATTTCCAAAGGTTGGACGACTTTTAAGTACAAAGAACATGTTTTGAAGGTTGGGGAACTGAAGAACCCGTGGTGGATCAAGGACTTCATGAACTTTAGTGATTGAAGACCTCTTTTCTTCCATTAATTTGTAATTTCTACACTTTCTGTTTTGCTTTTTTTTAATAGTATGAGTAGCTAACTGTAAGACCCCAATTTTGACCCTAAGATCTCTCATGCAATTTCATCATATGCATTATCATTGGGATCATACCTTGGCATCCTCCTTACCCTTTTTTTCATTGGGTTTGTTTTCGGAGAGATCACCAAGCACTATGTGATTGTATCATATTTGTATTTTATCATTTCACTAACTAAAATACCAAAAAAATATGCCTTTACATTTGCCTAACTCTTTTGTAGGTAGGGCATGATTTCCATTGATCTATCAAGTTCACATCTAGGGTTTGAGACCCTCATGAACAAAGAGCACAACCATGGATTGATTCAATATTGATTAAAAGAATCATATATGAGTCCCAATGTTCTCTACATTTTATAGTGATCAAGTTTTCTTCAAGAGTTTGAGGGTGATTTGCCTTGGAAACCCTAGTTTGACTGGGTATCTTGAGTAATTTCTCCAACAAGCTATCTCACCAATTGATCAAATTTCTCAAGGGAAACTTCAAAATTAATCATCTTATGCATATATGATCTACCATGATCCTAAAAAGTCAAGAGAATTGGAAGTTAGCAAGTTGGTAGATGGTGGTTGGCCAGATGAATTCATCTGATCAAAACTGGGTCTCCCTAGACCCTATCTCCTACAATTTTCACCATATGAAAATGATTCCAAGATACAACATACTCTTAATGACATTCCAAACAACTTTCATGTTGATACCTAGAGCTAGTTTTGCTTGGAAAATCATTTTCTATGTTGAAACATTATAGATCATTTTGTCTAAACCCTAATTTAAAAGTCAACTTCCCAAGGCCATGACTCGCTCAATGTTTATGATATGAAAGATTTCCAAGTTGCAAAATCAAATTCAATGTGTCTACTTCAACCTTTATGTTTGGAGTGGGAGCTAATTCAACTTTTTTGAGCATGTGATTTGAGGTTACATTATAGGTCATTTTTTACCTATACCATTGATCAAGGGATTTTTCCAAACTTCAAAAATGCATAACTCTATCATTACAAATCCGAATGACATGAAATTGGTGACCATTTTGAAGGTCTTTGAAAGAGATACAACTTTGATGAAGAAACGTTTCTTAGTTTAAGCTCACATAAAGATTTAAGCAAGGTGGAATATTGAGACATATGGCTTGACACTTAGAAAATTTTTGATATGTCAAAAATTTCCAAACTTCCACCTCAAATTTATTCATGATACAAACTTCAAATGGAAAAGTGTTGAACATGAAATTTTTTCCTCTTGATCTCACCTTTCCAAAGAGCTCAAATTCATCCATTTTGGACAAGGAATGCATAGGCTGTGCATGGCATGAACATGGTGCCATCACTTGGCAAGAATCAAATTTAAAATCTTCATGAACCTTTGCCTTGCAATCCAAGTTGAATTCAGACTATCTCACACTCATTTATGGACTTATGGCAATGATTTTATGGGCCTATGTGCGCCCATGCAACCATGCATCATCAATACCAAATTTGGAAAGTGGATTTCAAGTGTGCAAAAAGCAATGGTTTCAGCTATAAATAGAGCCTCATATGCTCAGCATTTCATACACATTCGCGCCAACTTTGATCCCCTACCTCTAACCCTCACATTGCAAAGGATAATCCTGAGAATTTCATTTGAATTTGAGGTTGAATTTCCACTATTTTGAAATTCAAATCTCCAGGGATCCACAACCTTTTGAGCATTCAATCCTTCTTCTGCAAGCATTTGGAGTGAGATCAAGCACGAGCAAGAGCAAGATCAGTTGAATCCAGACCTCCATTGAAGGTATTTTCCAGAAATTTTGATCTATTCGATTCTCTCTAATTCTTGCTCAATTCTATTGATTCTTTGGTTGTCTGAAGTCCTACCAATGTAGGCAACAAGATTGAGTTGCTTTGAGGCCAAATTGAAGCAACTCAGTTCATGTACCTCAAATTTCAACACCATGTATCTCTCAATATACTTGGAGTTAGAGTGAATTGAGCCTAGATTCAAACTCAGTGTCATTTTTACTTTGAAATCATGTCATTGTTTTTAATTTTGGTGATGGTTATGAATGAACCAGTCCGGCGAGGTTCGCTGGAGAAGACAACCGATCCTTGGACGCCGGTGGTGTGCTGGATGGTTCTGAGCCATATGATCCATCTAATTTGATTTAATCTCGTGCGTTCTTTTTGAATACCATGTCTGTTGCACGCTGACTTGAGTGCACGGTGGAATGCGTGTTTTGATCCACTTGATCTGCCACCTCAATTAATAAGGGAAATCAAGTGGTCCACTTTTTTTCTGATATTTTAATTTTAATTTTAATTACATTATTTTCAATAATTCATATTAAATTTAATACTGATCCAAAAAATATGGGAGTTTCACCAAAAAATTTAAAATATTTTTCTCTTTCATATTCTGAATTAAAATTATTTTTTGAATCATTATTAATATTTTTCATGAACTAATTGATTTTGCATTTGTTTTTAATTGTTTAAAAATATTTTTAAATGTCCAAAAATTATGAAATTTTTTCTCCAAGGTCCTTTGACCTTGTTTGACCTATGATAAATCTCTAGGCCATTTCTTTGGTGTTTTGATGAGATTTTAGGAATTGGATAAACCATATTTAATTTAAATGCACTATTTTAGTATTTTTAATTTGAATAAATGCCAAATAAATTTGTTGACCAATTGTGATGACTTGTTTATGTTTGACTCTTGTTGTTGGGCCTTGGTCAAGGTTGATTTGACTTTGTCAAATTAATATCATTGGATTTAGGGGATTGATGGAATGTACATTCCATCTCCCAAAATGAATGGATGATATTAATTTGGTAAAAGTCCTCCTTTGACCAATTTGTGTTTTGATCCATTTCCCTCCCACTTCATCTTATTCCCTTTCTTCATTAATTCATTCCATTTGGCCTATGATATCTCAAAATCCTAAGGCTAGTTGATTGAAAAATTGACATGAGTATGGATGAGATTAGGCCACCCCTTTTGCATATTCTTTTTGTGTGTGGTATGTTTCATGAGCATAGTCTACTATACTATGTCTCCAACATGCATTAACATCAAAATTTTATTGCCCGACATCAAATAGTTGTAAGTCTCCAATTACGATTGCTTAACATAGCGTTAAACTTGTGACATAAAAAGGCATAAACATTCTAGTTAGTGAGATTGTATGTCTCCCCTCTTTCATGGTATTGTGTGGAAACTTGGCCTTTTTTCCTTCCTTTGGAAGATGTCTTGGTTCAAGGATCCATGCTTGTGATAAGTGGGTTGGGTGTTCTCCAAAGAATTACTTCAATTAAAAAGCAAAAACAAAACAATACTAACTTCTAATCTATTAACTATTAACTTTTAATTTCAAGTCCTTTACTTTAATGCCATTTAATTTTTACTTTTATTCATTTGCCATTGTTCATATCATTCTAATTGTTTTTGTTAATGCAATTTTCACTTTGTCCACTTGGACCATATTGTGTGATATATTTTGTTTGTATACTTTGTTTGCTTGTGTGGTCTTTGACCATTAATGTACATAATAACAACAAAAAAACCTAAAAAACTTTTGTGTGGACTGTTGGTTTGATCTTGGACAAATGGACTTAGAATCTAGACAACCTTCCTTTGCTAAAGGACTTGGCCAATGCCAACTTGTTGAGAAACCAAGTGCTTGCAATTTGAAACTTCATTTGATACATCATTCAAGATCCTTTTGAGTTCATCTGCAACACGATCATTGTGAAGCTGTTATTTTGAATCCGTGACTTGTGGAATTCATCTACTACATGGGCTATTTTGAAGAAGATCATGGAACGGATAAGCTTGGATGTGGCCATCTTTATTTGATGCCCTTACTCTTCAAGATAATATAACTGTACATTTGTGTGTTGCTTGATTCTAAAAAGTCCAAGGGAATTCTGGGTTTCTATTGACATTCTTGTCTATTGGATTGCTACCCACTTGGTCAGATCTTTTCAACTCTAAACTTTTAATTTTGTACATAGAATAGTCTCTTCATCTTCTCCCCATTTCTTTAATTTCAAAATGTCTCCCTCTCTTTTTCAAAATCTTCTTTGTGTGAACTATTTTTATTCTAAAATTTTTGACCACTTTTGCAAAAAGATAGAAACTTTGGCCTTATGCCATTACATTTTCAAACTTATTTTCTTAAATCAAACTTGTAAATAAATTTAACTATACTTGACCTAAACTTTCAAAAATCCAAAAAGAACTAACTCATTCAAATCATTTTAGGCCTTTGTGCCTTTCAAACTTAAATTTTATTAAAAGTAATGCATCCAATTTGAAATTTGTATCACGAACTACGAGGTTTTGATCCCTCATTTTTATGTTGGTACGTAGGCACAAGTCCGAAGGGCTTGTCAAACACAAAAATATAATCAATGAATTCTTTTCTCATCCCCCCATTCTATTTGTTTGCAAACATCACTTTATACCAAGTACATAAGCACACAAAAAGGGCCCCCAAGGAGTACCCAGGACACTTTGGGTGCTAACACCTTCCCTCTGTGTAACCAACCCCCTTACCTGTAATCTCTGACATTTTATTAGTTTTGATTTGAAAACTTCTTACTTTTTGGGTTTTGTTCGTACTTTTTCCCTTTTCCCTTGAAAACAATAAAAGCGCGGTGGCGACTCTTGTTATTTGATCTCTAGCTTGTCAATAGCTTGATGATCATGAATTTACCGCTACAGAAATTAAGTGGCGACTCTGCTGGGGAAAAGTATCCAGTGTGTTTAGCCTACTTTTTGTATGTATATATTTATATATATGTGATGTTTGTATATATGTATGTGTGATATAATTTGTTTGTTGTGCTTGGTGATCTCTGAGTGGTGAGATAAGTTCTAACCTGAACTTAAGTGCTATTAAGATAAGAGGATGGTATAGTCATGTTCGACTTGTGTGGAATAGTCCTTAACAAGTTGGCTTGAGATCCATCTGCTCAGTGGAGACTCCTTTGGATTTGGAAATGTCACACAAGTATTTATGGTTAGGCATTACTATTTCTAATTGGGTCCGAGAAGCTGATGACCTTAGAACATTTAACCCATCTTGGCCTATTTAGGACGTAGTGCGGAAACTGTTCAAGTGTTGACTTGATAATAGTTGTTACGCGATACTAGACTCAGACGAGTTTCTCTTGAGAATAGTATGGGTCGATGAGTCAGTCATCTTAACCTGTAATATTCAATAGATAAAATTAAGACTCTGGGAACTTTTTAGAACATGATCTACAGGTTTTTATCCTTAGTTCACTCCTTTGGGATGATTCTTACCCAAACTCCATGCTCGTGACTTACAACAAACCCTTGATTCTTGGTTGATCCAATCAAGTCTTGTCAATATCAATGGAACTTGGGTGTTGATAAGGTGTAAACCATAATCCACCAAAATGGATGATTGATCTTGACAATGATTTGATTCATCCCTTGACCTTTGTTTGCCTTGTGTGTGATCCTTATTTGTGATTGTTGCATTCATGCGCATCATAACATTCATCACACGAAAATTTCAAGGATATCATTTGCAAATATTTTCAGACCATGGATTGTGGATGAAGGAACACTAAGAAGTACAGTTTCAGATGTCTCGACTTGAAAGAGTTAAGGAAGCTAGCATATTTTGTATTAGATCCCTTGGACTTCAAACAACGCCATGGGAAGCTTCTGTCCATCTTGTCTGCCTATGTGGTTGAAGGACTTTTGAGTGTATTGGTGCAGTTCTATGATCCTCTCTACCGTTGTTTCACTTTTCCAGATTTTCAGCTTGTGCCTACATTGGAGGAGTATTCTCATCTTTTGGGGATACCTATCTCTAGTAGAGTGCATTTTAGTGGATTGGAGGAGATTCCCCAATCTAGTATTATTGCTGAAGCTCTTCACTTGAAGAAGCCTAAGATAGAGGATCATTGGGTGAAGAAAGAAGGATTATTTGGGTTGCCATCTGTTTTCTTCATCAAGGAAGCTACTGCCTTTGCTCAAGCTGGTAGTGTGGATGCTTTTGAAGCTATATTTATATTGCTCATCTATGGATTAGCTTTGTTCCCTAACATTGACGGTTTTGTTGATGTTAATGCCATTAGACTTTTATTGATTGGGAATCATGTGCCTACTTTGTTGGGTGATATGTATTTCTCTTTGCATCTAAGGAATTCTAAGGGTGGTGAGACGATCTTTTGTTGCATTCCTCTTCTGTACAAGTGGTTTATTTCGCACTTGCCTCAGACACCTGCTTTTATGGAGAACAAACAATGTCTAAGGTGGTCTCAGAGACTTATGTCTCTCACTAATGATGATATAGTTTCGCATGATCTGTCTTTAAGCAGTTTGGAGATTATTGATAGTTGTGGTGAATTCTCTAATGTGCCTCTCATTGGTACACAAGGAGGAATTAACTACAACCCTGCTTTGGCTCATCGTCAACTTGGGTTCCCCTTGAGAGACAAACCTAATAACATGTTGTTAGAAGGTCTTTTCTATCAAGAGCATAAAGATTCCCAACATTTGAAGCAGAAGATTGTGCATGCTTGGCATAATATGCATAGGAGGAAGATCCGAGCTTGGTCCGTGCAATTGTGTAGCTTTGGAAGCTTACACTCTTTGGGTGAAGAAGAGAGCTTCGAAGTTGAAGATGCCTTATCCTTGTGAGAGACCTATGTCTATGGTTGTGGTTGAGCCATTAACTCTCCCTAACCAAGATGTAGAGGAGTTGGAAGACACGCTCACAAAGATGAAGCAAGAGAAGGATATATGGGAAGAGCGTTTTCGTGATTTGAGCAAGAAGCATGAAGAGTTGCAATTGGAGTCTAAGGACAAAGATTCACTTATTGAGCTACTTGAAGACCGAATGACGAAGAGACAGAGAGAGCCAAAGCTTTCATCTTCTAGTATGCCTCAGCCTTCCGTTGCTTGGAAGAAGATTATCGATTAGCTTGTCCTCGAGAAGACTCAGATGAAGGCTTTTTTTAAGATCGAGATCCGTCGCATTCGAAGGAAGTACACGCCTACAACCAGATCTTCTGACATTGTTGTTAGGGATCCTTAGGATGACTAGTCTCCTTTTCTCTTGTATTTTTACTTTTGGTTTCTAAAAATGTACTCAGTGTAATCCTCCCAATTTATATAAATAAAAAGAGATTTTTTGTCATATCAAATTGTTTCAATTGCCATTTAAATATTATATATTTGCAAATGATATAGTAAGTTCCTTGCAAATAAAATAATCAAGCATTGCATTTCATGCATCATTTACATAAGCAGGTTTTCGCCAGATGTCCGATTGGTGTTTCTTCCGTGCTTTAGCCAAGCTGACTCACCGGTACAATACCCGAGCCAATCATTTTAAAAATCATGGAGCATCTAAAGCAATAGAATAGAGAGCTGAAGGACGAGATTGCCCGCTTGACTGCCATGATGGAGTCAGTTCTTGCTGCTCAGAATCAAGCTTCTACAATGCCTGCAACTCCTCCCGCGAGGACTGTTACTTTAGAAGTGACTACCTCTACCATGCCTACTGTTACCGCTCACTTCGTGTTGAATATGCCTGCCGGATTCCCGTGGGGAATGCCGCCCAACTTTGTGCCAGAAGGTTTTGCGCCTACATTTGCTTCCATGCCGACATCTAGCCCGGTCATGTCCGTGCCACCTCCCGTTGTGCACACTTTGCCTCGCGTAGAGGATACCATCTATCATTCCGAGCCGTCTGAGGGTCCGGATATTTATGAGAAGATGGACAAGATGAAAGATCAGTTTCTTGAGCTGTGCAAGGAATTGAAGACGCTAAGAGGTAAAGACTTGTTCGGAAAGAGTGCTGTTGAGTTGTGCTTAGTGCCCAACGTCAAGATCCCGATGAAGTTCAAAGTGCCTGACTTTGAAAAGTATAAGGGGAACTCTTGTCCGCTCAATCATCTTGTGATGTATTCCCGCAAGATGTCTACTCAGATAGACAATGATCAGTTGCTTATTCACTACTTCCAGGATAGTCTGACTGGTGCTGCACTTCGTTGGTACATGGGGTTGGATAGTGCAAGCACCCGCACTTTCAACGACTTAGGGGAGGCTTTTGTAAAGCAATACAAGTATAATATGGACATGGCGCCAGATAGAGACCAGTTGAGGTCTATGTCTCAGAAGGACAAAGAGACATTTAAAGAATACGCGCAAAGATGGAGGGAGTTGGCTGCCCAGATCACTCCTCCTTTGGAGGAAAAAGAAATGACAAAAATCTTCTTGAAAACTCTGAGTTCATTTTATTATGAACGCATGATCGCTAGTGCCCCCAATGACTTTACCGAAATGGTAAACATGGGGATGAGACTTGAGGAAAGAGTCTGTGAGGGACCGTTTTCAAGAGATGAGGCATCAACAAGCAAGAGATATGGTAGCAATTTTGGGAAGAAGAAGGACAGTGAGACGAATGCAGTAATCAGTGGGAGGCAGAGGAGGCCTCAGATCAGAAGGAATTCAACACCCCGTCAACACCATCATCATCAAGTGTCATCAGTAATTCTGGTATTTTCTAATCAACAAACAACACCAATTCAACAACAACAACAACATCAATGTCAAAAACAACAACCGCAACAAAGAAAGAACACCTATAACAACAACAATACCAACAACAATAATCATCAGCAGAACTTTGAGAGGAAGAAGGCCTCTTTTGACCCGATTCCTATGTCATATGCAGAGTTGTATCCCTCGTTAGTTCTCAAGAACTTATTTCAATCGAGGAACCCACCGCAGATCCTAGAACCACTTCCCTGGTGCTATAGACCTGAACTCCGTTGTGCTTTTCATCAAGGAGTGCCCGGACATGACATTGAAAACTACTATCCATTGAAGTATGAGGTTCAAAAGCTTATGAAAAGTGGTATGGTGTCCTTTAAGGACCGCGCGCCAAATGTGAAAGCAAGCCCTTTGCCCGCTCATGGGAACTCTTCAGTGAATATGGTGGACGGTTGTCCTGGAGAATTCAAGGTTTATGACGTCCGGTTTATCCGAAGATCCTTGGTGCAGATGCACAAGGATATCTGTTTGGTGAGTGACTGTGAACATGACCATGATGGTTGTGTTGTTTGTAGTGTGAACCCAAGAGGGTGTGTTGTAGTGAAAAGGGACATCCAACGTCTGATGGATGAAGGCATGATCCAAATTGTTTAATCCCGTCATGTAGATGACGACGTCAATGTCATAGTGCTTGTTTTCAAACAACAAGAGCGATTGGTAATTCAATATGACAGCAGCAAAAATAATAATGTCAGTCAAAGATCAGTATCGTCGTTGGTAATACGGTTAGTGGACCCAGTCCCGTATTCATCTGATAAGGTTGTACCGTACCAGTACAATGCTATAATGATAAAGAATGGTCAAGAGGTCCGGTTACCTACGACTAGTTCAGTAGTGAGCATTATTGATGTAACGAAGGTGACCCGTAGTGGTCGAGTGTTTGGGTCGGTGTTCCCAGCAAATAAAGAAGAAACGATTTTTGGTAAGAAGGTGGAGGTTCCTAATGTAGATCCCATTGGCGTTTCAAAAGATAAGTATGGTGAATCCAGCAACTTGAAAGCCAATAATGATGATGAGGTACTCCGATTGATAAAGAGGAGTGAGTTTAATGTGGTGGAGCAGCTGCTCCAAACCCCCTCAAAGATCTCAGTGTTGTCTCTGCTTTTGAATTCTGAAGCGCACAAAGAAGCACTATAGAGAGTTCTTGAACAAGTGTTCGTAGAGTATGATGTTACTGTGGATCACTTTGATCACATCGTGGCTAACATCACTTCTTGCAATAATTTGAGCTTCTACGGTGAAGAACTCCCTGAGGAGGGAAGAAATCATAACCTGGATTTTCATATTTCAATGAACTGCAAGGAAGATGCTTTGTCAAACGTGCTTGTTGACATCGGGTCGTCACTGAATGTGCTTCCGAAGTCAACTTTGCCAAAGCTATCTTACCAAGGAGTGCCTATGAGGTATAGCGGTATAATCGTCAAAGCTTTTGATGGTTCACTCAAGACAGTAATTGGTGAAGTGGACCTTCCAGTCAAGATAGGTCTGAGTGATTTTCAGATTACTTTTCAAGTAATGGATATCCACTCGGCCTACAGCTGTTTATTGGGAAGGCCATGGATTCATGAGGCAGGAGCTGTTACCTCCACTCTGCATCAGAAATTGAAATTTGTCAAGAATGGCAAGCTTGTGATTGTTGGAGGAGAGAAGGCGTTGTTGGTTAGCCACCTGTCATCTTTCTCTTATGTTGAAGTTGAGGATGAGGTTGGAACTCTGTTCCAAGACTTATCTATTGCTGCTGAGAAGAGAGTTAGGGCACCTATGTCCTCATTAAAAGATGCTCAGAAGATTGTTGAGGAAGGTCCTGTTGATCAGTGGGGGCGCATGGTAGAGGTCTCCGACAACAAGGGCAGAACTGGTTTGGGGTTTCAGAAAGGCTCATCATTGTAAGATCTGAAGATATGCAAATTAGCTTCCGTAACGGAGGGTTTATTCATGGCAATGAACAACACTTAGCTGCTGTGCTAGAGGATGACGAAGAGGAAGACTGCACAAAATTTGTAACCCATGGAAAGATGTGCAACAATTGGACTGCTATTGATATTCCTATTATTTTGTACCAATATAAGTAATTGCTTTTATATTTTAAAATCCTTCTCCTATGCCTAAGGGAGAAGTGAGCATTGTTTGGGAATTTCAATTTGATCATTAATAAAATTAATTCTATTCATCCACATCTTTGATGTTTGTTTTTACTTTTTTGCTTTATTCTGAAAATGGTAATCACAAAAAACATAAATAAACAATATAATTGTCCATCTGCATAATATTTGGTCACAAATTCACTTCTCTAAAATCAAAATATCAAATCATTATACTGGTTGGTTCCTAACCCCATTGAATACAATGATCCTTCTCCTTCTCCAAATTTTGAATTCCCTGTGTTTGAGGCCGAGGAGGAAAGTGATGTGGAAGTGAGTGATGAATTATCTCGTCTTCTTGAGAAAGATGAAAAGACTATTCAGCCATTTGAAGAGCAGATTGAGCTAGTCAACTTGGGTTCCGAAGATGATGTGAAGGAAGTCAAGATTGGGTCTCGCCTGTGTCCAGATGTTAAGAAGGGGTTGATTGATCTTCTTCGAGAATATTCAGATGTGTTTACTTGGTCCTATCAAGACATGCCTGGGTTGGATTCTGAGATTGTGGAGCGTAGATTGCCATTGAAACCAGAATGCCCGCCAATCAAGAAGAAATTGAGAAGAACGCATCCTGATATGGCTTTAAAGATCAAAGAGGAAGTGCAGAAGCAGATTGATGTCGGTTTCCTTGTGATAGCTGAGTATCCGCAATGGGTGGCTAATATTGTGCCTGTGCCGAAGAAAGATGGAAAAGTCCGCATGTATGCTGACTATCGAGATTTGAATAAAGCCAGTCCGAAAGATGATTTCGCTCTGCCATACATTGACATGTTGATAGACAATACTGCTAAATTCAAAGTCTTTTCGTTTATGGATGGATTTTCCGGATATAATCAGATCAAGATGGCACCCGAAGATATGGAGAAGACCACATTCATTACACCCTGGGGAACATTCAGTTATAGAGTGATGCCTTTCGGCCTAAAGAATGCTGGTGCAACTTACCAGAGAGAAATGACTACTCTTTTTCATGATATGATACATAAAGAGATTGAAGTTTATGTCGATGACATGATTGCTAAATCAATTGATGAAGAGGAACATGTTGAGCATTTGTTGAAGCTATTCCAGCGTTTGAGGAAGTATAAACTCAGCTTGAATCCCAATAAGTGTACTTTTGGTGTTCGCTCTGGTAAGTTGTTGGGTTTTATTGTCAGCGAGAAGGGTATTGAAGTTGATCCTGGCAAGGTCAAAGCAATACAAGAGATGCCTGCGCCCAAAACTAAGAAGCAAGTCAGAGGTTTTCTCAGCCGCTTGAATTATATTTCCAGATTCATTTCCCACATGACTGACACATATGCGCCTATATTCAAGCTTCTTCGGAAAGATCAGTCTTGTGATTGGACCGAAGACTGCCAGAAAGCTTTTGACAATATCAAGGAATATTTGCTTGAACCTTCGATTTTGTCTCCACCTGTTGAAGGGAGACCATTGATCATGTATTTGATTGTACTCGAAGATAGTATGGGTTGTGTTCTTGGTCAGCAAGATGAGACAAGAAAGAAAGAATTTGCAATTTACTACCTCAGTAAGAAATTCACTAACTGTGAGACTCGGTATTCTATGCTTGAGAAAACTTGTTGCGCATTGGCTTGGGCTGCTAAGCATCTGCGTCAGTATATGTTGAATCATACCACTTGGTTGATATCCAAAATGGATCCAATCAAGTATATATTTGAGAAGCCTGCTTTAACTGGGAGGATTGCCCGTTGGCAGATGTTGTTGTCAGAGTATGATATAGAATACCGATCTCAGAAAGCGATCAAAGGTAGTATCTTGGCTGACCATTTGGCTCACCAACCGATTGAAGATTATGAATCAGTACATTATGACTTTCCTGATGAAGAGATTTTGTACTTGAAAATGAAAGATTGTGATGAACCATTGCTAGAAGAAGGGCCAGAACCTGGTTCCCATTGGGGCATGGTATTTGATGGAGCTGTTAATCAATATTGAAATGGAATTGGGGACTTGATTATCACTCCTCAAGGCACGCATCTACCATTTACAGCTAGATTGACTTTCAAGTGTACAAACAATATGGCAGAATATGAAGCTTGCATTATGGGGCTTGAAGAGGCCATGAATCTCAGAATCAAGTATTTGGATGTCTTCGATGATTCGACTTTGGTTGTGAATCAAATCAAAGGTGAATAAGAGACAAATCAACCAAGTTTGATACCATATAGAGATTATGCGAGGAGGATTTCAACTTTATTTACAAAGGTTAAGTTTCATCATATCCCTCGAGATGAAAACCGGATGGCAGATGCTCTTACAACATTGACGTCGATGATTATAGTGAAGTATTGGAATGAAGTTCCCAATTTGTTTGTGATGCGTCTTGATAGGACAACTTATGTGTTTGTTGTTGAAGAAATCAAAGATGAGAAGCCGTGGTATTACGACATCAAATGTTTCCTTCAAAGTCAGATTTACCCGCCTGGGGCATCTTTGAAAGATAAGATGACTTTGAGAAGATTAGCCGATAACTTCTACTTGAATGGTGATGTACTGTACAAGAGAAACTTCGACATGGTTTTGCTCAGATGCATGGATAGACGCGAAGCAGACTTATTGATGATCGAAGTGCATGAAGGTTCCTTTGGTACTCATTCCAATGGACATGCAATGGCGAAGAAGATGTTGCGAGCATGTTACTATTGGCTGACAATGGAACCTGACTGTTGCAAATTTGCGAAGAAGTGACACAAGTGTCAAATTTATGCTGATAAGATTCATGTTCCTCCGACACTATTGAATGTTATCTCTTCCCCATGGCCCTTCTCCATGTGGGGAATTGATATGATTGGGATGATTGAGCCCAAAGCTTCGAATGGACATCGTTTTATTTTGGTGGCAATTGACTACTTCACAAAATGGGTTGAAGCGGCATCATATGCAAATGTGACCAAGTAAGTTGTTATAAGGTTTATCAAGAATCAGATTATATGTCGTTATGGTGTGCCAAGTAAGATCATTACTGACAATGGATCGAACTTGAATAATAATATGGTGGAAGCTCTTTGTAAGGACTTCAAGATTGCACATCATAATTCTTCTCCCTACAGACCCAAGATGAATGGGGCTGTTGAAGTTGCGAACAAGAACATTAAGAAGATTATTCAGAAGATGGTTGTCACATACAAAGATTGACATGAGATGCTCCCTTTTGCTTTGCATGGGTATCGAACATCCATTTGCACTTCAACAGGGGCAACCCCTTTCTATCTTGTTTATGGTATGGAAGCAGTGCTCCCCGTAGAGGTTGAGATTCCTTCATTACATGTGCTTATGGAAGCCAAGTCGGCTGAAGTTGAATGGTGTCAGACTAGGTTTGACCAGTTGAATTTGATTGAAGAGAAGAGATTGACTGACATGTGTCATGGTCAGTTATATCAGCAAAGGATGAAGAAAGCTTTTGATAAAAAGGCCAGACCTCGAGTGTTAGAGAAGGTGACCTTGTGCTCAAGAATATTTTGACGTTTAAGCCAGATTCCAGAGGAAAATGGACTCCTAATTATGAAGGCCCATATGTTGTTAAGAGAGCCTTTTCAGGCGGCGCATTGATTCTTACAACAATTGATGGTGAAGAGTTCACTCGTCCTGTGAACGCAGATGTAGTCAAGAAATATTTCACCTAAAAAAATAAAAGAACAGCTCGCTAACTTAAAAATCCGAAAGGGCGACTTAGGCAAAAAATGAGGGTCTCGGAGGATTGAAAACCCGAAAGGGCGATCCAGGCAAAAATTAGAGACATAAAACATAGAGAATTTCCCGATAAGTTGAGTACCCCACCTTGGGGCAACTTATGCAAAAATTAGGGATTATGGCAAGTAACTGCATTCTGCCGATCTTCAGTGTTTTGAAGGCTTGTTTGAGCACAAGGGTTGACATTAGTTCGTCCTCAGCAGCGGTCAAGAGCACAGTGGATATCAAGAGTTGGTAGAAGGATTAAGGATCATTTGTATTCGATGTAACCCTTTTTCCATGTAAATTACCATTTTCAACTTTGTAAAAATCCATGGAGTCTTGTCATTTACAGACTACCATCCCATTAAATAAAGTTGAGCTTTTATCCAATTGTTTCTACTCTTATTTACTTCAACCAGTAGTTTTAAATTTTATTATGATCATTTTGAAATTAAATTTTTAAATTAAAATCAAGTTTTTTCTTAAATATATAAAAGCAAGAATTTTTCCAAAGCAATTAAAAGGAATATCAACAGCATTTCAATAGATAACAAGTCCTTAAGTGCGAAAAATCAGAGGTTCCCCAAGCAGTTAATCCTTCGGGTATCCCTAGGCGTTTGTGTTGATTCAGTTCCTCGGCGGAGTGTTTGATCCTCAGTGGAATTCCTTTCCTCGTCCCTATCTGAGTTGGTTGATTCAGATACCCTGCGGCGTATTATTTTCCCCGACAGAGTTTCTGCCATCCACAACGAAGTTCGTATTTCCTCAGTAGGGTTGATCTTCAAAGATGGTTGATCTTCCCTAGTAGATTGCATTGGTTTCCATACCAATCGCCTTTCAACTTGCTCCCAGTCAGAGTTTCCTCCTAGTTTCTAAGCAGCTCATGTTATGATTATTCTCTGTAGGGTTGTCTCCCATTTTTATGGTGTTGACCTAAGATTCCCCACAGATTGGATGTTCTGTCCTCAGCAGATCTTCTCCTTCCCCAGCTAGGTTTGAACCTTTGGGATGTTGATCTCTTTATTCTCCAGCAGTTGTTCCATATTTTATGGATTAGCCGAGGATTGTACCGATGGTTCAAATTCTTTATGACACACTTGTATCCTTTGTGATCGTTTTGTCAGCATAATCATCATATATACATATACATATACATTCATATAATTTCATAATCGCATACCCTGCATCTTCATATTTGATTTGTTTGAGATTCTTATTCTCTGTTATGGCGGTATTTTATCCCCATACCAAATCTGGTGTCTGCCCTCCTTCAATTGTAGAGTGTCAGCCCCTTAAGCAGAAAGACTTTAACCTTTCTCCATTTCCCCACTGAGTTTGTTTCCTCGTGGATGGTTGTTATTTCAGTTTCCTCTCCAGTGGATTTTCTGGATGGAATTACTCCCCTTGAGTTATGTCCTCATTGGGTTGAGTCTTGATTGATTGTTTTCTTTTTAGCTCTTACCTAGATAGATACTTTGGTCCCCTAAGAGTCTATTACCCAGTAACTGGTAATATTCTTCTTAGTTTGCAGTTTGTTACCTCTTGCCCAATACCCGACAAAAGTACCCTTATTTTTCTCCTCAGTAGAGTCCCTAGTGAATCTATTCCCCAGGAAGTGTATCCTTGATATGTTCGTCCTAACCGGTGACGAATATCTTTCTTTCCCCTGCCCGAGTCTATCCTTGATATGTTCACTTTAACCAGTGACATGTATTCTCATTTTTAGTATTCTACCCAGTAAAAAGGTAGTTGTAATCCCTATTTTGTTCCCTAGAGAGTTAATCCTTGATATGTTCATCTTAACCGATGACGGGTTTTCTTCCCCTTGTGGTTTTCTACCCAGTAATCGGTAGTTGTAAATCCTACTTTGACCCCTCGCAGAGTCTATCCTTGATATGTTCATCCTAACCGGTGACAGATTTTCTCTCTGACGGTTTTCTATCCAACTTTCGATAGATGTAATTCCTACCCTTTTTTTTCAGTTGGTATATCCTTGATATGTTCATCCTAACCGATGACGGGTATCCTCCTTGGCATTTTCAGGAAAGTCTATCCTTGATATGTTCATCTTAACCGGTGACGGATTTTCTTCCCTGTTGAGTTTATCCTTGATATGTTCATCCTAACCGATGACGGATACTCTCGCCCTTGCTCTTCTGCCAGTAACTGGTAGTTGTAAATCCTATCTTTTCTGCAGTTTCCCCAGCATGGTTATTCTCACCCAATAACCGGTAATGAATTTCCTCTCCTGGAATCCTCAGCGAGTCACCCTTGATATGTTCATCCTAACCGATGACGGATGTTATCTCTATTAGATCTTTATTATCTCCTTACCCAGTAACAGGTAGTAGATAATAAATTTCTGCTCCTCCTGTGTTGAAGTTTATTTCTTCCCTAGTTGAGTTGAGTGTGCGTTTTTCCTTGATATGTTCATCTTAACCGATGACGGGTTTTCTTCTCCTTGTGGTTTTCTACCCAGTAACCGGTAGTTGTAAATCCTACTTTTCCCCTGTGCGGAGTCTATCCTTGATATGTAAATCCTAACCGGTGACAGATTTTCTTTTCTATGGTATTCTATCCAGTAACTGATAGATATAATCCCTATTTTTTCTCCTTATTAGAGTCGATCCTTGATATGTTCATCCTAACCGATGACGGGTCTTCTCTTTGGTTGGTTTTCTACCCAGTAATCGGTAGTTATAAATCCTACTTTGTCCCCTATTCAGAGTTGATCCTTGATATGTTCATCCTAACCGGTGACGGATTTTCTCTTTGATTGGTTTTCTACCCAGTAGTCGGTAGTCGTAAATCCTATTTTCCTCCTCGTAGAGTCTATCCTTGATATGTTCATCCTAACCGGTGACGAATTTTCTCTCCGATGGTCTTCTATCCAGCAGTCGATAGATGTAATCCCTTTCTGTTCAGTTGGTATATCCTTGATATGTTCATCCTAACCGATGACGGGTATCCTCCTTGACATTTCCAGGTAAGTCTATCCTTGATATGTTCATCCTAACTGATGACGGATTTCTTCCCTATTGAGATTATCCTTGATATGTTCATCCTAACCGATGACGGATACTCTCACCGTTGGTTTTCTGCCCAGTAACTGGTAGTTGTAAATCCTATTTTCTATAATTTTTTCCAGCAAGGCTATCCTTACCCAGTAACCGGTAGTGAATACTCCCTCCTGGCGATCCTCAGCGAGTCATCCTTGATATGTTCATCCCAACCGATGACGGATGTTCTCTCTGTCAGATTTTTATTATCTCCTTACCCAGTAACAAGTAGTAGATAATAGATTTCTCCTCCTTCTGTGTTGTAGTTTATTTTCTCCCAGTTGAGTTGAGTACGCATTTCCTTAGTGAAATCGCTTTTCCCCTGCATGAGTCGAGTACCTCAATTTTATCCTGACTTACTCATATTCCCTGCAGATGTTGTTATTCCCTGGCAGAGTCTTTCCATTTTATATGGAGCACCTCGAGTCCCTAGCAGTTTTGAGTCGTAGCCTGACCTACGCATAACCTCTTTTATCCCCCCAGAGTCTCGGTCTCCCCAGTGAGTTTTCCTTACGGAATACATTATACTCCTATGGATTTTCGGTCTCTCTGATTTCTTTTTCCTTTGTGGGAATATTTCCCCATAGAGCATTAACTTTTGCATTCATATCATATGCATCATGAGGTCTCTTAGGGACCAAAATTTGTTTCTCTCTGTTGTTATTTAAGCCCATTCTACTGAGTCGACATGAAGATTTTAACCTTCACATCCTCAGTTAGAATGTCCTTAAATAGGGGCAGCTGTAAGACCCTAATTTTGACCCTAAGATCCCTCATGCAATTTCATCATATGCATTAGCATTGGGATCATACCTTGGCATCCTCCTTACCCTTTTTTTCATTGGGTTTGTTTTGGGAGAGATCACCAAGCACTATGTGATTGTATCATACTTGTATTTTATCATTTCACTAACCAAAATACCAAAAAAATATGCCTTTTCATTTTCCTAACTCTTTTGTAGGTAGGGCATGATTTCCATTGATCTATCAAGTTCACATCTAGGGTTTGAGACCCTCATGAACAAAGAGCACAACCATGGATTGATTCAAGAATGATTAAAAGCATCATATATGAGTCCCAATGTTCTCTACATGTTATAGTGATCAAGTTTTCTTCAAGAGTTTGAGGGTGATTTGCCTTGGAAACCCTAGTTTGACTGGGTATCTTGAGTAACTTCTCCAACAAGCTATCTCACAAATTGATCAAATTTCTCAAGGGACACTTCAAAATTCATCATCTTATGCATATATGATCTACCATGAGCCTAAAAAGTCATGATAATTGGAAGTTAGCAAGTTGGTTGATGGTGGTTGGCCAGATGAATTCATCTGATCAAAACTGGGTCTCCCTAGACCGTATCTCCTGCACTTTTCACCATATGAAAATGATTCCGAGAGAAACCTTACTCTAAATGACATTCAAAACAACTTTCATTTTGAGACCTAGAGCTAGTTTTGCTTGGAAAAACATTTTCTATGTTGAAACATTATAGGTCATTTTGTCTAAACCCTAATTTGAAAGTCAACTTCCCAAGGCCATAACTTGCTCAATTTTTATGGGATGAAAGATTTCCAAGTTGCACAATCAAATTCAATGTGTCTACTTCAACTTTGATGTTTGGAGTGGGAGCTAATTCAACTTTTTGAGCATGTGATATGAGGTTACATTATAGGTCATTTTTGACCTATACCATTGATCAAGTGATTTTTCCAAACTTCAAAAATGCATAACTCTATCATTATAAATCCAAATGACATGAAATTGGTGACCATTTTGAAGGTCTTTATACAACTTTTATGAATACACTTTTATCATTTGAAGCTCACATAAAAAGTTAAGCAAGGTGGAATATTGAGACATATGGCTTGACACTTAGAAAATTTTTGATATGTCAAAAATTTCCAAACTTCCACCTCAAATTTCTTCATGATACAAACTCCAAATGGAAAAGTGTTGAACATGAAAGTTATTCCTCTTGATCTCACCTTTCCAAAGAGCTCAAATTCATTGATTTTGGAAAAGGAATACATAGGATGCACATTGCATGAACATGGTGTCATCACTTGGCAAGAATCAAATTTCAAATCTTCATGAACACTTGCTTTGCAATCCAAGTTGAATTCAGACTATCTCACACTCATTTGTGGACTTATGGCAATGATTTTATGGGCCTATGCGCGCCCATGCACCAATGCATCATCAATACCAAATTTGGGAAGTGGATTTCAAGTGTGCAAAAAGCAATGGTTTCAGCTATAAATAGAGCCTCATATGCTCAACATTTCATACACATTCGCGCCAACTTTGATCCCCTACCTCTAACCCTCATATTGCAAAGGATAATCCTGAGAAATTTATTTGAATTTGAGGTTGAATTTCAACTGTTTTGAAATTCAAATCTCCAGGGATCCACAACCTTTTGAGCATTAAATCCTTCTTCTGCAAGCATTTGGAGTGAGATCAAGCACGAGCAAGAGCAAGATCAGTTGAATCCAGACCTCCATTGAAGGTATTTCCCTGAAATTTTGATCTCTTCAATTCTCTCTAATTATTGCTCAATTCTATTGATTCTTTGGTTGTTTGAAATCCTACCAATGTAGGCAAGAAGATTGAGTTGCTTTGAGGCCAAATTGAAGCAACTCAATTCATGTACCTCAAATTTCAACTCCATGTATCTCTCAATATACTTGGAGTTAGATTGAATTGAGGCTAGATTCAAACTCAATGCCATTTTTACTTTGAAATCATGTTCTTGTTTTTAATTTTGGTGATGGTTATGACTGAACCAGTCCAACGAGGTTCGCCGGAGAAGACAACCGGTCCTTGGCCGCCGGTGGTGTGCTGGATGGTTCTGAGCCATAGGATCCATCTAATTTGATTTAATCTCACGTGTTCCTTTTGAATACCACGCCTGTTACGCGCTGACTTGAGTGCACGGTGGAACGCGTGTTTTGGTCCACTTGATCTGCCACCTCAATTAAGGAGGGAGATCAAGTGGTCCACGTTTTTTCTGATATTTTAATTTTCATTTTAATTACGTTATTTTCAATAATTCATATTAAATTTAATATTGATCCAAAAGATATGAGACTTTCACCAAAAAATTTAAAATATTTTTCTCTTTCATATTCTGAATTAAAATTATTTTTTGGATCATTATTAATATTTTTCATGAATTAATTTATTTTGCATTTGTTTTTAATTGTTTAAGAATATTTTTAAATGTCCAAAAATTATGAAATTTTTTCTCCAAGGTCCTTTGACCTTGTTTGACCTATGATAAATCTCATGGCCATTTCTTTGGTGTTTCGATGAGATTTTAGGAATTGGACAAACCATATTTAATTTAAATGCACTATTTTAATATTTTTAATTTGAATAAATGCCAAATAAATTTCTTGACCAATGTTGATGACTTGTTTATGTTTGACTCTTGTTGTTGGGCCTTGGTCAAGGTTGATTTGACTTTGTCAAATTAATATCATTGGATTTAAGGGATTGATGGAATGTATATTCCATCTCCCAAAATGAATGGATGATATTAATTTGGTAAAAGTCCCCCTTTGACCAATTTGTGTTTTGATCCATTTCCCTCCCACTTCATCTTATTCCCTTTCTTCATTAATTCATTCCATCTGGCCTATAATATCTCAAAATCCTAAGGCTAGTTGATTGAAAAATTGACATGAGTGTGGATGAGATTAGGCCACCCCTTTTGCATATTCTTTTTGTGTGTGGTATGTTTCATGAGCATGGTCTACTATACTATGTCTCCAACATGCATTAACACTAAAATTTTATTGTCCTACCTCAAATAGTTGTGAATTCTACATATGTCCAATTATGATTGCTTAATATAGCGCTAAATTTGTGACATAAAAAGGCATAAGCATTCTAGTTAGTGAGATTGTAAGTCTCCCCTCTTTCATGGTATTGTGTGGAAACTTGGCCTTTTTTCCTTCCTTTGGAAGATGTCTTGGTTCAAGCATCCATGCTTGTGATAAGTGGGTTGAGTGCTCTCCAAAGAATGACTTCAATTAAAAAGCAAAGGCAAAGCAATACTAACTTCTAACCTATTAACTACTAACTTTTAATTTCAAGTCCTTTACTTTAATGCCATTTAATTTTTGCTTTTATTCATTTGCCATTGTTCATATCATTCTAATTGTTTCTGTAAATGTAATTTTCAGTTTGTCCACTTGGACCATATTGTGTGATATATTTTGTTTGTATTCTTTGTTTGCTTGTATGGTATTTGACCATTAATGTACATAATAACAACAAAAAAACCTAAAAGACTTTTGTGTGGACTGTTAGTTTGGTCTTGGACAAATGGACTTAGAATCTAGGCAACCTTCCTATGCTAAAGGACTTGGCCAATGCCAACTTGTTGAGAAACCAAGTGCTTGCAATTTGAAACTTCATCTAATACATCATTCAAGATCCTTTTGAATTAATCTGCAACATGATCATTGTGAAGCTGTTATTTTGAATCCGTGACTTGTGGAATTCATCTGCTACATGGGCTATTTTGAAGAAGATCATGGAATGGATAAGCTTGGATGTGGCCATCTTTATTTGATGCCCTTTCTCTTCAAGATAATATAATTATACATTTGTGTGTTGCTTGATTCTAAAAAGTCCAAGGGAATTCTGGGTTTCTATTGACATTCTTGTCTATTGGATTGCTACCCACTTGGTCAGATCTTTTCACCACTAAACTTTTAATTTTGTACATAGGATAGTCTCTTCATCTTCTCCCCATTTCTTTAATTTCAAAATCTCGCCATCTCTTTTTCAAAATCTTCTTTGTGTGAACTATTTTTGTTCTAAAAACTTTGACCACTTTTGCAAAAAGATAGAAACTTTGGCCTTATGCCATTGCATTTTCAAACTTATTTTCTCAAATCAAACTTGTAAATAAACTTAACTATACTTGACCTAAACTTTCAAAAAGCCAAAAAGAACTAACTCATTCAAATCATTTTAGGCCTTTGTGCCTTTCAAACTTAAATTTTGTTAAAAGTAATGCATCCACTTTGAAATTTGTATCACGAACTACGAGGTTTTGATCCCTCATTTTTATGTTGGTACGTAGGCACAAGTCCGAAGGGCTTGTCAAACACAAAAATATAATCAATGAATTCGTTTCTCATCCCCCCATTCTATTTGTTTGCAAACATCACTTTATACCAAGCACATATGCATACAAAAAGGGCTCCCTAGGAGTACCTAGGACACTTTCAGTGCTAACACCTTCCCTCTGTGTAACCAACACCCTTACCTATAATCTCTGACATTTTATTAGTTTTGATTTGAAAACTTCTTACTTTTTAGGTTTTGTTCGTACTTTTTCCCTTTTCCTTTGGAAACAATAAAAGCGCGATGGAGACTCTTGTTATTTGATCTCTAGCTTGTCAATAGCTTGATGATCATGAATTTACCGCTACACTAACCCCCCATCACCCCACCACAAACACACATTCCAGCATACACGTATCACTAGAAAGGGGGCAAAATTCATGCCTCTGCTCATCCGCGTATGGGATGGCCCGTACGCGTATGAGGCCATCCATCCAAGGCCATCCTACGCAGACCAACACCTTACACATATGACTCTAGTTGGGCCATGGCCTTACCCTAAGCCATACGCATATGAGGTAGTACAAAAAGGAGCCATACGTGTATGAGGTAGTACAAAAGGGAGTCATACACATATACGAGGAGGCCATATACGCATGGAATGACCTGGATATGAAAAATCCCACATTTTTCCTATTTAGTCAAAAAAAATGTGAATTTCTAAAGGTTGGACGAATTTTGAGTACAAAGAACATGTTTTGAAGTTTGGAGAACTGAAGAACTCGTGGTGGATCAAGGATTTCATGAACTTTAGTGATTGAAGACCTCTTTTCTTCGATTAATTTGTAATTTCTACACTTTCTGTTTTTATTTTCTTTAATAGTATGAGTAGCTAACCCCTCCCCCCCTCCCACAAGGGAGTCACACACATATACGAGGAGGCCATATGCGTATGGAATGATCCGAATATGAAAAGTCCCACATTTGTCCTATTTAGCCAAAAAAATGTGAATTTCCAAAGGTTGGACGACTTTTGAGTATAAAGAACGTGTTTTGAAGGATGGAGAACTGAAGAACTCGTGGTGGATTAAGGATTTCATGAACTTTAGTGATTGAAGACCTATTTTCTTCCATTAATTTGTAATTTCTACACTTTCTGTTTTTCTTTTCTTTAATAGTATGAGTAGCTAACCCCCCCCCCCCCCCCAAGGGAGTTAAATACATATACGAGGAGGCCTTATGCGTATGGAATACCACAATTTTCCTATTTAACCAAAAAATGTGAATTTCCAAAGGTTGGACGACTTTTAAGTACACAAAACGTGTTTTGAAGGCTGAAGAACTAAAGAACTCGTATGGATCAAGGATTTCATGAACTTTAGTGATTGAAGACCTTTTTTCTTCCATTAATTTATAATTTCTACACTTTCTGTTTTGCTATTTTTTAATAGTATGAGTAGCTAACCCCGCATCACCCCAAATACACACACACACATTCCAGCATACGTGTATCACCAGAAAGAGGGAATAATCCAGGCTTATGCTCATCTGCGTATGGGATGACCCGTACGCGTATGAGGCCATCCATCCAAGGCCCTTCAACGAAGACCAACACCTTACTCGTATGACTTTAGTTGGGCCATACGCCCTACCCTGAGCCATACGCGTATGAGGTAGTACAAAAAGGAGCCATACGTGTATGAGGTAGTACAAAAGGGAGTCATACACATATACGAAGAGGTCATATGCGTATGGAATGACCCGAATATGAAAAATCCCACATTTTTCCTATTTTACCAAAAAAAATGTGAATTCCAAAGGTTGGACGATTTTTGAGTACAGAGGACATGTTTTGAAGGTTGGAGAACTGAAGAACTCGGGGTGGATACAGGATTTCATGAACTTTAGTGATTGAAGACCTCTTTTCTTCCACTAATTTGTAATTTTTACACTTTCTGTTTTTCTTTTCTTTAATAGTATGAGAAGCTAACCTCCCCCCCAAGGGAGTCATATACATATACGAGGAGGCCATATGCGTATGGAATGACCCGGATATGAAAAAATACCACATTTTTCCTATTTAGCAAAAAAATGTGAATTTCTAAAGGTTGGACGAATTTTGAGTACAGAGAACGTGTTTTGAAAGCTGGAGAACTGAAGAACTCGTGGTGGATCAATGATTTCATGAACTTTAGTGATTGAAGACCTCTTTTCTTCAATTTATTTGTAATTTCTACACTTTCTGTTTTTCTTTTCTTTAATAGTATGAGTAGCTAACCCCCCCTCCCACAAGGGAGTCATACACATATATGAGGAGGCCATATGCGTATGGAATAACCCGGATAAGAAAAATCCCATATTTTTCCTATTTAGCCAAAAAAAATGTTAATTTCCAAAGGTTGGACGACTTTTGAGTACATAGAACGTGTTTTGAAGGTTGGATAACTGAAGAACTCGTGGTGGATCAAGGATTTCATGAACTTTAGTGATTGAAGACCTCTTTCCTTCCATTAATTTTTAATTTCTACAGTTTCTGTGTTTTGTTTTCTTTAATAATATGAGTAGCTTACCCCCCTCCCCCCAAGGGAGTCATACACATATACGAGGAGGCCATATGCGTATGGAATGATCCAGATATGAAAAATCCCACCTTTTTCCTATTTAGGCAAAAAAATGTTAATTTCCAAAGGTTGGACGACTTTTAAGTACAAAGAACGTGTTTTGAAGGCTGGAGAACTGAAGAACTCGTGGTGGATCAAGGATTTCATGAACTTTAGTGATTGAAGACCTCTTTTCAACCATTAATTTGTAATTTCTAGACTTTCTGTTTTTCTTTTCTATAATAGTATGAGTAGCTTAGCCCCCCCCCCCCAAGGGAGTCATACACATATACGAGGAGGCCATATGCGTATGGAATGACCCGAATACTAAAAATCCCACATTTTTCCTATTTATCCAAAAAAATTGAATTTCCAATGGCTGGATGACTTTTGAGTATAGAGAACGTGTTTTGAAGGCTGGAGAACTGAAGAACTCGTGATGGATCAAGGATTTCATGAACTTTAGTGATTTAAGACCTCTTTTCTTCCATTAATTTGTAAATTCTACACTTTCTGTTTTGCGTGTTTTTTAATAGTATGAGTAGCTAACCCCCATCACCCCCCCACACACACATTACAGCATACGTGTATCACTAGAAAGGGGGGAAAATTCATGCCTATGCTCATCCGCGTAAGGGATGGCCCCTACGCGTATGAGGTCATCCATCCAAGGCCCGCTAACGAAGACCAACATCTTACTCGTATGACTCTAGTTGGGCCATACGCCCTACCTTGGGCCATACATGTATGAGGTAGTACAAAAAGGAGCCATACGTGTATGAGGTAGTACAAAAAGGAGTCATACACATATACGAGGAGGCCATATGCGTATGGAATGACCCAGAGATGAAAAACCCACATTTTTCCTATTTAGCAAAAAATGTGAATTTCTAAAGGTTGGACGACTTTTGAGTACAGAGAACGTGTTTTGAAAGCTGGAGAACTGAAGAAGTCGTGGTGGATCAATGATTTCATGAACTTTAGTGATTGAAGACCTCTTTTCTTCAATTTATTTGTAATTTCTACACTTTCTGTTTTTCTTTTCTTTAATAGTATGAGTAGCTAACCCCCCCTCCCACAAGGGAGTCATACACATATATGAGGAGGCCATATGCGTATGGAATAACCCGGATAAGAAAAATCCCATATTTTTCCTATTTAGCCAAAAAAAATGTTAATTTCCAAAGGTTGGACGACTTTTGAGTACATAGAACGTGTTTTGAAGGTTGGATAACTGAAGAACTCGTGGTGGATCAAGGATTTCATGAACTTTAGTGATTGAAGACCTCTTTCCTTCCATTAATTTTTAATTTCTACAGTTTCTGTGTTTTGTTTTCTTTAATAATATGAGTAGCTTACCCCCCTCCCCCCAAGGGAGTCATACACATATACGAGGAGGCCATATGCGTATGGAATGATCCAGATATGAAAAATCCCACCTTTTTCCTATTTAGGCAAAAAAATGTTAATTTCCAAAGGTTGGACGACTTTTAAGTACAAAGAACGTGTTTTGAAGGCTGGAGAACTGAAGAACTCGTGGTGGATCAAGGATTTCATGAACTTTAGTGATTGAAGACCTCTTTTCAACCATTAATTTGTAATTTCTAGACTTTCTGTTTTTCTTTTCTATAATAGTATGAGTAGCTTAGCCCCCCCCCCCCCAAGGGAGTCATACACATATACGAGGAGGCCATATGCGTATGGAATGACCCGAATACTAAAAATCCCACATTTTTCCTATTTATCCAAAAAAATTGAATTTCCAATGGCTGGATGACTTTTGAGTATAGAGAACGTGTTTTGAAGGCTGGAGAACTGAAGAACTCGTGATGGATCAAGGATTTCATGAACTTTAGTGATTTAAGACCTCTTTTCTTCCATTAATTTGTAAATTCTACACTTTCTGTTTTGCGTGTTTTTTAATAGTATGAGTAGCTAACCCCCATCACCCCCCCACACACACATTACAGCATACGTGTATCACTGGAAAGGGGGGAAAATTCATGCCTATGCTCATCCGCGTAAGGGATGGCCCCTACGCGTATGAGGTCATCCATCCAAGGCCCGCTAACGAAGACCAACATCTTACTCGTATGACTCTAGTTGGGCCATACGCCCTACCTTGGGCCATACATGTATGAGGTAGTACAAAAAGGAGCCATACGTGTATGAGGTAGTACAAAAAGGAGTCATACACATATACGAGGAGGCCATATGCGTATGGAATGACCCAGAGATGAAAAACCCACATTTTTCCTATTTAGCAAAAAATGTGAATTTCCAAAGGTTGGACGACTTTTGAGTACAGAGAATGTGTTTTGAAGGTTGGAGAACTGAAGAACTCATGGTGGATCAAGGATTTCATGAACTTTAGTGATTGAAGACCTCTTTTCTTCCATTAATTTGTAAATTGTACACTTTCTATTTTTCTTTTCTTTAATAGTATGAGTAGCTTACCCCCCCCCCCCCCCCAAGGGAGTCATACACATATACGAGGAGGACATATGTGTATGGAATGACCGGAGAATGAAAAATCCCATATTTTTCCTATTTATCCAAAAAAAAGTGAATTTCCAATGGTTGGACGACTTTTGAATATAGAGAACGTGTTTTGAAGACTGAAGAACTGAAGAACTCGTGGTGGATCAAGGATTTCAAGAAATTTAGTGATTGAAGACCTCTTTTCTTCCATTAATTTATAATTTCTACACTTTCTGTTTTGCTTTTTTTTAATAGTATGAGTAGCTAACCCCCATCACCCCCGCAAACACACATATTCCAGCATACGTGGATCACCAAAAATGTTTAAAAATTCAGGCCAATGCTCATCCGCGTATGGGATGGCCCGTACGCGTATGAGGTCATCCATCCAAGGAACTCCTACAAAGACAAACACCTTACCCATACGACTCTAGTTGGGCCATACGCCATACCCTAAGCCATACGTGTATGAGGTAGTACAAAAAGGAGCCATACGTGTATGAGGTAGTACAAAAGGGAGTGATACACATATACTAGGAGGCTATATGCATATGGAATGACCCGGATATGAAAAATCCCACATTTTTCTATTTAGCCAAAAAAAAGTGAATTTCCAATGGGTGGACACCTTTTGAGTATATAGAACGTGTTTTGAAGGTTGGAGAACTGAAGAACTCGTGGTGGATACAGGATTTCATGAACTTTAGTGATTGAAGACCTCTTTTCTTCAATTAATTTATAATTTGTACACTTTCTGTTTTTATTTTCTTTAATAATATGAGTAGCTAACCCCCCCCCTCCAAGGGAGTCATATACATATACGAGGAGGCCATATGCGTATAGAATGACTTGGATATGGAAAATTCCATATTTTCCCTATTTAGCCAAAAAAAATTGAATTTCTAAAGATTGGACGACTTTTGAGTACAGAGAACGTGTTTTGAAGGCTGGAGAACTAAAGAACTCGTGGTGGCTCAAAGATTTCATAAACATTAGTGATTGAAGACCTCTTTTCTTCCATTAATTTGTAATTTCTACACTTTCTATTTTGCTTGTTTTTTAATAGTATGAGTAGCTAATCCCCCCATCACCCCACACACACACACACACATTCCAGCATACATGTATCACCAAAAAGGGGAAAAATTCAGGCCTATGCTCATCCACGTATGGGATGGCCTGTACGCGTATGAGGCCATCCATTAAAGGAACTCCTACGAAGACCAACACCTTACCCGTATGACTTTAGTTGGGTGATACGCCCTACCCTAAGGCATACACATATGAGGTAGTATAAAAAGGAGCCATATGTGTATTAGGTAGTACAAAAGGGAGTCATACACATATACGAGGAGACCATATGCGTATGGAATGACCCGGATATGAAAAATCCCACATTTTTCCTATTTAGCCAAAAAAATGTGAATTTCCAAAGGTTGGACGACTTTTGAGTACAAAGAACGTGTTTTGAAGGTTGGAGAACTGAAGAACTCGTGGTGGATACAGGATTTCATGAACTTTATTGATTGAAGACCTCTTTTCTTCCATTAATTTGTAATTTGTACACTTTCTGTTTTTCTTTTCTTTAATAGTATGAGTAGCTATCCCCCCCAAGGGAGTCATATACATATACGAGGAGTCCATATGCGTATGGAATGACTCGGATATGAAAAATACCACACTTTTCCTATTTAGCCAAAAAATGTGAATTTCTAAAGGTTGGACGCCTTTTGAGTACAGAGAACATGTTTTGAAGGCTGGAGAACTAAAGAACTCGTGGTGGATCAAGGATTTCATGAACATTAGTGATTGAAGACGTCTTTTCTTCCATTAATTTTAAATTTCTACACTTTCTGTTTTGCTTTTTTTAATAGTATGAGTAGCTAACCCTCCATCACCCCCCTCCACACATGCACACATTCCAACATACGTGTATCACCAGAAAGGGGGAAAAATCCATGCCTATGCTCAACCGCGTATGGGATGGCCCATACGCGTGTGAGGCCATCCATCCAAGGCCCTCATACGAATAACAACCCCTTATACACATGACTCTAGGTGGGTCATACACCCTACCCAGAGCCATACGCGTATGAGGTAGTACAAAAAGGAGCCATACGTGTATGAGGTAGTACAAAAGGTAGTCATACACATATACGAGGAGGCAATATACATATAAATGACCCAGATATGAAAAAGCCCACATTTTTCCTATTTAGCCAAAAAAATGTGAATTTCCAAAGGTTGAATGACTTTTGAGTACAGAGAACGTGTTTTGAAGGCTAGAGAACTGAAGAACTCGTGGTGGATCAAGGATTTCATGAACTTTAGTGATTGAAGACCTCTTTTCTTCCATTTATTTATAATTTCTACACTTTCTGTTTTTCTTTTCTTTAATAGTATGAGTAGCTAACCCCCCCCCCCCCCCCCCCTTCCGACAAGGGAGTCATACACATATACGAGGAGGCCATATGAGTATGGAATGACCCGGATATGAAAAATACCACATTTTTCCTATTTAGCCAAAAAAATGTCAATTTCCAAAGTTTGGACGACTTTTGAGTACAATGAATATGTTTTGAAGGCTTGAGAACTATAGAACTCGAGGTGGATCAAGGTTTTCGTGAACTTTAGTGATTGAAGACCTCTTTTCTTCCATTAATACGTAATATCTACACTTTCTATTTTTCTTTTCTTTAATAGTATGAGTAACTAACCCCCCCTAAGGGAGTCATACACATATACGAGGAGGCCATATGCGTATGGAATAACCCGAATATGAAAAATCCCGCATTTTTCCAATTTAGCCAAAAAAAATGTCAATTTCCAAAGGTTGGACGACTTTTGAGTACATAGAACATGTTTTGCAGGTTGGAGAACTGAAGAACTCGTGGTGGATCAAGGATTTCATGAACTTTAGTGATTGAAGACCTCATTTTCTCCATTAATTTGTAATTTCTACACTTTCTGTGTTTCTTTTCTTTAATAGTATGAGTAGCTTACCCCCCCTCCCCAAGGGAGTCATACACATATACGAGGAGGCCATATGCGTATGGAATGACCCGGATATGAAAAATCCCCCATTTTTCCTGTTTAGCCAAAATAAATGTTAATTTCCAAAGGTTAGACGACTTTTGAGTACAAAGAACGTGTTTTGAAGGCTGGAGACCTGAAGAACTCGTGGTGGATCAAGGATTTAATGAAGTTTAGTGATTGAACACCTCTTTTCTTCCATTAATTTGTAATTTCTACAGTTTCTGTTTTTCTTTTCTTTAATAGTATGAGTAGCTTACCCCCCCCCCCCAAGGGAGTCATACACATATACGAGGAGGCCATATGCGTATGGAATGACCCTATTATGAAAAATCCCACAATTTTCCTATTTAGCCAAAAAAAATTGAATTTCCAATTGTTGGATTAATTTTGAATATAGTGAACGTGTTTTGAAGGCTGGAGAACTGAAGAACTCGTGATGGATCGAGGATTTCATGAACTTTAGTGATTGAAAACCTCTTTTCTTCCATTAATTTGTAATTTCTACACTTTCTGTTTTACTTTTTTTAATAGTATGAGTAGCTAACCCCCATCACCCCACACACACACACACATTCCAGCATACATGTATCACCAGAAAGGGGGAAACATTCATGCATATGCTCATCCGTGTATGTGATGCCCGTACGCGTATGAGGCCATCCATCCAAATCCCACATACGAAGACCAACACCTTACACGTATGACTCTAGTTGGGCCATACTCCCTACCCTGAGCCATACGTGTATGAGGTAGTACAAAAAGGAGCCATACGTGTATGAGGTAGTACAAAAGGGAGTCATACACATATACTAGGAGGCCATATGCGTATGGAATGACCCGGATATGAAAAATCCCACATTTTCCCTCTTTAGCCAAAAAATGTGAATTTGCAAAGGTAGGATGACTTTTGAGTACAGAGAACGTGTTTTGAAGGCTGAAGAACTGAAGAACTCGTGGTGGATCAAGGATTTCATGAACTTTAGTGATTGAAGACCTCTTCTCTACCATTAATTTGTAATTTCGACACTTTCTATTTTTCTTTTCTTTAATAGTATGAGTAGCTAACCCCCCCTCCCACAAGGGAGTCATATCCATATACGAGGAGGCCATATGCGTATAGAATGACCCGAATATAAAAAATCCCACATTTTTCCTATTTAGCCAAAAAATGTGAATTTCGAAAGTTTGGACGTCTTTTGAGTACAGTGAACTAGTTTTGAAGGCTTGAGAACTTTAAAACTCGTGGTGGATTAAGGATTTCATGAACTTTGGTGATTGAAGACCTCTTTTTTTCCATTAATTTGTAATTTCTACACTTTTTGTTTTTCTTTTCTTTAATAGTATGAGTAGCTAACCCCCTCCCCCCAAGGGAGTCATACACATATACAAGGAGGCCATTGCGTATGGAATGACCCGGATATGAAAAATCCCACATTTTTCCTATTTAGGCAAAAAAATGTGAATTTCCAAAGGTTGGACTACTTTTGAGTACATAGAACGTGTTTTGAAGGTTGGAGAACTAAAGAACTCGTGGTGGATCAAGGATTTCATGAACTTTAGTGATTGAAGACCTCTTTTCCTCCATTAATTTGTAAATTCTACACTTTATGTTTTTCTTTTCTTTAATAGTATGAGTAGCTAACCCCCCCCCCCCTCCCCAAGCGAGTCATACACATATACGAGGAGGCCATATGCGTATGGAATGACCCGGATATGAAAAAGCCCACATTTTTCCTAATTACCCAAAAAAATGTGAATTTCCAAAGGGTGGACGACTTTTGAGTACAGAGAACGTGTTTTGAAGGTTGGAGAACTAAAGAACTCGTGGTGGATCAAGGATTTCATGAACTTTAGTGATTGAAGACCTCTTTTTATCCATTAATTTGTAATTTCTAAACTTTCTATTTTTCTTTTCTTGAATAGTATGAGTAGCTAACCCCCTCCCCCCTCCAAGGGAGTCATACACATATACAAGGAGGCCATATGCGTATGGAATGACCCGGATATGAAAAATCCCACATTTTTCCTATTTATCTAAAAAATGTGAATTTCCAAAGGTTGGACGACTTTTGAGAACAGAGAACATGTTTTGAAGGTTGGAGAACTGAAGAACTCGTGGTGGATCAAGGATTTCATGAACTTTAGTGATTGAAGACCTCTTTTCTTCCATTAATTTGTAATTTCTACACTTTCTGTTTTTTCTTTTCTTTAATAGTATGAGTAGCTAACCCCCCTGTAAGACCCTAATTTTGACCCTAAGATCCCTCATGGCATCATATCACTGCTCATTGCATTGCCTCAAGGATCATAGCATGTGTGTCTCTTTAACCCTAGGGTTAGGACTTGTGTGAGTTGGTTTGAGACTACCAAGCATGCTTGAATTGTATATTATTGCTTTTCTTTATTTGTTTACTAACCAAAAGCACAAAAATATGTCACTAACTTCTTTTGTTTTGAAGCTTAAGTGATCACATGTGCCGTTGCTCCTATGAGGCCCCTATACTCAATGAAGTGGCTAGATGAAGATGAGAACAAGCATGGCAATGGTTGCCAAAGATCTCAATCATCATATATGTCTCCCAAGTATCTCAATTTTCCAATTTGATCAAGATAAACCAAAGGGCTTGAGGATTGTTTCCCAAGGAAACCCTAATTCATTTATGCATTGACTGTGCCTTGCTCATGAAGCAACCTCAACCCATGATAAAATTTAATCAAGGTAATTTCTTTTATTCATTTTTTTATGCATATGTGATCTTATGTGAGCATCCTCAATGATTCATTCATCAATAATTAAGGTTTGGCCTTGAGAAGTTGACCAGTCAAGTCATCTGACTAATTTGAGATCCACTGAGACCTAATTTTTGATGTGTTTGTTAAATGAATATTACCCCAAGAGAAAACATGTTCTTAAGAACCATATGAACAACTTTCATGTTCATCAAAAATTTATTTGAAACTTGGAAGGTCATCATTCATTTCAAAACACTATAGGTCATTTTGACTGAAACCCTAATTTTGGGTCAACTTCCCAAGGACCTAACTTCCTTATTTTTATGATTTTTAGGTGAGACCAATTGCATTGGAAATCTTAAGATGTCTACTTCAAATGTTATGTTGGACAAAATTTCATAATCCTAAAAGAAACACATGTGATAATACAAGACATTATAGGTCAATTTGGACTAAAACCATTGAATCTTGAAAAAGTCCAACTTCAAGTGCCCATAACATTCTCATCAAAAATACAAATGATGCAAAGTTTAAGTCTAAATTTATCATCTTGGAAATATCTACAACTTTTATGTTGGAGAAGTTTCCATTTGAGGCTTGCATCATTGAAACAGAAGGGCTAGAAGTTGGTCACTTTTGGCAAAAAGTTTCAAAGGGAACTTATACATGTTTTGTACCTCAAACTTCAAGACCAGTTTTCACAAATTTTCAAACTCCAAATGAATTTTTGTCCAACATAGCTTTTGTTCCTTATGTCAAGACCTTTCCAACCATTACTCACATGCCTATGTTTGGATTGTCTATGTGGGACTTTCGAAGAGATTGTGACCAATTATGAAATTCACATTGAATCTTGAAATGCAAGCTATTACAGTCCCAATTACACGTCCAAATCAACTTGGTATGAGCTCAGCTTGCAATTACACTTGATTTTGTGCCTCACATGCGCCTGTACAGGCCCATGCATGGAGGACCCAAAACGTCATGCACACGAGTTCTTCACCTCATTGCTTGCAGCTCAACTATAAATACAATGCTTCCCTCATTCAAATCTCAACCTTAAGGCAACCTGAAGCTCTGCTGAAATCAAAACCCAACCATACCAAAGGAATTTTGATTTTTATTTTCTCAATTCAACCTTGAATTTCAACAAAATCAGTTGATCTTCAAGACTTATTCCTTAGCCTTGCATTCATATCACATCTCAAGATCAAATTGGAAGCAAAAGTTGAAAGGGATCGTGCTGATCAAAGCTGCTCTTCAAAGGTATATGATCCAACTGTTTTGATCTGAATATCATGATACAATGTGAATTGCTTGTGTTCAAATGATTTTCTGAAGTCCTCGTGCAAGAGGCAAGCCAGTGGTGGCTTTGATTTCATGTTTTAAAGCACTTTAGTTTGCACACCTTGAATTTCCAGCTCAGATTTCTCACTTGATAGAGATCTTGAGAACAATCCAAGGTTACACGGGTGATGTACATCACCCCAACTTCATTTTGGTATATGGCTCGTGCATTTTGGTTGAGGTTCAAAAACCTGCAACTGGTGGCCGGAGTTGGTTGGTCCACCGGAGAAGATGGTGGTTTCCACCACCATCCCCACGTGGATGCACCATGGCCTTTGGATCTCACTGGCACGTTCTAATCTCAGCCATTGTTTTATTTAACTTGTTTTAAAGCACTTTGTGATGCGTTTGGCTAATGCCTACCATGGAAACGCGCTTCTGAACCCTTGGATGTTGCCACGTCAATTAATGAAATTGATTCAAGGGGCGCTGATTTTTCATATTTTCCAATTTCTGTTTTAATTTCTTTTATTTTCAAAAATTCATAACTATTTTATTTGGAATCACAAAAATATGAGACCAACACTAAAATTTTTCTTGAAAAATCTAGTTTCATAATCTAATTTTTAATTATTTTTGTGGTTCCATTTAATATTTTTTGTGAATTATTTTGTTTTTAATAGTTTTTAATCCATTTGAAATACTTTTTGATATCCAAAAATTCCAAAAATATTTTCTTAACACATATGGATCATGATAAGTCTATGAAAAACATTCTCATCAATTTCTTAATTGATTTGAGATTTTAATTCATTTGTGTTATATTTTATTGTTTTTAATTGATTTTAAATAGTTTCTATTTTCAAATAATGTTGAGAAAATTTGTCAAACCTTGTTTGACCATGCTAGACCTATGACGATTCAATTGGACTTGTTCAAGTTGATTTGAATTGAATTTGAGGTTTGACCATATTTTGTTCATTTTATTTTATGTTTTATTTTAATTCCAAAAAATACCAAAAAATATGTTTGATCTTGTTGACTTCTAATCTTCATTTCTCTTCTGTTTACCATTGGTTGATGATGATTTCATTCACATTTGATCATTGTATTTTGATTATGTCATTTGAATTCTCCTTTTTATTCGATTCATTTCATCTTCATATTCTTCTTTTTATTTTGGCCAGTGAGTTAATGATTTGTGGTTAGTTTTGACATATGAGAGGCTTAACCTTCTTTGATCCAAATCAAATTCAACTTGATCAAAGATCAAGTGAATTGCTTTGTGTCCAAGATAGGTTGCTTCTTGGTCAAGCAAAAAACCTAAAATACATACAAGGCTTTCCTTCTTTTCTTTTGGCATGGCAAGTTGTAGGAGCTTGGCTTACTAGTCATGATATCTAACTTGCGTTTATTTGCCTATAGTTTTATTGACCGGCCTCAGATAGGTGTGACTACTACATTAGTCCACTTACGATTGCTTAACATAGCGCTAAATTGTCTTTTAACACACTAACATTAACTACTAACTACTAACTTTAATTCAAGCATTTAATTCTTGCAATTTACTTTAATGCAATTTACCTTCTTGCTCATTTATTATATTGCCTTTTCCCTTTGCTCCCTTGAGCTCATATTTTATGTTTATGCTATTTTCCTTTTGCTCATTTGAGCTTATTATTGTATATAAATATATTCTTTCTTTATGCTTGTTTTACCTTTGTTTGTGTGAACCCAATGCAAAAAGGATAAAGGACTTAGAATTAGGACCTTACCTATGCTTAAAGGAATTCAAGAGAAACTAGGCCTCATGCCTTTAGAATGCTAAACTTGTTGAAGAGCAACTAGGCCTCATGCATTTAGAATACTAAATCTTAAAAGTTGACTTCAAAGGACCCCTAATCTAAACTCATTCTTTGTCCATTCCTCTTATTGCATTGTGAACTTTTTGATGTTTGTTCTTGTGTGATAGGGATTCCAAACTTGAGATAGTAAGGAGGGCCATTGTCATTGAAGTTCTAGTTAACAGACTTTCGATGTCACACGGGATGTTATGACAATAAATTATGTGCAGACAAGTATTATGCAGAACTTAAAAAGAAAGTGCAGTAAATAACACAAGGAATTGTTTACCCAATTCGGTGTCACACACACCTACGTCTGGGGGCTACCAAGCCCGATAGGAAATCCACTATTAGTAGTATTAATTCAGACCTTAAACCAACTGTTTAACCCTATCACTTAATACCTACCCAATGCAATTTCAATCTTACTCTAAGATCAGAGTTCCTACTCACCCCCCCCCCCCCCCCCCTCAATCACCTTAGTGATTACAACCTTTAATTATATTAAATTTTATAGTGAAGTCACACTTCAAACAACTCTTGATTGTGCTTAACAACTTTAATCAAGATACACATCACTCACGCTTAAAAGCTTAGAGTGACACAACACTTACAACTCAATGAACACCCTAGTCCAATGCAATCATCTAGGTGATAATTGCTTGGCTCACAAGATACACCTAATATAAGACACACACAAAAATATAGCAGTGAAGTAAATGGAACAATAAAATCTTCATGCCTAAAATCCCCGAGTTCTGAATGAAGGATTGCCATCCTTTTATATTGCAGCACTTGGGCCTTGTACTTGTATTTCTTGAAATTAAGGTCAAGCAAGTTAACCTAATTTCCACATATTAGGGTACTAACAAATAGGTATTTGTTAGGTTCATTAATTGTAGCTCAGTTGTTAGTTTCCTGGATTTTAGCTCAGCTGTTGAATTCCTGAAGAATATCCTGAGAAAAATGCTGAAACAGAAAAACTAACCAACCTACAATTTAGCATATGCTGTCAGGAATGAATGTCACAACATTCAGTTTGACGTCCAAGGCATAGACCATATGCTAAGTCTGTTATTTTCCTGAAAACAGACTGTACAAAATTGATGTACTGTAGAGGACCAACCCGTTCATACTTCAGTATCAGCTTAATTTAATAAATGTCAAAACTTCCAATTTGACATTTACACATAGAGCCTTATGCCATGGTCTGTTGTTCTCTTGAAGAACAGACTGAGATACATACTGAAATGTAGCAGAAAACCAACCTGCCTATTATTCAGTATATGCTGTCAATGATGAATGTCATAACATCCAGTTTGACATTCAGTTAGTAGGCCTTGTGCCAGGTCTGTTATTCTCTTGATAAACAGACTGAAAATAAATACTGAGTTATAACAGAACACCAATTGTTCTATTCCTCAGTATCTGTTGCCCGGGATGAATGTCATAACATCTAGTTTGACATTCAATAGATCCTGTATTAGCTAAACCTGCAGCATACTACTCAAGTATGTCATGGCATCAGTCAAGACATCAGAGTACAGTTAGATGATCTAACACACAATGCAGCTAATCACACATCTCCAAAGCAGGTCATGACATTAGTCAAGACATTAGAGTACAGCTAGTGTTTTACCATAAACTACAGCCAATCAAACATCTACAAACTCCCCCTTTGGCAAATTTTTGGCTAAAACACTTTGGGATCACAACAGAGTACACAACAGCGGAAAACACACATCTAGCAGGGAAAAAAACTTAGCTAATACACTCAGATCAGCAACACACTCAACACACATAGAAGTTAAATAAAAACTTCACAAATCAACACACACACGAAAGTTAAATAAAAACTTCTAATAGCAGCACACATAAACACACTCACACTCATAGAAGTGGAACATCAGCTGCAGCACAACCTCTGGATTAGAGGATATTCAATATCTGTTTAGCAAGAAAATAATCTGTTGTCCTGGGGCATCACAGGTGTTACTCCCCCTTTTTGTCAAAAATGTTGCCAAAGCAACACTTTAATTTACAGACCAAAATAAACAGAACTACACACAAATGACAGAACCACAATCTTGATTTTACTTCATAGTTTCAATCAAGAATACTCCCTCTTGATCTTGCTTTACAGCTTTGATCAAGACACCACCCACTTGATCTTGCTTCACAGCTTTGATCAAGTAGTCACACACTCTTGTTTTACAGCAAGTACGCCCATATCAGATGCCATGACTTTGAGTCTGACATCTTGAACCACTCCTGCATGAACACTTTCTTGAAGTCCAGCAGGCACATAGGTTGTCCCATGTTAGGATATCCCCTTAACATCTTGTTACCACACTTGCAGCAAGTAACATAGCTGTGAGTTGTTGTCCAGTCATAGCACACTTTCAATTGTTTAATAGGTTGAGATATTAAACAATACATCCCAAACGTCATTGGTTGCTATAAATCCTCAGAGAGGCATATTCCCAATTTTCCCCTTAAATTTTCAAACTGAGTAGCATTCAGAGCCTTTGTGAATATGTCAGCAAGTTGTAGTTCAGTGGCTACATGTTCCAAGGTAATCACTTTGTCTTCCACCAGATCTCTGATGAAGTGATGTCTGATGTCAATATGTTTGGTCCTGCTGTGTTGGATGGGATTATTGGAGATATTGATGGCACTGAGATTGTCACAGAACAATGTCATGACATTCTGAGAGACATTGTACTCAGTAAGCATCTGTTTCATCCACACTAGTTGGGAACAACTGCTTTCAGCTGCTATGTACTCAGCCTCAGCAGTGGACAGTGATACACAATTCTGTTTCTTGCTGAACCATGATATGAGATTGTTCCCCAAGAAGAAACATCCTTCTGAATTTCTTTTTCTATCATCAACACTCCCAGCCCAATCAGCATCACAATACCCAGATAAGACAGGCTCAGAGCCATGAGAGTATAACATACCATAGTCACAAGTCCCATTGACATACTTGAGAATCCTCTTGACTTGATTTAAGTGGCTCACTTTGGGTTCTGCTTGGTATCTAGCACACACACCAACTGCATAGGAAATATTAGGTCTACTGGCAGTTAGGTATAGTAGACTACCTATAATGCTTCTATACAAGCCTTGATCAACACTGGGACCTCCATCATCTTTGGTTAACTTTAAATGAGTAGGTGCATGAGTTCTTTTGTGCCTAGCATTATCCATACCAAACTTCTTAACTAGGTTTTTGGCATATTTGCTTTGGGAGAGAAACATAGAATCCTCCATTTGGTTAACTTGCATTCCAAGAAAATAAGTCAATTCCCCAACCAGACTCATTTCAAACTTAGATTGCATCTGGTGTACAAAATGTTTCACCATTTGCTCTGACATTCCACCAAAGACAATATCATCCACATAAATTTGGGCAATCATGATTTGGCCATCTTCATCCTTCACAAACAAGGTCTTATCTATCCCACCCTTTCTGTACCCATGAGAGGTCAGAAATTCAGTCAACCTTTCATACCAAGCTCTAGGTGCTTGCTTCAACCCATACAAGGCTTTCCTCAACTTATATACATGTTTAGGCAGGGTAGGATCACATAACCCTTTAGGTTGTTCCACATAGACTTCTTCATTTAAGTAGCCATTTAAAAAGGCACTCTTCACATCCATTTGGAACAATTTGAACTTCAGAATGCAGGCCACACCTAACAGTAATCTGATTGACTCAAGTCTAGCAACAGGTGCAAACGTCTCATCAAAATCAACCCCTTCAACTTGAGTATATCCTTGAGCCACTAGTCTTTCTTTATTCCTAGTGATTACTCCTTTCTCATCAGACTTGTTCTTGTAAATCCACTTGGTACCAATGATGTTAGTCCCTTCAGGTCGTGGAACTAGCTCCCATACTTCATTCCTATTAAACTGCTCCAGTTCATCTTGCATGGCATTGATCCAATATTCATCAGTCAGGGCTTCTTTCACATTTTTTGGTTCAACCTTGGATACAAAACAGGAACTTGAGCCAATTTCCCTTGATCTGGTAGTCACACCACTATTGGGATCCCCTATGATAAGATCCTTAGGGTGGTCTTTCTGAATTCTGATAGACGGCACTTTGGTGGATGCATCTACCTCACATTCAGGAGGAGTCTCCTGTACTTCTTCAGACTTGACTGGTATGTCTGTTGAAGTATCAAGGAATGTTCCAACATCCTCTACGACATCGACTCCTTCCTCTTTATCATCCATAATAAGATTTATGGATTCCATCAGGACATTGGTCCTGGAGTTGAATACTCTGTAGGCTCTGCTGTTAGTTGAGTATCCTAGGAATATACCCTCATCACTTTTGGGGTCCATTTTCCTTCTTTGTTCACGATCTGCAAGAATGTAACATCTGCTTCCAAAGATATGAAAGTACTTCACAATGGGTTTTCTGCCTTTCCATATTTCATACAGAGTGGACGGGGTTCCTTTTCTCAAGGTAACTCTATTGTGAACATAGCAAGCTGTATTCATAGCTTCAGCCCAAAAGTGCATAGGGAGCTTATTTGCATGAATCATAGCTCTGGAGGATTCTTGAATAGTTCTGTTTTTCCTTTCAACTATCCCATTTTGCTGAGGAGTTATGGGAGAGGAAAACTCATGACTTATTCCTTCAAACGAGCAAAACTCATCAAACTTGGAATTCTTAAACTCCGTCCCATGATCACTCCTAATTCAGACAACACAACTGTCCTTTTCCCTTTGAAGTCTGATGCACAGTTCTTTGAAGACATCAAATGCATCCGACTTTTCTCTGATGAAGCTTATCCAAGTGTATCTGGAATGGTCATCAACAACCACATAGGCATACCTCTTTCTACCCAGACTCTCAACCTGCATAGGTCCCATTAAGTCCATGTGCAAAAGTTCCAGAGTTTTGGATGTTGTAGGATGTCCCAACTTAGGATGTGACATCTTGGTTTGCTTGCCAACCTGGCATTCTCCACAGACTCTTCCTTCATCAATAAGCAGCTTTGGAATTCCTCTAACTGCTTCCTTGGATATGATCTTTTTCATTCCCCTTAAGTGGAGACGTCTATGCCACAACTTCACTTCCTGTTCTTCCTTGGCTGAGGAGCAAATTATGGAGTAGTTTGAGACTTTAGGTTCCCACAGATAACAGTTATCTTTGGATCTGGATCCTCTCATAACTTCCTGATTATCTCCATTCGTCACAACACATAGCTCCTTAGTGAACTGAACATAGAACCCTTGATCACACAGCTGGCTTATGCTGATGAGATTAGCAGTTAGTCCTTTTACTAACAACACATTATTCAGTTTTGGAACTCCAGAGCTGTCCAGCTTACCCACACCTTTGATTTTTCCTTTAGCACCATCACTAAAGGTCATATAACTGGTAGTGTGAGGTTGTATATCCACCAATAAATTCTCCATACCAGTCATATGTCTTGAGCAACCACTATCAAAGTACCAATCTTCTCTGGTAGATGCCCTTAGAGCTGTATGAGCTAACCTATCAAACCATTGTCGTTTCTTGATGGGGGCATTATGCTTATATGCCTTATGCTTAGGTATGACATGAGGGGTTTGGTTAGGATAACCATGCAGTCTGTAGCAGAAGGCTTTTATATGACCAAACCTACCACAGTAGTGACATCTCCATCTCTGGAATTTCTTCTTCTGATGGTTACTCATCCTGGTTCCCTGATGTTGAGACATTGGTTATGACTTCTGCTTGAGTTTCTGAACTTCAGCCTTTGATCTTTTGAGTTCAGTTGAGGATTTCTTAGCAAAGCCTAGACCAGACATGGTTCCTGACTTCTGCCCCACCTTTAGAATCTCTTCCAAGGTGTCAGTTCCTTTATTCAGCATTCTGATGGATTTAGTCATTTGTTCTAGCTTAGATATCAGCAAAGATATCTCACCATTCAGACCATCTATGACTGTCAACTGCTTCTGTTTCTCAGCTTCTAGCTCTTTGATGAGTTTCTTCTGCTTTTCTCCTTGGATACACACTTCTCCACTTTTAACACATAGTTCTTTATATGAAGCAGCAAGTTCATCAAAGGTAAGTTCATCTCCACTTGAGTCACCATAAGAGGCACAGACACTGGTCAGAGCAGTGACATGTTTAGCAGATTCTCCTTCAGATTCACTCTCAGAATCTCCTTCGGACCAGGTGACAGATAACCCTTTCTTTTGCATCTTGAGGAAGGTAGGGCATTCAGCTTTAATATGACCATAACCTTCACATCCATGGCACTGAATTCCCTTGCCTTGAGTGACCTTTTCTTCATATTTTGACCTTCTACTGATGTCATATGAAGATTTCTTGACATTAGGTCTACCCTGTTGATCAACCTTCTTTATGAACTTGTTGAACTATCTTCCAAGCATGGCTATGGCTTCTGAAAAGCCTTCATTTCCTCCAATGTTTCCTTCTTCTGAATTCTCTTCAGTATTTGATACAAAGGCTATGCTTTTGTTCTTCTTTTCAGCATCCTCACATAAGCCCATTTCAAAGGTTTGGAGTGAACCAACAAGCTCATCAACCTTCATATTGCAGATATCTTGAGCCTCTTCTATGGTTGTGACCTTCATGGCAAATCTGTTTGGTAATGACCTGAGAATATTTCTTACAAGTTTCTCTTCAACCATTTTCTCACCTAAGCCACCAGAAGTGTTGGCAATTTCAAGAATATTCATGTGGAAGTCATGAATAGTCTCATCCTCTTTCATCCTCAGATTTTCAAACTTGGTGGTCAGCATCTGAAGTTTAGACATCCTCACCTTGGATGTACCTTCATGAGTTATCTTGAGGGTATCCCAAACTTCCTTAGCTAGCTCACAGTGGTGCACCAGTCTGAAGATGTTCTTACTTATTCCATTGAACAATGCATTCAAGGCCTTAGAATTTCCAAGGGCTAATGCCTCTTGCTCCTTGTCCCACTCTTCTTCAGGAATTTGCACACTGACTCCATCTTTACTTGTCTTCGTTGGATGTTCCCATCCTTTGTTGATAGCTCTCCAGACTTTGCTATCTAGAGACCTTAAGAAGGCTATCATACGAGGCTTCCAGTCATCATAGTTAGAACCATCCAGCATGGGTGGTCTATTTGAGTATCCTACATCCTTGTCCATGGTACTAGAAAGTAACTTCCTTAGATCTCACCCAGAAATTAACAGGCAGGGTGCCTGCTCTGATGCCAATTGAAATTCTAGTTAACAGACTTTCGATGTCACACGGGATGTTATGACATCCAATTCTGCGCAGACAAGTATTATGCAGAACTTAAAAAGTAAGTGCAGTAAATAACACAAGGAATTGTTTACCCAGTTCAGTGTCACACACACCTACGTCTGGGGGCTACCAAGCCAGGGAGGAAATCCACTATTAGTAGTATTAATTCAGACCTTAAACCAACTGTTTAACCCTATCACTTAATACCTACCTAATGCAATTTCAATCTTACTCTAAGATCAGAGTTCCTAGTCACTCCCCCTCAATCACCTTAGTGATTACAACCTTTAATTATATTAAAGTTTATAGTGAAGTCACACTTCAAACAACTCTTGATTGTGCTTAACAGCTTTAATCAAGATACACAACACTCACGCTTAAAAACTTAGAGTTACACAACACTTACAACTCAATGAACACCCTAGTCCAATGCAATCATCTAGGTGATAATTGCTTGGCTCACAAGATACACCTAATATAAGACACACACAAAAATACAACAATGAAGTAAATGGAACAATAAAATCTTCACGCCTAAAATCCCCGAGTTCTGAATGAAGGATTGCCATCCTTTTATATTGCAGCACTTGGGCCTTGTACTTGTATTTCCTGAAATTAAGGTCAAGCAAGTTAACCTAATTTCCACATATTAGGGTACTAACAAATAGGCTATTTGTTAGGTTCATTAATTGTAGCTCAGTTGTTAGTTTCCTGGATTTTAGCTCAGCTGTTGAATTCCTGAAGAATAGCCTGAGAAAAATGCTGAAACAGAAAAACTAACCAACCTACAATTTAGTATATGCTGTCAGGAATGAATCTCACAACATTCAGTTTGACGTCCAAGGCATAGACCATATGCTAAGTCTGTTATTTTCCTGAAAACAGACTGTACAAAATTGATGTACTGTAGAGGACCAACCCATTCATACTTCAGTATCAGCTTACATTAATAAATGTCAAAACTTCCAATTTGACATTTACACATAGAGCCTTATGCCATGGTCTGTTGTTCTCCTGAAGAACAAACTGAGATACATACTGAAATGTAGCAGAAAACCAACCTGCCTATTATTCAGTATATGCTGTCAATGATGAATGTCATAACATCCAGTTTGACATTTAGACAGTAGGCCTTGTGCCAGGTCTGTTATTCTCTTGATAAACAGACTGAAAATAAATATTGAGTTATAACAGAACACCAACTGTTCTATTCCTCAGTATCTGCTGTCAGGGATGAATGTCATAACATCTAGTTTGACATTCAATAGATCCTGTATTAGCTAAACCTGCAGCATACTACTCAAGTATGTCATGACATCAGTCAAGACATCAGAGTACAGTTAGATGATCTAACATACAATGCAGCTAATCACACATCTCCAAAGCAGGTCATGACATCAGTCAAGACATTAGAGTACAACTAGTGTTTTACCATAAACTGCAGCCTATCAAACATCTACAGTCATGAATAGCCAAGTTAAGAGAGTCAAGCCAAATGGAGATCCTAGGAGCTTTAATATAATATTTGATTGATTGCTTGAGTTAATTGCTAAGTCCAAAGGAAAGGAGCATCTTGAATCATCTTTATAATCTCAAGAAAAGGAATCCCAAGGGTTTTATCTCTTCTCTTATCTTTGCATGTTTAGGACTAGCCTTTCTCTTCTTCTCTCCACTCTAACCCAAGCCAAACTCATTTTGTGCAAACATTGACATTGTTTTTTTTTATTATAAAGAAACTAGAAACATAGGCCTTAGGCCTTTGATTTTTCAAACTCTTTTCACTAATACTTATTTCGAATGAACCTTAAGTCAACTTTGACCTCATTTTGTGAATACTTCTAATTTGTAAATACAACTCACTTCAAGTTGTTTTTGTGGTTCCAATGGCCACCTTTGTTAAAACCTTTTGTTTTATAAACATTAGCCATAGGTTTGAGGTATCATAGTGGTTGATGTAAACCTCACCTTATCCTTAGTGATTGGACTATAAGTCTTCCATACTTATTATAGGGTGGATCCCTCACTAGTATGTTGAAGCTCTCCTCACATGGTGGATTGTTGGTTTAGGTTGAGTTTTCTACTTTTGATAACAAAAGACTTTAAGGTTTTTGCTCAAATAAATTCACCATTATTTTGAGATTTTTACCCCGAACTACGAGGTTTTGATCCTACCTTTGTGATGGTACGTAGGCAATGGGTTTATCCATTCAAACAACAAAATTGTAAATATGTATATGTCGCAATTGGGATGCGAAAAAACAACCGGCGAGGAAAAGAAAACAGAAGAGTCGCCACCGTTCGTTATTTATCCCAAAGGAGGGAAAGGAAACGATCTAAGAAAACCCGAAGAGAAGGAAAAGACAAGGTCTCGCAACCAAATCTAGGGTTCGGGAGTCGATTATACGAAGGGAAGGTATTAACACCCCTGCGCATCCGTAGTACTCTACGGGATCCACTCTTGTTGTTCTAATCTAAAGGGTGTAGGTATATCTAATGTACTATTTACTAAAAGGAAAGTTAAAAGAAAATGACTCGCAAGGATGTCACATGCACTTCCTACGTATCTCATCTAAATATGAGAATCAGAGTCTTCGTAGCTCGGCCACCTATGGGTTAAAGAGAAGTGTGCTCGATAAGGCATCACGTCTTATGCCTACGTATCTCATCTGGAATGAGAATCAGAGCAAAATGTAGTTCAGCTAACTACGGGAACAAAGGGTCTCGATTGCAACTAGGGCAAGAGAAAGGGAAAGTCTCAATCACAACGAGGGCGAGAGAAAAGAATCGCGACAAGGGCGAAAACAAGCAAGGATTAGTTGTTAGTTGTCAGTCAAAACTCAACAAGACATCGCATCTCGTGTCTACGTATCTCATCTGAACATGAGAATCAGAGTTGTCGTAGTTCGGGTAACTAGGGGTTAAGGATTGCCATCTGAACATGGGGATGGTTCATGGCAATCAAACAATAAGAATATATGCCTCATACATCATACAAGTAGGCAACAGTTAATCAAACAATAAGATGAGTAACCAAGTGTAAATCAAAGAATCAAATAATGGAGCATTAAATAATGCATGAGAAGTATGAACATGTTAAACAATCAACAATAGTGAACATGGATGAAAGAAACAAGTGCAAAAGATAACAGATGAATCAGACAGATGAAAATATGCATAAAAGGTCCACTGAATAATTTAATCAGGAAATAAGGTAAGGACCAAATAAAATCAAGGTAAAAGGCCTCTAATACATGGCATATGAGATGAACAAGGGATGATCAAAAGATCTCTTCAATTGCCCTAAGCAATCCCTAAGTCAAACATCGATCATAAAGAAGTCAACTGAAAATTCAAGTCAACATAAAAAATATCAAATAAATAGTAATTTAATCAAGAAAATCATGAAAAATTAAACTAAATAAAGTGGGGTCAGGACATCATCATCCCCCAAAAGGATTTTAAAAATAATGAAAAATAGTATATGAATTAATTGAAATAAAACAGAGGTCAAACCAAAAGTTAATTAACAAAACTAGGTTAGAAATAAATCAAGAATAAATAGTAAATTAATCAAGAAAATTATGAAAAATTAAACTAAGTAAGGTGGGGTCAGGAAATCATAATCCCCCAAAAAGATTTTTAAAATAATGAGAATTTGTACATGGATTAATTGAAATAAAACAGAAGTCAAATTAAAAGTCAACCAACCAAACTAGGTCAAAAATAAATCCAAAATAAATTGAAAATGTGATATAAAATTCCAAGAAAAGGTAAGGTTGACCATGAGACAATGGTCAACCTTCATCCCAAAAATCAAAAGCTAAAAATAATTTTAAGTCATGAAAATAAAATCAATAGTAAAATGTATGCTAAAATGGACCACTTGGAATAAATAATTAAAATAAAATACTAATATTAAATAAATAAGAAAATAAAAATAAAATAAAATTAAATAAGACATTAAGAAAAACGAAAAATATTTTTGGGTAATTTTATGAATAAAGAAAATATTTTAAAATAATTAAAAGTAAAACAAAAACTAAATAAGAATTAAAAAAAGAAAATAAAATGAGATGGATTGATGTTTAATGGGGCAGGCGTGTGGGGGTGTCAAAAGCGAAATGGTGCAGGCCCAAGTCAAAAACACATATTCAGGCGTGACACACTAAAATGTACATTTTATTTTAAAAATTCATGTCACATGATATCAATTGGTCAAGTTTCATTAAAACACTAGAAAACAAAAACAGAATGCATGGCCAGATTATAACATGAGCCTTGGATCTAGCGGCTTATAACGCGCCACGTGTTCATCTTCTTCCACAAACATAAACCTTAACCATGCAAGCTCATGCAGCCACAAAAATGCAGTGATTTTTTCAATTTTCCACACAATAATACAAGCTCTATAGTGCACCAAATGCCACGAAATAAAGACCAAAATTCAAGTATGAAATGTGTAGATTATCATGGTGACTTGTTTTAGTAAAAATAATGGCTTAATATTGGAGAAAAGTTAACCACAAGAGGTCAACATGGACATGGCAAAGGCAAAAAATTCAGCATTCATAAATTAATAATAAGAACACAAGCATGTGGTGACTAGCATGGTAATGATGATGAACATGGTAAGCAAGCATAGATATATCAAAACATGGCCATGGAAGAGATGATTACCTAATGGAAAATAGAAGTGGAATGGAAGAGGAATGGAATCTGCTATGTGATGAAGCTTTGCCTCCTTGCCACGAAATTCCAATACCCTCCTTTTAGGTTTAGGGTTTGTAGCTTTTAAATAGTGGTGGATCACATGCTTCATGGGCTTTTAAATAATTGATTTATCCATGAGAATAAAAGTGTGAAGTGAGGTGTATTAGGGCATGTGAAATATTGTTATTTTAGGCCAAATTTAAGTGAGTAAAGTATCCAATGCATGGCCAAATGAGGAAAAACGTGTGTTGATTTTATGCATGGCTTGGCAAGCAAGAAATCCACTCCAAGGTGGTGACTTTATGGCCATGTAACTTGATGCTCAAGTCACCAATTGGAGAAATAATGCAAACAGTAGCAAGATAGCATGGAGCTTAGCATCTTTCATGTTGATCACAAGTTGAAATGATGAATGGAAGAATGTGAAAAAAGGGCCTCAAGTTCAGATCTCACCATGCAAAACTGATGCTGCCTAGAAAATCATGTCATGCTGCTACCTTTAGGTGAATGTATCTCTCAAACCATGAATCCAAATGAGATGATTCCAAAAGGATGTGAAAGAGGACATGGAAAGGTACAATTGTTGTGAAGAAAACATTTTTAAATGATGTCTTGAAGTGCAAGTAAACTGGCCAAGAAGTCTTGACAAACTTTGAAGATTTTGGACTTAGAAATTTTTCTAAGTGTCCTAAAAATATGTCCCACTTTGACCAAGCATAACTTTCTCAATTTTAATCCAAATGGAGCAAACATTATATCTATAGAAAGCTTGTAACAATAGGAACAACTTTCATGTTGGAGAAAGTTTCAAATGAAGCTTTTATCTTGATGGAAAGTGGGCTTAAAGTGAGTGCAACAATCATGAAAACTTGCCCTAAATGGAAAGTCAACCATTTCCAAATTAAGTAACTTTTCCGATTCCTGATTAAATGATGAATCCATGATCTAACCTTGATCAAATTTCACATGTAGGCTCCCCTAGGCATGAATTTTGAGATTCCACTCAAAAATTCAGGAGTTTACATTTCTGGCCCCATAGTTGACTTTTCCCAAACTGTCTGATCCCCGATTCCAGTGATCAATTGAAGCACCTCTGGCTCAAATAAAGAGCTGATTTTTTTTGTATATAGACCCTTGTGGACATATGGAGGGCCATGGAAAAGAGTTTCACCCAAAGAATCAGAAATAAACTGATTTTATACCAAACCCTAGTTTATGTCAAAATTGATCAGGAACTTATTGCACTACTTTCCAATCGATCTTTCTGAGATAATGGTGAGTCTTCCTAGGCCAAGATGCCTCTCTAATCATGACATGGATGATATCCTCTACTTACAACCAAACATTGCCTATTTCAGGTAGCCATGAAACCCTAATTTCTTGATTAAATCCAGATGAACACTCTGATAGCTCTGAATCCTTCACTGATGAACTGAGGACCACAATGAGATACCTGGACCCCCATGAGACCCTTGAGACTTGTATATTTCAAAAATGAAGTCCAATTCTTAATCTTGCTTTGTGTGGGCTCCTTCTGTTAAGGAGTGATCAATCAAAACCTGATTTCCCAAGTCACTAATGCAGTATGCAATGAGTATGACCTAGTATGATGCTAATGAAGTGTGAAACATAATCCCATGCTTCCAGGAGAAATGTAGGGTAAATTTTGGGGTATTACAGTATATTCTTTTCTCATCCCCCCAATCTTGTTTGCACAAATGTTTTCACAAATACCAACCTACAATACATCTATGCAAAAAGGGCTCCCTTAGAGTACTAAGGATGTTTTGGGTGCTTAAAACCTTCCCATTTCATAACCAACCCCCTTACCCAGATCTCTGACATTTTTATTAGTTTTTGATTTGATAAAACTTCTTACTTGATTTTTTTTCGCTTTCTAACTTTTCCTTTGGATAAATAGAAGTGTGGTGGCGACTCGAATTGTATGATTTACTTTTGATTTAGTCAATAAATCTAAAGGTAACGAATACCCCGCTACCCCCCCCCCCCAAGAGAGTCATACACATATACAAGGAGGCCATATGCGTATGGAATGACCCGGATATGAAAATCCCACATTTTTCCTATTTAGCCAAAAAAAATGTGAATTTCAATATGTTGGACGACTTTTGAGTATAGAGAACGTGTTTCGAAGGTTGGAGAACAAAAGAACTCGTGGTGGATCAAGGATTTCATGAACTTTAGTGATTCAAGACCTCTTTTCTTCCATTAATTTGTAATTTCTACATTTTCTATTTTTCTTTTTTTAATAGTATGAGTAGCTTACCCCCTCCCCCCCCCTCAAGGGAGTCATACACATATACGAGGAGGCCATATGCGTATGGAATGACCCGGATATGAAAAACCCCGCATTTTTCCTATTTACCCAAAAAATGTGAATTTCCAAAGGTTGGACAACTTTTGAGTAGAGAGAACGCTTTTCGAAGGCTGGAGAACTGAAGAACTCATTGTGGATCAAGGATTTCATGAACTTTAGTGATTGAAGACCTCTTTTCTTCGCTTAATTTATAATTTCTACACTTTCTGTTTTTCTTTTCTTTAATAGTATGAGTAGCTAACCCTCCCACCGAAGGGTGTCATACACATATACGACGAGGCCATATGCGTATGGAATGACCTGGATATGAAAAATCCCACATTTTTCTTATATAGCCAAAAAAATGTGAATTTACAAAGTTTGGACGACTTTTGAGTACAGAGAATGTGTTTTGGAGGCTGGTGAACTCAAGAACTCGTGGTGGATCAAGGATTTCATGAACTTTAGTATTTGAAGACTTCTATTCCTCCATTAATTTGTAATTTCTACACTTTCTGTTTTGTTTTTCCTTAATAGTATGAGTAGCTACCCCCCACAAACACATTCCAGTAGACGCGTATCACCAGAAAGGGTGCAAATTTCATGCCTCTGCTCATCCGCGTATGGGATGACCCATACGTCTATGAGGTAGTACAAAAAGGAGCCATACGTGTATGATGTAGTACAAAAGGGAGTCATACACATATACGAGGAGGCCATATGCATATGGAATGACCCGGATATGAAAAATCCCACATTTTTCCTATTTAGCCAAAAAAATGTGAATTTCCAAATGTGGGATGACTTTTGAGTACAGAGAACGTGTTTTGAAGGATGGAGAACTAAAGAACTCGTGGTGGATAAAGGATTACATGAAATTTAATGATTGAAGACCTATTTTCTTCCATTAATTTGAAATTTCTACACTTTATGTTTTTATTTTCTTTAATAGTATGGGTAGCTTACCCCTCCCCCCCCCAAGTCATACACATATACGATGAGGCCATATGTGTATGGAATGACCCAGATATGAAAAATCCCACATTTTTACTTTTTAGCCAAAAAAAAGTGAATTTCCAAATGTTGGAAGACTTTTGAGTACAGAGAACGTGTTTTGAAGGGTGGAGAACTGAAGAACTCGTGGTGGATCAAGGGTTTCATGAACTTTAGTGATTGAAGACCTCTTTTCTTCCATTAATTTGTAGTTTTTACACTTTATGTTTTTCTTTTCTTGAATACACTTATACGAGGAGGCCATTTGCGTATGGAATGACCCGGATATGAAAAAGCCCAATTTTTTCCTATTTTCCCAAAAAAATGTTCATTTCCAAAGGTTGGACGACTTTTGAGTAGAGAGAACGTGTTTTGAAGGCTGGAGAACTGGAGAACTCGTGGCGGATCAAGGATATCAAGAACTTTAGTGATTGAAGACCTCTTTTTTTCCATTAATTTGTAATTTCTACACTTTCTATTTTGTTTTTCTTTAATAGTATGACTAGCTACCCCCCCCCCCCCCCCACACACACACACTCATTCCAGCATACGCGTATCACCAAAAGGGTGCAAAATTCATGCCTCTGCTCATCCGCGTATGGGATGGCCCATACGCGTATGAGGCCATCCAGCCAAGGCCCTCCTACGCATACCAACACCTTACACGAATGACTCTAGTTGAGCCATACGCATATGAGGTAGTACAAAAAGGAGCCATACGTGTATGATGTAGTACAAAAGGGAGTCATACACACATATGAGGAGGCCATATACGTATGGAATGATCCGGATATGAAAAAGCCAACATTTTTCCTATTACCCCAAAAAATGTGAATTTCCATATGTTGGACGACTTTTGAGTACAGATAACGTGTTTTGAAGGTTGGAGAACTGAAGAACTCGTGGTGGATCAAGGATTTCATGAACTTTAGTTATTGAAAATCTCTTTTCTTCTATTAATTTCTAATTTCTACACTTTCTGTTTTTTGTTTCTTCAAAAGTATGAGTAGTTACCCCCCCCCAAGGGAGTCATACATATATACGAGGAGGACGTATGTGTATTGAATGACCTAGATATGCAAAATCCCACATTTTTCTTATTTAGCCAAAAAAATGAGAATTTTCAAAGGTTGGACGACTTTTGAGTATAGAAAACTTGTGTTGAAGGCTGGTGAATTGAAGAACTCGTGGTGGATCAAGGATTTCATGAACTTTAGGTATTGAAGACCTATTTTCTTCCATTAATTTGTAATTTCTACACTTTCTCTTTTGTTTTTCTTTAATAGTATGAGTAGCTATCCGTCCCCCACCCCTCAACACATTCTAGCATACGCGTATCACCAGAAAGGGTGCAAAATTCATGCCTCTGCTCATCCGCTTATGGGATGGCTCGTACGAGTATGAGGCCATCTAGGCAAGGCCCTCCTATGCAGACCAACACCTTACACGTATGACTCTAGTTGGGCCATACGCCCTACCTTGAACCATACGCGTAAGAGGTAGTACAAAAAGGAGCCATACGTGAATGATGTAGTACAAAATCGAGTCATGCACATATACGAGGAGGCCATAAGCGTATGGAATGACCCGGATATGAAAAATCCCACATTTTTCCTATTTAGCCAAAAAAATATGAATTTCCAAAGGTTAGACGCCTTTTGAGTACAGAGAACGTGTTTTGAAGGTTGGAGAACTGAAGAACTCGTGATGGATCAAGGATTTCGTGAACTTTAGTGATTGAAGACCTTTTTTCTTCCATTAATTTGTAATTTCTACACTTTCTGTTTTTTTTCTTTAATAGTATGAGTAGCTAACCCCCCTCCCCCCCCCCCCCCCCCCCCACGCATTCCAGCATATGTGTATCACAAGAAAAGGGGCAAAGTTGATGCCTCTACTCATCCGTTTATGGGATGGCCCGTAGGCGTATAAGGCCATCCAGCGAAGGCCCTCCTATGCAGACCAACACCTTACACGTATGACTCTAGTTTGGCCATACGCCCTACCTTGATCGATACGAGTATGAGGTAGTACAAAAAGGAGGTTTACGTGTATGAGGTAGTACAAAAGGGAGTCATACACATATACGAGGAGGCCATATGCGTATCGAATGACCCGGATTTTAAAAATCCCATATTTTTCCTATTTAGCCAAAAATATGTGAATTTCCAAAGATTGGACGACTTTTGAGTACAGAGAATGTGTTTTGAAGTCTAGTGGACTGAAGAACTCGTGGTGAATCAAGGATTTCATGAACTTTAGTGATTGAAGACCTTTTTTATTCCATTAATTTGTAATTTATACACTTTTTGTTTTTCTTTTCTATAATAGTATGAGTAACTACCCCCCCCCCCCTCCCAAGGGAGTCATACATATATAAGAGGATTCCATATGCATATGGAATAACCAAAATATGAAAAATCCCAGATTTTTCCAATTTAGCCAAAATAAATGTTTATTTCCAAAGTTTTGACGACTTTTAAGTACAGATAATATGTTTTGAAGGCTTGAGAACTATAAAACTCGTGGTGGATCAAGGATTTCATGAACTTTAGTGATTGAAGACCTCTTTTCTTCCATTAATTTGTAATTTCTACACTTTATGTTTTTCTTTTCTTTTATAGTATGAGTAGCTAACCCCCCCCCCCCCAAGGGAGTCATACACATATACGAGGAGGCCATAAGCGTATGGAATGACCCGGATATGAAAAATCCCACATTTTTCCTATTTAGCAAAAAAAATGTGAATTTCCAAAGGTTGGACGACTTTTGAGTATAAAGAACATGTTTTGAAGGTTGGAGAACTGAAGAACTCGTGGTGGATCAATGATTGCATAAACTTTAGTGATTAAAGACCTCTTTTCTTCCATTAATTTTTAATTTCTACAGTTTCTGTTTTGCTTTTCTTGAATAGTATCAGTAGCTAACCCCCCTCCCCCTCACCCCCCCCCCCACACACATTCCAGCATACGGGTATCACCAAAAAGGGGGAAAAATTGATTCATCTGCTCATCCGCGTATGGGATGGCCCGTACGCGTTTGAGGCCATCCATCCAAGACCCTCCTACGTAGACCAACACTTTACACGTATGACTCTAGTTGGGCCATACGCCCTACCATGAGCCATACGCATATGAGGTAGTACAAAAAGGAGCCATACGTGTATGACGTAGTACAAAAGGGAATCATACACATATACGAGGAGGCCATATGCGTATGGAATGACCCGGATATGAAAAATAACAAAATTTCCCTATTTAGCAAAAAAAATGTGAATTTCCAAAGGTTGGACGACTTTTGAGTACATAGAACGTGTTTTGAAGGTTGGAGAACTGAAGAACTCGTGGTGGATCAAGGATTTCATGAACTTTAGTGATTGAAGACCTCTTTTCTTCAATTAATTTGTAACTTCTATACTTTCTGTTTTGCTTTTCTTTAATAGTATGAGTAGCTAAACCCCCCCCCCCCCCACCTCCCCCCAAGGGACTCATACACATATACAAGGAGGCCATATGCGTATAGAATGACTCAGATATAAAAAATCCCACATTTTTCCTATTTAACAAAAAAAATGTGATTTTCCAAAGGTTGGACGACTTTTGAATATAGAGAACGTGTTTTGAAGGATTGAGAACTGAAGAACTCGTGGTGGATCAAGGCTGTCATGAACTTTAGTGATTGAAGACCTCTTTTCTTCCATTAATTTGTAAATTTTACACTTTCTGTTTTGTTTTTCTTTAATAATATGAGTAGCTAACCCCCACCCCTCACACACACACATTCCAGTATACGCGTATCACCAGAAATGGGGAAAACTTGATGCCTCTGCTCATCCGCTTATGGGATGGCCCGTAGGCGTATGAGGCCATCCAGCGAAGGCCCTCCTACATAGACCACCACCTTACACGTATGACTCTAGTTGGGCCATACGCCCTACCTTGATCGATACGCGTATGAGGGATACGCATATGAGGTAGTACAAAAAGGAGCCATACGTGTATGAGGTAGTACAAAAGGGAGTCATACACATATACGAGGAGGCCATATGCATATGGAATGACCCGGATATAAAAAATCCCACATTTTTCCTTTTTAGCCAAAAAAATGTGAATTTCCAAAGGTTGGACGAATTTTGAGTACAGAGAATGTGTTTTGAAGGCTAGAGGACTGAAGAACTCGTGGTGGACCAAGGATTTCATGAACTTTAGTGATTGAAGACCTTTTTTCTTCCATTAATTTTTAATTTATACACTTTCTATTTTTCTTTTCTATAATAGTTGTAGCGGGTATTCGTTACCATTAGAGATATTGACTAAATCCAAGGTATATCATACAAGTCGAGTCGCCACCGCACTTCTATTTATCCAAAGGAATGGTTAGAAAGCGAACAAAAACCTAAAAGTTTTATCGAATCAAAAACTAGTAAAAGAGTGTCAGAGATCTGGGTAAGGGGGTTGGTTATGCAATGGGAAGGTGTTAGGCACCCAAAACATCCTAGGTACTCCTAGGGAGCCCTTTTCATACTTATGGTAAGGTTGTTATTTTTTTTGTGAAAATTTGTTTGTGCAAACATGATTGAAGAGATGAGAAGAGAATATACAAGTTATTTACATTTTTGTGTTTGGATGGATAAACCCATTGCCTACGTACCATCTTAAAAAAGATTAGGATCAAAACCTCGTAGTTCGGGGTAAAAATCTCAAAATGAGTTGGTGAATTGATTGGCCCAAAAGCCTTAAGGTCTTTTGTTATCCAAGGGAGAAAACTCAACCTAAAAACCACAAATCCACCATGTGAGGATAACTTCAACATGCTAGTGAGGGGTTAACCCTATAATAAGCATGGAAGACTCGTTGTCCATCACTAAGGATATAGGTGGGTATTACATCTACCACAAAGATAACTCAAACCTAATAGCTAAAGGGTATGAAAAAGTTTTGATTAGAAAGTGGCCATTGAAACCACAAAAAGACATTTGAATGGGTTATATTTACCAATTAGAAATATATACAAAATGGTCAAAGTTGATTTAAAGATTCAACTCAAAATAAGTGTTATGAAAATAAAGTTTGAAAATCAAAAGCATAAGGCTTAGGTTTCTAATAATGAAAACAAGTATTAGATGTTTGCACAAAGATTTTGGCTTGGGTCAGAGTGGAAAGAAGAAGAAGAAGGGCTAGAGTCCTAAACATGTAAGAGGTAAGGAATAAGAAACAAAACCACAATGGAGTTCCTCTCTTGAGATCATAATGATGATCCAAGTAGCTCCTATCCTTTGGAATAAGCAATCACATAAGCACGAACTCAAGCAATCATCAGTCAAATGAACTCTTGGAAAGACTCCTCAATGTATCTTGGATCTCTCTCTCTTAGAGGCTCATGGTAATGGCTCCTCAAGTTTGAATCAAGATGAAATCCCTAGCACAAGAACACAAACATCAAAAGGTTCTATTTACAAATCAAAGAATGGACAAGAGAGAGTTTAGAATATGGTCCTTTCAATGTTCATCTTCAAGCTTTAAGCATTCTAAAGGTATGAGGCCTAGTTGCTCTTTGACATTTAAGCATTCTAAAGGCATGAGGCCTAGTTGCTCTTCAAACTCCATTAGCTTAGGTAAAGTCCTAAGATCTAAGTCCATTTTGTCCAATTCTTTGCATTTGGTAAACAACAATCAAAACAAAACACAAGCACAAAAGTATATACACAATTATGTGCTCAAGTGAGCAAAAGGCAAATGGTATTAACATAAACATGTGCTCAAGTGAGCAAAGGGAAAAGCAAATGGATAATATGTGAAAGAATAATAAATTGCATTAAAAGTAAAGAGTAAAAAAGTAAATGTTAATTGTTAATGGTTAGTGTTAGTAGTTAGTGTGCCATAAGGCAAATTTAGCGCTATGTTAAGCAATCGTAATTGAACTTATGTAGAAGTCACAACTATCTGAGGCCGGTCAATAATAATGTAGGCAACAACACAAGTTAGAAGTCTTGATTAGTGAACCAAGTTCCAACAACTTGCCATGCCAAAAAGAAGAAGAGAATTGATCTTGTATTGGTTTAAGTCTTTTGCATAATTTAGGAAACAACCTATCCTTAATGCAAAGCCATTCACTTGATCAATTGATCAAGATGAATTAGATTTGAATCAAGGAAGGTTAAGTCTCCCTAATCAATGCTAACTTATCAACCTTCAACTCATTGATCAAAAAAGAAAAAGAAGAAGAAGAAGAAAGAGATGAATAATAGAAAAGGAAAAAGGAAAGAATAAAGTGCATAAGGTGAAATAAAATGTACCAATCCATGTGTGTTAAGCAAATGAAATTGAGAGTCAAAGTCAAACAATGAGAAATCAGAAATGAGATGAAGATTGGAGGTCAAACAATAAGCAAAATATTTTTGGTATTTTTAATATTAAAATAAACTTGAATTAAAAATAAAAGAAAGGTCAAACTTCAAAATCACTTCAAATCAACCTTGAAAGGTCCAAGTGATTTATACTGAGTTCAATAAGGTCAAACAAAGTTTGACAAAAAATTTCAGCATTTTTAAAAGTCAGAAACTATTTTTAATCAATTAAAAATGAATAAAAATAACCTAATTGAACTAAAATCTCAAATAAATCCCAAATCTATTAAAAAATTGATGAGAATATTTTTCATAGATTCATCATCATTCAAATAGGTTAGGAAAATATTTTTTTGTATTTTTTGAATATCAAAAACTATTTAAAATAAATTAAAAATAACAAGAAAAGAGAAAATTCACAAAAAATATCAAATGACAAAATAAAAAATATTAAAAATCAAAATTAGAAACTAGAATTTATTTGGAGAAGAATGCAATTGGTCCCATATTTTTTGGAATTAAAATGAAGAAGATATGAATTTTTAAAAATAGTGGAAATAAAAGAAATTAAAACAGAAATTAGAAAATAAGAAAAATCAGGAAGCGTTAGATGTGGTTTCATTAATTGACGTGGCGCATCTAATGGTCCAGAGGCGCGCGCTCACCATGAGTCCAAGTCAACAGCACCACACACAACATTATAACAAGTCATAACAATGGAAGGCCATGATTCAATCTGGAAATCATCATCAACGACCTAGATTCAAACTGGAAAGATGGACGGTGGTGTACACCACCGTGTTCTCCGGCGAGCTCCGACGAGCTCCAGAAATTGCAGGTTTCAAAAACTTAACCAAAATACACTATCCATACATTATTGGAAAGCTGGGATGATGTACATCATCCCTGTACCACTCAATTCCACTCTAGATCTCTATATTGAGAGAAATTAGAGATGAAAATTTTGTGGTGTTCAAGTGAACTTCATGGATTTCAACAATTAAGTACTCAAAACAATTGCCTCTATAAAGAGGACTTCAGCCAACACAATATCCAAGCAAATAGATCAATAAATGGTGAGTTTCGAAGAAAAAACCAGTTGAAGAACAACCTTGGATTCTGGAGATTTGAGCTTGCTTTCTTGCTTCCTTTGACCAAACAGAAGAACAATGGAGTGTGAGAGAGAGGTCTAGGAACTTTAGATCTAAAAATTCAACCTGATTTAGTTGAATTTCAGATCTGAGAAATTGAAGAAAATTGGAATAGTTCCTTTAGGTGTGGCTCGGTTTTCAGTTCAGCAGCATTTCAGGTTGATTCATGGATGAAATTTGAATGGAGTGAGGCTCTTATTTATAGATGGAAAGGCAAGGTAAGTGTGATCAAAGCCGTGTGCATGGAATTGGATATTCATTGCATGGGCTTGCATGATCATTCAAAAGGCCCAAATTCAATGACAAATGTACTCTGAAGCATAATTGAGCTAAAATGGTCGTGGAATTGGCAATGCACAAGCTTGTATAATGAGTTTCAACATGTTATGCATAATCATGCCTAAAACTTCTCCTCTTCGAAAATGCCATTTGCCAAATCCAAACATGAGCATGTGAGTAATGGTTGGAAAGGTTTTGATGTAAGGAACAATTGTTATGTTGGGCACAAATCCATTTGAAGTGTGGAAATTTGTGAAATTGGAGTTTAAAGTGCAAGGTGCAAAACATGTAAAGGCAAAGTTTCTAAATTTGGCCAATGTTCAAGCCCCTCTGTTTTGATGATGCAAACTTCAAATGAAAAATCCTCCAACATCAAAGTTGTATATCTTTTCAAGACAATCAAAATGGACTTAAATGTTGCATCATTTGGATTTTTGATGAAAGAGTTATGGGCACTTGAATTTGGACTTTTTGGCCTTTCAATGCATTTGGTCCAAAGTGACCTATAATGTCTTGCATTATCACATGTATTTCCTTTGAGATTTTGAAATTTTGTTCAAAATAACATTTTAAGTAGACATCTTAAGCTTTCCAATGCATTTTATCCCACCTCAAAATCATAAAAAATGAATGAGTTATGTCCTTAGGAAGTTGACCCAAAATTAGGGTTTTAGTCAAAATGACCTATAATGTCTTGGAATGGGAGATGACCTTCCATGATTCAAATAAATTTTTGATGAACATAAAAATTGTTTATATTGTCCTTAAGAATATTTTTGCTTTAGGGATCATATCCATTAGACCAACACATAAAACGTTAGGTCTCAGTGCATTTCAAAATAATAAGATGAATTGACTGATTAACTTCTCAAGTCCATGACTCATATCTTGATGAATTGATGATTGAGGACACTCAAATAAGTTCAAATATGAATGAAATGATGAGTTAAAGAAATTCCCTTGATTGTATTTGATCATGGGCTGAGGTTGCTTCAAGAGCAAGGCATTGTGGTGCACATATGAATTAGGGTTTCTTTGGGGAACAAACCTCAAACCCTTTGACTTGCTTTGATCAAAATGATGAATTCAGATGCCAGGGAAGCACATTTGATGGAGGGGAGCTTTGGGAACTATTATGATGCTTGCTTTCATCTTCTCTTGGCCATACCTTTGTACTTATGATCTCCTAGAGGCTTTTCACCTTGTGATTGCTCAAGCTACAAACAAAAGATGTTAGTGACATATTTTTGTGCTTTTGGTTAGTAAACAAAATAAGAAAAGCAAATGATATACAATTCAAGCATGCTAGGTGATCTCAAACCACTCACAAGAGGTCCTACCCAAAGGTAAAGGGAACCAAGATGCTTATGATCCTTGAGGCTTTGCAAATGCAATGTAATGATGCCATGAGGGCTCTTAGGGTCAAAATTGGGGTCTTACAGATGCCCCTATTTAAGGTCATTCTAGCCGGAGGAGTGAAGGTTAAAATCTTCGTTTCGACGAGGTAGAATGGGCTTAAATAATAACAAAGAGACAAATTTTGGTCCCTAAGAGACCTCATGATGCAGATATATGCATGCAAATGGTAAAACTCTGTGGGGATATGCGTCCACAATGGCAAAGACCAGGAGGAAATCGACAATTCCTTATGAATAATTCATTCTATGGGGCAGAGACTCTACCGGGGAGTAAAGGGATGAAAACGCATGAGCAGGTCAGACTTGAAACTTGCTGAGAGACACGGAGAGAATTCATGAAATAAATCAATGGAAAGACTCGAGCTGACTCGAAGATGCACGTATTGGGGAATATGCCAATACAGCAAAGTTATCCGTAACAGATACCTTAGATAAAAATCCGGACTCAGGTGGGGATGTCCACTAAGGACTCAGTTGAGGAAAAAACAAATGAGGTATTACCGGTTACTGGGTAATAAGCTCAAAAAGAGATCATGTGATCCCACCGGCATCAGGGTGAGGGAAAAACATGCTCCGGGAGAATGAATATCTAAGACCGGTATAAGGGTGAGAGATATCAAACATCCAAAACGTCTGAGGAAGACCTAAAAGGTATATTTCGACTCAGGGATTCTGACTCCACAGGGGACAAAAAGTCATAATAGGGAGCAAAAGGAGGGAACACCAGGGATGTCGGTTATTGGGCATATAATAGGTGACCAACTAAAACGTGAATTGGGGAATATTCCCAAGACACTCATCATCCAAAAGAGGGCTAAAAGCAAACTCGATAATGGGATGGACATTCGATTCCCAAAAAGGGATACGAATCTTACTCAACTGGGGAAGAACAAAAGGCTTCGACCAAAGAGTGCATGAGATATATTATCTATTACCGTCAGAACGTAGATAATATACTCGCATGGAAGATTATCCACAACTGGCTACTGGGTTAATAAAGGATAAATCGACCGAGAGAGAAAGGCATCGGGATACCGAAACTAGGTATATAATGATGACCATTCAAGGGGAGCAACAAACATTACCGGCAATCGGTATATGAAAGATGACTTGCTGGGGATAAACTGCCTAATCGGAGCAATTATCCAAAAGAATGAGGGAATATCAACACCGAATATTGGATAATGATAACCGTCAATGAGGGGATTACATGTACTGGATACTGGATAGAAAACCACTGAAGAGTAACCGTCATCGATTAGGATGAACAAAAGGTTAACTCTGCAGGGGGATGAAATAGGGTTTAACACTACCAGTATAAAGGTAGAAAACCACAGACTCCGCCGGGGATAAGATGAATGATTACTAATTACTGAGCAATTATTCATTTATACCACAGTGAAGCGCAGAAAATATTCACAAAAGGCCAATCTAGGATCAACCTAAAGAGGCAAGCTGAATCAAAACTCGTCCCAATGAGGATATAACTCAATAGGGAAACCCCTCCCAATATATGTTGGGAAGGAACAAAAACAACCATCATCCACGAGGATATAACTCGGTGGGGAATATGGAAGGAGAGATAATCATTTTCTGCTTAAGGGGCTGACTCTACATGGGGAGATCAGACACCGACATCTGCTTGGGACATGTATTACCCACTAGCAGGGGATAACAAACAAAGATATATGGCAAAGAATGCAATCATGAATATCTGAATGTTTGAAAACTATATGCACGCATGCATGGTTTATGTATGATGAATGCTGACAAACAGACATTTCTAACACAAACAGCTCCAAAGGATAAGTACACAAACATCCGGTACTACATCTCAAGAGAGAAAGCCAGGTTCACCGGAAAGTATCCAATCTGATGAGGGTAAGTGATGCAGGGGAATGAACATCAGTCATTCTAGCTGGGGGCAGGAGTTATTGCACAGATAAAATCCGCCGCATAAGCAACTCTATTGGGGAACCAATTCGAGGAGGTGGGGGAATCTGTGGGGAACAAACACCAAATACCGTACCACCAAAGGTCACATCTGCTGAGGGGGAAAGAAGGATGAATGTCTTACCACACACTCTGCTTGGTAGAAAAACCACAAAAGGACCCGGTAGGAAGGGGATACAAACATGCCAGGAATATGAACAACAGTCTTACCCGGTTGGGGATCATACCATCCTTGGGAGAGCACTGAAGATCTCTTAAGTATCCTTATGTCATTGTGAACGTTCATTTTGTTTAAAAACAAATTTATGAAAAATTCGATTATTTAAAACAATGATACTTTTTTTTCAATGAAAACATGCAAAACCTTTGTTGGATAGAAATAAATAAGAGTGAAAATAATTGGATAAAGGCTCAAATTTATTTGATGGGTTGGTAGTTTGCGAATGGCAAGACTCCATAGATCTTTACAAATTGGAAATTGGTGATATATATTGGAAAAGGGCTACATTGAACATAATGACCATTTCTCCACCAATTCTGAATCCGATGTATTTGAAGCTTTGGTTGATGACGAATGAGCAAGAATCTCTGACGGATGACAACTGTAGAACAAAGTCTTGCCAAGGTGCAGTTACTTGCCAAATCCCTAATTTTTGCCTAGATTGCCCCAGGATGAGGTACTCAATCTATCGGGATACATATTTTTTTTTATGTCTCTAACTTTTGCCTGGATCGCCCTTTCGGGTTTTCAATCCATCGAGACGCTCATTTTTGCCTAAGCCGCCCTTTCGGATTTTCAACTTAGCGAGCTATTTTGTTTTCATTTTAGGCGAAGTATTTCTTGACTGCATCTGAATTCACAGGACGAGTGAAATCCTCCCCATCCATAGTTGTAAGTATCAAAGCACCGCCTGAAAAGGCTCTTTTAACAACATATGGACCTTCATAGTTTGGAGTCCACTTGCCCCTGGAATCGGGCGCGAAAGACAAGACTTTCTTCAGCACAAGGTCACCCTCTCGGAAAACACGAGGCTTGACCTTCTTGTCAAAAGCTTTCTTCATCCTTTGCTGATATAATTGACCATGGCACATGGCAATCAATCTCTTTTCTTCTATCAAATTCAGCTGGTCATAACGACTTTGAACCCATTCAGCATCAATCAACTTGGCTTCTATCAAGACTCTCATTGATGGGATCTCCACCTCTACTGGGAGTACAACCTCCATACCATAAACAAGAGAGAAGGGGTTGCCCCTGTTGAAGTGCGGACAGATGTACGAAATCTGTGTAAAGCAAATGGCAGCATCTCATGCCAATCTTTATACGTGACAACCATCTTCTGGATAATCTTCTTGAAATTCTTATTAGCAGCTTCAACAGCCCCATTCATCTTGGGTCTGTAAGGGGATGAATTATGATGCGCAATCTTGAACTCACTACACAACTCTTTCATCATCTTGATTCTTGATAAACTTAACGACCACCTTCCTGGTCACATTAGCATATGATGCCGCTTCAACCCACTTGGTGAAGTAATCAATTGCTACGAGAATAAATCTGTGTCCATTGGACGCTCTTGGCTCTATCATGCCAATCATGTCGATTCCCCACATGGAGAAGGGCCATGGCGATGAAATTATATTCAGAAGTGTCGGGGGAATATGAATCTTATCCGCATAAATCTGACACTTATGGCATTTCTTTACGTATTTGCAGCAGTCAGACTCCATTGTCAGGCAATAGTAGCCTGCTCTCAACATCTTTCTGGCCATGGCATGTCCATTGGAATGAGTACCAAATGAACCCTCATGGACCTCAGTCATTAATAGGTCTGCTTCGTGTCTATCCACGCATCTGAGTAGCACCATGTCAAAATTTCTCTTGTAAAGCACATCACCATTGAGGTAGAAACTTCCTGATAATCTCCTCAGAGTTTTCCTATCCTTCACAGATGCCCCAGGCGGGTAAGACTGGTTCTGAAGGAAACACTTGATATCATAATAGCATGGCTTATCATCCTTCACTTCCTCTACTGCAAATACATGGGCTGGTTTATCCAAGCGCATCATAGTGATATTGGGGACTTCATTCCAATATTTCGCCACAATCATCGAAGCAAGCGTAGCAAGAGCATCTGCCATCCGATTCTCATCTCGAGGAATATGATGGAAGTCCACCTCAGTGAAGAAAGTTGAAATCCTCCTCGCATAATCCCTATATGGAATGAGGCCGGGCTGATTCGTCTCTCATTCACCCTTAATCTGATTAACAACGAGGGCCGAATCACCATATACATAAAGATACTTGATCCTAAGATCAATGCACTCCTCCAATCCCATAATGCAGGCCTCATATTCAGCCATATTATTCATGCATTTGAAAGTTAGCCTTGCTGTAAAAGGAATGTGTGTGCCCTGAGGAGTAATAATCGCTGCCCCAATACCATTTCCATATTGATTTACAGCGCCATCAAACACCATACTCCAACGGGAACCAGGCTCTGGCCCTTCATCGAGCGTAGGCTCATTGCAGTCTTTCATTTTCAAATACAAAATCTCCTCATCTGGGAAGTCATACTGAACTGACTGATAATCCTCAATCGGCTGATGTGCCAAGTGGTCAGCCAAAATACTACCTTTAATAGCCTTCTGAGCTCGATACTCAATATCCTACTCAGATAACAACATCTGCCAACGGGCAATCCTCCCTGTTAAAGCAGGCTTCTCGAAGTTATACTTGATTGGATCCATTATGGATATCAACCAAGTCGTATGATTTAACATATACTGGCGTAGGCGCTTAGCAGCCCAAGCCAAAGCACAACATGTTTTCTCAAGGATTGGGTATCGAGACCCACAATCAGTGAACTTCTTGCTCAAGTAGTAAATAGAATATTCTTTCTTTCCTAATTCGTCTTGCTGACCAAGGACACAACCCATTGAGTCTTTAAGAACAGTTAGATACATAATCAATGGTCTTTCTTCCACGGCCGGAGACAGGATCGGAGGCTCAGACAAATACTCTTTAATACTGTCGAAAGCTTTCTGGCAATCCTCGGTCCAATCATGGGACTGATCTTTCCGGAGGAGCTTGAATATCGACGCACATGTGGTAGTCATGTGGGATATGAATCTGGAAATATAATTCAAGCGGCCAAGAAAACCTCGGACTTGCTTCTCAGTTTTGGGCGCAAGCATCTCTTGTATTGCTTTGACCTATGCAGGATCAACCTCAATACCTCTTTCACTGATGATAAAGCCCAATAACTTGCCGGAACGGACTCCAAATGTACACTTGTTGGGATTTAGACGGAGCTTATACTTTCTCAAACGCTGAAAAAACTTCAACAAGTGCTCTACATGCTCAACTTCCGTTCTTGATTTAGCGATCATATCGTCAACATATACCTCGATCTCCTTGTGCATCAAATCATGAAACAAGGTGGTCATAGCTCGTTGATACGTGGCTCCGGCGTTCTTCAAACCGAAGGGCATCACTCGATAATAGAATGTTCCCCAAGGTGTGATGAATGTTGTCTTCTCCATATCCTCGGGTGCCATCTTAATCTGATTATATCTGGAAAATCCATCCATAAATGAGAAGACATTGAATTTAGCTGTATTATCTACCAACATATCAATGTGTGGTAGAGGGAAATCATCTTTCGGACTAGCTTTATTCAAGTCTCTATAGTCCACACACATCCGGACTTTTTCGTCTTTCTTAGGCAAGGGCACAATATTGGCCACCCATTGAGGATATGTAGAAGTCACCAGAAACCCCGCATCAATTTGCTTTTGAACTTCCTCTTTGATCTTTACTACCATATCAGGATGAGTTCTTCTGAGCTTCTGCTTCACAGGCACGCACTCAGGCTTCAAAGGTAAGAAATGTTGCACAATATTTGTATCTAGACCAGGCATGTCTTCATATGACCAGGCAAAGACATCAAGATATTCTCGTAGCAATTTAATCAACCCCTTCTTAACAGATTCTTCCAGGAGTGCCCCAATCTTCACTTCTCGCACACAATCTTCAGACCCCAAGTTGACTGTTTCCAGATTCTCAAGATGTGGCTGAATGATCTTCTCTTCCTGCTCAAGTAGACGAGTAATTTCGTCAGGAATCTCTTCAACATCATCTTCTTCCGCTTCAAATAGAGGGAATTCAAAGTTGGGAGATGGTGTTGGGTCATTATGTTCAATGGGTTTGATCAACCTGCATAATGATTTTGGATATGAAAGCTTTAGAATTCAAACAAGGCAAATCATTATGCAGATGAAAAGATTGATTTTATTCTTATTTTTGAGGTTTTATGTGATCACCAATTTCATGCAAAAACGAAAAGGGAAAATAATTGGAAAAACAAACATTTAACATGAATTTATTGAATGAAAACATCATTGTATTTATGCGCCAACAATGTCATCACTCCTCCTTTTGGCATGGGAGAAGAGTCTTTAAACACAACGAACATTACTTTGACTTATGGATAACTGTTGGAATATCCACAGCGACCCAATTATTGCAGATCCCCCCAGGGATGACGAAGTTGCCAGAATCCTCTTCGTCCTCTTCCAAGATGGCAGTGGCTTCCTCGTCTTGATTGGTGTGGATGAAACCTCCACTCTTGAATAGCCCTTGCGTGTTAGAAACCCCAGATGAATAACCTATGCCAGCCCGGGACTTGTTGTCTTCTAGCTCAATCATTTTCCCTAATCCAGCGGTTGCACCACACTCAATGGCCAACTTTGCATCTTTGTAGGAAGCAAATGAAAGAGTTCTCTTCTCAATAGGTTCAGCAATAGATAAAGCTTGGAAAGGAGTTCCAACTTCATCCTCAGCATCTATATATGAGAAGAAAGACAAATGGCTAACCAGGAGAGCCTTTTCTCCCCCTACCACCACCAGCTTCCTATTCTTCACAAATTTCAGTTTCTGGTGTAGGGTGGATGTCACGGCGCCTGCCTCGTGAATCCATGGTCTGCCTAGGAGACAACTATACGATGGGTGAATATCCATAACCTGGAAGGTAATCTGGAAATCACTTGGTCCGATTTTGACTGGGAGATCAACCTCACCAATCACAGTTTTGCGAGACCCATCGAAAGCCTTCACAACTAATCCACTCTGCCTCATGGGAGGCCCTTGATATGATAGCTTCGTAAGAGTGGTTTTTGGCAATACATTCAATGATGACCTAGTGTCCACCAGTACATTGGACATGGCGTCGTCTTTGCAACCCATATATATATGCAATGCCAAGTTGTGGTCTCTTCCCTCCTCGGGGAGATTAGAGTCACAAAAACTCAAGTTGTTACAAGCAGTAATATTTGCAACAATGCTATCGAATTGTTCTATCGTGACATCGTGATCCACATATGCCACATCCAACACCTTCTGCAGAGCCTCTCGGTGTGGTTCTGAATTCAAAAGCAATGATAACACAGATATTTTGGATGGCGTTTGTAGAAGCTGGTCTACAACGTTGTACTCGCTTCTCTTGATGAGCCTCAACATCTCATCACAGTCTTCTTTCGTGCTGCCACTCGGGCCAGCAGAAGCAGGAGTTCTCAACGTAGAGGAGGGCTTAACAGCAAGTGTCGGATTCGGGGCGCTCACAGCATTCCCAATCGGGCGTTCAACAGAATCAGCATCAACACTTCCTCGAGCGTCAGCTTGAGGCTTTGGGGGTGCTGAAAATACACGACCACTACGGGTCAAACCGCTAACGTCAACAATATTTACAACAGATGAAGAAGGCAAGGACACCTCTTTCCCATTTTCCACTGCTAGAGCATTGTAGCGATAGGGGACCTCCTTTTCAGAAGAGTATGGTACTGGTCCGGCCGGTTTAATGATGAGAGCAGGAGAAGCCTTCTGCTTGCTACCATCATACTTGATGACAACAGGCTCGGGTATCCGGAACACCGGGGAAATCACATTGACCTCATCAACATCTTCGTCAACATTTTTGTTTTGAAGGATCTCAATAACTCCTTCATCCAGCATTTCTTAAACATCTTTGCGTACCTGGCGACAACCTCTTTGATTAACAAAACAGACTCGGCATCTATCATGGTCATGCTCATAATGACTATAATCACATAGAAAACGATGCATCTCGACAGAGATTGTCGAATATGACTGACGTATTTGACTTTATATTTGTCAGGGCAACCCTGGACCATGTTGACAGATTTCCCATGCTCGGGCAATGGGTTCTTCTTCACGTTAGGACTTACATCCTCGAAACACAGAATGCCACACCTCACAAGGTCTTGAACTTTGGTCTTCAAAGGGTAGCAATTCTCCACGTCATGGCCGGGAGCACCAAAATGGTAAACACAGTGTAATTCGGGCTTATACCACCACTGGGGGTTAGTAGGCATAGCCGGTGGGTCTCGCGGAGTAATCAACTTCCTCTCTATCAAAGAGGGATATAACTCTGCATACGTCATCGGAATAGGATCGAAGGTAACCCTTTTCCTCTCGTGACTTGTGCTGGTTTGATTACTGTTTCGAGGCTGATAGGCCTGCTGTTGCGGATGGTGCTGTTGTTGTTGATATTGCGGACGTGGTTGTTGCTGATTGTTGTTATGTTGCTGGTACTCCTGATTATCTCTGAAGACAGGTGCTATATGAGCCACCTGGTGCTGGTTACCGGCGGGACGCGCGGTCTTCCTCCTCACAGAGGGTCTTCTTGGTTTCATATGGGAGGTCACAGCATGTGCCTCTCCATCTTTCTTTTTCACAAACGCCCCATAACGTTTGGCAGAAGAGCCTTCTTCTCTTGTCAGACGCCTTTCCCTAACCCCTTCTTTTAGACGCATCCCCATATTCACCATCTCGGTGAAGTCAGAAGGAGCGCTAGCAATCATCCGCTCATAATAAAAGGAACTCAAGGTCTTCAAAAAGATCTTAGTCATCTCTTTCTCTTCTAGCGGGGGTACAATCTGTGCTACTACCTCTCGCCACCTCTGGGCGTATTCTTTCAATGTTTCTTTGTCCTTTTGGGACATGGCCCTCAATTGATCCCTATCGGGAGCCATATCCACATTGTATTTATATTGCTTAACGAAGGCCTCACCAAGATCGTTGAAGGATCGGGTGTTCACACTGTCTAAACCCATGTACCAACGTAGAGCAGCACCGAACAAACTGTCCTGAAAGTAGTGGATGAGCAGTTGGTCATTGTCGGTCTGAGTCGACATTTTCCGGGCATACATGACCAGGTGGCTGAGAGGGAAAGTATTTCCCTTGTATTTTTCAAAGTCAGGGACCTTGAATTTCACAAGGATCTTCACATTAGGAACCAAGCAGAGTTCGGCAGCAGACTTGCTGAAAAGATCCTTTCCTCTGAGAGTTTTCAATTCCTTGCGAAGCTCAAGAAATTGATCGTTCATAGCGTCCATCTTCTCATAGACATCTGGGCCCTCGGACGGCTCAGAATGATAGATGGTGTCGTCTACTCTGGGCAGAGTATGCACGACAGGAGGAGGAACAGCAAGGACCGGGCTAGATGTCGTCATAGAAGCAAAGGTGGGAGCAAGACCCTCGGGTATGAAATTGGGAGGCATCCCCCACGGGAATCCGGTTGGCATGGCCGTTGGAGCAAAGTGTGCACTAGCTGCGGGCACCGTCGAGGAGACAATCTCAGAGATGACTGTCCTCTGGGGAGGAGTTGAAGGTGTCGGAGAAGACTGGCTCTAGGCAGCCATGAATGACTCCATCAAGGCACTTAATCTGGCCACTTCTTCTTTCAGCTCGCGGTTCTCTTGTTCCAAATGATCCATCAGTCTTGAAATGTTGGCTCTGGTGTAGTACCGGTGAGTCAGCCTGTCTTCAAAATAAATGAAGAACACAGAGTTACACCACAGGACAAGAAGCCGGGAACAAAACCTGCTTATGCACATGATGCATGCAATGCTTGTGCACATGATTTCTTTCTTTTTATTTCAAAAGAACTTTAGGGTTCTATTTGCAAAGTTTGGAACTATTAAACATTTACCACATATGGAAATATCTCATCAAATAATATCTGGAAAGATTTCTACACTAAAGAAGTACAGTTTTAGTAACCAAATATAATACAAGAGAGAAGGGAAATAAACATCTTATGGATCTCTAGAAGCAATCATCTAAAGCTCGGGATACAGGAAGATAAGATGCACGAAGCCTCTTCATCTCCCTCTCGTAGGCTGCCTCCATATTTGCCTTCTCCTTGGCGAGTCGATCGTACTTCCTTTTCCAAAACTTGGAAGACTGAGGAAGTAGAGAGGTCCATGCATCATCAGGATCATCAATAACCTGATGTTCGAGGAACTCTATCAAAGCATCCTTCTCCTTGATCTGCTGAAGCAACTCCTCCCTTTCACGGATCCAAGCATGTGATCGGTCTTCGTCTCTCAACTCCTCTACTCCTTGGTCAGGGAGGGTTGAAGGCCCAGCCATAACCAAAGGTGTAGGTCTTGGATACTTGTAAGGCATGAGATACTCAGACGCTCTCTTCCTAACCCAAGCAGTGTAAGGCTCCATAGCAACATAATTCTTAGGACCCAACTCTTTCCTTCCTTTCCTATGAATCTTGCGCCAAGCGCGGACCATTCTGCCCTTCAAGTTTTGGGGATCTTTACCCTCCTGAAAGAACACACCCTCTAACAGAATGTTATTAGGTTTATCCTTTAGGGGGAACCCAAGCTGACGACGTGCTAAAATGGGGTTGTAGTTAATCCCACCGCATGTACCAAGAAGAGGTACATTGGAGAATTCACCACAAGAGTCGATAATCTACACACCATCATACACACGGTTGTACCAATAGATATCATCATTAGTGAGAGACATAAGTCTCGTGGACCACCGTAGACATCCTTTGTTCTCCTTGAAGGCGACCGTCTGCGGTAAGTGAGAAATAAACCACATATACAACAGAGGCAAACAACACACAATGGCGCCACCACCCTTTGCATTCCTCATATGCAAAGAAAAATAAGTGTCACCCAACAGAGTAGGAACGGGATTAAGAGTAGAGAAAATCCTAATAGCGTTCACATCCACAAACTTGTCGATGTTGGGGAATAACACTAACTCATAGATGAGAAGTACAAATATGGCCTCAAAGGCGTCCTCACTCATGGCCTTCCCATACATAATAGCTTGAACAATGAGGAACTCAGAAGGGAGACCTTGAATTCCACCTTTGGTAGTCATATGAGCACTAACCAGAGATTCATCTATATGCAACATGTCTGCTATCTTTTGAGGAGTGGGAATACTTCCCAAGCTACTGAACGGTAACTGGTCTAGAATCGGTATACCCACAAGATAAGCATACTCCTCAAGTGTAGGCAGAAGCTGGAAATCCGGAAATGTGAAGCAACGGTACAAGGGATCATAAAACTGCACCAAAACACTCATCAATCCTTCGTCCACCTGAGTAGTCAGAAGAGAAAGAAGCTTCCCAAAACGAGCCTTGAAACCCAAGGGATCTAGTACATAGGATGTCAGATTCCTTAACTCTTTCAAATCTGGTTGTCTGAAACTGTACTTCTTTGTATTCCTTCTTTGTCTTTCCATGTCTGAAAATTTGCAAATAGACCTCTTAAGTTCCTTGAAAATTTTCTTCATTATTGATGATATGGATGCAAATGGGTGCATGAATGCATGAATGCAACAATCACACTCAAGGATCAAGCAAAGCACACCAAACAAAGGTCATGGGATGGATCATATCATCCTTAATATCAATCATCCATTTTGGTGGATTATGGTTTACACCTTATCAACACCCAAGTTCCATTGATATTAAGGATACCTGAACAGATCAACCACGAATCAAGGGTTTGTTGCGAGTCACGAGCATGGAGTCTCGGTTAAGAACCACCCAAAGGGAGTGTACTAGGGTTTAAACCTGCCAAACATGTTCTACAAGAGGTTCCCATAGTCATCATCCTATCTTTCGGATATTATCGGAGAAACGACTACTCGTATTCCAAAAATATTCTCAAGAGAGACTCTTATGAGTGTAGTATCGCGTAACTATCGTATCAAATCTTACATTTGAACGACTTTCACACTACATCCTAAGAATAGGCCAAGATGGGCTTGGTAAACTAAGGTCCTTGGCTTCTAAGGTCTATATTGGAAAGAGTAATGTCTAACCACAACTACTTGTGTGACATTATTGATCCTAACATGACCTCCACCAAGTGAATGGACTTGCAAGTCAACTTGCTAAGGAATAACTCCACACAAGTCAACAAGATTACGCCATTCTCCTATCCTAAGTGCACTTGAGTCTGGGTATAGAACTCATCTCACAAAAGATCACCAAGCATACAAGGAATTAATATTCAAGCAATTCAATCATTACGTACAATACAGTAATCCCAAATTGCACAAAAATATGTCACAAAACAATACAATACAATACAACAAGTATGAAAAGTAGGCAAAACCCACTAGGACAAACACATTTCCCCAGCAGAGTCGCCACTTTTCTGTAGCGGGGTATTCGTTACCATTAGAGATATTGACTAAATCCAAGGTAAATCATACAAGTCGAGTCACTATAGCGGGGTATTCGTTACCATTAGAGATATTGACTAAATCCAAGGTAAATCATACAAGTCGAGTCACTGTAGCGGGGTATTCGTTACCATTGGAGATATTGACTAAATCCAAGATAAACCATACAAGTCGAGTCGCCACCGCACTTCTATTTATCCAAAGGAATGGTTAGAAAGCGAACAAAAACCTAATAGTTTCAACAAAAACTAATAAAAGAAACGGAGATCTGGGTAAGGGGGTTGGTTATGCAATGGGAAGGTGTTAGGCACCCAAAACATCCTAGGTACTCCTAGGGAGCCCTTTTCATACTTGTTGTAAGGTAGTTTGTCTTGTGAAAATTTTATTTGTGCAAACATGATTGAAGAGATGAGAAGAGAATGTACAAGTTATTTACATTTTGTGTTTGGATGGATAAACCCATTGCCTACGTACCATCTTATAAAAAGATTAGGATCAAAACCTCATAGTTCGGGGTAAAAATCTCAAAACAAATTGGTGAATTGATTGGTCCAAAAGCCTTAAGGTCTTTTGTTATCAAAGGGAGAAAACTCAACCTAAAACCACAAATCCACCATGTGAGGATAACTTCAACATGCTAGTGAGGGGTTAACCCTATAATAAGCATGGAAGACTCATTGTCTATCACTAAGGATATAGGTGAGTATGACATCTACCACAAGGATAACTCAAACCTAATAGCTAAGGGTTATGGAAAATTTTGATTAAGAAAGTGGCCATTGGAACCACAAAAGGGAAATTTGAATGGGTTATATTTACCAATTAGAAGTATACAAAAGTATTCAAAGTTGACTTAAAGATTCAATTCAAAATGAGTGTTATGAGAAGAAAGTTTGAAAATCAAAAGCATAAGGCTTAGGTTTCTAATGTTGAAAACAAAGGTTAAATGTTTGCACAAAAAGGGTTTTGGCTTGGGTTAGAGTGGAGAGATGAAGAAGAAGGGCTAAGTCCTAAGGAAAACAAAAAGATGAGGGATAAGAAATGAAACCACACTAGGAGTTCCTCTCTTGAGATCATATCGATGATCCAAGTAGATCCCATCCTTTGGAATAAGCAAGCACAAAGTATAAGCAATCAAACAAGTCTCATAAGAGATCCTCAATGTATCTTGTATCTTCCACTTGGATGAACATGGTAATGATCCTCCAATTAAGCTCAAATGGAAACTCCTAGTTCAAGAGCACACACATCAAAAGTTCCAAGGGGTAGAACACTCTCCTAACCAGAGACCAGGGAAACAACAAACTAATAGGGAGATTAAGACTCGAGCCTAATAGTTGTCATGCAATCGACATCCCTAAGTTGAGGTCTCTAACAAGAAATTAACTCACAAGTAAACAAACACCTTGAAATGAAGACCTCTGAAACCGCGATCTCTCAAGCTCTACTACTCCAGATCAACCTCCTTGAACTTCCTTTGAAGCTTTGTGCAAAAAGAAATGGCTGAATTCACTTGAATATGCTTCAAGTTCCAAATCCGATCCACATGATATTGCTCTTGAACTGCTCAAAATCTTGATGAATTGCACCAAACAATGGATGATTCTTGATCAGTGAAGCATGAGGATCAAGAATATACAAGGATCTTTGAGGTTTGTGTGAAGAAAAATGCAAATCGAAGAGAGAGAAAATTGAGAGAGTTCTTGAATTTTGATCTGAAATTGTTTTTTATGGCAGTTATGATTAAGGTTTTGGTACTTATAATCCTTGCTAATAACAATGCTAATCCTCTTTTCCATTTACTAATCATGATTAGTGAGATATGAAGCAACTTGACAAAATGCAAAATGAGCTCACATGCCCATAATACACGTGTTCAGCGTCATGCTAGGGCTTCAATTCACTCAAGAACAACCAAGGGTCAGGATTTGAGGATTATTTTGCTTACATCTCAAGCCAAAAATGAATGGTGAAGATTTACTTCAAAATGAACATGTGTGAAATAATGAACATTTGACCATGATTCCTTTGCACGATTGAGCCAAATGATGTTACTTTGAGATGCCTTGAACATGAGAAGCACTTTGCAAAAAAAAAATGAACCAATTTGAAGCATTACATCAAAAGTTATGCCATTTTGAATTTCCATGCACACTTTGTGATCGAATGACCATAACTTCTCAACCATTCATCATATGGACATGAATTAGGACTTTTTGGAAAGGGGAGACAAAAATCTACAACTTTCATGTTCACCACAAATCCATTTGAAACTTCTTTTACATTGACAAGTCAAGTTGAAAGTGGACCAAAACTTGCCAAATTTGGAAACTTTGAATTATAGGTCATTTTCCATTTTTAGTAACTTTTGCCATGACCTTTGAATCTTCAAGATGGATGTTTATAATGATGAATAGACCCCATTTGAACATGATTGAGGTGTCTCAACTCATTTCCCCACCTCATAGCCCTCAGTTGACTGCACAGTTGACTTTTGGTCCTCTACTAGTTGGTGAAATTGAGCCTCTACCACTTGGTGAAATTGCTTCAAAATGAAACCCTAGCTCATGTAAGCTCCTTATAATAATCATGTGATCCTCATCCCAAGAAAATACCTCATCTTTTGCACAACTGATCTTCTTGAAGCTCTTGACCTGGTGATTGCTTAAGCTACAAACAAAAGATGTTAGTGACATATTTTTGTGCTTTTGGTTAGTAAATAAAACAAGAAAAGCAATGATATACAATTCAAGCATGCTTGGTGATCTCAAACCACTCACAAGAGATCCCTACCCAAAGGGAAAGGGAGCCAAGATGTTCAATGATCCTTAAGGCTATGCAATGCAATGTTATGATGCCATGAGGGATCTTAGGGACAAAATTGGGTTCTTACAGTCACCACCGCACTTCTATTTATCCAAAGGAATGGTTAGAAAGCGAACAAAAACCTAAAAGTTTTATCGAATCAAAAACTAGTAAAAGAGAGTCAGAGATCTGGGTAAGGGGGTTGGTTATGCAATGGGAAGGTGTTAGGCACCCAAAACATCCTAGGTACTCCTAGGGAACCCTTTTCATACTTGTGGTAAGGTTGTTATTTTTTTTGTGAAAATTTGTTTGTGCAAACATGATTGAAGAGATGAGAAGAGAATATACAAGTTATTTACATTTTTGTGTTTGGATGGACAAACCCATTGCCTATGTACCATCTTAAAAAAGATTAGGATCAAAACCTCGTAGTTCGGGGTAAAAATCTCAAAATGAGTTGGTGAATTGATTGGCCCAAAAGCCTTAAGGTCTTTTATTATCCAAGGGAGAAAACTCAACCTAAAAACCACAAATCCACCATGTGAGGATAGCTTCAACATGCTAGTGAGGGGTTAACCCTATAATAAGCATGGAAGACTCATTGTCCATCACTAAGGATATAGGTGAGTATTACATCTACCACAAAGATAACTCAAACCTAATAGCTAAAGGGTTTGAAAAAGTTTTGATTAGAAAGTGGTCATTGAAACCACAAAAAGACATTTGAATGGGTTATATTTACCAATTAGAAATATATACAAAATGGTCAAAGTTGATTTAAAGATTCAATTCAAAATAAGTGTTATGAAAATAAAGTTTGAAAATCAAAAGCATAAGGCTTAGGTTTCTAATGTTGAAAACAAGTATTAGATATTTGCACAAAGATTTTGGCTTGGGTCAGAGTGGAGAGAAGAAGAAGAAGGGCTAGAGTCCTAAGCATGTAAGAGGTAAGGAATAAGAAACAAAACCACAATGGAGTTCCTCTCTTGAGATCATATTGATGATCCAAGTAGCTCCTATCCTTTGGAATAAGCAATCACATAAGCATGAACTCAAGCAATCATCAGTCAAATGAACTCTTGGAAAGACTCCTCAATGTATCTTCGATCTCTCTCTCTTAGAGGCTCATGGTAATGGCTCCTCAAGTTTGAATCAAGATGAAATCCCTAGCACAAGAACACACACATCAAAAGGTTCTATTTACAAATCAAAGAATGGACAAGAGAGAGTTTAGAATATGGTCCTTTCAATGTTCATCTTCAAGCTTTAAGCATTCTAAAAGCATGAGGCCTAGTTGCTCTTTGACATTTAAGCATTCTAAAGGCATGAGGCCTAGTTGCTCTTCAAACTCCATTAGCTTAGGTAAAGTCCTAAGATCTAAGTCCATTTTGTCCAATTCTTTGCATTTGGTTCACAACAATCAAAACAAAACACAAGCACAAAAGTATATACACAATTATGTGCTCAAGTAAGCAAAAGGCAAATGTCATTAACATAAACATGTGCTCAAGTGAGCAAAGGGAAAAGAAAATGTATAATATGTGCAAGAATAGTAAATTGCATTAAAAGTAAAGAGCAAAAAAGTAAATGTTAATTGTTAATGGTTAGTGTTAGTAGTTAGTGTGCCATAAGGCAAATTTAGCGCTATGTTAAGCAATCGTAATTGGACTTATGTAGAAGTCACAACTATCTGAGGCCGGTCAATAATAATGTAGGCAACAACACAAGTTAGAAGTCTTGATTAGTGAACCAAGTTCCAACAGCTTGCCATGCCAAAAAGAAGAAGAGAATTGATCTTGTATTGGTTTAAGTCTTTTGCATAATTTAGGAAACAACCTATCCTTAATGCAAAGCCATTCACTTGATCAATTGATCAAGATGAATTAGATTTGAATCAAGGAAGGTTAAGTCTCCCTAATCAATGCTAACTTATCAACCTTCAACTCATTGATCAAAAAAGAAAAAGAAGAAGAAGAAGAAAGAGATGAATAATGGAAAAGGAAAAAGGAAAGAATAAAGTGCATAAGGTGAAATAAAATGTATCAATCCATGTGTGTTGACCAAATGACATTGAGAGTCAAAGTCAAACAATGAGAAATCAGAAATGAGATGAAGATTGGAGGTCAAACAATAAGCAAAATATTTTTGGTATTTTTAATATTAAAATAAACTTGAATTAAAAATAAAAGAAAGGTCAAACTTCAAAATCACTTCAAATCAACCTTGAAAGGTCCAAGTGATTTATCCTGATTTCAATAAGGTCAAACAAAGTTTGACAAAAAATTTCAGCATTTTTAAAAGTCAGAAACTATTTTTAATCAATTAAAAATGAATAAAAATAACCTAATTGAACTAAAATCTCAAATAAATCACAAATCAGTTAAAAAATTGATGAGAATATTTTTCATAGATTCATCATCATTCAAATAGGTTAGGAAAATATTTTTTGTATTTTTTGAATATCAAAAACTATTTAAAATGAATTAAAAATAACCAGAAAAGAGAAAATTCACAAAAAATACCAAATCACAAAATAAAAAATATTAAAAATCAAAATTAGAAACTACAATTTATTTGGAGAAGAATGCAATTGGTCCCATCAGAAATTAGAAAATAAGAAAAATCAGGAAGCGTTAGATGTGGTTTCATTAATTGACGTGGCACATCTAATGGTCCAGAGGCGCGCGCTCACCATGAGTCCAAGTCAACAGCACCACACACAACATTAAAACAAGTCATAACAATGGAAGCCATGATTCAATCTGGAAATCATCATCAACGACCTAGATTCAAACTGGAAAGGTGGACGGTGGTGTACACCACCGTCTTCTCCGGCGAGGTCCAGAAATTGCAGGTTTAAAAAACTTAACCAAAATACACGATCCATACATCATTGGAAAGCTGGGATGATGTACATCATCCATGTACCACTCAATTCCACTCTAGATCTCTATATTGAGAGAAATCAGAGATGAAAATTCTGTGGTATTCAAGTGAACTTCATGGATTTCAACAATTAAGTACTCAAAATAATTGCCTCTATGAAGAGGACTTCAGCCAACACAATATCCAAGCAAATAGATCAATAAATGGTGAGTTTCGAAGAAAAAACCAGTTGAAGAACAACCTTGGATTCTGGAGATTTGAGCTTGCTGTCTTGCTTCCTTTGACCAAACAGAAGAACAATGGAGTGTGAGAGAGAGGTCTAGGAACTTTAGATCTAGAAATTCAACCTGATTTAGTTGAATTTCAAATCTGAGAAATTGAAGAAAATTGGAATAGTTCCTTTAGGTGTGGCTCGGTTTTTAGTTCAGCAGCATTTCAGGTTGATTCATGGATGAAATTTGAATGGAGTGAGGCTCTTATTTATATATGGAAAGGCAAGGTAAGTGTGATCAAAGCCGTGTGCATGGAATTGGATATTCATTGCATGGGCTTGCATGATCATTCAAAAGGCCCAAATTCAATGCCAAATGCACTCTGAAGCATAACTGAGCTAAAATGGTCGTGGAATTGGCAATGCACAAGCTTGTATAATGAGTTTCAACATGTTATGCATAATCATGCCTAAAACTTTTCCTATTCGAAAATGCCATTTGCAAAATCCAAACATGAGCATGTGAGTAATGGTTGGAAAGGTTTTGATGTAAGGAACAATTATTATGTTAGGAACAAATCCATTTGAAGTGTGCAAATTGGTGAAATTGAGTTTAAAGTGCAAGGTGCAAAACATGTAAAGGCAAAGTTTCTAAATTTGGCCAATGTTCAAGCCCCTCTGTTTTGATGATACAAACTTCAAATGAAAAAACATCCAACATCAAAGTTGTAGATCTTTTCAAGACAATCAAAATGGACTTATATTTTGCATCATTTGGAATTTTGATGAAAGCGTTATGCGCACTTGAAGTTGGACTTTTTTGCCTTTCAATGCATTGGGCCAAAGTGACCTATAATGTCTTGCATTATCACATGTATTCCCTTTGAGATTTTGAAATTTTGTTCAACATAACATTTGAAGTAGATATATTAATCTTTCCAATGCATTTGATCCCACCTCAAAATCACAAAAAATGAATGAGTTATGTTCTTGGGAAGTTGACCCAAAATTAGGGTTTCAGTCAAAATGACCTATAATGTCTTGGAATGGGAGATGACCTTCCAAGCTTCAAATAATTTTTTTTGAACATAAAAATTGTTCATATTGTCCTTAAGGACATTTTTGCTTTAGGGATCATCTCCATTAGACCAACACATAAAAAGTTAGGTCTTAGTGCATTTCAAAATAATCAGATGAATTGACTGATCAATTTCTCAAATCCATGACTCATATCTTGATGAATTGATGATTGAGGACACTCAAATAAGTTAAAATATGCATGAAATGATGAGTTAAAGAACTTCCCTTGATTGTATTTGATGATGGGCTGAGGTTGCTTCAAGAGCAAGGCATTGTGGTGCACAGATGAATTAGGGTTTCTTTGGGGAACAAACCTCAAACCCTTTTACTTGCTTTGATCAAAATGATGAATTCAGATGCCAAGGAAGCACATTTGATGGAGGGGAGCTTTGGGAACTATTACCATGCTTCCTTTCATCTTCTCTTGGCCATACCTTTGTACTTATGATCTCATAGAGACTTTTGACCTTGTGATTGCTCAAGCTACAAACAAAAGATGTTAGTGACATGTTTTTATGCTTTTGGTTAGTAAACAAAATAAGAAAATAAAATGATATACAATTCAAGCATGCTAGGTGATCTCAAACCACTCACCAGATATCCTACCCAAAGGTAAAGGGAACCAAGATGCTTGTGATCCTTGAGTCTTTGCAAATGCAATGTTATGATGCCATGAGGGCTCTTAGGGTCAAAATTGGGGTCTTACAATAGTATGAGTAACTACCCCCCCCCCTCCCAAGGGAGTCATACATATATAAGAGGAGTCAATATGCATATGGAATGACCAAAATATGAAAAATCCCACATTTTTCCTATTTAGCCAAAATAAATGTTTATTTCCAAAGCTTTGACGACTTTTAAGTACAGATAACGTGTTTTGAAGGCTTGAGAACTATAGAAATCGTGGTGGATTAAAGATTTCATGAACTTTAGTGATTGAAGACCTCTTTTCTTCCATTAATTTGTAATTTCTACACTTTATGTTTTTCTTTTCTTTTATAGTATGAGTAGCTAACCCCCCCCCCCCCCCCCCCCCCCCGCCTCCCCAAGGAGTCATACACATATATGAGGAGGCCATAAGCGTATGGAATGACCCAGATATGAAAAATCCCACATTTATCCTATTTATCCAAAAAAAAATGTGAATTTCCAAAGGTTGGACGAATTTTTAGTACAAAGAACATGTTTAGAAGGTTGGAGAACTAAAGAACTCGTGGTGGATCAATGAATGCATGAACTTTAGTGATTGAAGACCTCTTTTCTTCCATTAATTTGTAATTTCTACACTTCCTGTTTTGCTTTTCTTTAATAGTATCAATAGCTAACCCCCCATCACCCCCCCCCCCCCCACACACATATTCCAGCATACGGGTATCACCAGAAAGGGGGAAAAATGATGCCTCTGCTCATCCGCGTATGGGATGGCCCGTACGCGTTTGAGGCCATCCATCCAAGGGCCTGCTACGCAGACCAACACTTTACACGTATGACTCTAGTTGGGCCATACGCCCTACCCTGAGCCATACGCATATGAGGTAGTACAAAAAGAAGCCATACGTGTATGACGTAGTACAAAAGGGAGTCATACACATATACGAGGAGGCCATATGCGTATGGAGTGACCCGAATATAAATAATCCCACATTTTTCCTATTTAGCCAAAAAAATGTAAATTTCCAAAGGTTAGATGACTTTTGAGTACAAAGAACGTGTTTTGAAGGCTGGAGAACTGAAGAACTTATGGTGAATCAAGGATTTCATGAACTTTAGTGATTGAAGACCTCTTTTCTTCCATTAATTTGTAATTTCTATACTTTCTGTTTTGCTTTTCTTTAATAGTATGAGTAACTAACCCCCCCACCTCCCCCCAAGGGGCTCATACACATATACAAGGAGGCGATATGCGTAGTGAATGACTCAGATATAAAAAATCCCCCATTTTTCCTATTTAACAAAAAAAATGTGATTTTCCAAAGGTTGGACGACTTTGGAATATAGAGAACGTGTTTTGAAGGATGGAGAACTGAAGAACTCGTGGTGGATCAAGGCTTTCATGAACTTTAGTGATTGAAGACCTCTTTTCTTCCATTAATTTGAAAATTTTACACTTTCTGTTTTGCTTTTCTTTAATAATATGAGTAACTAACCCCTTCACCCCTCACACACACACATTCCAGCATACGCATATCACCAGAAAAGGGGAAAAATTGAAGCCTCTGCTCATCCGCTTATGGGATGACCCGTAGGCGTGTGAGGCCATCCAGCGAAGGCCCTCCTACGCAGACCAACACCTTACACGTATGACTCTAGTTGGGCCATACGCCCTACCCTGATCAATACGCGTATGAGGGATACGCGTATGAGGTAGTACAAAAAGGAGCCATACGTGTATGAGGTAGTACAAAAGGGAGTCATACACATATACGAGGAGGCCATATGCGTATGGAATGACCCGGATATAAAAAATCCCACATTTTTCCTATTTAGCCAAAAAATGTGAATTTCCAAAGGTTGGATGACTTTTGAGTACAGAGAATGTGTTTTAAAGGTTAGAGGACTGAAGAACTCGTGGTGGATCAAGGATTTCATGAACTTTAGTGATTGAAGACCTTTTTTTTTCCATAAATTTTTAATTTATACACTTTCTGTTTTTCTTTTCTATAATAGTATGAGTAGCTACCTCACCCCCCTCCCAAGGGATCATACATATATAAGAGGAGTCAATATGCATATGGAATGACCAAAATATGAAAAATCCCACATTTTTCCTATTTAGCCAAAATAAATGTTTATTTCCAAAGTTTTGACGACTTTTAAGTACAGATAACGTGTTTTGAAGGCTTGAGAACTGTAAAACTCGTGGTGGATTAAAGATTTCATGAACTTTAGTGATCGAAGACCTCTTTTCTTCCATTAATTTGAAATTTTTACACTTTATGTTTTTCTTTTCTTTTATAGTATGAGTAGCTAACCCCCCACTCCCCCTCCCCAAGGGAGTCATACACATATATGAGGAGGCCATAAGCGTATGGAATGACCCGGATATGAAAAATCCCATATTTGTCCTATTTAGCCACAAAAAAAGGGGAATTTCCAAAGCTTGGACGACTTTTTAGTACAAAGAACATGTTTTGAAGGTTGGAGAACTGAAGAACTCGTGGTGGATCAATGATTGCATGAAGTTTAGTGATTGAAGACCCCTTTTCTTCCATTAATTTGTAATTTCTACACTTTCTGTTTTGCTTTTCTCTTATAGTATCAGTAGCTAACCCCCATCACCCCCCCCACACACATTCCAGCATACGGGTATCACCAGAAAGGGGGAAAATTGATGCCTCTGCTCATCCGCGTATGGGATGGCCCGTACGCGTTTGAGGCCATCCATCCAAGGGCCTCCTACGCAGACCAACACTTTACACGTATGACTGTAGTTGGGCCATACGCCCTACCCTGAGCCATACACATATGAGGTAGTACAAAAATAAGCCATACGTGTATGACGTAGTACAAAAGGGAGTCATACACATATACGAGGAGGCGATATGCGTATGGAATGACCCGGATATGAAAAAGCCCACACTTTTCCTATTTAGCCAAAAAAATGTGAATTTCCGAAGGTTGGATGACTTTTAAGTACAGAGAACGTGTTTTTAAGGCTGGAGAACTGAAGAACTCGTGGTGAATCATGGATTTCATGAACTTTAGTGATTGAAGACCTCTTTTCTTCCATTAATTTGTAATTTCTATACTATTGGTTTTGCTTTTCTTTAATAATATGAGTAGCTACCCCCCTCCCCCCCACACCCACACACATTCCAGCATACTCGTATCAACAGAAAGGGGGAAAATTTTATGCCTCTGCTCATCCGCGTATGGGATGGCCCGTACACGGATGAGGCCATCCAGCGAAGGCCCTCCTACACAGGGCAACAACTTACACGTATGACTCTAGGTGGCCCATACGCCCGACCCTGATCCATACGCGTATGAGGTAGTACAAAAAGGGGCCATACATATATGAGGTAGTACAAAAGGGAGTCATACACATATACGAGGAGGCCATATGCGTATGGAATTACCCAGATATGAAAAAGCCCACATTTTTCCTATTTAGCCAAAAGAAATTGAAATTCCAAAGGTTGGATGACTTTTGAGTACAAAGAACGTGTTTTGAAGGCTGGAGAACTCAAGAACTCGTAGTGGATCAAGGATTTCATGAATTTTAGTGATTGAAGACCTCTTTTCTTCCATTAATTTGTAATTTCTATACTTTCTGTTTTTCTTTTCTATAAGAGTATGAGTAGCTACCCCCCCCCCCCCCCCCCCCCGCCCTACAACGGAGTCATACACATATCCGAGGAGACCATATGCATATGAAATGACCCAGATATGAAAAAGCCCATATTTATCCTATTTAGCCAAAAAAATCTGAATTTTGAAAGGTTGAACGAGTTTTGAGTACAGAGAACGTGTTTTGAAGGCTGGAGAACTGAAGAACTCCTGGTGGATCAAGGATTTCATGAACTTTAGTGATTGAAGACCTCTTTTCTTCCATTAATTTGTAATTTCTACACTTTCTGTTTTGCTTTTCTTTAATAGTATCTGTAGCTAACCCCCCATCACCCCGCACACACACATTCCTGCATACGGGTATCACCAGAAAGGGGGCAAAATTCATGCCTCTGCTCATCCGCGTATGGCATGGCCCGTACACGTTTGAGGCCATCCATCCAAGGGCCTCCTACGCAAACCAACACTTTACACGTATGACTCTAGTTAGGCCATACGCAATACCCTGAGCCATACGCATATGAGTTAATACAAAAAGAAGCCATACGTGTATGACGTAGTACAAAAGGGAGTCATATACATATACGAGGAGGCCATATGCGTATGGAATGACCCGTATATGAAAAAGCCCACATTTTTCCTATTTAGCCAAAAAAATGTGAATTTCCAAATGTTGGATGACTTTTGAGTATAGAGAACGTGTTTTGAAGGCTGGAAAACTGAAGAAATCGTGGTGGATCAAGGATTTCATGAACTTTAGTGATTGAAGACCTCTTTTCTTCCATTAATTTGTAATTTCTATTCTTTCTGTTTTTCTTTTCTATAATAGTATGAGTAGCTACCCCCCCCCCACACACACACACACACAAGGGAGTCATACACATATCCGAGAAGCCAATATGCGTATGGAATGACCCGGATATGAAAAATCCCACATTTTTCCTATTTTGCCCAAAAAATATAAATTTCCAAAGGTTGGACGACTTTTGAGTACATAGAACATGTTTTGAAGGCTTGAAAACTGTAGAACTCGTGATGGATCAAGGATTTCATGAACTTTAGTGATTGAACACCTCTTTTCTTCCATTAATTTGAAATTTCTACACGTTCTATTTTTCTTTTCTTTAATAGTATGAGTAGCTAAGCCCCCTCCCCTCAGGGAGTCATACACATATACAAGAAGGCCATATGCGTATGGAATAACTAGGATATTAAAAATACCACATTTTTCCCATTTAATAAAAAAAATGTGAATTTCCAAAGGTTGGACGACTTATGAGTACAAAGAACGTGTTTTGAAGGCTGGAGAACTGAAGAACTCGTTGTGAATCAAGGCTTTCTCGAACTTTAGTGATTGAAGACCTCTTTTCTTCCATTAATTTGTAATTTCTATACTATTTGTTTTGCTTTTCTTTAATAATATGAGTAGCTAACCCCCCCCCCCCCACACACACACACACACATTCAAGCATACATGTATCAATAGAAAGGGGGCAAAATTCATGCCTCTACTCAGTGTAGGGCGTATGGCCCAACTAGAGTCGTACGTGTAAGGTGTTCGCCTGCATAGGAGGGCCTTCGCTGGATGGCCTCATACGTGTATGGGCCATCCCATACGCGGATGATAGTAAAAAAGGAGCCATACGTATATGAGGTAGTACAAAAGGGAGTCATACACATATACGAGGAGGCCATATGCATATAGAATTACCCAAATATGAAAAAACCAACATTTTTCCTATTTAGTCAAAACAAATTGAATTTCCAAAGGTTGGATGACTTTTGAGTACATAGAACATGTTTCGAATGCTGGAGAATTGAAGAACTCGTGGTGGATCAAGGATTTCCTAGGCTTTAGTGATTGATGACCTATTTTCTTCCATTAATTTGTAATTTCTATACTTTCTACTTTTCTATTCTTTAATAGTATAAGTAGCTCACCCCCGCCCCCCACAAGGGAGTCATACACATATACGAGGAGGCCATATGCGTATGGAATGACCCGGATATGAAAAATCCCACATTTTTCCTATTTAGCCAAAAAAAATGTGAATTTCTAAAGGTTGGACGAGTTTTGAGTATAAAGAATGTGTTTTGAAGGTTGGAGAACTGAAGAACTCGTGTTGGATCAATGATTTCATGAACTTTAGTGATTGAAAACCTCTTTTCTTCCATTAATTTGTATTTTTTACACTTTCTGTTTTGCTTTTCTTTAATAGTATCAGTAGATAACCATCCATCACCCCCCCCATACACACATTCCAGCATACGGGTATCACCAGAAGGGGAAAAAATTCATGCCTCTGCTCATCCGCGTATGGGATGGCTCATACGCGTATGAGGCCATCCATCCAAGGCGCTCCTACACAGACCAACACTTTACCTGTATGAGTCTAGTTGGGCCATACGCCCTACCCTGAGCCATACCCATATGAGGTAGTACAAAAAGGAGTCATACATGTATGACATAGTACAAAAGTGAGTCATACACATATACAAGGAGGCCATATGCGTATAAAATGACCCGGATATGAAAAAGCCCACATTTTTCCTATTTACCCAAAAAAAGTATGAATTTCCAAAGGTTGGATGTTTTTTGAGTACAGAGAACGTGTTTTGAAGGCTGGAGAACTGAAGAAATCGTGGTGGATCAAGGATTTCATGAACTTTAGTGATTGAAGACCTCTTTTCTTCCATTAATTTGTAATTTCTATACTTTCTGTTTTTCTTTTCTATAATAGTATGAGTAGCTAACCCCCCCTCCCCCACAAGGGAATCATACACATATCCGAAGAGGCCATATGCGTATGGAATGACTCAGATATGAAAAATCCCACATTTTTCCTATTTAGCCAAAAAAAAAGTCAAATTCCAAAGGTTGGAGGACTTTAGAGTACAGACAATGTGTTTTGAAGGCTTGAGAACTGTAGAACTTGTGGTGGATCAAGGATTTCATGAACTTTAGCGATTGAACACCTTTTTTCTTCCATTAATTTGAAATTTCTACAGTTTCTGTTTTTCTTTTCTTTAATTGTATAAGTAGCTACCCCCCCTCCCCCCCAAGGGAGTCATACACATATACAAGAAGGCCATATGCGTATGGAATGACTCGGATATGAAAAATCCCACAATTTTCCCATTTAGCCAAAAAATGTGAATTTCCAAAGGTTCGACGACTTTTGAGTATAAAGAACATGTTTTGAAGGCTGGAGAACTGAAGAACTTGTGGTGGATCAAGGCTTTCTTGAACTTTAGTGATTGAAGACCTCTTTTCTTCCATTAATTTGTAATTTCTATACTTTCTGTTTTTCTTTTCTATAATAGTATGAGTAGCTACCCCGCGCTACAAGGGAGTTATACACATATCCGAGAAGGCCATATGCGTAAGGAATGACCCGGATATGAAAAATCCCACATTTTTCATATTTAGCCAAAAAAATGTGAATTTCCAAAGGTTGGATGACTTTTGAGTACTTAGAACATGTTTTGAAGGCTTGAGAACTGTAGAACTCGTGGTGGATCAAGGCTTTCATGAACTTTAGTGATTAAAGACCTCTTTTCTTCCCTTAATTTGTAATTTTTACACTATTTTTTTTACTTTTCTTTAATAATATGAGTAGCTAACTCCCCTCCCCCCCCCCACACACACACATTCCAGCATACGCGTATCAACAGAAAGGGGGAAAATTCATGGCTCTGCTCATCAGCGTATGGGATGGCCCATACACGTATGAGGCCATCCAGCGAATACCCTCATACGCAGACCAACACCTTACACGTATGACTCTAATTGGGCCATACGCCCTACCCTGAGCCATACGCGTTTGAGGTAGTACAAAAAGGAGCCATACGTGTATGAGTTAGTACAAAAGCGACCATATGCATATGGAATGACCTGGTTGAACGACTTTTGAGTATAGAGAACGTGTTTTGAAGGCTGGAAAACTGAAGAACTCGTGGTGGATCAAGGATTTTATGAACTTTAGTGATTGAAGACCTCTTTTCTTTAATAGTATCTGTAGCTAACCCCCCATCACACCCACACACACACATTCCAACATACGGGTATCACCAGAAAGGGGGGAAAATTCATGCCTCTGCTCATCCGCGTATGGGATGGCCCGTACGCGTATGAGGACATCTATCCTAGGCCCTCCTACGCAGACCAACACTTTACCCGTATGACTCTAGTTGGGCCATACACCCTACCCTGAGCCATACCCATATTAGGTAGTACAAAAAGAAGTCATACATGTATGACATAGTACAAAAGGGAGTCATACACATACGAGGAGGCCATATGCGTATGGTATGACTCGGATATGAAAAAACCCACATTTTTCCTATTTACCCAAAAAAAATGTGAATTTCCAAAGGTTGGATGACTTTTGAGTATAGAGAACGTGTTTTGAAGGCTGGAAAACTGAAGAAATCGTGGTGGATCAAGGATTTCATGAACTTTAGTGATTGAAGACCTCTTTTCTTCCATTAATTTGTAATTTCTATTCTTTCTGTTTTTCTTTTCTATAATAGTATGAGTAGCTACCCCCCCCCCCCCCCCCCCACACACACATAAGGGAGTCATACACATATCCGAGAAGCCAATATGCGTATGGAATGACCCGGATATGAAAATCCCACATTTTTCCTATTTAGCCCAAAAAATATAAATTTCCAAAGGTTGGACGACTTTTGAGTACATAGAACATGTTTTGAAGGCTTGAAAACTGTAGAACTCGTGATGGATCAAGGATTTCATGAACTTTAGTGATTGAACACCTCTTTTCTTCCATTAATTTGAAATTTCTACACGTTCTATTTTTCTTTTCTTTAATAGTATGAGTAGCTAAGCCCCCTCCCCCCAGGGAGTCATACACATATACAAGAAGGCCATATGCGTAAGGAATGACTAGGATATGAAAAATCCCACATTTTTCCCATTTAATAAAAAAAATGTGAATTTCCAAAGGTTGGACGACTTATGAGTACAAAGAACGTGTTTTGAAGGCTGGAGAACTGAAGAACTCGTTGTGAATCAAGGCTTTTATGAACTTTAGTGATTGAAGAGCTCTTTTCTTCCGTTAATTTGTAATTTTTACACTATTTGTTTTACTTTTCTTTAATAATATGAGTAGCTAACCCCCCCCCCCCTGGTCACATACACACACACACATTCCAGCCCACGGGTATCACTAGAAAGGGTGAAAAAATCATACGCGTATGGGATGGTCTGTCTCATATGAGGCCATGCAACGAAGATCCTCATACGCAGACCAACACCTTACACGTATGACTCTAGTTGGGCCATACGCCCTACCCTGATCCATACACGTATGAGGTAGTACAAAAGGGAGTCACACAAATAAACGAGGAGGCCATATGCGTATTGAATTACCTGGATATGAAAAAGCCCACATTTTTCCTATTTAGCTAAAACAAATTGAATTTCCAAAGGTTGGACAACTTTTGAGTACATAGAATGTGTTTTCAAGGCTGAAGAACTCGTCGTGGATTAAGGATTTCATGAACTTTAGTGATTGAAGACCTCTTTTTTTCCATTAATTTGTAATTTCTACACTTTCTATTTTTCTTTTCATTAATAGTACGAGTAACTTACCCCCCCCCACAAGGGTGTTATAGACATATACGAGGAAGCCATATGCGTATGGAATGACCCGAATATGAAAAATACCGTATTTTTCCTATTTAGCCAAAAAAATGTGAATTTCCAAAGGTTGGACGAAGTTTGAGTATACAGAACGTGTGTTGAAGGATGGAGAACTGAAGAACTCGTGGTGGATCAAGGATTTGTATGAACTTTAGTGATTGAAGACCGCTTTTCTTCCATTAATTTGTAATTTCTACACTTTCTGTTTTGCTTTTCTTTAATTGTATGAGTAGCTACCCCCCTCCCCCCAAGGTAGTCATACACATATACGATGAGGCCATATGCGTATGGAATAAACCGGATATGAAAAATCCCACATTTTTCCTATTTAGCCAAGAAATGTGAATTTCCAAAGGTTGGACGACTTTTGAGTACAGAGAACGTGTTTTGAAGGTTGAAGAACTGAAGAACTCGTGGTGGAACAACGATTTCATGAAATTTAGTGATTGGAAACCTCTTTTCTTCCATTAATTTGTAATTTCTACACTTTCTGTTTTTCTTTTCTTTAATAGTATGAATAGCTACCCCCGCCCCACACACACACATTCTAGCATACATGTATCACCAGACAGGGGGAAAAATTCATGCGTCTGCTCATCAGCGTATGGGATGGCCCGTACGCGTAAGAGTCCATCCAGCCAAGGCCATCCTACAAAGACCAACACCTTACACGTATGAGTCTAGTTGGGCCATACGCCCTACCCAGAGCCATACGCATTTGAGGTAGTACAAAAAGGAGCCATACGTCTATGAGTTATTACAAAAGGGAATCATACACATATCCGAGGAGACAATATGCATATGGAATGACCCGGAAATGAAGGAGCCCACATTTTTCCTATTTAGACAAAAAAAAATGTGAATTTCCAAAGGTTGGACGACTTTTGATTACATAGAACGTGTTTTGAAGGCTGGAGAACTGAACAAATCGTGGTGGATCAAGGATTTCATGAACTTTAGTGATTGAATACCTCTTTTCTTCCATTAATTTGTAATTTCTATTCTTTCTGTTTTTCTTTTCTATAATAGTATGAGTAGCTACCCCCCCCCCCCCCCCCCCACACACACACAAGGGAGTCATACACATATCCGAGAAGCCAATATGCGTATGGAATGACCCGGATATGAAAATCCCACATTTTTCCTATTTAGCCCAAAAAATATAAATTTCCAAAGGTTGGACGACTTTTGAGTACATAGAACATGTTTTGAAGGCTTGAAAACTGTAGAACTCGTGATGGATCAAGGATTTCATGAACTTTAGTGATTGAACACCTCTTTTCTTCCATTAATTTGAAATTTCTACACGTTCTATTTTTCTTTTCTTTAATAGTATGAGTAGCTAAGCCCCCTCCCCCCAGGGAGTCATACACATATACAAGAAGGCCATATGCGTAAGGAATGACTAGGATATGAAAAATCCCACATTTTTCCCATTTAATAAAAAAAATGTGAATTTCCAAAGGTTGGACGACTTATGAGTACAAAGAACGTGTTTTGAAGGCTGGAGAACTGAAGAACTCGTTGTGAATCAAGGCTTTTATGAACTTTAGTGATTGAAGAGCTTTTTTCTTCCGTTAATTTGTAATTTTTACACTATTTGTTTTACTTTTCTTTAATAATATGAGTAGCTAACCCCCCCCCCCCCGGTCACATACACACACACACATTCCAGCCTACGCGTATCACTAGAAAGGGTGAAAAAATCATATGCGTATGGGATGGCCTGTCTCATATGAGGCCATGCAACGAAGATCCTCATACGCAGACCAACACCTTACACGTATGACTCTAGTTGGGCCATACGCCCTACCCTGATCCATACACGTATGAGGTAGTACAAAAGGGAGTCACACAAATAAACGAGGAGGTCATATGCGTATTGAATTACCTGGATATGAAAAAGCCCACATTTTTCCTATTTAGCTAAAACAAATTGAATTTCCAAAGGTTGGACAACTTTTGAGTACATAGAATGTGTTTTCAAGGCTGAAGAACTCGTCGTGGATTAAGGATTTCATGAACTTTAGTGATTGAAGACCTCTTTTTTCCATTAATTTGTAATTTCTACACTTTCTATTTTTCTTTTCATTAATAGTACGAGTAACTTACCCCCCCCCCCCCCCCCCCCCCCCACAAGGGTGTTATACACATATACGAGGAGGCCATATGCATATGGAATGACCCGAATATGAAAAATACCATATTTTTCCTATTTAGCCAAAAAAATGTGAATTTCCAAAGGTTGGACGAAGTTTGAGTATACAGAACGTGTGTTGAAGGATGGAGAACTGAAGAACTCGTGGTGGATCAAGGATTTGTATGAACTTTAGTGATTGAAGACCGCTTTTCTTCCATTAATTTGTAATTTCTACACTTTCTGTTTTGCTTTTCTTTAATTGTATGAGTAGCTACCCCCTCCCCCCAAGGTAGTCATACACATATACGATGAGGCCATATGCGTATGGAATAAACCGGATATGAAAAATCCCACATTTTTCCTATTTAGCCAAGAAATGTGAATTTCCAAAGGTTGGACGACTTTTGAGTACAGAGAACGTGTTTTGAAGGTTGAAGAACTGAAGAACTCGTGGTGGAACAACGATTTCATGAAATTTAGTGTTTGGAAACCTCTTTTCTTCCATTAATTTGTAATTTCTACACTTTCTGTTTTTCTTTTCTTTAATAGTATGAATAGCTACCCCCGCCCCACACACACACATTCTAGCATACATGTATCACCAGACAGGGGGAAAAATTCATGCGTCTGCTCATCAGCGTATGGGATGGCCCGTACGCGTATGAGTCCATCCAGCCAAGGCCATCCTACGCAGACCAACACCTTACACGTATGAGTCTAGTTGGGCCATACGCCCTACCCAGAGCCATACGCATTTGAGGTAGTACAAAAAGGAGCCATACGTGTATGAGTTATTACAAAAGGGAATCATACACATATCCGAGGAGACAATATGCATATGGAATGACCCGGAAATGAAGAAGCCCACATTTTTCCTATTTAGACAAAAAAAATGTGAATTTCCAAAGGTTGGACGACTTTTGATTACATAGAACGTGTTTTGAAGGCTGGAGAACTGAAGAACTCATGGTGGATCAAGGATTTCATGAACTTTAGTGATTGAACACCTCTTTTCTTCCATTAATTTGTAATTTTTATACTTTCTGTTTTTCTTTTCTTGAATAGTATGAGTAGCTACCCCCCCCCCCCCCAAGGGAGTGATACACATATACGAGGAGGCTATATGCGTATGGAATGACCCGAATATGAAAAAGCCCACATTTTTCCAATTTACCCAAAAAAATGTGAATTTCCAAAGGTTTGACGACTTTTGAGTACAAAGAACGTGTTTTGAAGGTTTGAGAACTGAAGAACTCGTGGTGGATCAAGGATTTCATGAACTTTAGTGATTCAAGACCTATTTTCTTCCATTAATTTATAATTTCTACACTTTATATTTTTATTTTCTTTAATAGTATGAGTAGCTACCCCCCCCCCCCCCCCCCCCCAAGGGAGTCATACACATATACGAGGAGGCCATATATGCGTATGGAATGACCCGGACATGAAAAATCTTACATTTTTCCTATTTAGCCAAAAAAATGTGAATTTCCAAAGGTCGGATGACTTTTGAGTACAGAGAACGTGTTTTGAACGATGAAGAACTGAAGAGTTCGTGGTGGATCAAGGATTTCATTAACTTTACTGATTGAAGTCCTCTTTTCTTCCATTAATTTCTAATTTCTACACTTTCTGCTTTTTTTTCTTTAATAGAATGAGTGGCTACCCTCCCCCCCCCCCCCCAAGGTAGTCATACACATATATGCGTATGGAATGACCCGGATATGAAAAATCCCACATTTTTCCTATTTAGCCAAAAAAATGTGAATTTCCAAAGGTTGGACGACTTTAAGGTACAAAGGACGTGTTTTGAAGGCTGGAGAATTGAAGAACTCGTGGTGTATCAAAGATTTCATGAACATTAGTGATTGAAGACCTCTTTTCTTCCATTTATTTGTAATTTCTACACTTTCTCTTTCGCTTTTCTATAGTAGTATGACTAGCTACCCCCCTCCCCCCCACACACACCTTCCAGCATACACGTATCACCAGAAAGGGGAAAAATTTCATGCCTCTGCTCATCCGCGTATGGGATGGCCCGTACCCGTATGAGGCCATCCATGCAAGGCCCTCCTACGCAGACCAACACTTTACCCGTATGACTCATGTTGGGCCATACGCCCTACCATGAGCCATAAGTGTATGAGGTAGTACAAATGGGAGTCATACACATATACGAGGAGGCCATATGCGTATGGAATGACCCGGATATAAAAAAGCCCACACTTTTCCTATTTACCCAAAAAAATGTGAATTTCCAAAGGTTGGATGACTTTTGAGTATAGAGAACGTGTTTTGAAGGCTAGAGAACTGAAGAAATCGTGGTGGATCAAGGATTTCATGAACTTTAGTGATTGAAGACCTCTTTTCTTCCATTAATTTGTAATTTCTATACTTTCTATTTTTCTTTTCTTTAATAGTATAAGTAGCTACCCTCCCCCCCCCCCCCCCACACACACACAAGGGAGTCATACACATATCCTAGGAGGCCGTATGCATATGGAATGACCCGGATATGAAAAATCCAACATTTTTCCTATTTAACCAAAAAAATGTGAATTTCCAAAGATTGGACGACTTTTGAGTACATAGAACATGTTTTGAAGGCTTGAGAACTGCAGAACTCGTGGTGGATCAAGGATTTCAGGAACTTTTGTTATTGAAGACCTCTTTTCTTCCATTAATTTGAAATTTCTACACGTTCTATTTTTCTTTTCTTTAATAGTATGGGTAGCAAACCCCTCCCCCCCAAGGGAGTTAGTCACATATACAAGAAGACCATATGCGTATGGAATGACTCGGATATGAAAAATCCCACATTTTTCCCATTTTACCAAAAAAATGTGAATTTCCAAAGGTTGGATGATTTATGAGTACAAAGAACGTGTTTTGAAGGCAGGATAACTGAAGAACTCGTGGTGGATCAAGGCTTTCATGAACTTTAGTGATTGAAGACCTCTTTTCTTCCCTTAATTTGTAATTTTTACACTATGTGTTTTACTTTTCTTTAATAATATGAGTAGCTAACCCCCCCCCCCCCCCTCACACACACACACATTCCAGCATACGCGTATCACCAGAAAGGGTGAAAAATTCATGCATATGCTCATTCGCGTATGGGATAGCCCGTCACATATGAGGCCATGCAGCGAATACCCTCATACGCAGGCCAACACCTTACACGTATGACTCTAGTTGGGCCATACGCCCTACCCTGATCCATAGACGTATGAGGTAGTACAAAAGGGAGTCACACACATATACGAGGAGGCCATATGCGTATTGAATTACCCGAATATGAAAAAGCCCACATTTTTCCTATTTAGCCAAAACAAATTGAATTTCTAAAGGTTGGAAAACTTTTGAGTACATAGAATGTGTTTTGAAGGCTGAAGAACTCGTCGTGGATTAAGGATTTCATGAACTTTAGTGATCGAAGACCTCTTTTTTTCTATTAATTTGTAATTTCTACACTTTCTACTTTTCTTTTCATTAATAGTATGAGAAACTTACCCCCTCCCCCCCACCCCCCACAAGGGTGTTATACACATATACGAGGAGGCCATATGCATATGGAATGACCCGAATATGAAAAATACCACATTTTTCCTATTTAGCCAAAAAAATGTGAATTTCCAAAGGTTGCACGAATTTTGAGTATAGAGAAAGTGTGTTGAAGGATGGAGAACTGAAAAACTCGTGGTGGATCAAGGATTTGTATGAACTTTAGTGATTGAAAACCGCTTTTCTTCCATTAATTTCTAAGTTTTTATACTTTCTGTTTTTTTCTTTAATAGTGTGAGTAGCTACCCCCCCCCCCCCCCCAAGGTAGTCATACATATATACGAGGAGGCTATATACGTATGGAATGACCCGGATATGAAAAATCTCACTTTTTTCCTATTTTGCCAAAAAAATGTGAATTTCCAAAGGTTGGATGACTTTTGAGTACAAAGAACATGTTTTGAAGGCTAGAGAACTGAAGAACTCATGGTGGATCAAAGATTTCATGAACTTTAGTGATTGAAAATCTCTTTTCTTCCATTAATTTGTAATTTCTACACTTTCTGTTTTGCTTTTCCTTAATTGTATGAGTAGCTACCCCCCCCCCCCCCCCCCCACACACACACACATACACACATTTCAGCATACACGTATCATCAGAAAGGGGGTAAAATTCATGCCTCTGCTCCTCTGTGTATGGGATGGCCTGTACGCGTATGAGGCCATCCAGCCAAGGCCCTCCTACACAGACTAACACCTTACACGTATGACTCTTTTTGGGCCATATGCCCTACCCTGAGCCATACGCGTTTGAGGTAGTACAAAAAGGAGCCATACGTGTATGTGGTATTACAAAAGGGATTCATACACATATACGAGGCGACCATATGCATATGGAACGACGCGGATATGAAAAAGCGCACATTTTTCCTATTTAGCCAAAAAAAAGTGAATTTCAAAAAGTTGGAGGACTTTTCAGTATAGAGAATGTGTTTTGAAGGCTGGAGAACTGAAGAACTCATTGTGGATCAAGGATTTTGTGAACTTTAGTGATTAAAGACCTCTTTTCTTCCATTAATTTGTAATTTCTACACTTTCTGTTTTTCTTTTCTTTAATAGTATGACTAGCTAACCCCCCCCCCCCCCCCAAGGTAGTCATACACATATACGATGAGGCCATATGCGTATGGAATAACCCGGATATGAAAAATCCCATATTTTTCCTATTTAGCCAAAAAAATGTGAATTTCCAAAGGTTGGACGACTTTTGAGTATAGAGAACGTGTTTTGAAGGATGAAGAACTAAAGAACTCGTAGTGGATCAAAGATTTCATTAAATTTAGTGATTGAAAACCTCTTTTCTTCCATTAATTTGTAATTTCTACACTTTCTGTTTTACTTTTCTTTAATAGTATGAATAGCTACCCCCCCCCCCCCCCCACACACACACACACACATTCTAGCATACACTTATCACCATATAGGGGGGAAAATTCATGCCTCTGGTCATCCGCGTATGGGATGGCCTGTACGCGTATGAGTCCATCCAGCCAAGGCCCTCCTACGCAGACCAACACCTTACACGTGGTGGATCAAGGATTTCATGAACTTTAGTGATTGAAGACCTCTTTTCTTCTATTAATTTGTAATTTCTACACTTTCTGTTTTTCTTTTCTTGAATAGTGTGAGTAGCTAGCTGTAAGACCTCAATTTTGGCCCTAAGATCCCTCATGACATCATAACATTGCATTTGCAAGCCTCAAGGATCATAAGCATCTTGGTTCCCTTTGCCTTTGGGTGGGACCTCTTGTGAGTAGTTTGAGATCACCAAGCATGCTTGAATTATGTATCATTTCTTTTCTCATTTTTTTTACTAACCAATAGCACTAAAATATGTCAGTAACATCTTTTGTTTGTAACTTGAGCAATCACAAGGTCAAAAAGCTTCTAGGTGATCCTTTGTGTAATGATATGGCCAAGAGAAGATGAAGGCAAGCATGGAAATGGTTCCCAAAGCTCTAATCCATAAAATATGCCTCCCTAGTATCTCAATTCATCATTTTGATCAAAGCAAGTCAAAGGATTTGAGGTTTGTCTCTCAAAGAAAACCTAATTCATCTGTGTACCAAGTGTGCCTTGCCAATGAAGCAACCTCAGCCCATGATCAAAAACAATCAAGGGAAGTTCTTTAATTCATCATTTCATACATATTTGAACTTATTTGAGTGTCCTCAATCATCAATTCATCAAGATATGGGTTGTGGACTTGAGAAGTTGATCAGTCAATTCATCTAACTATCTTGAAATATGCTGAGACCTAACTTTCTATGTGTTGGTATAATGGAGATGATACCAAAAGAAAATGTTCTTAAGGAAAATATGAACAACTTTCATTTTCATAAAAAATTGATTTGAAGCTTGGAAGGTCATCTCCCATTCCAAAACATTATAGGTCATTTTGATTGAAACCCTAATTTTGGGTCAACTTCCCAAGGACATAACTCATGCATTGTCTATGATTTTGAGGTGGGATCAAATGAATTGGAAAGCTTATTATGTCTAATTAAAATGTTATGTTGAACAAAATTTCAAAATATCAAAGGAAATACATGTGATAGTGCAAAACATTATAGGTCACTTTGGACCAATGCATTGAAAGGCAAAAAAGTCCGACTTCAAGTGCCCATAACTTCTTCATAAAAAATCTAAATGATGCAAAATCTTATTCCATATTGATTGTCTTGAAAAGATATACAACTTTGATGTTGGAGGTTTTTTCATTTGAGGCTTGAATCACCAATACAAAAGGGCTTGAAGTTGGTTCAATTTGACAAAATTCTCAAAGGCATGTTTTACACTATGAACTTCATGGCCTGTTTTCATAAATTTACACACTTCAAATGAGTTTTTGCTCAACATAACATTTGTTCCTTATGTCAAGACCTTTCCAACCATTACCCACATGCTTGTGTTTGGATTTTCTAAAAGGGACTTTCGAAGACTTGAAGTTTTATGACCAATTATGCATAACATGGTGAAACTTCATATGCAAGCAATTGGAGTGCAAACCACACATCCAAACCTTCTCCAAATCATTTCAGCATCCATTTGAATTGGCTTTTGGGCCCTCCATGCGCCTGTACAGGCCCATGCATGGAGGCCTTCAATTTTCATGCACACGAAATTCACCTTGCTTGCATCAGGTTTTGCTATAAATAGAGGTGCATACCTCCATCATAAACCAACCTGAAGGCACCTGATATGCTGCACAATTGAATCCCTAACCATACCTAAAGGAACTAGTTTACACTTTCTTCAAAATTCAGATCTAAAATTCAATTGCATTTGGTTGAATTTTCAGATCTAAAGTTCCTAAACCTCCATTATCTAATCCATAGAACTTATGTTTGGCAAAAGGAAGCAAGGAAGGTAGCTCAAATCTTCACAATCCAAAGGTATGGTTCAACTGGTTTTTTCTTCGAATCTCTTTGTTCCATGATCTATTTTCCTGGCCAATGTGTTTTCTGAAGTCCTCACTTGAGAGGCAAGCCAGTGGTGGTTTTGATTTTGTGTTTTAATGAACTGCAATTTATGTACCTGAATCTTCCAGCTCAGATTTCTTATTCCATAGAAAGTTTGAGTATAATTCAAGGTTACAGGGGTGATGTACATCACCCCAACTTCATTTTGGTGTGTGGATCGTTAGTTTTGGTTGAGTTTGGAGGACCTGCAACTCTGGCCGGAGCTTGTATGCTCGCCGGAGAAGACGGTGGCGCTGGCCACCGTCCACCATGCCAGATTGAATCTGGACCATTGGATGCATCTCCCATGTTTTAATCTCAGCCATGCGTTTGGATTACTTGCTTTAATGCCAGGTGTGACGCGTTTGACTTGGACTCACCATGAGCGCGCATCTCCATTTTATTTTCTTTTATCCCATTTATTTTCAAAAATTCATAACTTCTTCATTTTAATTTCAAAAAATATGGGACCAATTGCATTATTTCTCTTTTTAATTCTAGTTTCTAAAAATGATTTTTAATATTTTTTATTTCATCATTTGATATTTTTTATGAATTTTCTCTTTTTTGGCTATTTTTAATTCATTTTAAATATTTTTTGATATTCAAAAAATACAAAAATATTTTCTCAACCTATTTGAATGATGATGGATCTATGAAAAATATTCTCATCAATTTTTTAATTGATTTGAGATTTATTTGAGATTTTAGTTCAATTAGGTTATTTTTATTCATTTTTAATTGATTAAAAATAGTTTCTGACTTTTAAAAATGCTAAAAAAAATTGTCAAACTTTGTTTGACCTTGTTGAGCTTAGGATAAATCACTTGGACTTTTCAAAGTTGATTTGAGGTGATTTTGAAGTTTGACATTTCTTTAATATTTTAATTCAAGTTTATTTTTAAATATTAAAAATGCCAAAAATATTTTGTTCATTTCTTGACTTCCAATCTTCATCTTATTTATGTTTTTGATTGTTTGACCATGATCCTCAATGTCATTAGTCAACACTTGTTGATTGATACATTCTATTTCATTTAATATCCTTTATTCTTTTCATTTCCATTTCCATTATTCATCTCCTTCTTCTTCTTCTTTCTTTTTGATCAATGAGTTAAAGGTTGATAAGTTAGCATTGATTAGGGAGGCTTAATCTTCATTGATTCAAATCTAATTCATCTTGATCAATTGATCAAGTGAATGGCTTTGCATTAAGGATAGGTTGCTTTGTAAATCATGCAAAAGGCTTAAACCAATACAAGATCAATTTTCTTCCTCGTTTTTGGCATGGCAAGTTGTTGGAACTTGGTTCACTAATCAAGACTTCTAACTTGTGTTGTTGCCTACATTATTATTGACCGGCCTCAGATAGTTGTGACTTCTACATAAGTTCAATTACGATTGCTTAACATAGCGCTAAATTTTCCTTATGGCACACTAACTACTAACACTAACCATTAACAATTAACATTTACTTTTTTACTCTTTACTTTTAATGCAATTTACTATTCTTTCACATATTATCCATTTGCTTTTCCCTTTGCTCACTTGAGAACATGTTTATGTTAATACCATTTGCCTTTTGCTCACTTGAGCACATAATTGTGTATATACTTTTGTGCTTGTGTTTTGTTTTGATTGTTGTGAACCAAATGCAAAGAATTGGACAAAATGGACTTAGATCTTAGGACTTTACCTAAGCTAATGGAGTTTGAAGAGCAACTAGGCCTCATGCCTTTAGAATGCTTAAATGTCAAAGAGCAACTAGGCCTCATACCTTTAGAATGCTTAAAGCTTGAAGATGAACATTGAAAGGACCATATTCTAAACTCTCTCTTGTCCATTCTTTGATTTGTAAATAGAACCTTTTGATGTTTGTGTTCTTGTGCTAGGGATTTCATCTTGATTCAAACTTGAGGAGCCATTACCATGAGCCTCTAAGAGAGAGAGATCCAAGATACATTGAGGAGTCTTTCCAAGAGTGCATTTGACTGATGATTGCTTCAGTTCATGCTTATGTGATTGCTTATTCCAAAGGATAGGAGCTACTTGGATCATCATTATGATCTCAAGAAAGGAACTCCATTGTGGTTTTGTTTCTTATTCCTTACCTCTTACATGTTTAGGACTCTAGCCCTTCTTCTTCTTCTCTCCACTCTGACCCAAGCCAAAATCTTTGTGCAAACATCTAATACTTGTTTTCATTATTAGAAACCTAAGCCTTATGCTTTTGATTTTCAAACTTTATTTTCATAACACTTAACCTTCCTTGATTCAAATCTAATTCATCTTGATCAATTGATCAAGTGAATGGCTTTGCATTAAGGATAGGTTGTTTTGTAAATCATGCAAAAGGCTTAAACGAATACAAGATCAATTTTCTTCCTCGTTTTTGGCATGGCAAGTTGTTGGAACTTGGTTCACTAATCAAGACTTCTAACTTGTGTTGTTGCCTACATTATTATTGACTGGCCTCAGATAGTTGTGACTTCTACATAAGTTCAATTACGATTGCTTAACATAGCGCTAAATTTTCCTTATGGCACACTAACTACTAACACTAACCATTAACAATTAACATTTACTTTTTTACTCTTTACTTTTAATGCAATTTACTATTCTTTCACATATTATCCATTTGCTTTTCCCTTTGCTCACTTGAGAACATGTTTATGTTAATACCATTTGCCTTTTGCTCACTTGAGCACATAATTGTGTATATACTTTTGTGCTTGTGTTTTGTTTTGATTGTTGTGAACCAAATGCAAAGAATTGGACAAAATGGACTTAGATCTTAGGACTTTACCTAAGCTAATGGAGTTTGAAGAGCAACTAGGCCTCATGCCTTTAGAATGCTTAAATGTCAAAGAGCAACTAGGCCTCATACCTTTAGAATGCTTAAAGCTTGAAGATGAACATTGAAAGGACCATATTCTAAACTCTCTCTTGTCCATTCTTTGATTTGTAAATAGAACCTTTTGATGTTTGTGTTCTTGTGCTAGGGATTTCATCTTGATTCAAACTTGAGGAGCCATTACCATGAGCCTCTAAGAGAGAGAGATCCAAGATACATTGAGGAGTCTTTCCAAGAGTGCATTTGACTGATGATTGCTTCAGTTCATGCTTATGTGATTGCTTATTCCAAAGGATAGGAGCTACTTGGATCATCATTATGATCTCAAGAAAGGAACTCCATTGTGGTTTTGTTTCTTATTCCTTACCTCTTACATGTTTAGGACTCTAGCCCTTCTTCTTCTTCTCTCCACTCTGACCCAAGCCAAAATCTTTGTGCAAACATCTAATACTTGTTTTCATTATTAGAAACCTAAGCCTTATGCTTTTGATTTTCAAACTTTATTTTCATAACACTTAACCTTCCTTGATTCAAATCTAATTCATCTTGATCAATTGATCAAGTGAATGGCTTTGCATTAAGGATAGGTTGTTTTGTAAATCATGCAAAAGGCTTAAACGAATACAAGATCAATTTTCTTCCTCGTTTTTGGCATGGCAAGTTGTTGGAACTTGGTTCACTAATCAAGACTTCTAACTTGTGTTGTTGCCTACATTATTATTGACTGGCCTCAGATAGTTGTGACTTCTACATAAGTTCAATTACGATTGCTTAACATAGCGCTAAATTTTCCTTATGGCACACTAACTACTAACACTAACCATTAACAATTAACATTTACTTTTTTACTCTTTACTTTTAATGCAATTTACTATTCTTTCACATATTATCCATTTGCTTTTCCCTTTGCTCACTTGAGAACATGTTTATGTTAATACCATTTGCCTTTTGCTCACTTGAGCACATAATTGTGTATATACTTTTGTGCTTGTGTTTTGTTTTGATTGTTGTGAACCAAATGCAAAGAATTGGACAAAATGGACTTAGATCTTAGGACTTTACCTAAGCTAATGGAGTTTGAAGAGCAACTAGGCCTCATGCCTTTAGAATGCTTAAATGTCAAAGAGCAACTAGGCCTCATACCTTTAGAATGCTTAAAGCTTGAAGATGAACATTGAAAGGACCATATTCTAAACTCTCTCTTGTCCATTCTTTGATTTGTAAATAGAACCTTTTGATGTTTGTGTTCTTGTGCTAGGGATTTCATCTTGATTCAAACTTGAGGAGCCATTACCATGAGCCTCTAAGAGAGAGAGATCCAAGATACATTGAGGAGTCTTTCCAAGAGTGCATTTGACTGATGATTGCTTCAGTTCATGCTTATGTGATTGCTTATTCCAAAGGATAGGAGCTACTTGGATCATCATTATGATCTCAAGAAAGGAACTCCATTGTGGTTTTGTTTCTTATTCCTTACCTCTTACATGTTTAGGACTCTAGCCCTTCTTCTTCTTCTCTCCACTCTGACCCAAGCCAAAATCTTTGTGCAAACATCTAATACTTGTTTTCATTATTAGAAACCTAAGCCTTATGCTTTTGATTTTCAAACTTTATTTTCATAACACTTAACCTTCCTTGATTCAAATCTAATTCATCTTGATCAATTGATCAAGTGAATGGCTTTGCATTAAGGATAGGTTGTTTCCTAAATTATGCAAAAGACTTAAACCAATACAAGATCAATTCTCTTCTTCTTTTTGGCATGGCAAGTTGTTGGAACTTGGTTCACTAATCAAGACTTCTAACTTGTGTTGTTGCCTACATTATTATTGACCGGCCTTAGATAGTTGTGACTTCTACATAAGTCCAATTACGATTGCTTAACATAGCGCTAAATTTGCCTTATGGCACACTAACTACTAACATTAACCATTAACCATTAACATTTATTTTTTGCACTTTACTTTTATGCAATTTACTATTCTTGTACATATTATTATTTTGCTTTTTCCTTTGCTCATTTGAGCACATGTTTATGTTAATACCATTTGCCTTTTGCTCAGTTGAGCACATATAATTGTGTATATATCATTTGTGCTTGTGTTTTGATTGTTGTTGACCATAATGCAAAGAATTGGACAAAATGGACTTAGACTTTAGGACTTTCCCTATGAAAATTAGGATTCAAAGAGAAACTAGGCATTGGGCCTTTAGAGTGCTATAAAAGTCAAAGAGCAACTAGGCATTGGGCCTTTAGAATGCTTAATGTTGAAAGATGATCTTGAAATGACCAATTTCTAAACTCTACTTGTTCATTCCTTGCTTGTTTGCTAGAACCTTTTAATGTCTGTGTTCTTGTGCTAGGGATTCCAACTTGATCCATTGAGGAACCATTGCCATGAGCCTCTAAGAGAGAGGAATCTAAGATACATTGAGGAGCTTTCCAATAGTTCATTTAATTGTTGATTGTTTGAGTTTATTCTTATGTGATTGCTTATTCCAAAGTATGTGAGCTACTTGGATCATCAATATGATATCAAGAGAGGAACTCGATTTGTGGTATTGTTTCTTTTCCCTTACCTCTTGTATGTTTAGGATTTAGCCATTCTTCTTCTTCCCTCTACTCTATCCCAAGCCAAAAACTTTTGTGCAAACATTCAACACTTCTTTTCAAACATTAGAAACCTAAGCCTTATGCTTTTGATTCTCAAACTATCTTTTCATAACACTTATTTTGAATGAACTTTTAAACCAACTTTGACCTTATTTTTGTAAATACTTTTCATTGGTAAATATAACCCCTTCAAATGTCTTTTGTGGTTTTAATGGCGACTTCCTTAATCAAACTTTTCATAACCTTTAGCTATTAGGTTTGAGTTATACTTGTGGTAGATGTAATACTCACCTATATCCTTAATGATGGACAATGAGTCTTCCATGCTTATTATAGGGTTAACCCCTCACTAGCATGTTGAAGCTATCCTCACATGGTGGATTTGTAGTTTTTAGGTTGAGTTCTCTCCCTTGGATAACAAAAGACCTTAAGGCTTTTTGACCAATCAATCCACCAACTCATTTTGAGATTTTTACCCCGAACTACGAGGTTTTGATCCTAATCTTTTTTAAGATGGTACGTAGGCAATGGGTTTATCCATCCAAACACAAAATGTAAATAACTTGTATATTCTCTTCTCATCTCTTCAATCATGTTTGCACAAATAATTTTTCACAAAATACCAACCTTACAACAAATGTGAAAAGGGCTCCCTAGGAGAACCTAGGATGTTTTGGGTGCTTAAAACCTTCCCATTGCATAACCAACCCCCTTACCCAGATCTCTGTTTCTTTTATTAGTTTTTGTTGAAACTTTTAGGTTTTTGTTCGCTTTCTAACCACTCCTTTGGATAAATAGAAGTGCGGTGGCGACTCGACTTGTATGGATTACCTTAGATTTAGTCAATATCTCTAATGGTAATGAATACCCCGCTACAGAAAAGTGGCGACTCTGCTGGGGACAAAGATAGATTGCCTAGTGAGTTTAGCCTACTTTTCACATTGTGTTGTAGTGTATTGTATATTGTTTGGTGACATATTTCTGTGCAATTTGGGATTACTGTATTGTATGTAATGATTGAATTGCTTGAATATTAACTCCTTGTATGCTTGGTGATCTTTGTGAGATGAGTTCTATACCCGAACTCGAGTGCACTTAGGATAGGAGAATGGCATAGTCTTGTTGACTTGTGTGGAGTTATTCCTTAGCAAGTTGACTTGCAAGTCCATTCACTTGGTGGAGGTCATGTTGGGATCAATAATGTCACACAAGTAGTTGTGGTTAGACATTACGCTTTCCAATATGGACCTTAGAAGCCAAGAACCTTAGTTTACCAAGCCCATCTTGGCCTATTCTTAGGATGTAGTGCGAAAGTCGTTCAAGTGTAAGATTTGATACGATTGTTACGCGATACTACGCTCATAAGAGTCTCTCTTGAGAATATTTTTTGGAATACGAGTAGTCGTTCCTCTGATAATATTCGAAAGATGGGATGATGACTATGGGAACCTCTTGTAGAACATGTTTGGCAGGTTAAACCCTAGTACACTCCCTTTGGGTGGTTCTAAATCGAGGCTCCATGCTCGTGACTTGCAACAAACCCGTGATTCGTGGTTGATCCATTCATGTATTCTTAATATCAATGGAACTTAGGTGTTGATAAGGTGAAACCATAATCCACCAAAATGGATGATTGATATTAAGGATAATATGATCCATCCCATGACCTTTGTTTGTTGTTCTTTACTTGATCCTTGAGTGTGATTGTTGCATTCATGCATTCATGCACCCATTTGTATCCATAACATCAAAATAACAAGAAAATTTTCAAGGAACTTAAGAGGTCTACTTGCAAATTTTCAGACATGGAAAGACAAAGAAGAAATACAAAGAAGTACAGCTTAAGACAACCAGATTTGAAAGAGCTAAAGAATTTGACATCCTATGTACTAGATCCCTTGGGTTTCAAGGCTCGTTTTGGGAAGCTTCTTCCTCTTCTGACTACTCAAGTGGATGAAGGATTGATGAGTGTATTGGTGCAGTTTTATGATCCCTTGTACCGCTGCTTCACATTTCCGGATTTCCAGCTCTTACCCACGCTAGAGGAGTATGCCTATCTTGTGGGCATACCTATTCTAGACCAGTTGCCGTTCAGTGGCTTAGAGAGTGTTCCTACTTCTCAAGAGATAGCTGACATGCTTCATATAGATGAATCTCTGGTTGGTGCTCATATGACTACCAAAGGTGGAATTCAAGGTCTCCCTTCTGAGTTCCTCATTGCTCAAGCTACTATGTATGGGAAGGCCATGAGTGAGGACGCCTTTGAGGCCATATTTGTACTTCTCATCTATGGATTGGTGTTATTCCCCAACATCGACATATTTGTGGATGTGAACGCTATTAGGATTTTCTCTACTCTTAATCCTGTTCCGACTCTGTTGGGTGACACTTATTTTTCTTTGCATATGAGGAATGCAAAGGGTGGTGGTGCCATTGTGTGCTGTTTGGCTCTGTTGTATAAGTGGTTTATTTCTCACTTACCGCAGACGGTCGCCTTCAAGGAGAACAAGGGATGTCTACGGTGGTCCACGAGACTTATGTCTCTCACTAATGGTGATATCTTTTGGTATAACCGTGTGTATGATGGTGTGCAGATTATCGACTCTTGTGGTGAATTCTCCAATGTACCCCTTCTTGGTACATGTGGTGGGATTAACTACAACCCTAAAGGATGTGTTCTTTCAGGAGGGTAAAGATCCCCAAGGCTTAAAGGGCAGGATGGTCCGCACTTGGCGCAAGATTCATAGGAAAGGAAGAAAGGAGTTAGGTCCTAAGAATTGTGTCGCTTTGGAGCCTTACACTACTTGGGTTAAGAGGGGAGCTTCTGAGTACCTCATGCCTTACGAGTATCCGAGACCTACACCTTTGGTTATGGCTGGGCCTTCAACCCTCCCTGACCAAGGAGTAGAGGAGTTGAGAGACGAAGACCGTTCACGTGCTTGGATCCGTGAACGAGAAGAGTTGCTTCAGCAGATCAAGGAAAAGGATGCTTTGATTGAGTTTCTCGAGCATCAGGTTATTGATGATCCTAATGATGCATGGACTTCTCTACTTCCTCAGTCTTCTAGGTTTTGGAAGAGGAAGTACGATCGACTCGCCAAGGAGAAGGCAGATATGGAGGTAGCCTATGAGGAGGAGGTGAAGAGGCTTCGTGCATCTTATCTTCCCGTGTTCCGAGCTTTAGATGACTGTTTTTAGGGATCCATAGGATGAATATCTTCCTTTTTTTCTTGTATTTGGTTACCAATGTTGTACTTCTTTGGTGTAAAAAATATATATTTTCTAGATATTATTGATAATATGTGATAAAAATGTAATATTTCCCAAAATTTGCAAGTAGAACTCTAAAGTTCCTCTGAAATAAAAAACAAATCATATGCACAAGCATTGCATGCATCATGTGCATAAGCAGGTTTTGCTCCAGGCTTCTTGTCCTATGGTCTAACTCTGTGTTCTTCATTTATTTCAAAGATAAGCTGACCCATCGGTACTACACCAGAGCCAACTCTTCGAGACTGATGGATCATTTGGAACAAGAGAACCGCGAGCTGAAGGAGGAAGTAGCCAGATTGACTACCCTGATGGAGTCATTCTTGGCCGCTCAGAGTCAGTCTTCTCCAACACCTGCAACTCCTCCCTAGAGGACGGTCATCTCTGAGATCGTAACTTCTACTGTGCCTGCCGCAATAGCTCACTTTGCACCATCTATGCCAGCCGGGTTCCCTTGGGGAATGCCCGCCAACTTTGTGCCAGAGGGTTTTTCTCCGACTCTTGCTTCTTTTCCAGCATCTAGCCCGGTCCTTTCAGTGCCACCTCCTGTCGTGCACACTCTACCAAGGGTTGAAGATACCATCTATCATTTTGAGCCATCTGAGGGCCTAGACGTTTATGAGAAGATGGATGACATGAAAGATCAATTCCTTGAGCTTCGCAAGGAACTGAAGACTTTGAGGGGGAAAGACCTCTTTGGTAAGAGTGTTGCTGAGTTGTGCCTTGTGCCCAACGTGAAGATTCCTATTAAATTCAAAGTGCCTGACTTTGAGAAGTATAAGGGAAACACATGCCCTCTCAGTCATCTTGTGATGTACGCTCGCAAGATGTCGACACAAACTGATAATGATCAACTACTCATCCACTATTTCCAGGACAGTCTGTCCGGTGCCGCTCTCCGATGGTACATGGGTCTGGAAAGTTCTAACATCCGCTCTTTCAACGATCCTGGTGAGGCCTTCGTCAAGCAATATAAATATAATATGGATATGGCTCCTGATAGGGACTAGTTGAGGGCGATGTCCCAGAAATATAAAGAGACCTTCAAAGAATACGCCCAGAGGTGGCGCGAATTGGCAGCTTAGATAGTGCCACCACTAGAGGAGAAAGACATGACCAAGATCTTCTTGAAGACCTTGAGCTCGTTTTACTACGAGAGGATGATAGCCAGTGCTCCCTCAGACTTCACCGAGGTGGTGAATATGGGGATGAGACTGGAAGAGGGGGTCCGTGAAGGATGTTTGACTCGAGAGGAAGGCTCTTCAGCAAAGAGATATGGAAGCTTTGCAAAGAAGAAGGAGGGAGAGGCACATGCTGTATCTTCCCCCGTCAAGAGAAGACCCTCTGTGAAAAGGAAGATTGCTCGCCCAGTCGATAACCAGCATCAGGTGGCTCATATAGCACCTGTTTTCAGGGATGCTCGGCATTATCAACAACAACCACAATCTCAGCAATATCAGCAACAACAACAGTGTCCACAACAGCAGGCCTACCAGCCTCGAAATAACAACAACAATGCCAACACCAACTATGAGAGGAAGAGGGTCACCTTTGATCCAATTCTAATGACTTATGCTGAACTCTATCCATCTCTGATTGGTAGAAAGTTAATCACTCCGTGAGACCCTCCCGTTGTACCTGCTAACCCCCAGTGGTGGTACAAGCCTGAACTTCATTGCGTGTATCATTCCGGTGCTCCTGGACATGACGTGGAGAATTGTTATCCCCTGAAGACCAAGGTGCAAGATCTTGTGAGAAGCTGGATTTTGTTTTTTGAGGACGTAGGTCCGAATGTGAAGAAGAACCCATTGCCCGAGCATGGGAAGTCTGTTAATATGGTCCAGGGCTGCCCTGGCAAGTACAAAGTTAAATATGTCAGCCATATCTAACAATCGCTGGTTGAGATGCATCGCTTGCTGTATGATTATAGCCATTATGAGCACGACCACGATAGATGTCGAGTATGCTCTGTTAATCAAAGAGGGTGTCTCCAGGTGCGCAGAGATGTTTAAGACATGTTGGACGAAGGAGTCATTGAGATCCTTCAAAACATAAATGTTGGCGAAGACGCTGTTGCCTGAGCCTGTTGTCATCAAATATGATGGTAGCAAGCAGAAGGTCTCTCCTGCTCTGACTATCAAGCCAGCTGGCCCTGTACCGTACTCTTCTGAAAAGGCGGTTCCTTATCGCTACAATGCTGTAGCAATGGAAAATGGGAAAGAGGTGTCCCTGCCCTCTTCTTCTGTCGTTAATATTGCTAACGTCAGCGGTCTGACCCATAGTGGTCGCGTATTTTCAGCACCGTTGAAGCCTCAAGCTAATGCTCGAGGAAGTGTTGATACTGGTTTTTTCGAACGCCCGATTGGGAATGCTGTGACCACACCGAACCCGACACTTGTTGTTAAACCCTCCTCTACATTGAGAACTCCTGCTTCAGTTGGCCCGAGTGGCAATGCGAAAGAAGATTATGATGAGATGCTGAGGCTCATCAAAAGAAGCGAGTACAACGTTGTAGACCAGCTGCTACAAACGCCATCCAAAATATCCGTGTTATCATTACTATTGAATTCAGAACCACACCGAGAAGCTCTGCAGAAGGTGTTGGACGTGGCGTACGTGGATCACGATGTCACGATAGAGCAGTTTGATAGCATTGTTGCAAACACCACCGCTTGTAACAATTTGAGTTTTTGTGACACTGATCTCCCCGATGAGGGAAGAGACCACAACTTGGCATTATATATATATCTATGAGCTGCAAAGATGATTCCATGTCCAATGTGTTGGTGGACATTGGGTCATCGTTGAATGTATTGCCGAAGACCACTCTCATGAAGTTGTCATATCAAGGGCCTCCCATGAGGCAGAGTGGAGTAGTTGTGAAGGCTTTCGATGGGTCTCGCAAAACTGTGATTGGAGAGGTTGATCTCCCAGTCAAAATCGGACCAAGTGATTTCCAGATTACCTTCCAGGTTATGGATATTCACCCATCGTATAATTGTCTCTTAGGCAGACCATGGATTCACGAGGCTGGTGCCGTGACATCCACCTTACACCAGAAACTGAAATTTGTAAAGAACAAGAAGTTGGTGGTGGTAGGGGGAGAAAAGGCTCTCCTGGTTAGCCATTTGTCTTCCTTCTCATATATAGATGCTGAGGATGAAGTTGGAACTCTCTTCCAAGCTTTATCTATTGCTGAACCTGTTGAGAAGAGAACTCATTCATTTGCCTCCTATAAAGATGCAAAGTTGGTCATTGAGCATGGCGCAACTGCTGGTTTGGGGAAAATGATTGAGCTGGAAGACAACAAGTCCCGGGCTGGCATAGGCTATTCTTCTGGGGTCTTCAACAAGCAAAGATTGTTCAAGAGTGGAGGATTTTTCCACACTGGTCAAGATGAAGAGGCTGCTGCCATTTTGGAAGAAGATGAAGAGGATTCTGGCAATTTCATTATCCCTGGAGGGATCTACAATAATTGGGTCGCTGTGGATATTCCGACAGTTATCCATAAGTCAAAGTAATGTTCATTGTGTTTGAAAACCCTTCTCCCATGCCAAAAGGAGAAGTGATGACATTGTCAGCGCATAAATACAATGATGTTTTCATTCAATAAACTCATATTAAATGTTTGTTTTTCCAATTATTTTCCCTTTTCTCTTTTTTCATGAAATTGGTGATCACATAAAACCCTAAATAAGAATAAAATCAATCTTTTCATCTGCATAGTGATTTGCCTTGCTTGAATTCTAAAAGCTTCTTTTATATCCAAAATCATTATGCAGGTTAATCAAACCCATTGAACATAATGATCTGACACCATCTCCCAACTTTGAATTCCCTGTATTTGAGGCAGAAGAAGATGATGTTGAAGAGATTCCTGACGAGATTACCCGTCTACTTGAGCATGAAGAGAAGATCATTCAGCCGCATCTTGAGAATCTGGAAACAGTCAACTTGGGGTCTGAGGATTGTGTGCGAGAAGTGAAGATTGGGGCACTCCTGGAAGAATCTGTTAAGCAGGGGTTGATTGAATTGCTACAAGAATATGTTAACGTCTTTGCCTGGTCATATAAAGACATGCCTGGTCTGGATACTTATATCGTGCAACATTTCCTACCTTTGAAGCCTGAGTGCATGCCTGTCAAGTAGAAGCTCAGAAGAACTCATCCCGATATGGTAGTAAAAATCAAGGAGGAAGTTCAGAAGCAAATTGATGCGGGGTTTCTGGTGACTTCTACATATCCTCAATGGGTGGCCAATATTGTGCCCGTGCCTAAGAAAGATGGAAAAGTCCGAATGTGTGTGGACTATAGAGACTTGAATAAAGCTAGCCCGAAAGATGATTTTCCCCTACCACATATTGATATGTTGGTAGACAATACAGCTAAAATCAAGGTCTTCTCGTTTATGGACGGATTTTCCAGATATAATCAGATTAAAATGGCACCCGAAAATATGGAGAAGACAACATTCATCACACCTTGGGGAACATTCTGTTATCGAGTGATGCCCTTCGGTTTGAAGAACGCCGGAGCCACGTATCAACGAGCTATGACTGCCTTGTTTCATGATATGATGCATAAGGAGATCGAGGTATATGTCAATGATATGATTGCTAAGTCGAGAACGGAGGGGGAACATGTAGAACACCTGTTGAAGCTTTTTCAGCGTCTGAGGAAGTACAAGCTTCGTCTGAATCCTAACAAGTGTACATTTGGACTCCGTTCTGGCAAGTTATTGGGCTTCATTGTCAGCGAGAGAGGTATTGAGGTTGATCCTGCAAAGGTCAAAGCAATACAAGAGATGCTTGCGCCCAAAACTGAGAAGCAAGTTTGAGGTTTTCTTGGTCGCTTGAATTATATTTCCAGATTTATATTACACATGACTGCCACACGTGCACCAATATTCAAGCTTCTCCAGAAAGATCAATCTCATGATTGGACCGAGGGTTGCCAAAAGGCTTTTGATAACATTAAAGAATATTTGTCTAAACCTCCGATCTTGTCTTCGCCTGTTGAAGGGAGACCATTGATTATGTATCTGACTGTTCTTTAAGACTCAATGGGTTGTGTCCTTGGTCAACAGGACGAATCAGGGAAGAAAGAGTATGCCATCTACTATTTGAGTAAGAAGTTTACTGATTGCGAGTCTCGATACTCAATGCTTGAGAAAACATGTTGTGCTTTGGCTTGGGCTGCTAAGCGCTTACGCCAGTATATGTTGAATCATACAACTTGGTTGATATCAAAATGGATCCGATCAAGTATATCTTCGAGAAGCCTGCTTTAACAGGGAGGATTGCCCATTGGCAGATGTTGTTATCTGAGTATGATATTGAGTATCGGGCGCAGAGGGCCATTAAAGGTAGTATTTTGGAAGATGACTTGGCACATCAACCGATCGAAGATTATCAGTCAGTTCAGTTTGACTTCCCAGATGAAGAGATTCTATATTTGAAAATGAAGGATTGTGATGAGCCTACGCTTGATGAAGGGCCAGAACCTGGTTCCAGATGGAGTATGGTGTTTGATGGCGCTATAAATCAATATGGAAATGGTATTGGGGCAGTGATTATTACTCCTCAGGGCACACATGTTCCTTTTACAACAAGGCTAACTTTCAAATGCACGAATAATATGGCTGAGTATGAGGCCTGTATCATGGGATATGGAGGAATGTATTGATCTTAGGATCAAGCATCTTGATGTTTATGGTGATTCGGCCCTCGTTGTTAATCAGATTAAGGGTGAATGGGAAACGAATCAGTCTGGCCTCATTCCATATAGGGATTATGCGAGGAGGATTTCAACGTTCTTTACTGAGGTTGATTTCCATCATATTCCTCGAGATGAGAATCGGATGGCAGATGCTCTTGCTACGCTTGCTTCAATGATTGTGGTAAGACTTTGGAATGAAGTCCCCAATATCACTGTGATGCGCTTGGATAGACCAGCTCATGTGTTTGCAGTTGAAGAAGTGAAAGATGATAAACCATGGTATTATGACATCAAGTTTTTCCTTCAGAACCAAATTTACCCGCCTGGGGCATCTGTGAAAGATAAGAAGACTCTTAGGAGATTATCAGGCAGTTTCTACCTCAATGGTGATGTGCTTTATAAGAGAAATTTTGACATGGTGCTGCTCAGATGCGTGGATAGACACGAAGCAGACCTGTTGATAACTGAGGTCCATGAGGGTTCATTCGGTACACATTCCAATGGACATTCCATGGCTAGAAAGATGTTGAGAGCAGGCTACTATTGGCTGACAATGGAGTCTGACTGCTGCAAATATGTGAAGAAATGCCATAAGTGTCAAATTTATGCGGATAAGATTCATATTCCTCCGACACTTCTGAATGTGATTTCATCACCATGACCTTTCTCTATGTGGGGAATTGACATGATTGGCATGATAGAGCCAAAAGTGTCCAATGGACACAGATTTATTCTCGTAGCAATTGATTACTTCACTAAGTGGGTTGAAGCGGCATCATATGCGAACGTGACCAGGCAGGTGGTTGTGAAGTTTATCAAGAACCAACTCATATGCCGATACGGTGTGCCAGATAAGATCATTACTGATAATGGATCTAATCTGAACAACAAGATGATGAAAGAGCTGTGTAGTGAGTTCAAGATCGCACATCATAATTCTTCTCCTTACAGACCCAAGATGAATGGGGTTGTTGAAGCTGCTAATAAGAACATCAAGAAGATTATACAGAAGATGGTCGTTACGTACAAGGATTGGCACGAGATGCTGCCATTTGCTTTACATGGATATCGTACATCTGTCCGCACTTCAACAGGGGCAACCCCTTTTTCTCTTGTTTATGGCATGGAGGCTGTGCTCCCAGTAGAGGTGGAGATCCCATCAATGAGAGTCTTGATGGAAGCCAAGTTGACTGATGCTGAATGGGTTCAGAGTCGTTATGACCAGTTGAATTTGATAGAAGAGAAGAGATTGACTACCATGTGCCATGGTCAGTTATATCAGCAAAGGATGAAGAAAGCCTTTGATAAGAAGGTTAAGTCTCATGTGTTCTGAGAAGGTGACCTTGTGCTCAAGAAGGTCTTGTCTTTCGCGCCCGATTCCAGGGGCAAGTGGACTCTAAACTATGAAGGTCCATATGTTGTTAAGAGAGCCTTTTCAGGCGGTGCATTGATACTTACAACTATAGATGGGGAGGATTTCACTCGTCCCGTGAATTCAGATGCAATCAAGAAATACTTCGCCTAAAAATAAAAATAGAACAGCTCGCTAAGTTGAAAACCTGAAAGGGCGGCTTAGGCAAAAATGAGCGTCTTGGTGGATTGAAAACCCAAAAGGGCGATCCAGGCAAAAGTTAGAGACATAAAAAATTTGAACATATGTATCCCGCTAGATTGAGTACCTCACCCTGGGGCAATTTAGGCAGAAATTAGGGATTTGACAAGTAACTGCATCCTGACAAGACTTTGTTCTACAACTGTCATCCGTCAGAGATTCTTGTTCATTCATCATCAACCAAAGCTTCAAATACATCGGATTCAGAATTGGTGGAGAAATGGTCATTATGTTCAATGTAGCCCTTTTCCAATATATATCACCAATTTCAAATTTATAAAGATCTATGAAGTCTTACCATTTGCAGACTACCATTCCATCAAATAAATTTGAGCATTTATCCAATTATTTGCACTCTTATTTGTTTTTATTCAACAAATGTTTTGCATGTTTTAATTGAACAAAATATCATTGTTTTAAATAATCAAATTTTTCATAATTTGTTTTTTAAACAAAGTGAACATTCACAATGATGAAGGGATACTGGGAAGGTCTTTAGTGCTCTCTCAAGGATGGTAAGATTCTCGACAGGGTAAGACATTTGTTCAAATTCCTGGCATGTTTGTGACCTCTTCCTCCAGAGCCTTTTGTGGTTTTTCTCCCAAGTAGAGTGTTTGGTAGGATTATTCATCCATTCTTCCGTCAACAGAGTGGTGATCCCTCCTCCTCAGCAGATGTGATCTTTGGAAGCTTCTGGTTCTTGGTTGTTCCCCCCGGAGATCCATCCTCCTCTTTGATAACTTCCCCGATAGAATTGCTTCTACGTCGGAGTTCATCTGTGCAACGACTTTGCCCCCAGTTGGAATGATTGATGCTCATTCCCCCGCAGAGATCTTTGTGGTCTTGGCTTTCTCTCTTGAGATGTAGTACCGGATGTTTGTGTACTTATTCTTTGGACCTGTTTGTGTTAGAAATGTCTGTTTTGTTAGCATGCACCATACATAAACCACGCATGTGTGCATATAATTTTCAAACATTCAGATATTCATGTTGCATCCTTTGCCATATATCTTTGTTTGTTATCTCTTGCTAGTGGGTAATATGCTTCCCCAAGCAGATGTTTGTGTTTGATCTCTTCATGTAGAGTCAGCCCCATAAGCAGAAAGTGTTTATCCTTCCCTCCATATTCCCCACCGAGGTATGTCCTCGTGGATGATGGTTGTTTCTATTCCCTCCCAATGTGTATATTGGAATGGAATTCCCCATTGAGTTATAACCTCATAGGGACAAATCTTGATTCATCGTGCCTCTCTAGTTTGATCCTAGATTGGCTTCTTGTGACTTTTCCTGCACTCCCCTGTGGTAGATGAATGATTACTCAGTAGCCAGTAATTATCCATCTTTTCCCTGTTGGAGTCTGTGGTCTTCTACCCTTATACCGGTAGTTGTAAACCCTATTTCCTCCCCTTGCGGAACTAACCTTTTGCTCATTTTAATCGATGATGGTTACTTTTCTGTGGTTTTCTACCCAGTATCCGGTAGATATAATCCCCTCCTTGACGGTTATCTTTATCCAATATTCGGTATTGATATTCCTTCACCCCTTTTTTTGAGCATATCTCTCAATAACCGGTGATATATCTCTTGGATAATGGCTCTGATAAAGCAATTTATCCCCAGCGAGTCATCTCTCATTTACCCTTTTGTTGATAATGATTATTTCTCCCATGGATTGGTCATCATTATGTACCTAGTTCTCGGTATCCCGATGTCCTTTCTCTTCGGTCGATTTATCCTTTATTAACCCAGTAACCGGTTGTGGATAGTCTTCCATGCGAGTATGTTATCTACGTTATGACGCTAATAGATAATATATCTCATGCACTCTTTGGTCGAAGCTTTTGTTCTTCCCCAATCGAGGAAGATTCGTATCCCTTTTTATTGGAATCGAATGTCCATCCTAAAATCAAGTTTGCTTTTAAGCCCTCTTTTGGATGATGAGTGTCTTGGTAATATATCCCAATTCACGCTTTGGTTGGTCACCTATTATATGCCCATTAACTGGTATCCCTGGTGTTCCTTCCTCCTTGCTCCCTATTATGACTTTTTGTCCCTTGCGGAGTCAGATTTTCTTGAGCTGAAGTATACCTTTCTAGGTCTTCCTCAGATGATTTCGGATGTTTGATATCTCTCACCTTTATACCGGTCTTAGATATTCATTCTTCCCGAGCATGTTGTTCTATCACCCTTATACCGGTGTTCAGATCACATGTCTCTTTGAGATTATTACCCAGTAACCGGTAATACCTCATCCCGTTGCTTCCCCAAAGGAGTTTTGTTTGGGTGTTTTCCCAGCAAGGTCCCTTAGTGGATTCTCCCAGCCCTAGTCCGGATTTTTATCCGAAGTATCCGTTATGGATAAGTTTTTGCTGTATTGGCATATTCCCCAATACATGCATCTCTGAGTCAGCTCGAGCCTTTCCATGGATTTATTTCATGGAATTCCTTCGTGTCTCTCCGCAAGTTTCAAGTCGTGACCTGCTCACACATTTTTATCCCTTTACTCCCCAGTAAAGACCCCAGAGTCTCTATCCCATTTATGAGTGTGTTACTCCAGTGGATTTTCAATTGTTTCTGTTTTCTTTCTTTCTTTGTGGACACATCCCCCCCACAGAGTATTACCATTGACATACATACATATGCATCATGAGGTCTCTTAGGGACCAAAATTCGTCTCTTTGGTATTATTTAAGCCCACTCTACCTCGTCGAGACGAAGATTTTAACCTTCACTTCTCCGGCTAGAATGACCTTAAATAGTAGCTAACTGTAAGACCCCAATTTTGGCCCTAAGATCCCTCATGACATCATAACATTGCATTTGCAAGCCTCAAGGATCATAAGCATCTTGGTTCCCTTTGCCTTTGGGTGGGACCTCTTATGAGTAGTTTGAGATCACCAAGCATGCTTGAATTATGTATCATTGCTTTTCTCATTTTGTTTACTAACCAAAAGCACAAAAATATGTCCCTAACATATTTTGTTTGTAGCTTGAGCAATCACAAGGTCAAAAAGCTTCTAGGTGATCCTTTGTGTAATGATATGGCCAAGAGAAGATGAAGGCAAGAATGGAAATGGTTCCCAAATCTCTCATCCATCAAATATGCCTCCCTAGTATCTCAATTCATCATTTTTATCAAAGCAAGTCAAAGGATTTGAGGTTTGTCTCTCAAAGAAAACCTAATTCATATGTGTACCAAGTGTGCCTTGCCAATGAAGCAACCTCGGCCCATGGTCAAAAACAATCAAGGGTAGTTCTCTAATTCATCATTTCATACATATTTGAACTTATTTGAGTGTCCTCAATCATCAATTCATCAAGATATGGGTTGTGGACTTGAGAAGTTGATCAGTTAATTCATCTGACTATCTTGAAATGTGTTGAGACCTAACTTTCTATGTGTTGGTAAAATAGAGATGATCCCAAAAGCAAACATTTTCTTAAGGACAATATGAACAACTTTCATGTTCATAAAAAATTGATTTGAAGCTTGGAAGGTCATCTCCCATTCCAAAACATTATAGGTCATTTTGACTGAAACCCTAATTTTGGGTCAACTTCCCAAGGACATAACTCATGCATTGTTTATGATTTTGAGTCGGGATCAAATGAATTGGAAAGCCTATTATGTCTACTTCAAATGTTATGTTTAACAAAATTTCAAAGTCTCAAAGGAAATACATGTGATAATGCAAAACATTATAGGTCACTTTGGACCAAATGCATTGAAAGGCAAAAAAGTCCAACTTAAAGTGCCCATAACTTCTTCTTAAAAAATTCAAATGATGCACAATTTAATTCCATCTTGATTATCTTGAAAATATCTACAACTTTGATGTTGTAGGTTTTTTCATTTGAGGCTTGAATCATCAAAACAGAAGGGCTTGAAGTTGGTTCAATTTGACAAAATTCTCAAAGGCATGTTTTACACTATGAACTTCATGGCCTGTTTTCATAAATTTCCACACTTCAAATGAGTTTTTGCTCAATATAACATTTGTTCCTTATGTCAAGGCCTTTCCAACCATTACCCACATGCTTGTGTTTGGATTTTCTAAAAGGGACTTTCGAAGACTTGAAGTTTTATGACCAATTATGCATAACATGGTGAAACTTCATATGCAAGCAATTGGAGTGCAAACCACACGTCCAAACCTTCTCCAAATCATTTCAGCATCCATTTGCATTGGCTTTTGGGCCCTCCATGCGCCTGTACAGGCCCATGCATGAAGGCCTTCAATTTTCATGCACATGAAATTCACCTTGCTTGCATCAGGTTTTGCTATAAATAGAGGTGCATACCTCCATCATAAACCAACCTGAAGGCGCCTGATATGCTGCATAATTGAATCCCTAACCATACCTAAAGGAACTAGTTTACATTTTCTTCAAAATTCAGATCTAAAATTCAATTGCATTTGGTTGAATTTTCAATTGCATTTTGGTGTATGGATCGTGAGTTTTGGTTGAGTTTGGAGGACCTGCAACTCTGGCCGGAGCTTGTATGCTCGCCGGAGAAGACGGTGGCGCTGGCCATTGTCCACCATGCCAGATTGAATCTGGACCATTGGATGCATCTCCCACGTTTTAATCTCAGCCATGTGTTTGGATTACTTGCTTTAATGCCAGGTGTGACGCGTTTGACTTGGACTCACCATGAGCGTGCATCTCACATCCGTCTGATCAGCCACGTCAATTAATGAGGCTTGATCAGATGCCTGTGGTTTTTCTGATTTTTTTAAATTCCATTTTATTTTCTTTTATCCAATTTATTTTCAAAAATTCATAACTTCTTCATTTTAATTCCAAAAAATATGGGACCAATTGCATTATTTCTCTTTTTAATTCTAGTTTCTAAAAATGATTTTTAATATTTTTTATTTCATCATTTGATATTTTTTGTGAATTTTCTCTTTTCTGGCTATTTTTAATTCATTTTAAATAGTTTTTGATATTCAAAAAATACAAAAATATTTTCTCAACCTATTTGAATGATGATGGATCTATGAAAAATATTCTCATCAATTTTTGAATTGATTTGAGATTTATTTGAGATTTTAGTTCAATTAGGTTATTTTTATTCATTTTTAATTGATTAAAAATAGTTTCTGACTTTTAAAAATGCTGAAATTTTTTGTCAAACTTTGTTTGACCTTGTTGAACTTAGGATAAATCACTTGGACTTTTCAAAGTTGATTTGAAGTGATTTTGAAGTTTGACCTTTCTTTAATATTTTAATTCAAGTTTATTTTTAAATATTAAAAATGCCAAAAATATTTTGTTCATTTCTTGACTTCCAATCTTCATCTCATTTCTGTTTTTGATTGTTTGACCATGATCCTCAATGTCATTGGTCAACACTTGTTGATTGATACATTCTATTTCATTTAATGTCCTTTATTCTTTTCATTTCCATTATTCATCTCCTTCTTCTTCTTCTTCTTCTTCTTTCTTTTTGATCAATGAGTTAAAGGTTGATAAGTTAGCATTGATTAGGGAGGCTTAATCTTCCTTGATTCAAATCTAATTCATCTTGATCAATTGATCAAGTGAATGGCTTTGCATTAAGGATAGGTTGCTTTCTAAATCATGCAAAAGGCTTAAACCAATACAAGATCAATTCTCTTCCTCTTTTTTGGCATGGCAAGTTATTGGAACTTGGTTCACTAATCAAGACTTCTAACTTGTGTTGTTGCCTACATTATTATTGACCGGCCTCAGATAGTTATGACTTCTACATAAGTCCAATTACGATTGCTTAACATAACGCTAAATTTGCCTTATGGCACACTAACTGTCGCATTACGCGAAAAACCGGCGGGAAACGAAAACAACAGAGCCGCCACCGTGCGTTATTTATCCCAAAAGAGGGAAAGGAAACGCTCGAAGTAAACCTGGAAAAGACATGGTCTCGCGACCAAAGAGAATGGGATCGGGAGTCGGTTATGCGAAGGGAAGGTATTAGCACCCCTACGCATCCGTCGTACTCGACGGGATCCACGCACAATAGGAAGGAAAATGGTTGCTAAAACACTGCTCACAAACAAACAAATACTGGCTGAAAGAGACACAAGAAAACAAACAAGACTGACTCGGCAGGATATCGCATCCTGGGCCTACTTAGTCTATCAAGCATAGACATCAGAGTCTAAGTAGTTCGGACGGGGGAAAACACATGCTCGCTAGGATGTCGCATCCTATGCATACGTATCTTCTTGGACTAAGAAGAATCAGAGCATCCGTAGCTCGGCTCATGCACTCCAAACACAACAGACACAGGAAAACGTGGAATCTGAACGCCAATCGCTGGACTTACATCAGATTCCGAACCAAAACAACCCACACTGGAAACCAGATGCCACTTGATGGACTTACACCGGACTCCAAGCACACAACAAACAATAGGATACGGAATGCCAATCGCTGGGCTTACATCCATCTCCTAACACACACAAAACAAAATAAAAAGGGCGCCCGGAGAGATCAGCTCATCTCCTGCCTACGTACCTCATATGGTATGAGGATCAGGGCGACGTAGTTCCCCTACGGAGGGACACAGGACTAGCCTAACCAGATAACAGAGGGAGACACAACTAGGGAGACTACGACTCGAGCCTAGATGTTATCATGCATACTCATCCCTAAGTTAAGGTTGCTACCTATCTTGCACATGGAGCAAGCTATCCTATTAGCACAAACAGCAAAGCAAACAATCACAGATAGCATACACTATATACACACAAAGTGGGGCTCAAACAAAGGTTAGGCTGCAAGAGCAAGCCAACTGTATTGGGGTGATGTTAGCTCTTAACCTTGACATTGAGAGTCAAGGTGAAGCCAGATGAAGTGGAAAGTGAAGATAAGACTTCACAGCTCTTATCCCTGGCCTGGGAGAGCTTAAGACAAGAATGCGTGGGTTCAAAAAGTGGGAACCCTTCTACAGATATGACACTGACTCAACTGTACAACTGTACAAGGATCTTGGGTTAATGTCCACAATGCATCAACACCAGTTGTGTGAGCAAAGGGACGATTCAACAGAAGAGCAGGAGATGGATTGCACATCTCTTGTATCTGCCAATTGCCTTATCAAAGGTCTTTTCCTGCTTGGGGACAAAAATAAACAAGCACAAGCATTGCCTCTTAAGGAGGACTTCAGACAGGTGACTGGCCAAGTAACAAGCCAGGTCTTCCAGACTACATGGAGAAGAGATCATTATACCTCAGTCCTCAAGCTAGCAAGAAAAGCACAAGCAAGTTCTCAAGGAACTATAGCAACTAAGGTACCTGAAATCAATCCAGCATAATCAGTACTCAGCTCAAACAAAAAGCAAACAGACAATGATCAACAGTTAACTATACAGTCAAACAACAGTCAATGCACAAAGGTGCAAGCCACATGGTACAAACTCAAGTTTCAAAACCTACAAAACAAACTCAAAGTGAGTCATAAACAAGCTATAAACCAACTTCCATTGGATGCACATCATCAAGCATAAGCAATTGTGCTCTTTGACCTGAAACAAAGCTCAAATGTGAGAACACAAACCACTAGTACAAGACTAGGGTCAAAATGGGAGCAAAAAGTCAAAACAGAACATGAAACTTATCCAAAATCAAGATAAATCAAATAAGAAACAAATCCAAGTGGTTTCACATTCATATCATCAACCATTATCATTTCATGAGGCAAAGAGTACAAAGCATGCGATTTAGAACCTCATACAACCAAACAGAATGATTCAACTCAAATCAACTCACAAACATTTCAATAAATCGTCAAACAATTCATGGTTAAACAGCTTTCATAACATGACAATCATACCAAATTTCAAGTCATTTGGACCAAGGTAAGCAAGTCAATTAAATTCATAAAGTCAACACAAGTTCAAACAAGTTCATACCAGGCATCAAAACATGCTTCAACTTCAAGCAATCATAAAACAGATAACAAGCATGATAAATGAATGAAATCAATGCCATGGCAAATTTCAAGATGTCTATAATACACATGCCAAATTTCAAGTCCATCCAATCATCCACAAGGATTTCACAAATCATATAAAATCATGTCTCACAAGAAGTCCACATTTGGTCAAACAGGGGAGAAATTATCAAACAAATAGGAAATGAATTCAAAAATTCCAGGAAAATTCACAATCATTCTCAACATTCATAAGTATCTACATGCAAAAATCCAGATTATTTTGAGTTCATATGGCATGGTAACAAAAATAATCAAATTGGACAAAAATGGTGTGACACAAATTGTCACACCTCTATTCAAAAAATCATATCTCACAATCCAGAAACTCAAAAATCACAAACCACATATCAAAATGCTCCTAAAGGTGTCTAGATTGAGCACAAAAAATTTCAGCCTCATCCAGTTAAGCATCATTATTTCACAAGCAAAATGGCATGGAAGGTACAAATTGGATACACATGAACAAACCCTAGGCAAAACAGAAATCCACACGTGCATAATTTCTGGAAAAATCACCATAAAAAACTAGAGATCAGGAGGAACATTTCACAAAAAATTCCACATTATTTGGACAAGTATTGAAGGAGTTATGATTTTTCTAAGATTGAAGATAAAAATGAAATTAAAATTTGAAATGAAAATGAATTAAATGATTTAAATGGAGAAAATGGCAAAAGCGTAATTAAGGAGCAGCAATGGTGAAACGCTGCGTTTCATTTTATGCGGTGGCACGCTGTCATTCGCTACATGGCTCAAAAACAACAAAAACATGCAAAATGCACAGCCAGAAGATCTACGCTAGTTCTGGAAACGAAAAATCTGGACATTCAAGCAACATTCATCGTGTTCATCAAGGTCAAGAACAAAACTCCACAGGAATCAACAAATAATATACCAATAGACTCGTCTCATCATGCACATCAATAATCTAACAGTAATTTGACCTAATTCTAATCATGTTAAATGAATCGATCCAAGAATGTTTTCACAACCAAACTTCAGATCCACATAACTTCTTCAATTCTTAATGAAAATGCACGATTCAACTTGCAGCATACTCTACATGTTAAGATCTACCAAAGCCATAACCTAATTTCATGAATTGAGAGTTTCGAATTCCAACCTTTGAAGAATTGCAGATCTGAAATCGTGAGTTTCAAGGCCTTAGAAGTGAAAACAGCTGTTCCTTAATGATGCAGAAGATGAATGAAGTGAGGATCGTGGCTCAATTGTTCTTGAAGCAGCTCCAATCAACACTTGCCATGGAAGAAGCTCAATGTAACAGTTCTTGAATAGGCTCTACAGTGGTGAATTTCTGCTTGCAAAAGCTTCAACAATGCTTGGAGATGATGGATCCTTGAAGATCAACACAAGTTTCTTTGGAAAATTTGCAGAAAAAGTGAAATGAAAAATTGAGAGAATTTTGGATTTTGGATTCTAGATCTGAGATGAATGAATGCTAATGTGATTTTCTGTTATGATTAAGTATTTATATGTGCTGTTTAATCAATTCCTTAATCAAGCTTAGCCACAATCAAAAGGATTAATGAAAATGCATTTTTATGTACAAATTGGCCAAAACACCCTATGCACATGATAACCTTGCTACAGTGCACGAAATTCAGCTCAAGCACATCCCAAATGTTGATTTAAGACCAAATGTGAAGCTTAAAAGTGTGGCAAATGCATATTTTGAAAGTCACTTTTTTCACTCTCTTTTAAATTCAAGTCACTTGGAAAATGCCATTTTGATGTGATGACTTTTGATGAAATGTGATGAAGGATTTGGATAGAACATGTCAAATGTGACTTGTAGCAAGAAACCCCACTCAATTTGGCCAAATGGTTCAAGAGTTATGCCTCCTTGAAGTTCAACTTTTCTTGAAAATAATTTGATCATAACTTGCCAACCACAAATGAGAAATGGATGTTCTTGGACTTTTTGGAAAGGTGAGAGCAAGATATTCAACTTTCATGTTGGACAAAATTCCATTTCAAGCTTGTATGATGATGTAAATTTGAGGAGAAGACCTTTCCATTTTTGGCAGTTTGAAATTACAGGTCACTTACTATTTTTGGAAACTTTTCCTCTGACCTCAAACTCTTCAATCTTGATCTTTGACATGTCAAATGAGACTTGTATGGACATGAATGAGGCCTTTCAAACCATCTCCCACCTTCAAATCCTTGATTTCAGGCACAGTTGACCACAGTTGACTTTCTAGGGTTTCATATGCAATACAGCTTGACTGTTGATCTTTGATCATCCAACCTTTGGCCAAATCACTTCAAAATAGTCCCTAGGTCACATGAACTTGATGAACCAACCACAAGGCTTTGCTTCAATAGGAAATTGCACATGCTTGCTTGCTTGACTGATTCTCCTGACCATCTTGACCTAATCTTGTCTGATGACTTGCACTTGGGCAAAGGACAATGCAATGCTATGCAGTGGACAATGTTATGTTAATGACCTAATATGAAATGAATGTACAAAATGATGGGTGCAAATTTGAGGTGCTACACTAACTACTAACACTAACCATTAACCATTAACATTTATTTTTTGCACTTTACTTTTATGCAATTTACTATTCTTGTACATATTATTCATTTGCTTTTTCCTTTGCTCATTTGAGCACATGTTTATGTTAATGCCATTTTCCTTTTGCTCACTTGAGCACATATAATTGTGTATATATCATTTGTGCTTGTGTTTTGATTGTTGTTGACCACAATGCAAAGAATTGGACAAGATGGACTTAGACTTTAGGACTTTCCCTGTGCAAATTTGGAGTCAAAGAGCAACTTGGCATTGAGCCTTTAGAGTTCTATAAAAGTCAAAGAGCAACTAGGCATTGGGCCTTTAGAATGCTTAATGTTGAAAGATGATCTTGAAAGGACCAATTTCTAAACTCTACTTGTTCATACCTTGCTTGTTTGCTAGAACTTTTTAATGTGTGTGTTCTTGTGCTAGGGATTCCAACTTGATCCATTGAGGAACCATTGCCATGAGCCTATAAGAGAGAGGAATCCAAGATACATTGAGGAGCTTTCCAAGAGTTCATTATATTGTTGTTTGTTTGAGTTTATGCTTATGTGATTGCTTATTCCAAAGGATGAGAGCTACTTGGATCATCAATATGATCTCAAGAGAGGAACTCCATTTGTGGTCTTGTTTCTTTTCCCTAACCTCTTGTATGTTTAGGATTTAGCCATTCTTCTTCTTCCCTCCACTCTAACCCAAGCCAAAAACTTTTGTGCAAACATTCAACACTTCTTATCAAACATTAGAAACCTAAGCCTTATGCTTTTGATTTTCAAACTATCTTTTCATAACACTTATTTTGTATGAACTTTTAAACCAACTTTGACCATATTTTTGTAAATACTTTTCATTGGTAAATATAACCCATTCAAATGTCTTTTGTGGTTTAAATGGCCAATTCCTTAATCAAGCTTTTCATAACCTTTAGCTATTAGGTTTGAGTTATACTTGTGGTAGATTTAATACTCACCTATATCCTTAGTGATGGACAATGAGTCTTCCATGCTTATTATAGGGTTAACCCCTCACTAGCATGTTGAAGCTATCCTTACATGGTGGATTTGTAGTTTTTAGGTTTAGTTCTCTCCCTTGGATAACAAAAGACCTTAAGGCTTTTTGACCAATCAATCCACCAACTCATTTTGAGATTTTTACCCCGAACTACGAGGTTTTGATCCTAATCTTTTTTAAGATGGTACGTAGGCAATGGGTTTATCCATCCAAACACAATATGTAAATAACTTGTATATTCTCTTCTCATCTCTTCAATCATGTTTGCACAAATAAATTTTCACAAAATACCAACCTTACAACAAATGTGAAAAGGGCTCCCTAGGAGTACCTAGGATGTTTTGGGTGCTTAAAACCTTCCCATTGCATAACCAACCCCCTTACACAGATCTCCGACATTTTTACTAGTTTTTGATTCGATAAAACTTTTAGGTTTTTGTTCGATTTCTAACCATTCCTTTGGATAAATAGAAGTGCGGTGGCGACTCTACTTGTATGGATTACCTTGGATTTAGTCAATATCTCTAATGGTAACAAATACCCCGCTACACTAATAACCCCCCCCCCCCCCCCTCTAGGGAGTCATACATATATACGAGGAGGCCATATGCGTATGGAATGCCCCGGATATGAAAAAGCCCACATTTTTCCTATTTACCCAAAAGAATGTGAATTTCCTAAGGTTGGACGACTTTTAAGTCCAAAGAACGTGTTTTGAAGGCTGGAGAACTGAAGAACTCGTGGTGGATCAAGAATTTTATGAACTTTAGTGATTGAAGACCTCTTTTCTTCCATTAATTTGTAATTTCTACACTTTTTGTTTTTCTTTTCTTTAATAGTATGAGTAGCTAACCCCCCCCCCCCCCCCCCCCCCCCCCCGAAAAAGGGAGTTATACATATATATACGAGGAGGCCATATTCGTATGGAATGACCTGGATGTGAGAAATCTCACATTTTTCTTATTTAACCAAAAAAATGTGAATTTCCAAAGGTTGGACGGCTTTTGAGTACAGAGAAAGTGTTTGAACGATGAAGAACTAAAGAACTCGTGCTGGATCAAGGACTTCATGAACTTTAGTGATTGAAGACCTCTTTTCTTCCATTAATCTGTAATCTCTACACTTTCGGTTTTGTTTTTCTTTAATAGTATAAGTAGCTACCCCCCCCCCCCCACACACACATTCCAGCATACGTGTATTACCAGAAAGGGGGCAAAATTCATGCCTCTACTCATCCGCGTATGGAATGGCCCATCACGTATGAGGCCATCAAGCCAAGGCCCTCCTACGCAGACCAACACCATACACATATGACTCTAGTTAGGCCATACGCCCTACCTTGAGCCATACGCGTATGAGGTAGTACAAAAAGGAGCCATACGTGTATGAGGTAGTACAAAAGGGAGTCATACACATATACGATGAGGCAATATGTGTATGGAATGACCCGGATATGAAAAATCCCACATTTTTCCTATTTAGCCAAAAAAATGTGAATTTGCAAAGGTTGGACGACTTTTGAGTACAAAGAACATGTTTTGAAGGCTAGAGAACTGAAGAACTCGTGTTGGATCAAGGATTTCATGAACTTTAGTGATTGAAGACCTCTTTTTATCCATTAATTTGTAATATCAATACTTTCTATTTTTGTTTTCTTTAATAGTATGAGAAGCTAACCCCCCCCCCCCCCCCCCCACCCCCCCCCCCCCCCCTCCAAGGGAGTCATATACATATACGAGAAGGCCATATGCGTATAGAATGACCCGAATATGAAAAATCCCACATTTTTCCTTTTTAGCCAAAAAAATGTGAATTTCCAAAGGTTGGACGACTTTTGAGACACAGAGAACGTGTTTCGAAGGCTGGAGAACTAAAGATCTTGTGGTGGATTAAGGATTTCATGAACTTTAATGATTGAAGACCTCTTTCCTTTCATTAATATGTTATTTCTACACTTTCTGTTTTGCTTTTCTTGAATAGAATGAGTAGCCAACCACCCTCACCCCACATACACACACACACACACACATTCCAGCATACGAGTATCACCAGAAAGGGGGCAAAATTCATGCCTTTACTCATCCGCATATGGGATGACCCATACGCGTATGAGGCCATCCTTACAAGGCCCTCCTACATAGAATAACACCTTACATGTATGACTCTAGTTGGCCGATACGCCCTACCCTGAGCCATACGCGTATGAGGTAGTACAAAAAGGAGCGATACGTGTATAAGGTAGTACAAAAGGGATTCATACACATATACGAGGAGGCCATATGCGTATGGAATGACTCGGATATGAAAAAGCCCACATTTTTCTTATTTAGCCAAAAAAATGTGAATTTCCAAAGGTTGGACGACTTTTGAGTACAGAGAACTTGTTTTGAAGGCTGGAAAACTGAAGAAACACTACGCCAAATAAGGGAAAAAAGGGCGCTTATTTTGGCCTATAACAGCGCTTTTAAGCGCCCTCTAATCTGGCGCTGGCATAGGTAAAGACAGCGCTTTGTTTTCCTGGAGAAAGCGCTGTCTAAAGTGGCCACATTATAGTGTGCTTTAAGAAAAAAGCGCCCTCTGGAGTGGTCCATAAAGGGACACCTTAGAGGGCGCTTTCTGGAAAAAGCGCCCTCTGGAGTTGTCAATGTAAAGTGTTTAGAGGGCGCTTTCAGGAAAAAGCGCCCTCTAAAGTTGTCAATGTAAAGTGTTTAGAGGGCGCTTTCAGGAAAAAGCGCCCTCTAAAGTTGACAATGTAAAGTGTTTAGAGGGCGCTTTCAGGAAATAGCGCCCTCTAAAGTTGTCAATGTAAAGTGTTTAGAGGGCGCTTTCTGGACAAAGCGCCCTCTAAAGTGTTAGTTATTTTTAAAAAAATTGTTTGAAAAACAGTGGATATTTAATTGGTAACCTGTTCGCATGCTGCAAAAGTGTAAAATTCATATTGATTTCATCCTTTAATCTAATGTTATACACCATTAATCCATTGATATATACAACATGAATCCATTTATATACAACATTAATCCTCCATATATACAACATTAATATATGATTCTTTGATCAACAATATACAACAACATATTCATGATTTAGTAAAATTACAACAACAATATACAACATATATACAACAACAGCATACAACAACAACATTCCATACATATATGTACAACAATATACAACCTAGCTATATGATTCTTTGATCAACAATGAATTGACATAATTCATCCTTGATTTCATCCAAATGAGCTCTTGAGTAAGATTTGTATTCCTCAAAGTACTACAATTAAGAGAATAAAACATATTCATGATTTAGTAACAAATTAGATGAAATATTCGATAATATTAAAATAAACCCTAAGTTATTATTCCATACCATTTTTGGGATGTCTATACGATTCAACGCAATGATGTCTCTCATAAATCTCAATACAAAAAATCCGCAATCGACCGAATTATTTTGCTGAGGACACTACACAGAAAAACAAACAATATATATATATATATATATATATATATATATATATATATATATAATATATATATATATATATAGTTAATTTCTTACAAACACTATTATAAGCAAAAATAAGATACTTAATATATACCTGAACTCTGATCCAGGTAATGTCCTTCCTATTGCGGTATTTCTTTTTCAATCTAAATTTTATTATTGCCCTAACAAAATAAAAACGTATATTGAGATCAATCTGACAGACATAATTAAATATACAAATACACACGAATATTTAGGGGAATTTCACTTACGCGTCAACCGTCTTCTTCATATTCGGATATTTACTTCAATCACCCGATAAAGAATCGAGATAATACACTATTAGTCTCGAAAGATCCATAGCAACCAACACCCAGTGACCACTGTAAAATAAAACAAAAATTTAGATGAATGAAAATTTTCTACGTAAAAGATATACATAGATTAGAATGAAATTATTAGAAAGAAAATCTAACTCGTTGCCAGAATTAAACGGTAAAAAATACAAACTGGGTGTAGTATTATCGCCGGCCGCCATGAATCTATCGACTAGATCATTCTTTACGGATGTTGGATTATTCGTTATTAACGTTGCATTGATACGGGAAGCAGCAATAAAATTGAAACGGTTACACAATTCAGTTCCCCGCATCAATGTTACATACATATACCTTAAATAGAAACATAATAAACATTAGACTACTCATTGAAATGTGTAAATAAATTGTTCAACTAAGTAAATTATAGATTGATCGGAGTACCATATGTATGTATGAATGACAGCGATGCCCAATTCGGTGTGTTCAAAAAGTTGTTGGAAGTCCTCCTTTGCAATTATTTCGAACTGAGCAGCTCCGAAAACACCTTCATCAAAATCTATACTACGAACGGACACTTGCATAATATCGGACTCCTCCACCATTTTCTCAAGACGCATCATAATTTGAGATTTTGTCCCGGACGTCGTTGGAATATCCTTAGCAGCGTTTTTCAACTCTCGACCGGGAACCTAAAAATTCATATAAAATAAATCATGACTTTTTGTGATGCAACAGAATCGTTGCGTATATAATTCAATGGGTATATATATTTGTACCTCTTTTTGAGATGCAACCGACTCGATGCGTCTTGAAATCCCTTTACCAACTTTATGTGTGGGTCTTGTAGGAGTCTAACATTACCATATAATTGATTAAATATCATAATTGTAGCTGAATTGAAATGTGAATACTAAATATTCATAATCATTTAGAACATATATATCTCGGCATCAGGGAAAATTAGATCTGACGGCCAACCAACAAAGGATCCGACTGCATCTCGCATCAACGTGGTCTCTGAAACAACGTCAGGTAATGGTAGACGGGCGTCCGTATCTAATACGAGGTCAACCGAAACTTTCATAAATCCCACCGGGAGGGGATTATGGTGAAGTAATTCACCCGAAGTATTGTGCACTTTTCCCTTGCCAACTATGCGATAAGTTGGTGACGATAGATACAGCTGACAAGGTGAAATGCCCTAAACCAATAATAAATGTTATTGTTAACTTGTATATGTGTCAAGTAAAAAAGTGTTATTTTAATTTCATAATAACATATATAATTACCTCGGGAAATTTCGGTTGATGATTGATACTAGCTCGGTCACTAGTATCTTTTGCCTCGGAAGCGCACATTTCCTCTCTATACCTTGCATTCTCGTTTTGCAGTTGGAGTACTTGTGCCCTTAACTCCGCCAAGGTCTCCATCACCTCTTTGTTGGTAGGATCTTTTGTTTTTGTTTTTTTATAAAATAACGACGGAGTCACACCAAAACCCTTACCCCTCACACGATCGGAATACTCAGGAACATTTAGTACTCGACTAAGTACGCTCCTGCAATCCTGGACCTCGGTTGAAGGTACGGTTTGGGATAAAGTCTCCTGAAATATTATTAGAGGAGATTAAAAATGAATTATATGTCTAACAAAATTTTCGATATAATTAAAGAAATAATGTTACATATACTTACACATTCGTCATAAACATTTTGGACCGCTTCAACGACAGCCCCATCCTTCCCAACCCGAGCAGCCTTCCATAATACGTGCTCCGGAAGAGATGTTGCGTCACTTTTCTCCTCGGCTAGCTACACATTGAATTAGATTATAAGATCATCAATTATAACATATTGTGACAATGTATAAGCTCATAGAATTTGAATATACTCACAATTCTTTGTTGTAACCGTGCATAACCCGTACGCCCTTTTTTGTACGGATACGCGGGTTTTGATGCCCTTTTCCTATTTATGTCGCTTACTTCCTGGATAAAAAAGTTTAAGGCATATTAGAACCAAGTAACTTAACAATTGTATAATACCATAATTAATAGACATTACATGGAATTTTTTGTTTCTTCGTTTGGCGACAAAGTTATCCCATTCATCGGCTGAAATAATCTCGGCATACTTCATTGGCCGTTCTCCTTCAACAAATTTTCCTTCCTCATCCTTGAGAAATTTGTTGCACAAAAAGGATCGAAATCCTCAGAGTCTTTTTCCGGCCAATTGAATACAATATTTTTGCCGGCTTTCATCGATGTGAAAGGATCTCTAAAAAACATACAAATGGAGTGTGTTATTATAAAGTAATATTATAACAATATATGGTTAACAAATAGTCAACAAAAAAAACATATAACAATATATGGTAAGTACCTGTATCTCCGACCATATTTTTTCCTTGCCAACCTTCAAGTCCGGACTTCTCCAATTATCACATGTAATCGGAATATGTTGGCGAACAAGGAAACCAATGTAACTTGCCAACATTGAACCGTTAGGCTCAATTAGTTGGTCTTCAGCACTCCAATGTACTTCAAATTTTACACCCTTGTCTCTTGCACGAATGATTGACTTCATAACAGTCAATCCTCGTTTGATTTCTTTTTCAACATTATTACGTGATTCATTCGCGGCATGGGTATCGTCTTGGTTAGCCATTTTATCTGTAATATAGAAATGATTCAATAAGACCCAAGTAAGACAATGATTCAATACGTGAACACATTCATATACCTTCCATTTCTCTCATGTTACAACAATCTAAACTCTTTTTTTTTATCATTATTGAATACAAACTCACACACACCTACTGCATGCAAAAGACCAATGCAAACTTATGGTGTTTGGAACATGCATGAACAAACTTGCATCCATAATCATCAAACTTCCAAGCACAAGCTCAAACACACTTCAAATATATCAGTTTTCAATCAGAAATAAAAAACTCAGTTTGCCCTAAACAACATTAATCAACATAATGCACAAAATGAAAAACTAAGTTTAGAAAATGCCCTAATCAAACACATGAAGAAAGTGAACGGTAACGATGGAGAAGAGAAATACCTTAAAGGTGACGGTAACGATGGAGAAGAAAGTGAACAGTGACGGTGGAAGAGGATAACGCAGTGAACGTGAACGGTGAGGGAGGGAGAACGAACGGCGACGATGACGGTGAGGGAGGGAGAACGAACGGAGGACGAGAGTAATCGCAGTAGAGAGTAATCGCAGTTGAGAGAAAACCCAGTTACGTAAACGAAATAGCTTATAGAGAGGGAAAATAAAGAGACATGCAGTATATGTTATAATTTTAATGTTTACTAAAGGGGACCTTAGAGGACGCTTTTTTAAAAAAAGCGCCCTCTAAAGGGGGCCTAAGAGGGTGCTTCTGAAAGCGCTCTCTAAGGCTTTCCAAAAGCGCCTTCTAAACTGGAAATGTACATGGACTTAGAGAGCGCTTTTTCAAAAGCGCCCTCTAAGGGTAACCTTAGAGGGCGCTTTCACAAAAGCGCCCTCTATTGTTGTCCCTCCATTTTTTTTTTGCTTCACTTTAGAGGGCGTTTTGTTACAAAAGCGCCCTCTAAAGGGGGCCTAAGAGGGCGCTTCTAAAAGCGCTCTCTAAGGCTTTCCAAAAGCGCCTTATAAACTGGAAATGTACATGGACATAGAGAGCGCTTTTTTATAAGCGCCCTCTAAGGTTACCCTTAGAGGGCGCTTTCAATAAAGCGTCCTCTATTGGTGTCCCTCCATTTCCTCATTATTTTTTCGCTTCACTTTAGAGTGCGCTTTGTTACAAAAGCGCCCTCTAAAGTGCGCTGTCTATTCTAGTAGTATGCTCCTTATTTTTTGTCTTCACTTTAGAGTGCGCTTTTGTAATAAAGCGCCCTCTAAGGGGCGTTGTCTATTCCAGTTTTCGGCGTAGTCAAATCTTGGTGGATCGAGGATTTTATGAAATTTAGTGATTGAAGACCTCTTTTCTTCCATTAATTTATAATTTCTACACTTTTTGTTTTTCCTTTATTCAATAGTATGAGTAGATAACCCCCCTCCCCCCCCCCCCCCCCCCCCACAAGGGAGTCAGACACATATACGAGGAGGTCATATGCGTATGGAATGACCTGGATATGAAAAATCCCACAGTTTCCCTATTTAGCCAAAAAAAATGTGAATTTCCAAAGGTTGGGCAACTTTTGAGTACAAAGTACGTGTTTTGAAGGTTGGAGAACTAAAGAACTCGTGGTAGATCAAGCATTTCATGAAATTTAGTGATTGAAAACCTCTTTTCTTCCATTAATTTGTAATTTCGACACTTTCTGTTTTTCTTTTCTTTAAAAGTATGAGTGCACCCCCCCCCCCCCCCCCCCAAGGGAGTCATACACCTATACGAGGAGGCCATATGTGTATGGAATAACCCGGATATGAAAAATCCAACATTTTTCCTATTTAGTAAAAAAAATGTGACTTTCCAGAGGTTGGACGACTTTTGAGTACAAAGAACGTGTTTTGAAGGTCGAAGAACTGAAGAACTCGTGGTGGATCAAGGATTTCATGAACTTTAGTGATTGAAGACCTCTTTTCTTTAATTAATTTATAATTTCTACACTTTCTGTTTTTCTTTTGTTTAATAGTATGAGTAGCTAACCGCCCCCCCCCCCCCCCCCCCCCCCAAGGGAGTCATACACATATACAAGGAGGCCATATGCATATGGAATGACTCGGATACGAAAAATCCCACAATTTTCCTATTTAGCAAAAAAAAGTGAATTTCCAAAGGTTGGACGACTTTTGAATATAGAGACCGTGTTTTGAAGGCTGGAGAACTGAAGAATTCGTGATGGATCAAGGATTTCAATAACTTTAATGATTAAAGACCTCTTTTCTTCCATTAATTTGTAGTTTTTGCTTTTTCTGTTTTGCTTTTCTTTAATAGTATGAGTAGCTAACCCCCCCCCCCCCCCCCACACACACACACACACTCACACACATTCCAGCATACGTGTATCACCAGAAAGGGGGCAAAATTCATGCCTCTCCTCATCCGTGTATGAGGCCATCCAGCCAAGACCCTCCTACGCAGACCAATACCTTACACGTATGACTCTAGTTGCGCCATATGCCCTACCCTGATCCATACACGTATGAGGTAGTACAAAAAGGAGCCATACGTGTATGAGGTAGTAAAAAAGGGAGTCATACACATATACGAGGAGGCCATATAAGTATGGAATTACCCGGATATGAAAAAGCCCACATTTTTCCTATTTAGCCAAAAAAATTGAATTTCCCAAGATTGGACGACTTTTGAGTACAGAGAACGTGTTTTGAAGGCTGGAGAGCTGAAGAACTCGTGGTGGATCAAGGATTTCATGAACTTTAGTGATTGATGACCTCTTTTCTTCGATTAATTTGTAATTTCTAAACTTTCTATTTTTCTTTTCATTAATAGTATGAGTAGCTTACCCCCCCCCCCCCCACAAGGGAGTCATACACATATACGAGGAGGCCATATGCGTATGCAATGACACGAATATGAAAAATCCCATATTTTTCCTATTTAGCCAAAAAAAAGTGAATTTCCAAAGGTTGGACGACTTTTGAGTACAGTGAACGTGTTTCGAAGGTTGGAGAACTAAAGATCTCGTGGTGGATCAAGGATTTCATGAACTTTAAAGATTGAAGACCTCTTTCCTTCCATTAATATGTAATTTCTACACTTTCTGTTTTTCTTTTCTATAATAGTATGAGTAGCTCCCCCCCCCCTAAGGGAGTCATACACATATACGAGGAGGCCATATGGGTATGGAATGACCCGGATATGAAAAATCCCACATTTTTCCAATTTAGCCAAAAAATGTGAATTTCCAAAGGTTGGACGACTTTTGAGTACAGAGAACGTGTTTTGAAGGCTGGAGAACTGAAGAACTCGTGGTGGATCAAGGATTTCATGAACTTTAATGATTGGAGCCTCTTTTCTTCCATTAATATGTAATTTCTACACTTTCTGTTTTGCTTTTCTTTAATAGTATGAGTAGCTAACCCCCCCCCCCCTCCCCCAAGCGAGTCATACACATAGACGAGGAGGCCATATGCGTATGGAATGACACTGATATGAGAAATCCCACATTTTTCCTATTTAGCAAAAAAAAAGTGAATTTCCAAAGGTTGGACGAATTTTGAGTACAAAGAACGTGTTTTGAAGGACGGAGAACTGAAGAACTCGTGGTGGATCAAGGATTTCATGAACTTTAGTGATTGAAGACCTCTTTTCTTCCATTAATTTATAATTTCTAGACTTTCTGTTTTGCTTTTATTTAATAGTATGAGTAGCTAAGGGGTGTCCCTAGTTCAAATTTATGATATAATTTTGATTTGAACCTTGTAATGAGTTTTATTTGATGATATTTGATTTACTTGCAATTTGTTCTTTATGTTTTCTCTCTCGGACAAATTAAGTTTGATCTACAGTTAATACCTAGGACTAGGGATATTTTGTGGAAACCGAAATATTCTTGATTAAAATAATGCTTAATTTCATTTGTAATTCACTATGGAAATATGGATTAATTTGAATGAATAAATATTTTCTTACTAAGGACTTAGGAGTAATCACCCTTAAGGACCGATAATCAGTGTTATTGAATTAAGTCGTGGCAAGGCCAGGTTACTGTTGTTGATGAATCCAATTATACACCTTCTCTAGCACGTTCACCCATAATCTCTTTTAAAACATTCAACTTCTTTATTTAGTTTCTCTTGCATTTTATTTTCTATTTTTCAAACCAACAATCCAAAACCACTAAGGCTTTTGTTTAACTAATTTAGAAGCAGAACTCTATATCGTCAAGCAGTCCTTGAGATCAATATTTGGGGAATTTCCCTTATTACTACATTGGAAGATTAGTACACTTGCTAATTACCGATCAAGTTTTTGGTATGGCTAAATATATGTGAGATAAATGAGAGATATAGTAAAAAAAACATAATGAGAGAAATGAAAGTGATATTAAAGCTTGTTTTATGAATGCAAAAAAGTGATAGATAAGCTCTCTATTTATAGGCCAATTTGTAGTTTAAATTTAGAAATAATCCATGGGTGAAATGATTGTCATCATCGATTAGGCCAATCGATTATTGACTTCCATGAATCAATTATTAAACCCACAAATGGAAGATTATGATATTTAGTTGTTACCAATCATTAAGAGACCATCAAAATTGATTTTAGACTCAATTTTATGAAAATAACCGATAGGTTATTAGTTGTAATCAACCAGACACTTCAAATCAACCAGACACTTCCGTAATCAGTTGTCTACGACTCAGAAACATTTTCAAGTGGTTTAAATAAAATGTGAGAAAAATATCATTGGTTTTCCGTGTGAGTTTTATTTTTCCATATTATTTCTAGAAATACCCGAAGTCAGATGAAATATACCTGAACGCTTTGCACGATCCAACATACAACAGAGTCGCCACCGAACTTTTTGTATCTCAAAAGAGGGAACAAAAAATATCGATAAAACACAATGGGAACATCGAAATGGGTACTGAAGTTGGTTATGCAGGGGGAAGATATTAGCACCCCTCACATCCATGGTACTCCATGAAAACTGTTTTGATTGCTCTTGCTTGGATGGGTGTTGTTATCTTCATGTACCTGCAAAACAGAAAATGGGGTTAGAAAGAGAGCACTCGAGGAGGATTGAGTCCCTCATGCCTACATATTCTCATAGTGCAATGAGAAAGTCAAAGCCTCGTAGTTCGGGGAACCAGAGAGATAAAAGGGGGAAAAAAAAGAAAAATGCTTGCCAAGGATTCGCATTCTTGTTCCTACGTATCCTCATAGTGAAATAAGGAAGTCAGAGCTCCGTAGTTCGAAGGAAAAAGACTGAAAGAAAGAGATGATTGGGGATGGAGTTTAAACCAAAAGGAAAGCTTACCAAAGCACTAAGACCGACATGGTAAGGAAACTAATCAGGAACTTGTCAAAGCGCCGAGACTGACATGATAAGGGTCTTACCAAAGCACCGGGACTGAGATGGTAAGGGATATAGTGTCAAAACCAAGAGAGGGGTGTATAACCATGAAGGTGATTAACCCAAAGAGGTATATAACCATGAAGGTGTCAACTTGAATTACGGTGTGATAACCAATAAAAAGGGGTTAACCATAGAGTTGTGTCCCAATAAAAATGAAAGGGGGTAACCATAAAGGTGTGTCCAAAGAAGGAAAGGGGGTTAACCATAAAGACGTGTCCCCAAATGAAGGAGGTTAACCATACATGTCTGTCTTAAAAGGAAAGGGGGTTAACTATAAAGGTGTGTCCCAAAAGGAAGGGGGTTAACCATAAAGGTGTGTCCCAAAAGTAAAAGGGGTTAACCATAGAGGTGTATCCCAAGAAGAAAATTGCAATGGTGTTTAAACCAAGAGGAGAGATAAGAGGAGCCATAGGGCTAGTTGCAGACTTGATAGTGAATTGACTAGAATTGCACTAAAGTCTATGAATCTAGGTGAGTACTCTGAGTAACTAGGGTCTATACCCCGTACACAGAGGTACTCTAGATAAGGGTAGGAAATATTCCCTCTCATCATTTTCTATTACTTAAGGCTCATGGCATGTAATCCTTACCAATGTATGATAAGTTGTTGAAACAGATCCTCAGGAATGTTATAGGGATGAAGTAGATGTATGATGTTTGGCTTGAGCTTGAGGTCTTGTACTTGTTGCGAAGCTTGAGCTCCAAGATAATAGAGACAAGTCCTATCAAGTGACCAAGAGACTTAAGGTCAGATGGAAAAGACATAGGGAATGTGGGAAAAGTTATAGGATCTAGTTAATCAAATGGAATTTAATCAAGCTAAATCAGAGGGAAAAAGATGGATAAAAAACAAAATGTAGGATTAGACAAAGACTAGCCTATGGTCTCATTGTTAGGTATCTTAAGAGAAAGCATGTGGGTGCAAAAGTGTACTAAGCTTAGGTCTGATTGTTAGGTAGCAGAGAGAAAGCCATGTGTATGCAAAAGTGTACTAACCTAAACATATGAATGCGATAATCAGAGGCATAAGGCAATGAACAAAGAAAGATCACAAGGAAACATAAGTCCAAAAGTTCCACAAGTGAACAAAGTGAAAGGGGAAAAGTTCAATGAGTCCATAGATCAAGAAAATGTCTAAGGTCCTAAGTCTAGATCCAAAGTCCAAAGTGTACATCATCACTCCAGGTCAAGCATAAGTCTTAAGGATCAAGTATATCCATTTTATCATGTTTTGATTCATTGAGATTGTCAAGCAAACCAAACACAAGATAAGAAGTATAAGATGAGTAAGACAAGATGATCAATAAAATATGAATAATGTATGAAGTAAGCGGATGAATGAGACATAAGAATAAATTGCATAAAGTAAAGGCATAAAAGTAAATGAATTGAATTAAATGACAGTAAAGGAAAGTCAGAAAGTCAATAAATGATAAAGGGTTAATGATCAATTAATATGTTGGGATAATTTAGCACCATGTTAAGCAATCATAAGTAAGCTTATATAGAAGTCATACTTATCTGAGGTCGGGCAATAACAATTTATGTGCCATACATGTTAGAGAATTAGTATAAGTTAATCTCCTAAAACATGCAATACAATGGTCAAAGTAAAAGAAAAAGGTAGATGAAAAAATTCAAAGTGAGAGCTAACTCAAGTGTTTGGCTTATGATTCAATATCAATCAAATCAAGGGTCCAAAACATATGGCTCAATACAGGATAACCTATCATTGAATCAACCTCAAGTCCACCTATGGATGACTTGAAATGTAGAAGCATTGATTAACCGAGTCAACAACTCAAGTAAAAACACCAAGTGCATCAAAAATCAAACAAAAATGTATTTTAAAAAAAAGAAATTAAAGAGGAAATCCCAAACTAATAAAAATAGTTCAAAAGTAGTTGCAAAAATTATACAAAGTCTCAAATATTACACATGAATAGGTCTCAAAAGTTGGATGCAAAAAGGTTTGAAAATGATAAAAAAAATGCAAACGAAAATTAAAAAGAAAAAGAAATAAAAATGACAATAAATGCAAAAATGATTTAAAAAACTTAAGAGAAAAATGTATGTGATGCAAAATATTTGTAAAGACTTTATGTAAAAAATTTGGATCAAAATGAATGAGAAATTAAATGGGAAAGAAAATAAAATTAAATTAAATCAGGGCGGCAAGACTACTCGGATTTGAAAAAAAAGCGTTGCCAGGCTCTGATTAGCTAGAATTCAAAGTTGGCACTGAAACACGCGCAACCTAATTTCATCTTCCACCTTGGATTCGACTTCTGCAACTCATGAAGTCGTTTTTTTAGAAACACCAAAGCATGACATGAGCTTCACAACAGTTCATCATTCATGTCTCCCTACATCAGAGCCCATGATTGGCTCTGAGCAGCGAGAATTTTTCTCAAGAAAACGATGAACCCTCGTGTTTAAAGTAAAATTAAATGATTAATATGAAAGATAAATTAATAGTAGGAGAGGTCTTTTGATTAGTGGAATAAGGTGAAGAGTGTGGTAACTTGTTTGTTCAATGATTTAACTTGTAACTACCTTTCCCATTGAAGCTTAGAGGTCAAAAATGGTGGATTTGGAGGTTTGGTTCCATAGAGTTTCAGGCCAAGGCAGTGCTTCTGTCAGCTTCAGAAGGCGCCGATGAGTGATTCTGGGTGAAGATTCGAAGCTAAAAGAACTTCAATCAAAGAAATGGTTAACTGTTTTGTTGAAGTATCACGTTCAAATGGTTTTAGAGTTTCTTTGGCTATCAAATCTATGCAAATGAAGGCAAAAGCTTCCTCTATTTATTGGAAATGAGATGAGATCAAGGTACGTGTGAAATGGAGGCCAATTCATGTGAATTAGGTCATACTTTTGATGATTTACAAATCGTGTGAAATGAGACACGAAATGCGTGAATGAGCACTTGAAAACCAGTTGTTTTTTGTTTGTTTGCACGTGTTTTAGTATCAGAAACAAGTTGCACATGTGTAGGTGGTCCCAAGATGCAAAATGACTTATAATTGCAACTTCTGGGCATTGGACAAAATAGATTTAAACATGCCATGTTTGAAGCTAGGCCAAATAGAATCTACTCGTGTCTTTTGTGATTTTCTTTGTGCAAAAGATTCATCTCATTGCAATGAATTGAATGTAAAAAGAACCAACTCTAAAGGAGGCCTGAGGTGAAAATGGAAACTATTGAAAGTTGAGGCCGTGACATGCTTTCTTGGTCAAACATTTGGTCAAGCAGTCTTGGCACATTTTGAGCATCTTGAGGTCCCAAGTGCATTTTGAGCCAAACTTGGGCCAAATAATATTTGACATAATCTTGACAAGATGTAAAAGGAATGGGATCAAAATGATACTTGAGCTGAAAATGGCATGGCTGCAAGTGGGGGTCATGACCATGTTTTGACCTAGATTGGAAGCTTAGCCCTTTCCACAATTGAGGTCCTTTGAGGTTGAATTGACGTTTAAGTGTTGAAGAAAATTTATAAAGGAACTTCTTAGGAACACTTGGCTTAAAGAAGCTTGTCAAAAGTGAGCCATACTTGCAAACTAGGTCAACCAAACTTGTGCCAACTTATGAAAACTTGAAGTTTCCTTGCATCCTGATGCGTGCTTTTCGCAAGTGTACGAACGCGTCAGAGTAATATAAAAGATTGTCGAATCCACAGAGACCAAGTGTCAATCTATCGTTATCTATTGTTATGGTGTTTATCAAAGGCAATCAAAAATATGTGTTTTTGTAGTGTGCAATGAAAAGTAAAGTGTTGAATAAAGATTAATTAATAAAGACAGGGTCGAATGTAATTCACGTAATTAATTGATAATCCAAGTACTTGCTAGTAGAGCTACTTATGGACAGTGTTTCCTACTTTAAAAAGAACTAATTTAACAGGAACTGTCGCTTTCGCGTATTCAGAACCGAGTTGTACTCCCTAATCAAACCCTCTTATTGTCACTTATAAAAAGGCGCGCATTGCGTTAGAGTAGTAAACCTATTCTTAAGAAATATAGTATCTTGACTAAGTTGAAAAGTATTATAACCTGGATTTCTTAACCAAAAGAGGTTCTTACGAACCAGACTCTAAACTTATAAACGCGTCCGAAAATAGTTTTAAAATCTCTTTTCTTCTTAATGTTAAAATCTCCTAATGAACTAAACAAAGCGCTTTCGCTGTTTTTGAAATAGTTAAAAACAATTAAGTTTAAAAAGACGTTGGACGACTTTCGATCTTGCCCAACGGAATTGAAGTGAGGGAAAACTTAATTTGAAAGTTAAAATAACCCTTAATTGTTTCTACGAACAATTGTATGGATTATCGGTTCAATTATGATCCTTACATTCTAACCTTATAAATTTAGATAGACATGGTAAAGTAAAAGTGCATTAAAATAAATAAAAGTAGTGCGAGTGCGGAAAGTAAATAAAAGTAGTGTGAGTGCGGAAAGTAAATAATTTAAAGCGAGTGCGAGGAAATAAATAAAAGTAAAAGCGAGTGCGAGAAATAAATAAAGTAAAAGCGAGTGCGGGAAATAAATAAAATAAAAGTGAGTGCGGGAAATAAATAAAGTAAAAGCGAGTGCGGGAAATAAATAAAATAAAAGCGAGTGCGGGAAGTAAATAAAGTAAAGGTGAGTAATAAAAACCTGCTCCAATCGGAGGGCTGAGTAAATTGCAATTTGGAAAAGAAAATGGCGGCAGGATTAACTTCCTTCCAAAGTGCTCCAAACTCGATTACAGACTCTATCACATACTTGATTACACGATTGTGGTAACACTCCAATGCGAAGCGATTACCACTATAAAATCCTGAATATATGCCTAAGTGAAACAAAGTTTCTTCTGAGTTTGCCTCTGCTCTAAGTTTGGATGATTGTAAAAGTGAATTCGCGTTTCTATTTATAGGCAAGTAAAAAGATGGAAATGGCTTGGATGCCCTTCAACTTGAAAATAGGAGGGAATCGTTTCTATTTACAAGGCCATGGTGTAGCACCTCAAATTTGCACCTCCCATTTGTAAATACATTTCATTTTTAGGTCATTAACATTGCATTCACATTGCATAGTCCATTGCATATCATCAGTCAAAACTGATCAGGAGAATCCATCTGTGCAAGAGATCAAGGGTTTTTCCATGAGATAAAGGCCATATGATTGTTCTAGAGAGCTTACACAACCCAAGGTTCATTTTGGTGCAATTTGGCCAAGTGTTGAAGGCTCAAAGTCCACAGTGCATGACCAGGTCATCTAAGGACCAATGCAGTCAACTACAAGTCAACTGAGGGCTAGGAGATGGAGAAATTGTTTGAGACACTTCATCCATGTCCCAAAGAAGGTTATTCAACATGTCAAGCATCTACCTTGAAGATTTTGAAGTCAGATCAAAAGTTTCCAAAAATGGAAAGTGACCTGTAATTTGAAAGTTTCCAAAAATGGCATGTTTTTGGACCAACTTCAACTCAACTTTCCAACATCAAAGAAGCTTCAAATGAAATTTTGTCCAACATGAAAGTTGAATATATTTCTCTCCCATTTCCAAAAAGTCCAAGATCATGAATTTCTAATGAATGGTTAAGGAGTTATGATCAAATCATTGCAAAGTATGCTTGAAACTTCAAATGCCCATATCTTTTGAACCAAAACTCCAAATTTAGTGGTTCTTTTTGCATTGTTCTTCTCATGTCATGAGGTTTCCAAATCAACCATCATATTGCATGAATTTCCAACACATGAGCATTTGCATATCCAAGTCAATTTTGGAGGGAAAATTGGAAATTTAAAAATGGTGCATTGTATGGACTTTCTACCATTGCCATTGTGTTTGAAATGTAATTTTGAGTGGATTTGGGCCAGCTTGTGCACTGTTCACGTGTGCATCTCATGCATGAGGTGAAACTGCAAATTTGTGCATGCACCTTGTAATCCCTTAATCTCATTTAGTTTTGGTTTAAGCTTAATTTCAGAATGATTAAGAGGACATATATATAAGGATAATCATAATTGTTTCATTCATAACACACATTTTCAGATCTAGATCTTGAAATTTTTCAAAATTTTCTCTCAAAAAGATTTTCCAAATTCTTCACATAAACCTCATTTATCTTGGTGAATTCATGTCATGGAGTGTTTTTAAGTAAGATTTAACGTGCATCTTGTGGATTTCTGCTCAATTTCGTGCATGCTCAAGCTTGAATGCATCAATGGAGTTTTCAAATTCAGTTGGATTCACACGTGTTTAAGCTTCCAATTCTTCATCAAACATCTCCACAAGTATTATGGAATTGATCTGGACCATTACAAGCCTTGGAACGTGCAAAACAAGATTCTGCTCTTCAAGAGGTAGGATTTTCGATCTCAATTATTCTCAAATCCATGAACATAATTGTGTAAATCCTTGTTTACTGAGAATTCTGGTAGAAAAATCAAGTGAATTGGTGTAGTATTGAATGAGTTATGTGCATTTGAAGTTTGAGATGCAAAAATGTTCATGCACGATTCTCTTTGATCTTGATGTTTTAGGCTTAATTATTGTTTGATTCGTGCTCACCATGGAATAAGGATTTGAATGATATAGTTTTTGTGAATTTCTGGACGTTTCTGGGTTTTCTGGAAAATTGATGCATGAAGTTCATCATCTTCATCTTCTTCCTCATGAAGAAGATGAAGATTCATGCGTTCTGGACATTTACGACGGTTTTCTGGACATTTGCGTCGGTTCCTGGCAATTTGTGGCGGTTTTCTGGATATTTCGCATGCATGCTTAGGGTTTTAGTGAAACGGTGTCGTTTCAGGCTTGGCGCGCGCGCTCATTCAAATATGTGCATGGTTCGAATCCCAGCGAGCGAAGTTTTCAGTTGTTCAACATTTTTTGGCCTTTCCCTCCATTTCCATATGCCTTGTTCATGTTTGAATTCCAAATTTCATGCTAACTTGTAAAAATCATAGTAAATTGAAAAATGCATCAATTCATCTCCAATGTTTTGCAAAATGATCCTTGTTTTGTCTAGTTTTTTATGACCATGATTTCAAAAGTTGTGCATGGCTGGAATTTTATTTGCTCTAGACTCTTTGATCACATGTGCATGTATGATATTGCTTGGTTCGAACTATCATAAAATGCTTGTTTTTAATCCAATGGACTTGAAATTTTACATGCTGATTCTAGACACATTGATGAACCTTTGAGGCTTGATCTGGTATTTTTCTCATGTGCCAATTCAGTTTTATGCTTGTGTTTGCATGGTGTGACAATTTGTGTCACACCTTTGGTTGTCCAACTTGTGCAATTTGATTTCTATGCCAAATGACCTCTAATGCTACTGATTTTTTGCATGATGATCATGTTAGATGTCTTGATTACTCATGAACTTTTCCAGAATTATTTGAATCATTTCTGTTTTGATTGGGAATTTTCATTCATGATGATCAAATGTGTGCCTTGAATTGGTCATTGACTTTTCCAGAATTATTTGAATCATTTCTGTTTTGATTGAGTTTCTGTTTTGGATTTTTGATTCACTTTTGACCCTAGGATTTTACCTAGTGGTTTGTTACTTACATTTGAGTTGTGAATTTCAGGTTCAAGTGTGCATCTCCTTGATTGATGTTGCTCCTTCATTTGAGCTTGATCATTTGTTATTGTTGGATAACATTTTCTATTTTGTAGGCCTTGATGATGGTTCACTTGTGTTTCAGGCTTATGTGTTGCATATTGGGTTGTCTGTTAAATTTTGACTGTTGACTGCTTGCCTAGATTTTATACTGATTGGTTTAGCTGTTTCCACAGGTACTTAAGTTGCTTTAAGTTCATTTGAACTTTGCTTTGCTTGCTTGTGGTTTGCATACCACTGAGGTATAATTCCTTGATCTTCATGTAGTCTGGAAGACCTGTCATGTTATGTTGGCAGGCACCTGTCTGAAGCCCTCCTTAAGAGGCAATGTTTGTGGATGTTTAATTTTGTGCCAAGCAGGTAAAGTCCTCTTAAGAGGCAATTGGAAGATAAAAGGGATGTGCAATCCATCCCCTGCTATTCAGTTGTGTCATTCACCTTGCTCACATCATGTGTTGATGCATTGTGAATAAGAACCCAAGATCTTGTTGTGTCAGTCATTTGTGGAGAAGAGTTCCTTCATTCTGAACTCCCACACTTTCTATTTGATTCAAGCTCTCCCAGGCCTGGGATAAGAGCTGTGAGGTCTTACCCTCACTTCCCATTTCATATGCTTCACCCTAACTCTCAATGTTATGGTTAAGAGCTAAAAACACCCCATTCCAGTTGGCTTGTTTGTCGAGGTTGACATGACCCCTTGACTAAAGTCTGGCCTTGTATGAGCCAATTGTTTGCATATAGTGTGTGCTACTTGTGCTTGTATTTGTTTGATTGTGCTGTTTAGGCTAGCTTGCTTCCTGTGCAAGTTAGGATAGAAACCTCAACATAGGGATCGTATGCATGACAACTTCTAGGCTCGAGTCGTAGTCTCCCTAGTAGCTTGTTATCTCCCTAGTCTTTGGTTAGGATAGAAGTTCTTTCCCTGTTAAGGGGAACTACATTGCCCTGATCCTCATACCAGATGAGGTACGTAGGCAGGAGATGAGCTGATCTCTCCGGGCGCCCTTTTTCTTTTTCAACCCTTTGTGTGTGTTGGAGTCTGACGTAAGTCCAGCGATTGGCAGTTGGTTTCCTGTGTCTTGTTTGCTTGTTGGAGTCTGACGTAAGCCCAGCGATTGGCAGTTGGTTTCCTGTGTGTTTGCTTGTTTGGAGTCTGACGTAAGTCCAGCGATTGGCAGTTGGTTTCCTGTGTGCGGTTTGTTTGCGTGGAGTCTGACATAAGTCCAGCGATTGGCAGTCGGTTTCCTTGGTTTCCTGTGTGTGTTTGTTGGTTCGGAGTCTGATGTAAGTCCAGCGATTGGCATTCGGTTTCCATGTTTGCTTGTTTGTGTGGAGTCTGACGTAAGTCCAGCGATTGGCAGTCGGTTTCCTGTTTGTGTTTTGTTTGGCGTGCGTTAGCCGAGCTACGAGTGCTCTGATTCTTCTCTGGTTAGAGAAGATACGTATGCATAGGATGCGACATCCTAGCGAGCACGTTTCCCCCGTCCCCAAACTACGTCGACTATGATGTCTGTGTTTGACAGACTACGTAGGCCCAGGATGCGATATCCTGCCGAGTCCTCTTCTTCCGTCCTTTCTGTGTTTCCTTCCAGTGTGTGTGCAGTGTTTGAGCAGTCTTTAGCAACCTTTCTTCTATTCTTTCTGAGCGTGGATCCCGTCGAGTACGACGGATGCGTAGGGGTGCTAATACCTTCCCTTCGCATAACTGACTCCCGATCCTATCATTCTCTGGTCGTGAGACCATTTCTTTCCAGGTTTACTTCGAGCGTTTCCTTTCCCTTTTTTGGGATAAATAACGCACTGTGGTGGCTCTGTTGTTTCTTTTTCCCGCCGTTCTTTCACGTAATGCGACACATGGCGCCCGCCACAAGCACAATATGGGGCGCCTTAGTGGAAGTAGTGGGAAAACGTGGGAGTTGATGGAAGTTGAATTTGACATGTCATGGCTTGGTCTGTGGCGCCCGCCATTGGGTAGTGTAGCGGTGTATTCGTCGCTATATGATTTATTGATTAAACCATAAGCAAAGCATACAATAAATTCGAGTCGCCACCGCACTTTTATTTATCCAAAGGACTGGCTAAAAAGCGAACAAAAGCCTAAGAAGTTTTACGCGTAGAAAACTAATAAAAAGATCAGAGAGTCTGGGTAAGGGGTAAATTACGCAATGGGAAGGTGTTAGGCACCCACTACGTCCTAGGTACTCCTATGGAGCCCTTTTCACACTTGTTGTATAAAATTGTTATTTGTTATGAAATATTTATTGTGCAAACATGATTGGGATGATGAGAAAAGAATATACAATTTTTATTGTTTTTGTGTTCGAACGGATGAACCCGTTGCCTACGTACCTTCCATCAAAGGTAAGGATAAAAACGCCGTAGTTCGGGTAAAAGATTTCCAAAAGTTAGTGGATTCAATTTTAAACACAAGCCCTAAGGTCTTACGTTATCCACGGGAGAAAACTCAACCTTATAAAACAACGAGTCCACCATGTGAGAAAAGCTTCAACTTGCTAGTGAGGGGTTAACCCTATAATAAGCAAGGAAGACTTACAATTCAATCAACTAAGGACAAATAGGTGAGATTGACATCAACCAACTAGGATAAATCAAACCTATGGCTAATGTATGAAAACTTAACAAGCATGGACGAAGCCACAGAACAATTGAATGGGTGAAGTTAATTGATTATGATTATTCATAAAAGGAGGGTCAAAGTATGATTAAGATTGATTCAAAAGAAGTATTATGAAATGGAGTTTGAAAAGGTCAAGGACTTGGGGTCCAGGTTTTTAATTTAAAAGCATGAAGATGTTTGCACAATATTTATCTCAAGTTTTGAAAGTAATGTGTGAAAAGGTTTAGGACGAAATGGATGAATGGATGAAGATGGAGTGTAAAACTTCCTAGAAGGTTCACCTCTTGAAATCATATAGCAGATGATTCAAGTGTGTCCTTTGGAATAAGCAATGAGCGATAATAAACTAAGCAAACAAATGATACCGGATGCCACTCAATGGTCTTACTCCAATCTCACAAACAAAGCGGGTACTGGATGCCAATTACTGGACTTATACCAATCTCCTAAAACAAACCCGGATATCAGAGGCCACTCTATGGACTTATACCAATCTCCTCAACAAAGGAATAAATGGTGGATACCGGATGCCAATCTATCTGGGCTTATACCAATCTCCAACAAAAAACAAAGCAAACACTTGGATGTCAGATGCCAATCTATCTGGGCTTACTCTAACCTCCAACATATGATCATAGGAAAACAAATGCCAAATTACACGGACTTACAATTGAATCCTCACATAAATCAAACAAATGCATCAAGCAAAGAGACGATGAGTGGCCAATGAAATGGTCTTATACTCACTTCCATATCATAGGAGCAATGGCCAATGAATGGTCTTACAATTGTCCTCAATGGGCAACAACAAAGACATGTCACAAAGACAAGTGAAATGATCATGCACTAATGAGCAATTAATGATGATAAATGCACAAAGCATACAAGCAAACATATGCATATGAAGTAAGCAATCAATCAATCAAAGGCATTCAGCACACACTATAACCAAACAATGAGGCTCATACAAAAGGGTTAGGCATTGAAGCCAACTGGAATAGGGTTAATGGTGCTCTTAACCTTGACATTGAGAGTCAAGGTGAAGCAGATGAAAGGATATGAGGGGTGTGCCTCATGCTCTTATCCCTGGTCAGGGAGAGCTTCAAATATCAGAAGGTGTGGGAGTTCAGAAAGATGGAACTCTCTCCACAAGTTAGACTCTATAGATCTTGGGTTTTTACTCACTATGCATCAACACAAGTAGTGTGAGCAAGGTGAGTGACACACAGAATAGTAGGAGATAGGTTACATATCTCTTGGATTCTACCAATTGCCTTATTTAAAGGACTTTTCCTGCTTGGGACAAAAGTAAACAAGCAAAAACATCGCCTCTTAAGGAGGACTTCAGACAGTTGCCTGGCCAAGTAACAGGCCAGGTCTTCCAGACTACATGAAGAAAAGAGATTCTACCTCAATGCAAATTCTATCAAGCAAAGCAATGCAAGTTCTCAAAGAACTATTAGCAACTAAAGGTACCGGAAATCAGTCAAACACAATTAGTATACCAGACACAAAGTTAAAACAAACAGCATAAGCCAACAGACAACACAGTCGAGCATATGTGCAAAGCACAAGCTCATAACAAGTGAGCTAAGCAACCTACAAAACAAACAAGTTAGTTTATGATAAACAATCAAACTCAAACAACTAGCATAAATCTCTTTAAGGCATTTGCTTCGTAACCTGAAAACATGAACTCAAACATGAGTAACAAGACCACTAGGACAAGCCTAGGGTCAGAAGGGGATAAGAAATCCAAAACAGCAAGTAAAAGATATCCAACATCATGTTCAAGCAATTAAGAAACAAACCCAAGTGGTTTCACATTCATATCATTCATCATTATCATTTCATGAGCAAATTTGGTCAAAGCATGTCATATAGAAGCTCAAAGAAGTCAACAGAATGACTCAAGTCAAATCCAATCACAAACATTTCAATAAATTCTCAAATAATTCATGATCAAACATCATCCATAACATGATAAGAATATCAAATTTCAGCTCATTTGGATCAAGGGAAGTAGGTCAATGAAAATCAGAAAGTCAAAGCAAGTTCAAGCATACTCATACAAAGCCTCAAAACATGCACCAACTTCAATAAATCATAAAACAGTGACAATATATGAGAAATGAATGGGATCAAAACCATGACAAACATTAAGGTGTCTACAAATCACATGACAAATTTCAAGTCCATCCAATTAAGCATGAGAATTTCACAAATCAAATAAAAACATGTGTCACAAAAATTCAACAAATGACCAAACAGGGGAGAAAATTCCAATCAAATAGGAAATGCCATCAATAATTCCAGAACAGTTCACATGTATTCTCAACATCCACAAGTATGTTCATGCAAAAATCCAGACCAATTCGAGTTCAATAAGCATGGTAATAAAAATCATGAAAATGGACATGAATGGCGTGACACAAATTGTCACACCCCTATTCAAAAATTCATATCTCCACAACCAGAAATGATAAATTCACAAACTCTACACCAAAATCACCATGAACATGTCTAGTTTAAGCACAAAAAATTTGGGAAGCATTGGATAATGTATCATCATTTCACAATCAATTTGGCAAGACATACATAAAATGGACAACATGAACAAACCCTAGTACATTTTAAAATCCACACGTGCAAAAAATCTGGAAAAATCATCATAAAAAACTAGAGGTCATGAGGAGCATTCCACAAAAAATCCCACCAAATTTGGATTAAAAATGAAGGACTTATGATTTTTGGAAGATTGGTATATCAAATGAAATAAATATTGAAATAGAAAATGATTTAATTAAAATAAATATCCGGCAGTGGCATTATGGTAAATATGGGGGTCACTAAGTGAAACGCTGCGTTTCACTTAGTGAGGTGTCGTGCAGCAATACGCTCATGGCAATGGAACAGTAGGTCTTCATGCAAAACAAAAACTCCAGCAAGCCAAAACGCGTTCTGGGTTTAACATTTAGGGTTTATGAGCACTGTTCATCATCATCAACAATCGAAATGAAATTTTGTCCCAGATTTTGGCAACAAGCATATCATTCAAACCAACAAACCATGTACATCACAAATCCAACCATAATTTTCATTATATCGACCTATCAAGAAAGAACCAAGCAAAAACATATTTGAATATCAAGTTTCATTTCAACATAACTTCTACAATACTCGACCATTTTCAACGATTTAAAGCTCATCATATTCAGCATGGAAAGATCTTTCTAAAGCATAACATGAATTTGAAAATAGTGTGATTCGAATTCTTACCAAATTTGAAGAGCAGTGATGATACAGTGATTGTTTGGTTGTGTTGTGTAGAAACAGATGCTTCTTCAAGCTCCAGATGATGAATGAATGAAGGGTTTTAGCTCAACAACCTTTGAAAAAGCTCCAATCAAGATCTGCCATGGATGAAGCTTTAATGTAACAGTGGTATGAGAGGCTTTACAGCTGAGAATTGATGCTCGCTACAGCTTCCAAAAGGATGGCATATGATGAAACAATCAAACCAAGCTCGAGCTCTTTGAAGATTTTCAGCAAGAAGTTCAAGTGAAGAAAAACGAGATTTTTTTAGAGAGAATGAAATTTTGATCTGTTTAGTGTGTTGTGGCTAGGGTTTTCCAACAGAAAATGAAGTATATATACCCTGTTTTAATGTTGCTAAGTTTGGTTAGTTATGTGGTAATTGGATTAGCTCAAAATGAAGTGTTATGGTAATTAGTGAAATTCCACCCATGTTACATGTCCATGTGCTACAGCTGCGAAAATGGGCTTTAAGCATATCCAAAATGTCATTTCTGAACATTTTCAATTGGTAGAAAACAATGGAAATGGTTATTTTGAAAGTCAACTTTTTCACCTCCTCATTTTTAATTCATGTACTTTGAAAAAGGCCATTTTGATTGGTTGAGTTTTGGTGAATTGTGATGAAAGATTTAGATAGAGCACATCAAATATGACTTGTAGCAAAAAACCTCACTCAAATTGGCCAAATGGTTTGGAAGATATGCCACTTTGAAGTTCAAAAGTTTTTGAGAATGATTTGATCATAACTTGCCAACCATAAATGAGAAATGAGTGTTCTTGGACTTTTTGGAAATGGGAGAACAAGATCTTCAACTTTCATGTTGGACAAAAATTCATTTGAAGCTTGTATGATGAAGTAATTTGGAGGAGAAGAACTTTCCATTTTTGGCAAATTCCAATTACAGGTCAACTTTCTATTTTTGGAAATTTCTTGTCTGACTTCAAATTCTTCACTATGGATGATTGACATGTTATATGAGGCTTATAGGGACATGAATGAGCCCTCTCAAACCAATTCCCACCATCAAATCACTGATCAAATGCACAGTTGACTTCAGTTGACTTTGCTAGGGTTTTGGTTGACTGAACCATGTTCTGATGAATTCCAAGCCCCTACCACTTGATATCTTGATCCAAAATGATGTCACAACTCATATGAACTCTTGATGAATGATCATGGTGCCCAAATTCTTCAAGAATGGCCACCATCTATCTCAATGACTAACTTTGACTGATTTGACCTAATTTGCTTCATCTGCAAGTAACATGGTTAGATGACAATATCTTTGTACTTTTGGTTGATAAACAAATGAAAAGCAATGATATACAAATGCAATACATGCTTGGTGATCAAGAACCACACTCACAAGATAACCCATCCACTAGGAGGGAAGCAAAGGTGTACAAAGATCCTTGAGGCAATGATATGATATGATATGATGCCATGAGGGATCTTAGGGACAAAATTGGGGTCTTACAGATGCCCCTATTTAAGGTCATTCTAGCCGGAGAAGTGAAGTTTAGAAATCTTCATCTCGACGCGGTAGAATGGGCTTAAATAACAGTAATGAGACAAATTTTGGTCCCAAAGAGACCTCATGATGCAAATGTATGCATGTAAAAGACACAAAATCTGTGGGGAATATGGTTCACACAGAAGAAAAGACGATCCATCGGAGTAATACACTCACCAGGAACAGAGACTCTAACAAGACTCTCGTTGGGGATAGTAAAAGGAAAAAGAATGCGTGAGCAGGTCACGACTTTGAGTTGGGGAAAAACAAAACTGACACAGCGTGAACAAGACACGACTCTGATTAGGGAATAACATAAATCAGACTGGAGACCTCACTGGGGAGTGAAGGACTCACACTGGGGAAAAGAAAATCCCAAAGGAAGAACATCCATTGGAGAGACACAAGCTGACTCCTGGGAAAAAGCAATAGGAAACTCCACTGAGGAAGCACCAAAGAATGAGATGTTACCGGTATAAGGGCAACAAACTCAGGAAGAATGAATATCTAAGACCGGTATAAGAGTGAGAGATATCAATCAACCAAACATCTGAGAAAGACCTGAAAAAGGTATACAAACTCAGGAAAATCTGACTCCACAAGGGACCAAAGTCATAATAGGGAGCAGAAAGGAAGGAACACCAGGGATACCGAGGTATATAATAGGTGACCGACCGAAGCGTGAATTGGTGTGTGTTCCAAAACACTCATCATCCTGAAGAGAACGAAAGCAAACTTGTTTATAGGATGGATATTTGATTCTGTAAAGAATGCAAATCTTACTCAGTTGGGGAAACAAACAAAGTGTTCGACAAAAGAGTGCATGAGATGTATTATCTATAGCCGTCAAAACGTAGATAATGTACTCGCATGGAAAATTATCCTGAACCGGGTTGTAGGTTGTTTATAGGATAAGATCCGAAATCGTGAATTGGTTTGTGTTCCAAGACACTCATCACCCTGAAGAAAGCTAGAACAGCAGACTTGTTTATAGGATGGACATTCGATTCCACAAGGAATACGAAACTTACTCGACTGGGGAAGATCAACAAAGGATTCCAACTAAAGAGCGCATGAGACATATTATTCATTACCGGCAGACCGTGAATAATACACTCGAGAGGAAAAGTCGCCAGAGATACCGAAGTATATAATAGGTGACTAACCAAAAAGAGAGACAATCGATACCGAGCATCCGGGTAAACGAAAGACAACTCAAAGGATAAATTGCAAGCATCCGGCAATTATCCAACAACAAAGAATACTCGACTCCACAAAGGGAAATACGAAACTTACTCGATCAGGGAAACACAAAAGGATTTGACTGAAGAGTGCATGAGATATATTATTCATTACCGGCAGACCGTGAATAACATACTCGCATGGAAGATTATCCATAACCGGTTACTGGGTTAATAAAGGATAAATCAACCGAAAAGAAAGGCATCGGGATACCAAACTAGGTATATAATGATGACCAATCAAAAGGAGAAACAGACATTACCAACAAAAGGGTAAATGAAAGGCGATCTGCTGAGGATTCACTGGTGAGAATCAATGATCCGGGGATGAATTGCATAAACAGCAATTGTCCACAACGACAAGCTGGGGATATATTGATGACAATCAACTATCCGGGGAACGCAATCACTGACAAACGGTGAAGGGACCCGTTGGGGATAAATTGCAAGCATCCGGCAATTATCCAACTATACCACAAGGCACAAACTCCGCTGAGGAGAAAGAATCAACAAACTGGGATTTACAACTACCGAATACGGGGTAATAGCCATACTCTGGTGGGGATAAACACGAATTAGGGTTTACATCTACCAAATAATGGGTAGAAGACCAAAAACTTTGCGTGGGGATAGAACAAATCACAAATCCGCACGGGAAACCAAAATAAGGTTTATAACAAACCACAAACTCTGTTGGAGAGTAAGAAACAGGATTTACGACTACCCCCTACTAGGTAGAAAACCAATAATCTTGCCGAGGAATAAAAGGTATATAACCACCAATTCCGTCAAAAGGGCAAGGAACATAGGACTTACAACTACCGGTATAAGGGTAGAGGCCCGAAAAACTCCGCTGGGGAACAACCCACTGGGAAGCACAAGACATTTGACAAATAGCCAATTCGGGAATAATCCGAGAAAGCAGACTGAATCAAGACATGTCCTAATGAGGATGTAACTCAAATAGGAAAATCCACCCCAATATATATATATATATATGTTGGGAGGAAACGGAAGAAACCGTCATCCACGAGGATATATCTCAGTGGGGAACTGCAGAAGGAAAGACAAAGGACACTTTCTGCTTATGGGGCTGACTCTATATGGAGAGATTTAACACCCGACATCTGCTAGGGGAGATCTATTGGGGATCTGCACCACCATAGCAAGGAACAATCAACAAAAGATATATGGCAAGAAATGCAACATGAATATCTGAATGTTTATGAATATGCGTGATTTATGTTTTAATGAATGCTGACGAAACAGACATATCTAACACAAACAGGTCCAGGAATCAAACGCCCGGTACTATACTTCTAGGGGAAAAACCAACTGGAGAGCCAATCTGCGGAGATCTACATGCCATAAAGCCTAGATCTGCGGGTATTGCTGGGAAAGCAGAGGATCAAAGATATCAGGAAACACCAAATCTCTGAGTGCTGGAACAGCAAACAACCTAATCAGGGTACAGAAAGTCGCAACGGGCGAAACAGCCACAAAGACGAATCTGTTGGGGAACAAGAGAAAAAATCTCGAAGATCCGCAGGGGATCTCAGCATCAATTGAGAAACAAAAGTCACTGCAACTCCAAACAACTCCGGGGAACAACCCACTGAAGGAGAACATCATCCAAGTAGAATCCAACTGCAAAAGCAACTCTACTGGGGAAAACTGCTGCTGGAGAAAACTGAGTCTTCAACAACACTCTGCTTGCAACTATGCTGGGGAGCAACCCCATCAAAAGATCTGGAGAAAGAAGATACAGCCAAACCAGGGATATGAACCAAATGTCTTACCTGTGGGAAATCATGCCACCCTTGGGAGAGCACTGAGATATTCTTGAGTATCCTTTCAACCTTGTGAATATTCACTTTGTTTAAAACAACAATTTTGAAAAATTTGATTTGTTTAAAAACAATGATATTTTATCAATTTAAAACACGCAAAACATTTGTTGAATTGAAACAAATAAGAGTGCAAATAATTGGATAAAAAGCTCAAATTGATTTGATGGAATGGTAGCCTGCAAATGGCAGGACTCCATAGATCTGTACAAATTTGAAATCAGTGATATATATTGGAAGAGGGCTACATTGAACATAATGATCCTTTCTCTACCAATTTGAATCTCGATGTATTCGAAGCTTCAGTTTGACGATGAATCGAGAATCCTCTGACGAAATGACAGCTGGTGAAACAGAAAGTCTTGTCAGGATGCAGTTACTTGCCAAATCCCTAATTTTTTCCTAGATTGCCCCAGGGTGAGGTGCTCAATCTAGCGGGATGCAAATATTCTTTCTTTTTTCAAGTCTCTAATTTTTGCCTGGATTACCCTTGCAGGTTCTCCACCGAGACGCTCATTTTTGCCTAAGCCGCCCTTTCGGGTTTTCAACTTAGCGAGCTATTCTGTTTTTTCATTTGCATATACTTTTTTTTTCTAGGCAAAGTATCTCTTGACTGCATCTGAATTCACAGGACGAGTGAAATCCTCCCCATCCATTGTTGTAAGCATCAAAGCTCCGCCTGAAAAGGCTCTCTTAACAACATATGGACCCTCGTGGTTTGGAGTCCACTTGCCCCTGGAATCGGGCGCGAAAGACAAAACTTTCTTGAGCACGAGGTCACCTTCTCGGAACACACGAGGCTTGACCTTCTTATCGAATGCTTTCTTCATTCTCTGCTGATATAACTGACCATGACACATGGCAGTTAATCGCTTCTCTTCAATCAAATTCAACTGGTCATAACGACTATGAATCCGTTCAGCATCAGTCAACTAGGGACTTGAGGGTATACTTTCTTTTTTCTTTTGGAAAAATTTTGAAATTTTTTTTCTGATTTTTGACTTTTTCATCTTTTTCACCCTCTTTCTTCTTTCTTCTTTTTTTTTTTTTACATTACATTTGTAATGCCCCAGTTTGACTGTTTTGCTGATTCTTATGATACAGCTGAATGAGCTTCTTTTCGTGCTCGGGTAATCTCATCAGGAATCCCTTTCAACATCATCTTCCTCTGCCTTAAATACAAGGAATTCAAGATTGGGAGATAGCGTTGGATCATTATGTTCAATGGGTTTAGAAATCCCTGCATAATGATTTTGGATAAAGAAAAGCTTTTGAATTTAAACAAGCAAATCATTTATGCAGATGAAAAAGCTGTTTTTGTTTTTCAGGGTTTTTTGTGATCACTGATTTCATGCAAAAAGCAAAAAGTGAAAACAAGTGGAAAAACAAATGTTTAACAATGCATTAATTGAATGAAAACATCATTGTATATATGCTTTGCCAACAATGTCATCACTTCTCCTTTTGGCATGGGAGAAGGGTTTTAAACAAAGTGAACAATTACTCTGATCTATGGATGACCGTAGGAACATCTACAGCGACCCAATTGTGGCAGACACCACCAGGAATAACGAAGTTGTTCACGTCCTCTGCATCCTCTTCCAAGATAGCAGCAGTTTCCTCTTCAGGTTGATCAGCATGGATGAATCCTCCACTTGTGAACAAACCTTGCTCATTACATGCCCCAGAACAGTAGCCAATGTCAGCCCGGGATTAGTTAACCAGGAATGAATCCATCAACAGCACTTAGTCTGGCAAATTTCTCCTCTGAGTTCACAATTCTCTTGCTCAAGATGATCCATCAATCTGGCAGAGGTGGCTCTGGTATAGTACCGGCGAAGTGCGTCTCAAAGTAAATGAAGATCACAGGGTCAGACCACGGGACGGGAGACCGGAACAAAACACCTGCTTATGCAAATGATGGATGAAGTGTTTATGCATATGCTTGTTTTTTATTTCAAAGAAACTCGAGGGTTTTATTTGCAAACTTTGAAATATTTAAGCATTTTGATCATATATGAGAATATCTCATCAGATATATCAGGTGAAAAAATTTTCCCGGTTTTTTCATGTTTGAAATTTTTTGCAAATAAACTCCTTTGAGTTCCTTGAAAATTTTCTTTTTTCTGATGATATGGATGCAGATGAATGTATGAATGCATGAATGCAACAATCACACTCAAGGACCAAACAAGGCACACCAAACAAAGGTCGTGGGAAAGCTCATTGCATCCCTAATATCAATCATCCATTTTGGTGGATTTAGGTTTTCACCTTATCGACACCCAAGTTCCATTGATATTAACGGTACATGAACCGGCTCTAACATCCTTAATATCAATCATCCATTTTGGTAGATTCAGGTTTTACACCTTATCAATACCCAAGTTCCATTGATATTAACGATGTTTGAACGACTCAACCACGAATCACGGGTTTGCTGAGAGTCACGAGCATGGAGTCTCGGTTAAGAACCACCCAAAGGGAGTGTACTAGGGTTTAAACCTGCCAGACATGTTCTACCAGAGGTTCCCATAATCATCGTTCCATCTTTCGAATATTATCGGAGGAACGAATACTCGTATTCCAAAAATATTCTCAAGAGAAACTCTTATGAGTGTAGTATCGCGTAACAATCGCATCAGAACTTACATCTGAACGACCTCCGCACTACATCCTAAGAAAAAGGCCAAGATGGGTTTGGTAAACTATGGTCCTTGGCTTCTGCGGCACATGATTGAAAGAATAATGCCTAACCACAAATAACTTGTGTGACATTATTAATCCAACATGACCTCCACCAAGTGAATGGACTCGCAAGTCAACTGGCTAAGGAATACTCCACACCAGTCAACAAGACTATGCCATTCTCCTATCCTAGAGTGCACTCGAGTTCGGGTATAGAACTTATCTCACAGAGATCACCAAAGCAAACAACAATTGTATATCAAGCAATTCAAACATTACAATCAATACAGTTATCCCAAATTGTACAAAAAATATGTCAAATAACAAATAACAATATATCATACAACAATGGTGAAAAGTAGGCAATACCACCAAGGATTCTTTATCCCCAGCAGAGTCGCCATTTTTCTGTAGCGGTGTATTCGTCGCTATATGATTTATTGATTAAACCATAAGCAAAGCATACAATGAATTCGAGTCGCCACCGCACTTTTATTTATCCAAAGGACTGGCTAAAAAGCGAACAAAAGCCTAAGAAGTTTTACGCGTAGAAAACTAATAAAAAGATCAGAGAGTCTGGGTAAGGGGTAAATTACGCAATGGGAAGGTGTTAGGCACCCACTACGTCCTAGGTACTCCTATGGAGCCCTTTTCACACTTGTTGTATAAAATTGTTATTTGTTATGAAATATTTATTGTGCAAACATGATTGGGATGATGAGAAAAGAATATACAATTTTTATTGTTTTTGTGTTCGAACGGATGAACCCGTTGCCTACGTACCTTCCATCAAAGGTAAGGATCAAAACGCCGTAGTTCGGCTAAAAGATTTCCAAAAGTTAGTGGATTCAATTTTAAACACAAGCCCTAAGGTCTTACGTTATCCACGGGAGAAAACTCAACCTTATAAAACAACGAGTCCACCATGTGAGAAAAACTTCAACTTGCTAGTGAGGGGTTAACCCTATAATAAGCAAGGAAGACTTACAATTCAATCAACTAAGGACAAATAGGTGAGATTGACATCAACCAACTAGGATAAATCAAACCTATGGCTAATGTATGAAAACTTAACAAGCATGGACGAAGCCACAGAACAATTGAATGGGTGAAGTTAATTGATTATGATTATTCACAAAAGGAGGGTCAAAGTATGATTAAGATTGATTCAAAAGAAGTATTATGAAATGGAGTTTGAAAAGGTCAAGGACTTGGGGTCCAGGTTTTTAATTTAAAAGCATGAAGATGTTTGCACAATATTTATCTCAAGTTTTGAAAGTAATGTGTGAAAAGGTTTAGGACAAAATGGATGAATGGATGAAGATGGAGTGTAAAACTTCCTAGAAGGTTCACCTCTTGAAATCATATAGCAGATGATTCAAGTGTGTCCTTTGGAATAAGCAATGAGCAATAATAAACTAAGCAAACAAATGATACCGGATGCCACTCAATGGTCTTACTCCAATCTCACAAACAAAGCGGGTACCGGATGCCAATTACTGGACTTATACCAATCTCCTAAAACAAACCCGGATATCAGAGGCCACTCTATGGACTTATACCAATCTCCTCAACAAAGGAATAAAAGGTGGATACCAGATGCCAATCTATCTGGGCTTATACCAATCTCCAACAAAAAACAAAGCAAACACTTGGATGTCAGATGCCAATCTATCTGGGCTTACTCTAACCTCCAACATATGATCATAGGAAAACAAATGCCAAATTACACGGACTTACAATTGCATCCTCACATAAATCAAACAAATGCGTCAAGCAAAGAGACGATGAGTGGCCAATGAAATGGTCTTATACTCACTTCCATATCATAGGAGCAATGGCCAATGAATGGTCTTACAATTGTCCTCAATGGGCAACAACAAAGACATGTCACAAAGACAAGTGAAATGATCATGCACTAATGAGCAATTAATGATGATAAATGCACAAAGCATACAAGCAAACATATGCATATGAAGTAAGAAATCAATCAATCAAAGGCATTCAGCACACACTATAACCAAACAATGAGGCTCATACAAAAGGGTTAGGCATTGAAGCCAACTGGAATAGGGTTAATGGTGCTCTTAACCTTGACATTGAGAGCCAAGGTGAAGCAGATGAAAGGATATGAGGGGTGTGCCTCATGCTCTTATCCCTGGTCAGGGAGAGCTTCAAATATCAGAAGGTGTGGGAGTTCAGAAAGATGGAACTCTCTCCACAAGTTAGACTCTATAGATCTTGGGTTTTTACTCACTATGCATCAACACAAGTAATGTGAGCAAGGTGAGTGACACACAGAATAGTAGGAGATAGGTTACATATCTCTTGGATTCTACCAATTGCCTTATTTAAAGGACTTTTCCTGCTTGGGACAAAAGTAAACAAGCAAAAACATCGCCTCTTAAGGAGGACTTCAGACAGTTGCCTGGCCAAGTAACAGGCCAGGTCTTCCAGACTACATGAAGAAAAGAGATTCTACCTCAATGCAAATGCTATCAAGCAAAGCAATGCAAGTTCTCAAAGAACTATTAGCAACTAAAGGTACCTGAAATCAGTCAAACACAATTAGTATACCAGACACAAAGTTAAAACAAACAGCATAAGCCAACAGACAACACAGTCGAGCATATGTGCAAAGCACAAGCTCATAACAAGTGAGATAAGCAACCTACAAAACAAACAAGTTAGTTTATGATAAACAATCAAACTCAAACAACTAGCATAAATCTCTTTAAGGCATTTGCTTCTTAACCTGAAAACATGAACTCAAACATGAGTAACAAGACCACTAGGACAAGCCTAGGGTCAGAAGGGGATAAGAAATCCAAAACAGCAAGTGAAAGATATCCAAAATCATGTTCAAGCAATTAAGAAACAAACCCAAGTGGTTTCACATTCATATCATTCATCATTATCATTTCATGAGCAAATTTGGTCAAAGCATGTCATATAGAAGCTCAAAGAAGTCAACAGAATGACTCAAGTCAAATCCAATCACAAACATTTCAATAAATTCTCAAATAATTCATGATCAAACATCATCCATAACATGATAAGAATATCAAATTTCAGCTCATTTGGATCAAGGGAAGTAGGTCAATGAAAATCAGAAAGTCAAAGCAAGTTCAAGCATACTCATACAAAGCCTCAAAACATGCACCAACTTCAATAAATAATAAAACAGTGACAATATATGAGAAATGAATGGGATCAAAACCATGACAAACATTAAGGTGTCTACAAATCACATGTCAAATTTCAAGTCCATCCAATTAAGCATGAGAACTTCACAAATCAAATAAAAACATGTGTCACAAAAAGTCAACAAATGACCAAACAGGGGAGAAAATTTCAATCAAATAGGAAATGCCATCAATAATTCCAGAAAAATTCACATGTATTCTCAACATCCACAAGTATGTTCATGCAAAAATCCAGACCAATTTGAGTTCAATAAGCATCGTAATAAAAATCATGAAGTTGGACATGAATGGTGTGACACAAATTGTCACACCCCTATTCAAAAATTCATATCTCCACAACCAGCAATGATAAATTCACAAACTCTACACCAAAATCACCATGAACATGTCTAGTTTAAGCATAAAACATTTGGGAAGCATTGGATAATGTATCATCATTTCACAATCAATTTGGCAAGACATACATAAAATGGACAACATGAACAAACCCTAGTACATTTTAAAATCCACACGTGCAAAAAATCTGGAAAAATCATCATAAACAACTAGAGGTCATGAGGAGCATTCCACAAAAAATCCCACCAAATTTGGATTAAAAATGAAGGACTTATGATTTTTGGAAGATTGGTATATCAAATGAAATAAATATTGAAATAGAAAATGATTTAATTAAAATAAATATCCGGCAGTGGCATTATGGTAAATATGGGGGTCACTAAGTGAAACGCTGCGTTTCACTTAGTGAGGTGTCGTGCAGCAATACGCTCATGGCAATGGAACAGTAGGTCTTCATGCAAAACAAAAACTCCAGCAAGCCAAAACGCGTTCTGGGTTTAACATTTAGGGTTTATGAGCACTGTTCATCATCATCAACAATCGAAATGAAATTTTGTCCCAGATTTTGGCAACAAGCATATCATTCAAACCAACAAACCATGTACATCACAAATCCAACCATAATTTTCATTATATCGAGCTATCAAGAAAGAACCAAGCAAAAACATATTTGAATATCAAGTCTCATTTCAACATAACTTCTACAATACTCGACCATTTTCAACGATTTAAAGCTCATCATATTCAGCATGGAAAGACCTTTCTAAAGCATAGCATGAATTTGAAAATGGTGTAATTCTAATTCTTACCAAATTTGAAGAGCAGTGATGATACAGTGATTGTTTGGTTGTGTTGTGTAGAAACAGATGCTTCTTCAAGCTCTAGATGATGAATGAATGAAGGGTTTTAGCTCAACAACCTTTGAAAAAGCTCCAATCAAGATCTGCCATGGATGAAGCTTTAATGTAACAGTGGTATGAGAGGCTTTACAGCTGAGAATTGATGCTTGCTACAGCTTCCAAAAGGATGGCATATGATGAAACAATCAAACCAAGCTCGAGCTCTTTGAAGATTTTCAGCAAGAGGTTCAAGTGAAGAAAAACGAGAGTTTTTTAGAGAGAATGAAATTTTAATCTGTTTAGTGTGTTGTGGCTAGGGTTTTCCAACAGAAAATGAAGTATATATACCCTGTTTTAATGTTGCTAAGTTTGGTTAGTTATGTGGTAATTGGATTAGCTCAAAATGAAGTGTTATGGTAATTAGTGAAATTCCACCCATGTTACATGTCCATGTGCTACAGCTGCGAAAATGGGCTTTAAGAATATCCAAAATGTCATTTCTGAACATTTTCAATTGGTAGAAAACAATGGAAATGGTTATTTTGAAAGTCAACTTTTTCACCTCCTCATTTTTAATTCATGTACTTTGAAAAAGGCCATTTTGATTGGTTGAGTTTTGGTGAATTGTGATGAAAGATTTGGATAGAGCACATCAAATATGACTTGTAGCAAAAAACCTCACTCAAATTGGCCAAATGGTTTGGAAGATATGCCACTTTGAAGTTCAAACATTTTTGAGAATGATTTGATCATAACTTGCCAACCATAAATGAGAAATGAGTGTTCTTGGACTTTTTGGAAATGGGAGAACAAGATCTTCAACTTTCATGTTGGACAAAAATTCATTTGAAGCTTGTATGATGAAGTAATTTGGAGGAGAAGAACTTTCCATTTTTGGCAAATTCCAATTACAGGTCAACTTTCTATTTTTGGAAATTTCTTGTCTGACTTCAAATTCTTCACTGTGGATGCTTGACATGTTATATGAGGCTTATAGGGACATGAATGAGCCCTCTCAAACCAATTCCCACCATCAAATCACTGATCAAATGCACAGTTGACCACAGTTGACTTCAGTTGACTTTGCTAGGGTTTTGGTTGACTGAACCATGTTCTGATGAATTCCAAGCCCCTACCACTTGATATCTTGATCCAAAATGATGTCACAACTCATATGAACTCTTGATGAATGATCATGGTGCCCAAATTCTTCAAGAATGGCCACCATCTATCTCAATGACTGACTTTGACTGATTTGACCTAATTTGCTTCATCTGCAAGTAACATGGTTAAATGACAATATCTTTGTACTTTTGGTTGATAAACAAATGAAAAGCAATGATATACAAATGCAATACATGCTTGGTGATCAAGAACCACACTCACAAGATAACCCACCCACCAGGAGGGAAGCAAAGGTGTACAAAGATCCTTGAGGCAATGATATGATATGATATGATGCCATGAGGGATCTTAGGGACAAAATTGGGGTCTTACAGGTAGGCCATAAGAGCAAAATGCTTAATTTTAGGGTTTTTTGGCTCTTTTTCGCTCCTTTTCTCGATCGGGGCTCCGATTAAAGTGAAAACCTGAAAACAAAGGAAAACATACCAATAACACAACAAAATGATAATAAAACAGCTAGAATGCATGTGAAATCGGAGTCGAAAATTCGTAAATTTTAGTGTGATCAAACTCTCCCACACTTAAACCTTTGCTTGTCCTCAAGCAAAACATTAAAAAGCTCATAAAAGAAAAACTGGTGTAAACGAGTGCTTCAGGTAAAAATTCTAAGTTCAAGTCGGGATGCAGTGATAGGTACTAACTGAGTGAACTAAGGGTATCATGATGACACTAATCCGCGAATACGAACATAAACTTCATTCCTATATTAACCAACCCATATTATCCCACAATACCTAGGCCTGCCTCTTCATCTCTTTTGTGTCCTTTTCATTCAGGCGCAATCACATTAAGCCCGTTATCCGTACATGCTTCATAGTAGAGTGGCCTGTTAGTGATTATGATTAGAGCTTGGGGTTTCTGGCATATAAACATGTGTAAACCCTTTTATTGGACCCAACTATAGTTGTGGGGGATCGGATCGTAATCCGTCCTACCGAGTTCAGTGCCAGATACCTCTGAACCAACTAGCAGTGGCTACTGCTTTTCTTTTTCTTTTTCTTTTTCTTTTTGTAGCAATTTTTTACAATTCTTTTGTTTAAATGACTTTGTGAGGGTCACCTATACCGGAGTTGCCTTTCTGCTTTCTTTTAATTTTTTTTATTTTTTTTCTGGATCATTCACTTATTTGCATCGGTCCCCTACGTAGAGGATGCGTAGGCCGGAACTGATTGCTGAGATAAACTACTAAGGACTTATACGGAAATGATGATTAAGGTCATGGTATATGGGATTTCGGGAATGATTCCTATATTTACGAAGCTTATGGTGCTAAAACAGATACTGATGTTTCGCAAAGTTCTCCCAAGTCACTGCATCCTTACTCAAAACATGTCCTTAAAACCTGAAAACTTTTGAAATAACACTATTTTCTTTTGCAAAAATTTTTGGTGGGGCTAAAGGTATGGGGAGGTAGAATTGTACTAAAGATCTACTATATTTGGTGACTCGTCAGACTCATGCATTATACTAAGAAGCAAAATAGACAACTAAAAGGAAATAACAATAAATAAACTATCTAAAAACAGTAAAGAAAAAGCGATAAAGGAAAAACGAGAAAAGCAAAATAAAGAAAAGACGATAGAGTCTCCTCCCACACTTAAATCGAACATTGTCCCCAATGTTTTGAAATAAGATAAGGAAGAGTTACCTGGCAACTTATTGCTGACCACTAATGCCCTCGCCATCCTGAGTTGGACGACGTGATCGGGTACGACGACGGTCTCTTTGATCCATCCTCGCCTGCAGGGCATCCTGAGCGGTCCTCACCTCTCGAAGGTTACCTATAATGGAACCTTGAGTGGCTTCAATTAGTGCCATATGTCTCTGGTGGTATTGTTGCTGACGGGCTTGTGTATCTGTGATCACTTGCAGGGACTGTAGAAAAGTGTCGTAGGACCTGTCTGTCCTCTGCTGCGATTCTTGCATGAAGCGCATGTTATCGTCATTTGTTGCTGGATGGTAGAGAGGAGGTCATCTCGCCTTTGCTCTCTAGCCATGTGGTCACGCCACATCTCCTCTGTAATATAGAAGTCAGGAGTGGTACCTGCAGAACAAGAAGATGGTGCGGTGTGTGGTGGTGAGGAAAGTATGAGCTTTTTGTGGGTTCAAGGACTTTTTTCCAAGGTGAAAAAATGGGTTTGGGAGGTTGTAAGTTGCAAAAATGGTGAAGAAAAGGGGTCTGCCCCGACCATTTACAGACGCTGTGGCGGGCGCCACAGGTCCTATGGCGGGCGCCACAAGGCAAAATCTGGCTGGGCCAGATTTTGGTCCTTTGGTTTGGGCTTCTCTTGTGTTTTGGCTTTGAGGGGTCTGGATAGCATTTGTCTTGTGATTCTCCCAGTTTCTTTGACTTGCATAATTTTATAAAAGTAAAGACGAAAATAAAAAATAAAACTTAAACAAAAACAAAAACATAAATTAAATATAAATAAATAAATAACTGAAAAATTAAAATGCAAAATAAAATAAATATAAAACATATATAGATAAAAATAGAAATACTAATATATAGTAGTAGTTTATATAATATTCAAATGCGATAATATAAAATGAGTAATGCAAATACGAGAAATATATAAAAGAGAAATAAAATGAAACGAAATGGTGAGATCAGGTAGTAGGGGTGTCGTCTGCCTGAGTGGATCCACGGAGCACGGCTATCTCCTGCCTGAGCTCTGCGATCTCCTGGTATAGATAATCGGCTTCAGTAGCATGGGTGAGATCAGACACTCCCATCTGTAAAGTTAGGTCATCCACCTCCTGTCTAAGCGCTGCGATCTCTCTACGACACTCAGCAATCTGGGTGCGTATGTCGGGTGTCTGCAATGAATGATTATTAGAGAAAACAGTGATTCTAGGAGATGGTGGTGTAGGCGTGTATTCAGCAACGGGTGGTGATCTCGGTGCCTCGACGGTCTCTCCCTGGCCCTCTAGAGCATAACTCCAATTCGCTGGATCATGCACACTGGTCATCATAGGGTCTGGCAGTGTGAAATAATGGATAGCCTCACTGTCGACTAGCAATTGGAACTGACATGGGTGGAAAGAGGCTCTCCTCATCAATCCTCTGGTCAAATAGAAATCGATGTCCATGGTAGTGTATCCACTGTAGGTCCGAAGATGCAACAGCTTGCGAGACAGACCTAAAGCGACAACAATCTGTGTGATGATTCCACCAACATGGATGACTCCTTCGGTGGATATGGAGATACCGCTTAGATTGTCTAATAAAAAGTTCCCACATGCTACTGGGCGAGACTGGGATGCACAAAATAATAGGAAGATCTCCTCTTCAATCAGTAGTGCCTCTGCATCCGGTCTTCCCAGGAAGGAATGTGCTAATATCATCTGAAAGTATCTGAAGGCGGGGTTATGTATGACATGAGACAGCTGCATAGATGGATCTTGGCTTCCGCCACCTGATATATCACTCCAAAACTTCTCCACTTCCTTACCCAGGAAATATCACATAGGTGTCTCCGGGATAGCATCAGGAGTAGTCTGGAAACCTAATAAGTCGCCGAACTCTTTCTGGCTGAAGGAGTACTCAACCCCGAAAAGCCTGAAAGAAGCATACCCATCTGGTCCAGAGTATGGGTCATAGTCGAATGAACTCAGGAACTTCAAAGTCAGGTTCCTATATGTGTTACTCAAATCATCAGCAAACTCGTCCCAGTGAAGCTGGTGGCTAAGGAATCAGATACTAGGCTCGATACCCAGTGCCTCCATACAGTGCTGGTCAGGATAACGTGTGGGTGCCATAGGGCGCTGATACAAAGCGATGTAACGCTCCCTCTGAGCATTATCTCTATAGGCCACATGCATGTCATCAAAATCCTGCATCCTGGTAAAAGTTAAGAAAGTGATCCTGAAAATACAAACCATTCAAATCTTAGTCTTAATGTAAAATATGATAAAATAAAATAAAAATAAAAATAAAATTAAATAAATGCGAAAAAGTAAAATGAAAGAAAAACCATGGGTTGCCTCCCACGCATCACTTGTTTAACGTCAATAGCTTGACGATTAGAACTTATACACCTGTAGTAGTAGGAATTGGTGGATCAATCAGGGTGTGGCTCGAGTAGTATGCTGGAATGTCTCCTCCTTCGTAGAGCTTCAGTCTTTGTCCATTTACAATGAATGGACTACAGGTATCGTTCTTGATTTCTATGACTCCGGATCTCAGAATTTTGGATACTTCGAAAGGACCAGTCCATCTTGAACGTAGCTTTCCAGGGAAGAGTCGCAACCTAGTGTTGAAAAGGAGAACAGAATCGCCTATATTGAAGTTTTTCTTTACTATTCTTTTGTCGTGATAGGTTTTTGTCCTCTCTTTATATATTTTTGCGTTGTCGTAGGCAGATTGCCTAAGCTCTTCTAATTTATGAATGTCTAGGGTACGCTTTTCTCCAGCGGCTAGGTAGTCTAAATTCAAAGTTTTAATGGCCCAATAGGCCTTATGCTCTAATTTGAATGGTAAGTGACAAGATTTTCCATAGACTAGTTGGTAAGGAGTAGTTCCTATAGGGGTTTTGAAAGCGGTTCTATAGGCCCATAATGCTTCTTGAAGCTTCTGAGACCAGTCTCTCCTAGAAATAGAAACAGTTTTCTCTAGGATTTATTTTATCTCCCTATTAGATACTTCTACTTGGCCACTAATTTGTGGGTGGTACGGTGTTGCTACTCTATGCCTAACTCCATATTTTCTTAAAAGTTTGTCAAATATTCTCGATATAAAGTGTGATCCTCCATCGCTTATGACTAAACATGGTGTTCCAAATCTAGGGAATATATAGTTTTTAAATAATTTGATTACTACCCTAGTGTCGTTTGTGGGTGCAGCTATAGCTTCAATCCACTTAGACACATAGTCTACGGCTACTAAGATATACCTGTTTCCTAAGGATGGTGGAAAAGGTCCCATGAAATCTATACCCCATACGTCAAAGATATCTACTTCCTGAATGTTTCTTAGAGGCATTTCATCATGTCTTGAAATGTTTCTAGTACGTTGGCATCTATCACATTTGACAATGCAAGCATAGACATCACACCACATGGTAGGCCAGAATAGGCCAGCTTGAAGAATCTTGGCGTATGTCTTAGAGGTGCTCGCATGTCCACCATAGGGTGCAGAATGACAATGCTCGATAATACTATTTACCTCTTCTGAAACGCAACGGCGAAAAATGCCATCTTTACCCCTTTTGAAAAGGAGCGGTTTGTCCCAATAGAAGTTTCTCACATCATGGAAGAATTTCTTCTTGCGGTGGTAGTCAAGATCAGGGGGTACTATATCAGCAGCTAGGTAATTAATGAAATATGCATACCAGGGTACGTTACTTATTGCTAAGGAATTTTGGGGGTGCTCATAAGGATCTAGGTTATTGTCTTCAATGGTTTCTACTCTAGCGATCAGTCTATCATAGGCGAAATCATCATTTATGGGTACTAGTTCAGGTTTTAGATGTTCTAGCCTAGAAAGGTGATCGGCTACTACATTTTCAGTGCCTTTTTTTATCTCTTATGTCTAAATCAAACTCTTGTAGTAATAGAATCCATCGGAGTAACCTGGGTTTGGCATCTTTTTTACTTAATAGGTAACGAATGGCAGCATGATCGGTGTAAACAATAATTTTTGCTCCTACTAGATAAGATCTAAATTTGTCTATAGCGAAAACTACAGCGAGTAATTCTTTTTCAGTTGTTGCATAGTTAAGTTGGGCAGCATATAGGGTTCTACTGGCATAATAAATGGCATGTAATTTTTTATCTTTCCTTTGTCCTAGAACGGCTCCAACTGCGTAATCACTAGCATCACACATTATCTCAAAAGGTTCCGACCAATCAGGTGGTTTCATAATAGGGGCAGATACTAATGCTTGCTTTAAAAGATTAAATGCGTCATTACATTTTTCGTCGAAAATGAATTCAACATCTTTCATTAAAAGTCTGGTTAAAGGTTTGGTTATTTTGGAGAAGTCCTTAATAAAATGCCGGTAGAATCCAATGTGTCCAAGAAAGCTTCAAACTTCTCTGATGGTTTTTGGTGGTTTTAGGTTTTCTATAACTTCTATTTTAGCTTTATCTACCTCTATACCTTTTTCGGAAACTATATGTCCTAAAACTATTCCTTCGGTTACCATGAAATGACATTTTTCCCAATTTAGCACGAGGTTCACCTCCATGCATCTCTCCAGGATTTTCTCAAGGTTAGCAAGGCAATCGTGGAAATCAAATCCGCAAACCGAGAAATCGTCCATAAACACTTCCATGATCCCATCTAGGTAATCTGCGAAGATTGACATCATGCAGCGTTGGAAAGTAGCTGGGGCATTACAGAGGCCGAATCACATTCGTCTGTAGGCAAAAGTTCCATAAGGGCATGTAAAGGTAGTTTTTTCTTGATCTTCGGGGTGAATAGGTATTTGGAAGAATCCAGAGTATCCATCTAGATAGCAGAAGTAAGAGTGTCTGGCTAGACGCTCCAACATCTGGTCTATAAATGGTAAAGGGAAATGGTCTTTCCTAGTTGCTTTATTTAATTTTCTATAATCTATACACATCCGCCATCCTCCTTCTAAACGTTTTGCTACATGTTCGCCTTTATCGTTTTGCACGACTGTGATGCCTCCCTTTTTAGGTACTACATGCACAGGGCTCACCCCACTTACTATCCGAGATCTGGTAGATGATACCTGCCTCAAGTAACTTAAGAACTTCCTTTTTAACAACATCACTCATTATAGGGTTTATTCTTCTTTGATGTTCCCTAGAGGGTTTTGAATCTTCTTCGAGCGAAATCCGATGCATGCATACGGATGGGCTTATACTTTTCAGGTCAGAGATATTATATCCTAAGGCTGAGGGATATCTTCGTAAAACGTCTAAAAGTTGGTTCGTTTCCTCTTGGCTCAAGGTAGCACTAACTATCACTGGATGATTCATCTTTTCATCGAGGAACTCATATCTCAGGTTCTTAGGAAGTTCCTTAAGTTCTAAGGTTGGTTTCTTAGGGCATGGCATAGGATCTGGGGTAAGGGATAAACATTCGTAAAGGTTATCATCGATGTAAGGTTCTTTAAAGTCATCATCTTCCTTTATGGGAGTTGATGGTAACTTAATTGTTTTTATAATTTATTTTTATTCTAATTCTCTAACATATTCATCAATGATATCTAAGACATAACACAAATCTCCCATCACAGGTGCCATAAGAAATTTCGAAAGTATAAATTCTATTTTCTCGTCGCCTACCTCAAATGTCAACTTTCCTTTCTTGACATCTATTATGGCTCCTGCAGTCGATAAGAATGGTCTACCTAGAAGGATTGGTATATCATTGTCCTCTTTGATGTCCATGACAACAAAATCAATAGGGATAAATAACTGACCTATCCTAACAGGGACATCTTCTAAAATGCCTATCGGATATTTAACAGATCTATCGGCTAACTGAAGTGACATCTTAGTGGGTTGTAATTCTACTAAGTTTTAACTCTCACAAACTGCTAGAGGCATTAAACTCACACTAGCTCCTAAGTCTAGAAAAGCTTTTTCGATGACATGATTACCCAAAAGGCAAGGAATGGAGAAATTTCCAGGATCTTTATCTTTCTTTGCTAATTTGTCCTCGGAAATAGCATTACATTCCAAAGGCTTCAGATCGTCAAGTCTACGTTTGTTGGTAAGGATGTCTTTAAGAAACTTTGCATAAGAAGGTATTTGGGTGATGGCTTTTGTGAAAGGGATCTCTACATGAAGTTTTTCTATAACTTTAAAAAAAAATTGATACTGTTTATTGATCTGGGTTTGTTTGAATCTTTGCGGATATGATATAGGTGGTTTATATGGCGGGGGTGGTACGTAAGTTTTATCTTTAGGTTCTTCTCCTTTATCTCGACCTTCCTGGTTTTCAGATTCCTCTGGTTCCTTTACTTCGTCTGGGGGTTTGGTACATTCCTTAGAAGTTTCGGGTTCACTCAATCTAGGGTTTGGTGGCTCATCATAAGCGTTCCCACTTTGTAGGGTAATGGCATTGGCTTGTCCTCTCGGATTTTGTTGAGGTTGTCCAGGGAATTGTCCTCCAGGAGTAGTCTGAGGGGATTAGTTTAAAGCTACCTGAGAGATCTGGGTTTCAAGCATTTTGGTATGAGTAACTATTTGGTCAACCATGGTTCCTAACTGAGTAATCAATTCGTTAACATGAATGTTTTGGTTCATGAACTCCTTGTTTTGTTGGGTTTCAGCGGTGATAAAATTTTCCATAATTTTCTCAAGGCTCGGCTCTGGTGGTACAGGTTGCATAGGTTGATTTGATCTTGGGGCTTGATAACTAGGTCTCAGAGGTGCATTATTTTGAATAGGGTTATTGTTTTTATAGGAGAAGTTCGGGTGATTCCTCCATCCAGGGTTATAGGTATTCGAATATGGGTTCCCTTGGGTGTAGTTCACTTGCTCAGAGTGGGTTTCGTTTAATAGACTGCATTATGCAGATTGGTGTCCTTTGGTTCCAGATATCTCACAATCCGACGAAACTGCGACTACAATATTCGGGTTTATGCACATATGCTCGACCTTGAGGGCTAATGCGTCCATTTTAGCTTGCATCATGTCTATAGAGCTTAGTTCATGCACTCCTCCTTGGGCTTCCTTCTTCTCAACTGTCGCTCGTTCGACTCCCCATGATTGATGGTTTTGAGCCATATCTTCGATGAGGGCACTAGCTTCAGGATAAGGTTTGTTCATCAGAGCACCGCCTGCGGCAGCGTCGATGGTCATCTTTGTGTTCTAATGAAGTCCATTATAGAAGGTTTGAATGATTAACCAATTTTCTAAACCATGATGTGGGCATGCTCGTAACAACTCTTTATATCTCCCCCAAGCTTCGAACAGCGATTCTCCTTGGTTTTGGGTAAATCTAGTTATATGGTTTCGAAGAACGGCGGTCTTACTCGGGGGAAAATATCTAGCAAGAAAACTCTCCTAAGGTTATCCCAAGTCGTAATGGAATTGGGTGGAAGGGAATCTAACCATGATAGGGCTTTATCTCTGAGGGAAAAATGGAATAATCTTAAACGTATTGCTTCAGGAGAAGCTCCATTGGTTTTAAAAGTGTCTGCTAATTGAAGAAATATTTTTAAATGCTGGTTAGGGTTCTCGGTAGCGAGACCCGCGAATTGTCTCTGTTGCACTAGTTGCAACAGGGATGGTTTAAGTTCAAAATTATTAGCTGGGATGGTTGGGTTTACTATACTAGAACTAGGTTCTTCATTAGATGGTTGAGCGAAATATTTAAGAGGTCTTTGGTTTTGATCTTCGGCCATAGCTCTCTTAATTCTATGAAAGAATAAACGTGCGCGAGCGTAACGTTCAGGTTCCGCCAGAGGGTATACTAAGCTTAAACTTTCGGTGCTGCGAGTTCTTCGCATTGACCGGTGGGAAATAGCCTAAGTCTAAACGATATAACAACAGGAAAATGAAATTTGACGAAATTGGTCCTCGGAAACAGCGCCAAAAACTTGATGCGTGCTTTTCGCAAGTGTACGAACGCGTCAGAGTAATATAAAAGATTGTCGAATCCACAGAGACCAAGTGTCAATCTATCGTTATCTATTGTTATGGTGTTTATCAAAGGCAATCAAAAATAGGTGTTTTTGTAGTGTGCAATGAAAAGTAAAGTGTTGAATAAAGATTAATTAATAAAGACAGGGTCGAATGTAATTCACGTAATTAATTGATAATCCAAGTACTTGCTAGTAGAGCTACTTATGGGCAGTTTTTCCTACTTTGAAAAGAACTAATTTAATAGGAACTGTCGCTTTCGTGTATTCAGAACCGAGTTGTAGTCCCTAATCAAACCCTCTTATTGTCACTTATAAAAAGGCACGCATTGCGTTAGAGTAGTAAACCTATTTTTAAGAAATATAGTATCTTGACTAAGTTGAAAAGTATTATAACCTGGATTTCTTAACCAAAAGAGGTTCTTACGAACCAGACTCTAAACTTATAAACGCGTCCGAAAATAGTTTTAAAATCTCTTTTCTTCTTAATGTTAAAATCTCCTAATGAACTAAAAAAGCGCTTTCGCTGTTTTTGGAATAGTTAAAAACAATTAAGTTTAAAAAGACGTTGGACGGCTTTCGATCTTACCCAACGGAATTGAAGTGAGGGAAAACTTAATTTGAAAGTTAAAATAGCCCTTAAGTGTTTCTACGAACAATTGTACGGATTATCGGTTCAATTATGATCCTTACATTCTAACCTTATAAATTTAGCTAGACATGGTAAAGTAAAAGTGCATTAAAATAAATAAAAGTAGTGCGAGTGCGGAAAGTAAATAAAAGTAGTGCGAGTGCGGAAAGTAAATAATTTAAAGCGAGTGCGAGGAAATAAATAAAAGTAAAAGCGAGTGCGAGAAATAAATAAAGTAAAAGCGAGTGCGGGAAATAAATAAAATAAAAGCGAGTGCGGGAAATAAATAAAGTAAAAGCGAGTGCGGGAAATAAATAAAATAAAAGTGAGTGCGGGAAATAAATAAAGTAAAGGCGAGTAATAAAAACCTGCTCCAATCGGAGGGCTGAGTAAATTGCAATGCGGAAAAGAAAATGGCGGCAGGATTAACTTCCTTCCAAAGTGCTCCAAACTCGATTACAAACTCTATCACAGACTTGATTACACGATTGTGGTAACACTCCAATGCGAAGCGATTACCACTATAAAATACTGAATATATGCCTAAGTGAAACAAAGTTGCTTCTGAGTTTGCCTCTGCTCTAAGTTTGGATGATTGTAAAAGTGAATTCGCATTTCTATTTATAGGCAAGTAAAAAGATGGAAATGACTTGGATACCCTTCAACTTGAAAATAGGAGGGAACCGTTTTTCCTCTTGTGGCGCCCGCCACAAGCACAATATGGGGAGCCTTAGTGGAAGTAGTGGGAAAACGTGGGAGTGATGGAAGTTGAATTTGACACGTCATGGCTTGGCCTGTGGCGCCCGCCATTGGGTAGGCCATAAGAGCAAAATGCTGAATTTTAGGGTTTTTTGACTCTTTTTCGCTCCTTTTCTCGATCGGGGCTCCGATTAAAGTGAAAACCTGAAAACAAAGGAAAACATACCAATAACACAACAAAATGATAATAAAACAGCTAGAATGCATGTGAAATCGGAGTCGAAAATACGTAAATTTTAGTGTGATCACATCCCAAGCCAAAATAATGATGGAATAAGCATCCCTTAAAGAGAACTTGATTAAGGCTTGAATTCTTGAGGATGGCTTGATGATTGGATGAAATGACATGGAAATAAACACATGAACCACCCTTGAATCAATGAACTATGCTTGCATCTTTCTTGACCAAAGTGACCATTGTTTTGTCTTGAATTGAGGCATGATCACCTACACGAACAAGAAAACAAAAAAGCACCATCTCTTATGATGCTTTGGTTAGTTGATAAGTAAAACAAAGTGAAAATCTTAATGTTAAGATTAAAATCAAGAATATGGCCATGTTTGTGAATCCAACGACCACATGAAATGGTCATGCTAATGACTTGATGATGCATGATATGATTCCATATATGCAAATGGAACAAAGAAAAAAGTAATAATGGGAGGTTACATTTTGGGGTATGACATATACCCCTATTTTATCGTCTTAAACCGAAAGGTGCAAATTGCGTTAACTTTTCGAGTGTTCAAGCTAGAAGAAGATTGAATACATAAATATCTGAAAATTTGCCAGTGGAAAAGGAGTTGCATTGTAAGGAGTAGCAGGTAAACTTGTTGGTTTGGTCTGATGGGGAGTGATTGAAATATTCCATTGGGGAGATAGATTTGCTGCAAAAAGAAATGCTTGATATGCATGACGTATGCAATATATATTTCTTTTGTTCATGATGCGTATGCAATGCAAATTATTGGGTAGCAAGGTGCGGCTTTTCTGGTGAGAGGTAGACTTTAACTCGTCAGTATCCACACCATAGAATTTGCAGGGAAGAGCTTCTTGATAGTTGCTGGGAAAATACAACTAGCTGAGGACTTCCATCTGACTCTGCTTGGGGAAAAAGATGCTTGATCCTACCGAGCAGTTATGTATTCGCGCGGAAAGTGCTTATTATAGACTACCGATCATCCATCGGGGAACTTTAAATAATCAAAGCAATGCATAAAGTGTTTCCTTTGATTTATATTTTATTATTCTCAAAGTTTTATAACATAATGCAATCAAAATTGACAGTTATTTTGCAAATAAAATGCGGGAAAACAAAAAAGAAGTAACTGAATAACGATTGGATTTTATTGATTGTGAAAATTTGTACATATGAGGTGTGTACAAGGATGCAAAAATCCTTAAAGAGGAAATTACAAAAAATTGAAAAACAAGGTAAATGATAATGGGAAATTTGTTTGAATTTTCCACTGATTACAACATTGTCTGTTATTCACTATAGCACTGGGCTCCAACACTTTGCTTCGGTTGATGATGATTAGCTCGATTTGATACGGTCTGAGATGAAACTGATGGTAAGATAGGCTCAAAAGATACAATCAAATGCCTTTATCCCTAAATTTTGCATGGAAATTTTTTTATTCTTTTGTCCACCGGGATACCCTTTTTTTGCCTAAGTCGCCCTTTCAGATTTTCAACTTAGCGGGCTTGTATATTTTTTGTTTTATGCCTAACTTTTGCATGGACATTTATTTTTTTGGTCCGTTGGGATAACCATTTTTTCCTAGATTGGTTCTTGCAGATGCCAATCTAATGGGCTTTGTATTCATCATTTTTTCTTTTAGGCATAATATTTTTTGACTGATCTTAATTCATAGGCATCGGTAAGTCATCCCCATCCATTATGGTGAGAATGAGAGCCCCTCCCGAGAAGGCCTTTTTGAAAATGAAGGGTCATTCATAGTTGGGAGTCCACTTGCTTCGAGGATCCGAGTGAATAAGAGAGTATCTCTTGGGCACGAGTTCACATGCTTGGTACATGCGAGGGAGAACCTTCTTATCAAAAGCTCTTTTGAGTCTTTGGTACAGTTGGCCATGATAGATGGTCATCAAATGCTTCTCTTCAATGAGATTCAGCTGATCATATATGGATTGTTCTCATTCAGCTTCATCAAGATCTACTTCCATGATGACTCTTAGAGATGGAATTTCAACTTCAATAGGCAAAACTGCCTCCATTCCATATACCAGCGAATAAGGAGTTATCGTAGTAGAAGTGTGCACTGAAGTTCTATAGCCATACAAAGTGAAAGGAAGCATATCATGTCAGTCCTTATACGTCTTAAGCATCTTCTAGATAATTCTCTTGATGTTCTTGTTAATTGCTTCGACGGTGTCATTCATCTTGAGTCGGTATGGTGAAGAGTTGTGATGCTTGATCTTGAATTTTTGGCACAACTTACTCATCATTTTATTGTTGAGGTTACTAGAATTATCCGTAATAATCTTGCTAGGAACATTATGGCGATATATTATTTCTTTCTTTATGAATCGTGTAACCAATTGTCTTGTAACATTCGCATAGGAAGCAACTTCAACCCACTTTGTGAAGTAGTCCATGGCAACTAGGATGAAACGATGATCGTTAAAAGCTTTAGGTTCGATCATGTCAATCATGTTAATATCCCACATAGAGAAGGGCCAAGGAGAAGTCAAAACATTCAATGGAGTCAGAGGAACATGGGTCATGTCACCAAATGTCTGACATTTGTGACATCTCTTGAAAAAGTTGTAACAATCGACCTTCGTGGTTATCCAATAATAACTACCTGAAGGATCTTCTTGGCCATAACGAGCCCTTTAGCATTCACACCTTCACTACCCTCGTGGATGGATCTTATGATCATGCTTGCTTCGTGTCTGTCCACACATCGAAGTAACACGAAAATTCCTCTTGTATAGCACATCCCCATTCAGGAAGAACTTAACATAAAATATTCTCAAAGCCTACTTATTAGTTATGGATGCTTTCTCAGGATACTTTTGTCTTTCCAAATATCCCTTAATCATAGAACTAAGGATTATCGTCAGATTCAACCTTCATTTCTAGACAGTGTGCTGATTCACCCAAGTGGTCAATATGGATGAAAGGTGTTTCATTATTCCACTTGAATTTAAACATGGATGACATAGTAGCTACAACATCAGCTAACTGATCATCTCCCCTTGGGATATAATGAAAAGTGGTTTCATTAAAATAGGGAATCAACTTCACCACATGTTCTCTATACAGAAACAACTACTTATCCCAAGTTTCCTAGTCTCCTCGAACTTGACTGATCACTAAAGCAGAGTCCCCATACACCTCAAGAATCTTGATTCTTAATTTAATAGTTGCTTCAATACCATAGATACACGCCTCATATTCTTCCATATTGTATGTGCAATTAAAGCATAATCTAGCGGTGAATGGAATATGAAAACCAGTCGGAGATGTGATAATTGCTTATATCCCATGACCTTTTGCATTAGAGGCACCGCCGAACACGAGCATCCATCACGATCCTGGTTTGAGTCCTTCGTCAGGGCCTGGGATATTGCAATCTCGAATGGAAATGATGTCTTCATCACGAAAGTCAAATTTCATCGGTTGATAAACCTCCACAGGTTGATGGGAAAGGTAGTACGACAAGACGCTCCCCTTGATAGATTTCTAGGTTACATATTGGATGTTGTACTCGGTTAACAACATTTTCCAGCAGGGAATTATTCCACTGACAGCGGGATTTTCAAAAATATACTTTATCGGATCCATTCTGGATATCAACAAAGTTGTATGGAAAGTCATATATTGTCTTAGGCGCCAAGCTGCCCAACCTAAAGCACAATAAGTTTTCTCCAATAATGAGTATTTGGTCTCACACTTAGTGAACTTCTTGCTTAAGTAATAGATTTCATGCTCTTTTCGGCCCGTGTAATCGTGTTGACCTAAAACACAGCCCATTGATTCATCTAGCACGGTAAGATACATGATTAGTGGCCTACCAAGAACAAGTGGTTTCAAGATCGGTGGCTCTTGCAAATGATGTTTTATTTTGTCAAATGCCTCTTGATAATAATTGCTACACATGATCACTTGATTCTTTCTTAACAATTTGAAAATTAGTTCGCAGATACTCGTCAAATGAGAGATGAACCTTGATATGTAGTTAAGCCATCCAAGGAATCCTCAAAGTTCTTTCTCTGTTTTAGGAGCTGAAATGTATTGAATTACTCTAACTTTATCAGGATCAACTTCAATACCCTTCTGAACCACAATGAACCCCAACAACAGCTTGCCGGATCAGACCCCAAAGGTGCAATTTGCAGGATTCAACCTTAACTTGAATTTTCGGAGTCTGAAAAATAGATTTCTCAAATGGTCCAAGTGGTCGTCTTCAGTCTTGGATTTGGAAACCATATCATCTACATAAACTTTAATCTCATTATGGACCATTTCAGGAAAGAGAGTCATCATAGCACGCTGATATGTTGCCCCTTGCATTCTTCAAACCAAATGGCATGACTTTGTAGAAGTAGGTTCCCTAAGGTGTAATGAAAGTTGTCTTCTCCATATCATTTGGAGCCATATTTATTTGATCGTACCCTGAGAACCCATCTATGAAGGAAAAGACTGAGTGTTGAGTAATGTTGTCTACTAGAACATCAATATGAGGCAAAGGAAAAAACATCAACATGTTCACGAAGTAGCTTGACCAACTCACTATGTGCATGCTCGACGAGGGATGCCCCTATCTTAACTTCTCTTCTAACTTCATCAGTACCCATATTGATCACTTTTATCGCCTCTTTGGGTGGTTAAAACTCTTTCTATTCATGCTCAAGAAGCCTTGCAAGTTCAGTCGATACTTCGCAATCTTCCTCACTAACATCTTTGACTTGGTTAATCGGAAACCCAGATTTGTAGCTAACTTCAACCAAGTTGATTTTAGTGGGATTATTTTCTCTGCATGTGTATGAGCTTATTTTAGAATGAACGTTGTGTATGAGTGTAAGACCCCAATTTTGGGCCCTAAGATCCCTCATGGCCCATAACACATCATATCATGGCCTCAAGGATCATTGCATGCCCTAGTTTCCCTCCTAGTGGGTAGGTTGCCTTGTGAGTTGGTTCTTGATCACCAAGCATGTATTGCATTGTATATCTTTGCTTTTCATATGTTTATCAACCAAAAGTACAAAAATATTGTCATCTAACCTTGTTGCTTGCAGATGAAGCAATTAGGTCAAAATCAGCCACAGTCAGTCAAAGCAGTGGATGGTGACCATTCTTGCAGAATTTGGGCACCATGATCAATAATCAAGAGTTCATATGACTTGGGACATCATTTGGAATCAAGTTCTCAAGGAATTAGGGTTTGGAATTCATCAGAAGTGGTTCAGTCAAGCAAAACCCTAGAAAAGTCAACAGAAAATCAAACTTGGTCAACTGTGGATTTAATCAGTGATTTGATGGATGGAATTGATTTGAAGGAGTTCATTCATGCTTATATAAGCCTCATATATCATGTCCAACCTCATCATGGAAGAAAATCAAGTCAAACAGAAAATTTCCAGAAATAGAAACTTGACCTGTAATTTTAACTGCCAAAAATGGAAACTTCTTGATCTTAAACCTACATCATGATACAAGCTTCAAATGAATTTTTTCCCAACATGAAAGTTGAAGATCTTGTTCTCCCATTTTCAAAAAGTCCAAGAACTCTCCATTCCCATGTATGGTTGGCAAGATATGATCAATTCAATTTCAAAAATTTGTGAACTTCAAAAGGCCATATCTCATGAACCACAAGGCCAATTTTAGTGGGGTTTTTTCCTACAAGCTCTATTTGTTCCCCTCTTTTCAAAAATGCATTCATCATTCACCAAAACCACACCATGCAAAATGCCATTTTTGGACTTGACTTCATTAAATTCAAGTGTGGAAAAAGTTGACTTTTTGATTTAACAATTTTCACTCAATTTGGCCATTTGGGAATTGTTTGGAAGGATACTTAAGACATGTTTGAGGCCCAAACTCGGGTAGACCATACCTCCTTGTTGCAATTGGCTCAAAGTTAGCAAAAATGCAAATTGGCTTCGTTTAAGTTAACTTTGATTAGTGCCTTCATTAACAATGCAAAACAGACATATATAACCTAATTTTCAGCAGATTCTAAACCTAGCTGCAGCCTCAATCGAACAGGATACTCTCATTCTCTAATTTTTGCATTTTTACACCTTTGCGATTTCTGAGCAAAAGCTTCAAAACACCACGAGCCATCTTCATTGTTTCTTCATTTGCACAACATTTGGAAGCATTTTGAACCATCAAATCACAGCTGGAACTCCATTTTCGAACTCTGTTTCTTCAAGACACTTCCATGGCAAATCTTGATTTGGGTATTTCCAAGCATCAATGAGCTAAAGCTGTTCAACCATACATCTTTTGGAAGCGTTGTGTACATCTGTTTCAAGCTTGCACCACCAAAACAACACTGAATCACCACTGAGTTTTATTTTTGGTAAGTTTTCGAATCTTTCATTTCTCTGAATCATGATATGAAATGTATAGATCTCATTACCCTGGTCATTATGAGCTTTGAATGGCTAAAATTGGTTAACTATGCTGGGAGAAATCTGAGTTTAAAATTTTGTTGGTTGTTTTTGTTTTGCATGATTCCATGATGATTAGCTCGAGTTCATGAATTTTAATGGTAGCATGTTGATATGCATTGTTTGCTGATTCTAATGATATGCTTTCTATCCATTTCTGTGACCAAATTTTTTTCGAGTTGATTGGAAGTGATGGTGAACACTGTTGCTGTTAGAAACCCTAGAAGCTGTTTTTCCAGAATTTCATGTTAACGTGTATCAACTTGCCTTGTTACTGTTTCATTGGTGATGGCCAATCAAAACATTTCACGTGTCCCTTTAAAACGGTGCGTTTTGATTAATGAGGGAGGGAATTGCAAAAATGCCACTCGGTCAACATGTTGACCTAGTATTCCATGTTCATTTTGTTTGTTTGTTCCAAATTGTTACTCAACTTCTAAAAAATCATTTCTCATTCATTTCAACTCCAAAAATCATGAAATTTTTTTCATCATTTTCACATGAATGTTTATTATTTTATCATGATTTTTGCTGAATTTTTGGTTGGCTGGATTTTTAATGGCTTTAGGGTTCTTAACATGTATGCACATTTTACACCTTTTGCCAATTCTTTTGTGAAATGATGAGGATGTATCCAATGCCCCTGAAAGTTTTTGTGGTTAATCTACACTCATTCATGTTTGTTTTGATGTAGAGTTTTTAAATTTATCTTATGTGGTTGTTAAGATATGAATTTTTGAAGTAGGGTGTGACAATTTGTGTCACACCGATGATTTGCAATTTCATGATTTTTGTTGACATGCTTCCTGACCTTCAATTAATGTGAAATTTTGCATGATCCTTCTCTCATATTTCTAGTTTGTGTGTGAATTTTCTTGCATTTAATTATGATATTTCCAAATTGTTTGAGATTTTATCCCCTGTTTGGTCAATTGTTGACTTTGTGTGATACATCTTGCCATTTCATTTGGGAAATTCTCATATCTTATTGGATGATCATGAAATTTTACATGTGCATACTAGACATCTTGAGATTTGCATTGGTGTTGATCCCATCCATTTCTCATCTGTTTTCATTTAGTTATGATTTTTTGAAGTTGATACATGTTTGTTTGACTTCTTTGTGCATGCTTAAACTTGCTTTGACTTCATGATTTTCATTGACTGCCTTCCACTTGTCCAATTGTGATGAAATTTTACATGCTTACCATGCTAGCTGTTAGGATTGATCATGATTTATTTTGTGATTTTTGAAAATGTTTGAGTTGACTTTTGATGCAAGTCTTTCTGTTGACTTTTATATGCACCAATTTGCCATGCTTTGCCTTCTTTTGTTTGTGAAATGATGATAATGCATGATATGAACTTAAGACCAACTGAGCTTGCTTCTTAAATGTTTGAACTTGATTTTGGTTGACTTTCATTTGCTGTTTTGACTTTCTCATTTGTTTTTGACCCTAGGCTTGTCCTAGTGGTCTTTTGGGCTTATGATTGAGTTCATGTTTCAGGTTAAGCAACAATGCCTCAAAGATCACACAAATTTGATTGAGCTTGATTATATATCATGTGCTAACCTTTGTTTTGTAGGTGGTATGACTCATATAGTTTGAGTCTTGTGCTTTGCACATTGGTCCCTCTGTGTTGACTGTTGATTCCTTTCCTTTTGCTTTAATTGTTGAACTGTGTACTGATTTGTTTGACTATTTCAGGTACCCTTAGTTGCTTAAGTTCTTTGAACTTGCTTTGCTTTGCTATTTAGCAATTTGCTTTGAGGTAATCCCTCTTTCTTCATGTAGTCTGGAGACCCGACCTGTTATTTGGCCGGGCAAACTGTCTGAAGTCCTCCTTAAGAGGCAATGCTTGTGTGTGTTTAATTTTGTCCCCAAGCAGGAAAAGTCCTTCAAGTAAGGCAATTGGTAGATCAAAGGGATAAGCAACCTATCCCCTACTATTCAGTGAGTCTTCTCCTTGCTCCCATTACATGGTTGTAGCATTGAGATCAAAACCCAAGATCTATAGAGTCCATAATGTGGAGAGAGTTCCTACTTTCTGAACTCCCACACTTTCTGATATGCTCTCCCTGATCAGGGATAAGAGCAATGAGGCACACCCCTCATATCCTTTCATCTGCTTCACCTTAGCCTCTCAATGGCAAGGTTAAGAGCTACTTTTGACCCTATTCCAGTTGGCCTTAGTGCCTAACCCTCTTGTGTGAGCCTCCTCGTTTGGCTATAGAGTGTGCTGTTTGATATTCATTGATTGATTGATTACTTCATATACACATGTCTGCTTGTATGCTGTATGCATTTATCATCATTAATTGCCCATTAGTGCATGATCATCTCATTTGTCTGTATGACATTATCATTGTTGTTTGCCCATTGAGGACAATTGTAAGACCATTCATTGGCTATTGTTCCTATGATATGGAAGTGAGTTGTAAGACCATTTCATTGGCCACTCATCTCTTTGTTTGATGCTTGTTTGTTTATGTGAGGATGCAATTGTAAGCCCCTGTAAGTTGGCATTTGCTATCCTGTGATCTTAAGTTGGTTTGTTTGTTTATATGTGAGGTTGCAATTGTAAGTCCCTGTAAGTTGGCATTTGCTTTCCTATGATCATGTGTTGCTTCTGTTCTTGTATGTGAGGATCCATTGTAAGTCCCTGTAATGTGGCATTGGTTTTCCTATGAGCATATGCGGAGTTAACCTAAGTCCAGATAGATTGGCAGCTGACTTCCATATTTCATCTTTGTTTTCTTCTGAGGAGATTAGTGTAAGTCCATTGAATGGCCTCTGATATCCAGTTCTGTTTTAGGAGATTGGTATAAGCCCAGTGATTGGCATCCGGTATCCGCCTTTTTGGATTTCTTCCTTGTTTGTTTGTTATTATCCATTGCTCATTCCAAAGGACACACTTGAATCATCTTCTATATGATTTCAAGAAGTGAACCTTCTAAGAAGTTTTACAATCTATCTTCATCCATTCATCCCCATTGTGTCCTAAACCTTTTCACACTTTTGTTTTCTAATTTGAGATAAGTGTTGTGCAAACATCTTCATGTTTTCTAACTAAAAACCTGGACTCAAGTCCTTGACTTTTTTTCAAAACTCCATTTCATAATACTTCTTTGAATTAATCTTAATCATACTTTGACTTTCTTTTCATAATCACAATCAATTAACTTCACCCATTCACTCGTTTTGGCTTTGTCCATCATTAATCTTTTCATACATGAGCTGTAGGTTTGATTTATCTTAGTTGGTTGATGTCAATCTCACCTATTTGTCCTTAGTTGATTGAATTGTAAGTCTTCCTTGCCTATTATAGGGTTAACCCCTCCCTGGCAAGTTGAAGCTGTTCTCACATGGTGGACTTTGTTGTTTGTATAAGGTTGAGTTTTCTCCCGTGGATAACGTAATACCTTAGGGCTTGTATTTAAAATTGAATCCACTCATATTTTGGAAATCTTTTAGCCGAACTACGGCGTTTTGATCCTTACCTTTGATGGAAGGTACGTAGGCAACGGGTTCATCCGTTCAAACCCAATAAAAAATGTATATTCTTTTCTCATCATCCCAATCATGTTTGCACAATGTTTATGTCATAACAAATAACAATCTTTTACAACAAGTGTGAAAAGGGCTCCCTAGGAGTACCTAGGACGTAGTGGGTGCCTAACACCTTCCCATTGCGTAATTTACCCCTTACCCAGACTCTCTGATCTTTTTATTAGTTTTCTACGTGTAAAACTTCTTAGGCTTTTGTTCGCTTTTTAGCCAGTCCTTTGGATAAATAAAAGTGCGGTGGCGACTCGAAATTTCATTGTATGCTTTGCTTATGGTTTAATCGATAAATCATATAGCGACGAATACACCGCTACAGAAAAGTGGCGACTCTGCTGGGGAGAGAACGATCCTTGGTGGTATTGCCTACTTTTCACCCTTGTTGTGCTATATTGTTATCTGTTATATGACATATTTTTGTACAATTTGGGATCACTGTATTGATTGTAATGTGTGAATTGCTTGATATACAATTGCTGTTTGCTTTGGTGATCTGTGAGATGAGTTCTATACCCGAACTCGAGTGCACTCTAGGATAGGAGAATGGCATAGTCTTGTTGACTGGTGTGGAGTATTCCTTAGCCAGTTGACTTGCGAGTCCATTCACTTGGTGGAGGTCATGTTGAACTAATAATGTCACACAAGTTATTTGTGGTTAGGCATTATTCTTTCAATCATGTGCCGCAGAAGCCAAGGACCTTAGTTTACCAAACCCATCTTGGCCTATTTTTAGGACCGTAGTGCGGAGGTCGTTCAGATGTCAGTTCTGATACGATTGTTACGCGATACTACACTCATAAGAGTTTCTCTTGAGAATATTCTTGGAATACGAGTATTCGTTCCTCCGATAATATTCGAAAGATGGAACGATGATTATGGGAACCTCTGATAAAACATGTCTGGCAGGTTTAAACCCTAGTACACTCCCTTTGGGTGGTTCTTAACCGAGACTCCATGCTCGTGACTCTCAACAAACCCGTGATTCGTGGTTGAGTCGTTCAAACATTGTTAATATCAATGGATCCCGGATCAGGTGTAAAACCTAAATCCACCAAAGCGGCTGGTTGATATTAAGAATGTTAGAACCGGTTCATGTACTGTTAATATCAATGGAACTTGGGTGTCGATAAGGTGAAAACCTAAATCCACCAAAATGGATGATTGATATTAGGGATACATAGAGCTTTCCCACGACCTTTGTTTGGTGTGCCTTGCTTGATCCTTGAGTGTGATTGTTGAATTCATGCATTCATACATTCATCCGCATCCATATCATCAGAAAAATGAAAATTTTCAAGGAACTCAAAGGAGTTTATTTGCAAAAAATTTCAAACATGAAAAAACCAGGAAAAATTTTTCACCTGATATATCTGATGAGATATTCTCCTATATGATCAAAATGCTTAAATATTTCAAAGTTTGCAAATAAAACCCTCGAGTTCCTTTGAAATGAAAAACAAGCATATGCACAAACACTTCATGCATCATTTGCATCAGCAGGTGTTTTGGTCCGGTCTCCCGTCCTGTGGTCTGACCCTGCGATCTTCATTTATTTTGAAGACGCACTTTGCCGGTATTATACCAGAGCCATCTCTGCCAGATTGATGGATCATCCTGAGCAAGAGGATTGTGAACTCAAAGAGGAAATTTGCCAGACTTAGTACTGTTGATGGATTCATTCCTGGTTAACAGATCCCGGGCTGGCATTGGCTATGGTTCTGGGGCATGTAATGAGCAAGGTTTGTTCAAGAATGGAGGATTCATCCATCACGATCAACCTGAAGAAGAAGCTGCTGCTATCTTGGAAGAGGATGCAGAGGACCTGAACAATTTTGTTATTCCTGGTGGTGTCTGCCACAATTGGGTCGCTGTAGATGTTCCTACAGTCATCCATAGATCAGAGTAATTGTTCATTTTGTTTAAAACCCTTCTCCCATGCCAAAAGGAGAAGTGATGACATTGTTGGCAGCATTTAATATAATGATGTTTTCATTCAATTAATGCATTGCTAAACATTTGTTTTTCCATTTGTTTTCACTTTTTGCTTTTGCATGAAATCAGTGATCACAAAAAACCCTGAAAAACAAAAACAACTTTTTCATCTGCATAAATGATTTGCTTGTTTAAAATTCAAAAGCTTTTCATTATCCAGAATCATTATGCAGGGATTTCTAAACCCATTGAACATAATGATCCAACGCCATCTCCCAATCTTGAAGTCCTTGTATCTGAGGCAGAGGAAGATGATGTTGAAGGGGATTCCTGACGAGATTACCCGCCTTCTTGAACACCAAAAGAGGCTCATTCAGCTGTATCATGAGAATCAGCAAAACAGTCAAACTGGGGCATTGCAAATGCAATCAATCAAAAAAAAAAAAAAAGGGTGAAAAATAAGAAAAAAAAATCAAAAACCAGGAAAATTTTTTCAAAATTTTTCCGAGGAAAAAAGAAAAGTATACCCTCAAGTCCCTAGTTGACTGATGCTGAATGGATTCAGAGTCGTTATGACCAATTGAATTTGATTGAAGAGAAGCGATTAACTGCCATGTGTCATGGTCAGTTATATCAGCAAAGAATGAAGAAAGCATTCGATAAGAAGGTCAAGCCTCGTGTGTTCCGAGAAGGTGACCTCGTGCTCAAGAAAGTGTTGTCTTTCGCGCCCGATTCCAGGGGCAAGTGGACTCCAAACTACGAGGGTCCATATGTTGTTAAGAGAGCCTTTTCAGGCGGAGCTTTGATGCTTACAACAATGGATGGGGAGGATTTCACTCGTCCTGTGAATTCAGATGCAGTTAAGAGATACTTTGCCTAGAAAAAAAGTATATGCAAACGAAAAAACAGAATAGCTCGCTAAGTTGAAAACCCGAAAGGGAGGCTTAGGCAAAAATGAGCGTCTCGGTGGAGAACCCGCAAGGGTAATCCAGGCAAAAATTAGAGGCTTAAAAAAAAAGAGAATATTTGCATCCCGCTAGATTGAGTACCTCACCCTGGGGCAATCTAGGCAAAAATTAGGGATTTGGCAAGTAACTGCATCCTAACAAGACTTTCTGGTTTATCAGCCGTCATTTCGTCAGAGGATTCTCGATTCGTCGTCCAACTGAAGCTTCGGATACATCGAGATTCAAATTGGTAGAGAAAGGATCATTATGTTCAATGTAGCCCTCTTCCAATATATATCACTGATTTCAAATTTGTACAGATCTATGGAGTCTTGCCATTTGCAGGCTACCATTCCATCAAATAAATTTGAGCTTTTTATCCAATTATTTGCACTCTTATTTGTTTCAATTCAACAAATGTTTTGCATGTTTTAAATTGATAAAATGTCATTGTTTTAAACAATCAAATTTTTCAAAAATATATTGTTTTAAACAAAGTGAACATTCACAAGATTGAAAGGATACTCAAGAATATCTCAGTGCTCTCCCGAGGGTGGCATGATTTCCAACAGGTAAGACATTGGTTCATATTCCTGGTTTGGTTGTATCTTCTTTCTTCAGACCTTTGTTGAGGTTGTTCCTCAAACAAAGTTGTTGTTGGGGTTGTTCCCCGGTATAGTCACAAGCAGAGTGTTGTTGAAGACTTCGTTTTCTCCAGCAGCAGTTTTTCCCAGCATGGGTGTTTTCTTGTGAAGTTTCGGCGGTTGATGGTTTGTCATCTTGGTGCCCCGTCACTTTCTCCAGTGGGTCGTATGCCCCAGACTTTATTTGTCTCCTCAGCACAGTCATGAGTATAGCTGTTGATTGATATTCCCCTCGGAGTCGCGAGTAGAGTTGTTGTCACTCTTCCCAGTGCAGTTGCCAGCGGAATTGTCTGTTTCCTCGCCATGATCGCTTTCTTTTTGAAGACTCGGTAAGTCAGTGGTTTGATACCCGGTACTTTACCCTTTCCCCGGCGAAGTCGTCTACGGAATTGTTGCTATCTCTCCATCAGAGTTTTTCTCTTCAGCAGAGCAGGATTTATTTTCCTATTCAGTGGTTGATTGGGTTGATATCCCAGTATTCCAACCATCTTTTCCTCAGCTTAGTCTGCAGAATGCTTGTTGTGGCAGTTTTGCCCGTTGAATACTCCTTCAATCCCCAGTATGGTCGGATGATGGCTCTAGCATCCCAAGAACGGATTGGTTTCCTGACCATTTGTGATCCCCAGTAGAGTGGCTTATATTGCAGAATCTACTTGTTGCGATCAGTTTGCTATGTATATTCTCTCCAAGTAGAGTGGTTCGTTGCAGAATCTACTTGTTTGATCTATCCTCCCTCAGTGGTTTGTTCCCCGAGAGAGTAGCCGACAGCTTTTTCCCCAATAGAGTTGCTAATGCAGTTAGATTCTATTTGGATGATATCATTCTCCCTCAGTGGGTTGTTCCCCAGCGGAGTTGTGTGGAGTTGCTTCTACAGCAGTTCGTGCTTATGCACCTTTGTGTTTCTCAGTTGACACTGGGATCCCCTTGCAGATATCTTGGGCTTTCTCTTGTTCCCCTACAGATTCGTCTTGGTGGCTGTTTTGCCTGTTGTGACTTTCTGTACCCTGATTGGGTTGTTTCCTGATATCTTTGATTCTCTGCTTCTTCAGCAGTACCTGCAGATCTTTGCTTTTCAGCATATAGATCTCCGCAGATTGGCTCTCCAGCTGGTTTTTCCCCTGGAAATATAATACCGGGTGTTTGTTTCCTGAACCTGTTTGTGTTAGAACTGTCTGTTTTGTCAGCATTCATCAAACATAAATCACGCATATTCAGGCATATTCATAAACATTCAGATATTCATGTTGCATTTCTTGCCATTTATCTTTTGTTTGTCGTGTCTCCTGCTATGGTGATATAGATCTCTTTATAGATCTCCCCAAGCAGATGTCGGGTGTTTAAAATCTCTCCATATAGAGTCAGCCCCGTAAGCAGAAAATGTGTCTGTTTTTTTTCCTTCTGCAGTTCCCCACTGAGATATATCCTCGTGGATGACGGTTTCTTCCGCTTCCTCCCAACACATATATTGGGATGGATTTTCCTATTTGAGTTATATCCTCATTAGGACATGTCTTGATTCAGTCCGTCTTTTCGGATCATTCCCGAATTGGCTATTTGTCAGATGTCTTGTGCTTCCCAGTGGGTTGTTCCCCAGCGGAGTAGTTTTGGGCCTCTACCCTCATACTGGTAGTTATAAGTCCTACTTTTCCTGGCTTTCTTGACAGAATTTGTGGTTATACACCTTTTATTCTCCAACCAGAGTTTTGGTTTTCTACCCTCATACCGGTAGTTGTAAATCCTATTTTCCTGCTCTTCAGCAGTTTGTGGTTTGTTATAAACCCTATCTTGGTTTCCCGTGCGGATTTGTGATTTGTTCTATCCCCACGCAGAGTTGTTGGTCTTCTACCCCGTATTCGGTAGATGTAAACCCTAATTTTGTGGTTATCTTCTTTCAATATTTGATGTTGATTTTCCTTTGCTTGGATAAGTTGCTCAGATAAGCACTTATATCTCCAGCAAATCTTTTGTGGATAATTGCCGTATGCTAGCAATTTTATCCCCAGCGGGTCCTTTCACCGTTTGCTAGTGATTTGTTCCCCGGATCATTGATTGTTTATCAATGCATCCCCAGCTAGTCCCTGTGGATAATTGCCGGATGCTTGCAATTTATCCTCAGTAGATCGCCTTTCATTTATCTTTTTGTTGGTAATGTCTGTTGATCCCTTTGATTGGTCATCATTATATACCTAGTTTGGTATCCCGATGCCTTTCTTTTCGGTTGATTTATCCTTTAAATCATACTTTGACTTTCTTTTCATAATCACAATCAATTAACTTCACCCATTCACTCGTTTTGGCTTTGTCCATCATTAATCTTTTCATACATGAGCTGTAGGTTTGATTTATCTTAGTTGGTTGATGTCAATCTCACCTATTTGTCCTTAGTTGATTGAATTGTAAGTCTTCCTTGCCTATTATAGGGTTAACCCCTCCCTGGCAAGTTGAAGCTGTTCTCACATGGTGGACTTTGTTGTTTGTATAAGGTTGAGTTTTCTCCCGTGGATAACGTAAGACCTTAGGGCTTGTATTTAAAATTGAATCCACTCATATTTTGGAAATCTTTTAGCCGAACTACGGCGTTTTGATCCTTACCTTTGATGGAAGGTACGTAGGCAACGGGTTCATCCGTTCAAACCCAATAAAAAATGTATATTCTTTTCTCATCATCCCAATCATGTTTGCACAATGTTTATGTCATAACAAATAACAATCTTTTACAACAAGTGTGAAAAGGGCTCCCTAGGAGTACCTAGGACGTAGTGGGTGCCTAACACCTTCCCATTGCGTAATTTACCCCTTACCCAGACTCTCTGATCTTTTTATTAGTTTTCTACGTGTAAAACTTCTTAGGCTTTTGTTCGCTTTTTAGCCAGTCCTTTGGATAAATAAAAGTGCGGTGGCGACTCGAAATTTCATTGTATGCTTTGCTTATGGTTTAATCGATAAATCATATAGCGACGAATACACCGCTACAATGAGATTATTTTAGAATGAAATTTTTGAAAAAGTTGTAAAATAAACAGAAACTTTTGCCGTTTTATTTTAGTGAAAAAGTAAAGAAACATAAACAAAAGGGATCTTGATTTTAAATGTAAAAAAATTGTCTTTCACTGATTTTATAATGTGTTTAAAACAATGGAAAACCCTTATAAGGTATCCACATGCCTCAGGCAATGGCAAGGGATGAGAAAACAAAATGCATTACATCTCTTCTGAAAAGACCACAGGAGACTACAGTAGAGGTCCAATTGTCTAGCTTGAATCCAAAAAAAGGAAGGGGGTAACCAAAAAGGTGTGTCCTAAGAAGGAAATGGGGTTAACCATAAAGGTGTGTCCCAAAAGGAAGGGGGTTAACCATAAAGGTGTGTCCCAAAAGGAAATGGGGTTAACCATAAAGGTGTGTCCCAAAAGGAAGGGGGTTAACCATAAAGGTGTGTCCCAAATGTAATGGGGCTTAACCATAGAGGTGTGTCCCAAGAAGGAAATTACAATGGTGTTTAAACCAATATGAAAGATAACATGAGCCACAAGGCTAGTTGCAAACTTGATAGTGAATTGACTGGAACTGCACTAAAATCTATGAATAAAGGTGAGTACTCTGAGCCACTAGGGTATACACCGCATACATAGAGGGACTCGAGATAAGGGTAGGAAAGATTCCCTCTCATCATTACCTATTGCTTAAGGGTCATGGCATGCAATCCTTGTCAATATCTAATAAATTGTTGAAATAGGTCATCAGGAATGTTATGGGGATGAAGCAGATGGCTGATGCCTGGCTTGAGCTTGAGGTCTTGTACTTTTTGGGAAGCTTGAGCTCCAAGGTTATATAGGCAAGTCCTATCAAGTGACCAAGAGACTTATGGTCACTTGGCAAAGACACAGAGAATATGTGCAAAGTTATAGGATCTAGGTGATCAAATGGAATTTAGTGAAGCTAAATCAAAGGGAAATAGATGGATAGAAAAACACAATGCATGATCATACAAAGACTAGTCTAGGGTCTCATTGTTAGGTAGCCATAGAGAAATCCATGTGTGTGCAAAAATGTACTAAGCTTGGGTCTCATTGTTAGGTAGCCCAAGAGAAAGCCTTGTGTGTGCAAGAGTGTATTAACCTAAATAGACGAATGTGATAAGCAGAGGCATAAGCCAGTGAACAAAGCAAGATCACAAGGAAACACAAGTCCAAAAGCTCCACAACTAAACAAAGTGCAATGGGAAAAGGTCAATGAGTCCATAGATCAAGCAAAGGTCTAAGGTCTTAAGTCTAGAGTACAAAATCCAAAGTGTACATCATCACTCCAGGTCAAGCATAAGTCTTAAGGATCAAGTCTATCCATTTTATCAATTTTTGATTCATTTAGATTGTCAAGTAAACCAAACATAAGATAAGAAATATATGATGAATGAGACAAGATGATCAATACAATATGAATAATGCATGAAGTAAGAGGATGAACAAGACATAAGAATAAATTGCATAAAGTAAAGGTATAAAAGTAAATGACTTGAATTAAATAACAATAATCAAATGACAGTAAACGAAAGTCAGCATGTCAATAAATGATAAAAGGGTTAGTGATCAATTAGTGTGTCAGGACATTTAGCGTTATGTTAAGAAATTGTAAGTAGGCTTATGTAGAAGCCATAGTTATCTGAGGTCGGGCAATAACAATTTATGTGTCATACATGTTAGAGAATTAACACAAGTTAATCTCCTAAAACATGTAACACAATGGTCAAAGTAAAAGAATAAGGTAGATGAAAAAAGTCAAAGTGAGATCTACCTCAAGTGTTTGACTTAGGATCCACTATTAATTAAATCAAGGGACTCAAACATATGGCTCAATAAGGGATAACCTATCATTGATTAAAAGTGTCAAAAATGGTCAAATAATCATTTATCAACATGTTTCAGTTAAAGAAGATTGAATCAACCTCAAGTTCATCTATGGATGGCTTGAAATATAGAAGCATTTATCAACCAAGTCAACAACTCAAGTCAAAACATCAAGTGCATCAAAACTCAAACAAAAATGTATTTAAAAAAAGGAATTAAAGAGAAAATCCTAAACTATTATCAAAATAGTTCAAAAATGGTTGCAAAAATTACACAAAGTCCTAAATATTATGCATGAGTAGGTCTCAAAAGTTGGATGCAAAAAGGTTTGAAAATGATAAAAAAAATTGCAAAAGGAAATTAAAAGTAAAATGAAATAAAAATAGCAATAAATGCAAAAATGATTTAAAATTTTTTGTAAAATATTTGGATCAAAATGAATTAAAAATGAATGAGAAATTAAATGAGAACAAAAGGAAATAAAATAAAATGAAATTAGGGTGTCAACGACTACTAGAATTTGAAAACAAACGATGCCAGGCTCTGATTGGATAGAATTCAGAGTTGGAACCAAAATGGATGCATCCTGACTTCATCTTCAACCTTCGATTCGAATTCTTCAACCCATGAACTCGTGTTTTTAGCAACACTCAAGCGTGGCATTAGTTTCACAACACTTCATCGTTCATGTCTCCCTGCATCCGAGTCATTGATTGACTATGAGCAGGAAGAATTTTGCTCAACAATGGTGGATTTAGAAGTATGGTTCCATAGAGTTTTAGGCCAAATCAGTAATTCAGTCAGCTTCAGAAGGCGCCGATGAGTGATTATGGGTGAAGATTTAAGGCTAAAAGAGCTTCAATAGAAGAAATGGTTAACTGGTTTTTTGAAGTATCGGGTTCAAATGGTTTTAGAGTTTCTTTGGCTATAAAAGCTTTGTAAATGAAGGCAAAATCTTCCTCTATTTATATGAAGTGAGATGAGATTATGGTACGTGTGAAATGGAGGCCAATTCGTGTGAATTAGGTCAGACTTTTGATGATTTGCAAAACGTGTGAAATGAGACATGAAATGCGTGAATGGGCACTTGAAACTAGTCGTTTTGTGTTTGTTTGCACACATTTTAGCATCAGAAACAAGTCGCACATATGTAAGTGGTCCCAAGATGAAAAAGTACTTGTAATTACAACTTTTGGGTATCGGGTAAAGCAAAGTTCAACATGCCATAATTGAAGCTAGGCCAAATGGAATATACTCGTGCGTTTTGTGATTTTCTTTGTGCAAAATGTTCATCTCATTGCAATGAATTGAATTAAAAAATAACCAACTCAAAAGGAGGCCTGAGGTGAAAATGAAAAGTGTTGAAAGTTGAGGTCGTGACGTGCTTTCTAGGTCAGGCATTTGGTTAAGCAGTCTTGGCACATTTTGGGAATCTTGAGGTCCCAAGTTCATGACACCATTAATTTTTATTCCCTCGTGCATTTTAAGTCAAACTTAGGCCAAATGATCTTTGACATAATCTTAACAAGATGAAAAAGGAATGGGATTAAAATGATACTTGAGCTGAAAATAGCATGGCTGCCAAGTGAGGGTCATGACAAGGTTTTAACCTAGTTTGGAAACTTAGCCCTTTCTACAGTTGAGGTCCTTAGAGGTTGAATTTTTGCTTGAGCCTTGAAGAAACATTGTAGAGGAACTCCTTAGGAACATTTGACTCAAAGAAGACACCAGTTAAGTTATCCCGAAAGTAATGGATTAATAGTTGATTATTATCTATATGGGTCGTCATCTTGCGAGCATACATTACTAGATGACTTTGAGGGCAAGAGTTGCCTTTGTACTTCTCAATGTCCGAAACCTTGAACTTGTGTGGAATCTTAACATTGGGAACTAAACAAAGATCAAAAGTATTCTTGCCAAACAAGTATTTTCCTCGGAAGGCTTTGATTTACTTTTGCATTTCCGAGAATTGATCTTGAAACTCATCAATTATATCATCCATTCCAACACCTTCACTTGGAGCGGTATGGAAGATAGGTTCTTCATTGTAAAGAGTGGTGTGTACCATGGAATGTGGCACAGACATCACAGAGGTAACAACTAGAGCTTCGGTAGCCTATGGACGATACCCTTCTGGCATACAATTAGGAGGCATAACCCAAGGAAAATCGAAGGGTATGTGGTACTGAGGGGTGCCACAGAAACAGGTGTAGACACAATCTAGGAGATCACAGTTCTTTGAATAGTCTCTTAAGAATTAGGTGATGGTTGATTCTAAGAAGCCACCAACGCTTCCATTATGTTGGAGAGTCTTTCCAAGCTTTCTTTCAGAGTGTTCACTTCTTCTCGGAGCTCCTAGTTTTCTTACCCGAGTTGATCCATCCTTCTTTGTCGACCCGCCAGATGATACAGTTTGACTAATGGAGACAAAAGACATAAATGACTTTCCTGGAATGAAAAATGCTTACATGATGCATGATGTGCTAATGCAAATGAATTTTTTTCAAGGAACTTTTTATAATTATTGCAAACATTATAAAGAATAACATTATAAATGATAACAATTTTTGAAATAATAGCCAAAAGAACCTCATGACTATCGAGCTATGGATAAACTTGACGTAAATAAAACCAGAGTCGCCATCGTACTTTTATTATTTCCAAAGGAAAAGGGAAAAGTACGAACAAAACCCAAAGATAAGAAGTTTTCAAATCAAACTAATAAAATTCCAGAGATTACAGGTAAGGGGTTGGTGTAGCGGTGTATTCGTCGCTATATGATTTATCGACTAAACCATAAGCAAAGCATACAATGAATTTCGAGTCGCCACCGCACTTTTATTTATCCAAAGGACTGGCTAAAAAGCGAACAAAAGCCTAAGAAGTTTTACGCGTAGAAAACTAATAAAAAGATCAGAGAGTCTGGGTAAGGGGTAAATTACGCAATGGGAAGGTGTTAGGCACCCACTACGTCCTAGGTACTCCTAGGGAGCCCTTTTCACACTTGTTGTATAAAATTGTTATTTATTATGAAATGTTTATTGTGCAAACATGATTGGGATGATGAGAAAAGAATGTACAAGTTAGTTATTTTTGTGTTCGAACGGATGAACCCGTTGCCTACGTACCTTCCATCAAAGGTAAGGATCAAAACGCCGTAGTTCGGCTAAAAGATTTCCAAAAGTTGGTGGATTCAATTTTAAACAATAGCACTGAGGTTCTTCATTATCAATGGGAGAAAACTCGACCAAGACCAACATCCACCATGCGAGGATAGCTTCGACGTACTAGAGGGGTTAACCCTGTTTTCAGTACGGAAGTCTTATAGTCGACTCACTAAGGATAGGGTGAGGTTTACATCAACCACAATGATAATTGAAACCTATGGCTAATGTGTGAAAAGATTAACAATGGACAAAGCCAAAACAAGTGAATGGGTGAGATTAATTGATTGTGATTATGAAAGTGGAGTCAAAGTATGATTAAGATTGATTCAAAAGAAGTGTTATGAAATGGGGTTTGAAAAAAGTCAAGGACTTGGGGTCCAGGTTTTTAGTTTGAAAACATGAAGACGTTCGCACAATATCTATGTCAAGTTTGAAATCAAAGTGTGAAAAGGTTTAGGACATAATGAGGATGAATGGATGAGGATGAATTGTAAAACTTCTTAGAAGGTTCACCTCTTGAGATCATATAGGAGATGATTCAAGTGTGTCCTTTGGAATAGGCAATGAGCAATAATAATGTAAGCAAGCAAATGATACCGGATGCCACTCAATGGTCTTACTCCAATCTCACAAACAAAAGCGGATACCGGATACCACTAGATGGATTTACACCAATCTCCTAAAACAGAACTGGATATTAGAGGCCACTCAATGGACTTACACTAATCTCCTAACAAAATGAAACTTGGATACCGGATGCCAATCTGTCTGGACTTATACCAATATCCAACATATGATCATAGGAAAGCAAATGCCAACTTGCAGGGACTTACAGTTGCATCCTCACATACAACAAACAAATGCGTCAAGCAAAGATAAGACGAGTGGCCAATGTGATGGTCTTATACTCACTTCCATATCCTAGGAGCAATGGCCAATGGATGGTCTTACAATTGTCCTCAATGGGTAAACAACAATGATAAGTCATAAAGACAAATGAGATGGTTATGCATTAATGAGCAATAAAGGATGATGAGTGCACAAAGCATGCAAGTAAACATGTGTATATGAAGTAAGTGATCAAACAATGAAGTCAATCAGCACACACTATAACCACACAATGAGGCTCATACAAAGGGTTAGGCGTTGAAGCCAACTGGAATAGGTTAATGGTGCTCTTAACCTTGCCATTGAGGGGCTAAGGTGAAGCAGATGAGAGGATATGAGGGGTGTGCCTCATTGCTCTTATCCCTGGCCAGGGAGAGCATTTGAATATCAGAAGGTGTGGGAGTTCAGAAAGTAGGAACTCTCTCCACAGATTATTGACTCGATAGATCTTGGGTTTGGATCTCAATGCTACAACCATGTAATGGGAGCAAGGAGAAGACTCACAGAATAGTAGGAGATAGGTTGCATATCTCTTTGATCTACCAATTGCCTTATTTGAAGGACTTTTCCTGCTTGGGACAAATGTAAACACACACACAAGCATTGCCTCTTAAGGAGGACTTCAGACAGTTGCCTGGCCAAGTAACAGGCCAGGTCTTCCAGACTACATGAAGAAAAGGGATTATACCTCAATTCAAATTGCTATTAAGCAAAGCAAAGCAAGTTCTTAAAGAACTAAGCAACTAAAGGTACCTGAAATAGTCAAACAGAATCAGTACACAATTCAAAGTCAAAGTAAAAGAAGATAGAAATCAACAGTTAACATAATCAGTTAAATGTGCAATGCACAAGACTCAAAGCATATGAGCCAAGCAACCTACAAAACAAATAAGTTAGTCATGATAAACAATCAAGCTCAATCAATTTGTATTGTTCTCTTTGAAGCATTTGTTGCTTAACCTGAAAACATGAACTCAAACATGAGCAACAGGACCACTAGGACAAGCCTAGGGTCAAAAGGGGATGAGAAAGTCAAAACAGCAAGTGATATCCAATCAAAATCAAGTTCAAACAATCTAGAAACAAAATCAATTGGTTTCATGTTCATATCATTCACCATCATCATTTTATAAACAAATTAGGTCAAGGCATGGCATATGAAAGCTCATAGATGTCAACAGCAAGACTCAACTCAAAACCAATCATAAACAATTCAATAAATCATCAAATAATTCATGATCAGACATAATCCATAACATGATATGCATATCAAATTTCAGCTCATTTGGATCATGGGAAGATGGTCAATGAAAATCAGAAAGGCAAGGCAAGTTTAAGCATGCTCAAAGAAGTCAACCAAACATGTATCAACTTCAAAAAATCATAAATCAGTGACAACATATGAGAAATGAATGGGATCAAAACCATGTCAAAGCTTAAGATGTCTACTAATCACATGTCAAATTTCAAGTTCATCCAATAATGTATGAGAATTTCACAAATGAAATGGAAACATGTATCACAAAAGTCAACATTTTGGTCAAGCAGGGGAGAAAATCCCAAACAATTAGGAAATGCCACAAATAATTCCACAAAAAATCACATGTAAACTAGACATCCAAGAGTACATTCATGTAAAAATTCAAGTCAATTTGAGGTCAAGAAGCATGGTAATGAAAATCATGAAGTTGCACATCAATGGTGTGACACAAATTGTCACATCCTAATTCAAAAAATCATAACTCACAAACCAGAAATGATAAATTCACAAACTCTACACCAAAATCACCATGAATGTGTCTGGTTTAATCACAAAAAATTTGAGAGTCATTGGATAAAGCATCATCATTTCACAAATGATTTGGCAAAGTGTACAAAAAATGGACACATGAACAAAACCCTAGCACCAATTAAAATCGATTCATGCAAAAATTCTGGAAAAATCATGATAAAAAACTAGAGATTGAGATGAACATCATGCAAAAAACCCCATGAATTTTGGATTAAAATTGGATGTGATATGATTTTTCAAAGATGAGCATCAAAATGAAATGAATATTGCAAAATAAATGATTTAAATAAACAAATAAACATGGCCGTGGCATAATTGTAAATATGGTGAAGTTTTAATGAAACACAGCGTATGGGAAAGAAACGTGGCGCTCAGGGACTGGTCATGGCAATGGAACAGTAGCAACAGCATGCAAAACGCGTTCCAAATGAATTTTCTGGGTTTTTTAGGGTTTGCTACAGTGTCATCATCCTCATCAAATCGTGGAAAAATTTTGTGCCCAGAAATGGAAATCAAACATACCAATCTAATCATCAAGCCATTCACATCAGGAATCCAACGACCATTTTCTATGAATCAAGCTAATGAAAAAGAATCGAACAAAAACTCATGTGAACACCAACTTTCATTACAGCATAACTTCATAAATACTCAACCATTTTTAATGATTTAAGTTTCAGAATGACCAGCATAGCAAGCTCTATCATAAGCATGGCATGATTTTAAGAATAGTGAAAATCGAAACCTTACCAAATTTGAAGTGCAGTTGAGCTACAGTTGTTGTTTGGTTGCAAATGGCAAAAACAGTGACTCCACAAGTTTCCAAATGATGAATGGTGGAAGGATTTTGGCTCAGCAATGTTGGAAACAGTTCAAAATACGATCTGCCATGGAAGAGCTTTGATGTAGCAGCTGCAATTCCCTTGTTCACAGTTAAGAAATGGTGCTCAAAATTGCTTCCAAAGTGATGGTAAATGATGAGGCAACCAAGCAAGAATCGTGCTCTTTTGAGCTTTTCAGCAAAAATGCAAAATGAAAAAAAGAGGTTTTTGAGAGCAAGAGAGTTTTTCTGTTTAGAGAGTGTGGCTGCTAGGGTTTTTTCAGAGTGAAAATGCAATATATGTATGCTGTTTAGTGTTTGCATTAGTTGGCTAATGGAAAAGTTAATCACACTTTGCATAATGACATATTTTGACCATTTTTGCTAAAACCATGCCATTTCACAAAGGGTGTATGAAAGTGCACGAATTGGGCTTCCAACAAAGTCTAAATATCATTTCTGAAACATTCCAAGTGGTAAAAGTCATTGGAAATGTTTATTTTGAAAAGTCAATTTTTTACTTCACTTGAAATAATTCAAGTTACTTCAAAAAGTGCCATTTTGATTGGTGAACTTTTGGTAAATGGTGATGACAAATTTGGAAAGAGGGCATCAAATGTGACTTGTAGCAAAAAACCCCACCCAATTTGGCCAAATGGTTTGGAAGATATGGCCTTTTGAAGTTCAAAATTTTTTGAGAATGATTTGATCATAACTTGCCAACCATAAATGGTAATTGAGTGTTCTTGGACTTTTTGGAAATGGGAGAACAAGATCTTCAACTTTCATGTTGGGAAAAAATTCATTTGAAGCTTGTATGATGATGTAAGTTGAGGATCAAGAAGTTTCCATTTTTGGCAAATTCCAATTACAGGTCAACTTTCTATTTTTGGAAATTTCTTGTCTGACTTTATTTTCTTCACTGTGGATGCTTGACATATTATATGAGGCTTGTATAGACATGAATGAGACCTCTCAGCCCAAATCCCACCATCAAATCACTGATTAAATGGACAGTTGACCAAGGTTGACTTCAGTTGACTTTTCTAGGGTTTTGCTTGACTGAACCATGTTCTGATGAATTCCAAGCCCCTACCACTTGATATCTTGATCCAACATGATGTCACAACTCATGTGAACTCTTGATGAATGATCATGGTGCCCAAATTCTGCAAGAATGGCCACCATCCATTGCTTAATGACTGATTTGACTGTTTGACTGTAGATTGCTTCATCTGCAAGTAACATGGTTAGATGACAATATTTTTGTACTTTTGGTTAATAGACAGATGAAAATCAATGATATACAAATGCTAAACATGCTTGGTGATCAAGAACCACACTCACAAGGTAACCCACCCACTAGGAGGGAAACTAGGGCATGCAATGATCCTTGAGGCCATGATATGATATGGTATGGGCCATGAGGGATCTTAGGGCCAAAATTGGGGTCTTACAGTTGGTTACATAGAGGGAAGGTGTTAGCACCCAAAGTGTCATAGGTACTCCTAGGGAGCCCTTTTTATGCGTGCATATGTTTTTGGTGGAAAATATGTTTGATGAAATAAAGAGTGTGAGGATGAGAAAATAATTCATTAATTATATTTTTGTGTTTGACAAGACCTTTGGTCTTATGCCTACATACTAACATAAAAATGAGGGATCAAAACCCCGTAGTTCGTGGTAAAATTTTTAAAGAAGTTAGTGAATTGCTTTTAATAAACATTTAACAAGAAAAGGCACAAAAGGCCAAATATTTGAATGAGGTTGTTAGTTCTTTTTATCTTTTTGAAATTTAGTTAATATGGTTAAGTTTATTTACAAGTTTTATTTAAGAAAAAGTTTTAAAAATTCAATGACATAAGACCAAAGTTTCGACTCATTAAAACAAGTCTAAGTTTGAAATCACAAGCAAAGAAAGTTTATGAAAGGAGGGAGATATTTTGAAATTAAATAAGTGGGAGGAGATGAAGAGACTATCCTAAGCAAAAATTAAAAGTTAAGAGTTAAAAAGATCTGACCAATGGGATGCAATCCAATAGACAAGAATGTCATATAGAAACCCATTTTCCTTTGGACTTTAATCAAGCAATAAGCAATAAGCAATAAGCCATGAGCAATATCCATACATCATGAAGATCAAGGCATCAAATAAAGATAGCCATATCCAAGAAAGCACTCCAATAGCTAGCAGTCTTTAGTGTCTTCCCATGTATCAGATGAAATATTCCTTGATCAACTCAGAACAAATCATCAAACATAATCAGTAATAGAAAAGTAAAAATTAAGCACAAAGCCAGAGTAACAAATGAATCGGTGGTACTCAAAGTCTTGGATGAGATGAAGGCCCAATTCATGATAACTCAGTCTCAAATGTTGGCATTTGTCAAGTCCTTTTGCATAGGGAATGTTGCCTAATCCTAAGTCCAAAAGCTCATATCAAGTTCAACAGTCCACCATTTTTTTTAGGGTTTTTGTTATTATTAGGTGTTTTAAAGTCCTAAGACCACAAACAAAACAAAAGCAAGCAAACAATATATAACAACAAGATATGGCTCAAATGAGCAAAGTGAAAATGACTTGAAACATAAACAAGTTGCATGAAATGTAAATGGAAATGAATGATAAAGGTACTTGAATTCAAATTGCATAAAGTAAATGACTTGAAGGTAAAGCAATATTAACAAGAGTTAGTCAATGGTTAGTCAAATGTTAGTGGTGAATTTAAATTGATTAAGACATTCTTTGGAGAACACGCAACCATTCATTCACAAGTATGAATCCATAAACGAAGACATCTTCCATGGGAAGGGCTCAAACTTTGATAATTCAACAAGTATGCCACTAGCTCCCACGAAAGGAAAAAAGGTCAAGTTTCCACACAATTCCATGAAGAATGGGAGACTTAAAATCTCACTTACTATAATGTTATGCCTTCTTGATCAAATTTAGCTCTATGTTAAGCAATGGTAATTGGACTTATGTAGAAGTCACAACTATCTGAGGTCGGGCAATAGAAATATAGGTGTCAATGCATGTTAGAGATTTGATACAAATAACCAAACTCCTAAAACATACCACACACTCAAAAGAAAATAGGAAGGACCTATCTCAGTTGGGCTGGTATTGATTTATCTGACACAAGGTCATTGATGAATCAATTAGCATTTAGACATTAGAGATTTCATTGGTCAATGAGGGAATATGGGAGAATAGGGATGAAGATGAAGAGGGAAGGGGAAATAGAAACACAAATTGATCATGAGAGGAATTTTATCTGATCAATGCCATTCATTCATTTTGGGAGATGAAATGTACATTTCATCAATCCCCTAAATCCAATGGTTTTGATCAAACAAAAGTCAAATCAACCCTGACCAAGACGCAAACAGAAAGTCAAACATCACAAGACCATAAAAATCGTCAACATAATTTTTAAACATTTTATCAATTAAAAATCACATTTAAAATGAATTAAAATTCATTTTGAAATTCTGGTATCAAATATGAGATGTCGAAGGTAATGTCACGACACTAATATTTGAATAACATGTGCAATATAAACAGGATAAAAACAGAGAAATAATTGAACAAGCGACATAAGCAATTGTTAACCCAGTTCGGTACAAAACTCACCTACGTATGGGGGCTACCAAGCTAGGAAAGAAATCCACTAAACAGAATTAGTTCAAAGACTCTCAGTAAACAACTTCAAGTTATAGTCTTTTCACCTAATCTCTACCCGTGTGACTTCTATCTAAGAACTCTTAGATATGAGACCCTACTCACCCCCCTCAATCACAGCAGTGATATAAGAACAAATACAAAAAGAAAGAAGTCACACTTCAAGGACACATACTTGATCTTGCTTAAAAGCTTCAACCACGTAAACAAATACACTCATACTTCAAAGCTTAGAGTGGACAAATTACAACACAAAACTCAGTTCAATTCATACATAAACAAGATGAATGAATAGATCACAACACACAAGCTCACACAAGACTAAAACCCTAAAACTCTCTCACTTTATCGTTCGTATCTTGTGTATCTAAAATAGGTTTTACATGTCCTTTAAATAGAAGCTTTATGAATGGGCCTGGGCAGCATGAATCCCTAATTCTATTTGAATTGTGTATCTCCTAAGAAACAGCAGCTAATCATTCCTTTTTGGAAAATAGATCATTCTGGTTTTAAATAGAATTACTCCTTGAATAACGCATGCAATCTCCACATAAGCACACAAAGATATGCATGAAAAGCGCAACAATAAAACACATAACATTCAGACTGAATGTTCTATATACACATGTCTTAACATCGGGTCTGACATCTTGGCTAAACCCTGCACAACCATATTTAAACATCCTACAGGAAGCTGATATCACATGTCAAGACAACACGCGTGACATCTTGTGATAAGACATAGTTTTACCAAAATTGATGCCAACACAAAGAACCAACAAACTCCCCCTTTGGAAAATTTTGGCTAAAACATACATCAGATCATATGTTCATAAGAAATCAATTAAAGTATCAGTTCAGCAGCAGAAATAAACAAACACACATTACTAGCAAAAATAGCAACTAGTAAACACACATGCGCTTGTGCTCAGAACATACCACATCCCCCTTCAGCAACAACCTGCTTCACACAAAGAGTTCTCCCCCTGTGCCAAACAACTACACACCAGACAGTTCTCCCTCTTTGTATCAGTCAAACATCATCTACATCATCTAGCTATACCTACTTCTCCCCCTTTTTAGCCAAAAGAGACCAAAGAGACAAAATAAATGTCTATTTAGTCATGAAGCGAAATGTCAAAAGTTAAAGGGTTACAAAACCAAGTACATAATCAGTTGTAAGCAAGCTGAGATACAAACTAACAAAACAACAAAACAGAATTGTCAAAATCAAGAAAATCCATCACATCAATAAAAACCATCACATCAATAGGGACCAAAGTCAAAGGAGCTAATCAGTAGAGTTTGAGCTTGCAGCTTCATCAACACCAAAAATAGAATTGCCATTTGTCTCATCATTATCTACAGACCTCTCACTAGAGTTATGGGCTTCAACTTCCTTAGCATGTTCAATATTTTCACCTTTAGCTTGCTCTAAGCTTGCAATCAAGGCTTCCAATGATTATTTCCTAGTTGTTTCTACCCTTATCCCTTCACCCAGCTCTTTACAGGTCTCCTTAAGCTCAACAATAGTTCCAACTTTTGAGGTTGGCTTTTTCATGGCAGATGTCATGACAATATCTTCGACATGACTGCCTTCAAACAGTTTATAGTGCACAGACATAGCAGGTTTTCTTCTACTTGGTAAGTCATTAGAACTCAGAATACCAGGGTGTTGATTCAGGATAATCCCACAAATCATAGAGGGAGAGGCAATAGGCAGCTTAACTGCATTAGTAGATGCATGCTTGATGATTTGTTCAAACATAAATCTACCATAGTCAAAGTTCACTTTGGTTCCAACAACAAAAATAAACCTTCCAAGGGTATTGGCAATGGTGGAAATATGGTTGGTAGGCACCCAATTTGCAGCTCCTATTTTATGCAATATAGAATACTTGACAGTCAACTTCCCAGCAGGAAGATGCTTTTTAATATGCCAACCTTTCACCTTCCTAGTTATAATCTCTCTACAAACCTCATTGTCCGTAGCTTCCAATTCACCTGCACCCTCAACTTTTCTTCCCAGAAAATTATTAATAACAGTGGGAGAGAATGTGATACACTTACCTCTCACAAACACCTTGCAAAATTCCTCGCTGTTCTTATCATCAATATCCTCAGGAATGTTGACAATGAATTCCTTAACTAAACCCTCATAGCACTGAGAAAACCCATCCACAGTCTTTAACAACCCAACAGCCTTTATCAGGCCCATGACCTCATTAACTTTAGCAACATCCTTTGCCAACTCCCTTTCCACAACCACCCTTCTTTGAATCATAAATTTCCATTTGGCAGCTCCATCCTCAGGATGGAAAGAGATATTATCCAAATGCACATCAACAATTTTGACAGGAGACTTCCTCACAGTGGTTTTCTTCACAGGAGAGATGTCAGGGACATCTTCCTCAACATCCTCTTCAGACTCAGAATCTTCTCTAACCTTCCTCTTCTTCACTTCAACCTTGCTCCAAGATTTGGAGGGACCAATACCAACAGTCTTCTTAGCTTTTCTAGCCGACATCAGTTCAGCCACAGATCTTCATTTTCGAGTCTTCATGCGCTTAACTACACTTTGCTTTAGATGATGAAGTAAGCTATCCTCTTGATCATCAGACCTATCATCCTCTAGGTCAATCACATCGTTTGCATCATCATGCTTCTCATAGTGGGAAGCATTGGCAGTTTTAGATGCCATGGATTTTTCTTTACCAGACACAGTTTGCCCTAGAGAGCACAAACCTTTAGCAGCCATGTCCTTCTCAGAACTGGAGGAATTGTCATTCTTCTCACTATGTTGTTCAACCTCAGGAGAGAGGTACATTTTAGACAGGGGAGTAGAGACTCCTTTCACAGAATGTCCTTCATTAAGGATTCTAGTGACTAGGTTTCTTATGACACGATCAATGTGGTGTATATCTTCCTTAGAGTTAGTGGCAGGAGTTGAGCCAGAAGGGATACTAGAGATGTTACCTTGATTGGGGCCTGCAGAAGCTGAGGCATCCATGGGATGGTTCATATCAAGGGCCTCGCAGGGAATAACTGATAGGGGAACCACATATAGAATCTCATCATCTGGAATGTCCATGGAAGGAACGCTAACCTTTTGAGTAGACTTAGTAGTTTTTGAAGCAAAAGTATTTTGATGTTGTGACATTTTGGAGTTTTTGTGGAAAAAATGCAGTTTCCCTAGCAGAGGTGTGTGAGGAAGGAGCAGGAAGATGGAAGAGTTGGAGTAGGTAGTGAGGTTGTGGGGGTAGCGTGTGAAGACATAATAGATGGTATTTCCAAAACTAGGTGATGATTTTCTATAATGGGGGCGCTTTATTTTAGCCACATAGACACTAATTTGCTCACTTTTCCCACTCCATATTAATTGCTACAAGTCTTCGTAAATGCAAAGCCCTAATTTTCCTCTCAGGACTTCAAACTGATTTGCATCCAAGGCCTTTGTAAAAATATCAGCTAACTGCATCTCAGTAGAAACATGCTCTAAGGCTACAATCTTATCCTCCACGAGTTCTCTAATAAAATGGTGACAAATATCAATATGTTTTGTCCTATTATGTTGAATAGGATTCTTTGAGATGTTTATACCACTCAGGTTGTCACAGTACAATGTCATGACATCTTGTGTGACATTGTATTCAGTCAGCATTTGTTTCATCCACACCAGTTGAGAGAAACTGCTTCCAGCTGCTATGTATTCAGCTTCAGCAGTAGACAGAGACACACAATTTTTCTTCTTACTAAACCATGATATTAAATTGTTCCCTAAGAAGAAGGATCCTCCTAATATGATTTTCCTATCATCAGCACTTCCATCCCAATCAGCATTACAATATCTAGATAACACAGATTCAGATCCATGAGTGTATAGCATCCCATAGTCACAAGTGCCATTGACATATTTCAGGATTCTTTTCACTTGGTTTATATGGCTCACCTTTGGTTCAACTTGATATCTAGCACAAACACCTACAGCAAAAGCAATGTCAGGTCTGCTTGCTGTAAAATATAGCAGACTCCCTATCATGCTTCTGTAAAGACTTTGATCTACACTGACACCATTTTCATCTTTAGACAATTTCAGATGAGTAGGAGCAGGTGTCCTCTTGTGGCTTGCATTCTCCATGCCAAACTTCTTAACAATATTCTTGGCATATTTACTTTGAGATAGAAAGATAGAATCTTCCATCTACTTGACTTGCAGGCCAAGAAAATAGGTTAGTTCTCCAACAAGACTCATTTCAAATTCAGACTGCATTTGCTCAACAAAATGTTGAACCATCTTACTTGACATCCCACCAAACACAATATCATCCACATAGATCTGAGCCACCATGAGCTTTCCTCCATCATCTTTGACAAATAAAGTCTTATCAATGCCTCCCTTTCTGTATCCATTGTCAATGAGAAACACTGTGAGTCTCTCATACCAAGCTCTAGGAGCTTGTTTCAACCCATAGAGAGCTTTCCTCAACTTATACACATGCTTTGGAAGATTTGGGTCTATGAATCCCTTAGGTTGTTCAACATATACTTCCTCATTCAAGTAGCCATTTAAGAAGGCACTTTTCACATCCATTTGGAACAGTTTAAACTTCAGAATACATGACACTCCTAGCAACAACCTAATGGATTCTAGGCGAGCTACATGGGAAAATGTTTTATCAAAGTCAACTCCTTCAACTTGAGTGTATCCTTGTGCTACGAATCTTGCTTTATTTTTAGTAACCACACCTTTTTCATTAGATTTATTCTTGTAAACCCATTTTGTTCTTATAACATTTATTCCTTCAGGTCTTGGAACCAATTCCCATACTTCATTTCTCTTGAATTGACCTAACTCTTCCTGTATGGCATTGATCAAGAATTCATCAGTTAAGGCTTCTTCAACATTCTTTGGCTCCTTCTGAATTCTGAAAGAGGATCCCTTATTTACTTGATCAGCTTCAGGTTCAGCTTGAGTGGACTCACTCTTACTACTTTTGTCCAGGAGTTCAGCTGGGGCATCATTCAGAAATGTTTCAACATCGTCTATGACATCAGTCTCTTGATCATCAACAACAACATTGATATATTCCATCATAAGTTTTGTTCTGGAATTAAAAACTCTAAAGGCTCTGCTGTTTGTTGAGTAGCCCAAAAATATTCCTTCATCACTCTTGGGGTCCATTTTCCTTCTTTGTTCACAATCAGCCAGGATATGGTTTTTATTACCAAACACATGGAAGCATTTGACAGTAGGTTTTCTTCCATTCCAGACTTCATATAAAGTGGTTGAGGTCCCTTTTCTCAAGGTTACTCTATTGTGAACATAGCAGGCCGTGTTCATAGCTTCGGCCCAGAAGTGGTAAGGCAACTTCTTAGCATGAATCATAGCTCTAACAGATTCTTGGAGAGTTATATTTTTCCTTTCCACCATACTATTTTGTTGAGGGGTAATGGGAGAAGAGAACTCATGACCAATCCCTTCAGATGAACAGAATTCAGCAAATTCATTGTTCTCGAATTCTTTCCCATGATCACTTCTGATTCTGATAACATGACTCTCTCTTTCTCTTTGAAGTCTTTGGAAAAGATCTTTGAACACCAAACACATCAGATTTTTCCCTTATAAAATTCACCCAGGCATATTTGGAGAAGTCGTCCACCATAACATAAGCATACCTTTTCCCGCCAAGACTTTTCACCTGCATAGGTCCCATCGAGTCTATGTGGAGAAGTTCCAGCACTCTAGATGTGGTGTCATGTTTGATCTTATGATGTGACATCTTTGTCTACTTTCCAATCTGACATTCACCACAAACTCTTCCTTCCTCAATCTTTAATTTTGGGATTCCTCTGACAACTTCAATAGATATGATCCTCTTCATTCCTTTAAGATGCAGATGACCCAGTTTTTAATGCCATAGTTTCACTTCTTCTTCTTTAGCTAGAGCACATAGTGATGAATAGCTAGTTTCTTGAGAAGTCCACATATAGCACTTGTCCTTAGATCTGACTCCTCTCATGATCACCTCATTTTCTGCATTAGTAATCAAGCATTCAGTTTTTATGAAGTTCACGTTTAGACCTTGATCACATAGTTGACTGATGTTGATCAGGTTTGCAGTCAATCCTTTAACAAGCAGCACATTATCAAGGTTAGGAACTCCAGGGCAGTTCAGATTTCCAATCCCCTTGATTTCACCCTTTGCCCCATCACCAAAATTTACATAGCTGGTGACATGAGATTGAAGGTCAACTAGCAGGTTTTTGTTTCCAGTCATGTGTCTGGAGCATCCACTGTCAAAGTACCAATCTTCTTTGGCTGAGACTCTGAAGGAAGTGTGAGCTATCAAGGTAGTAGCACTAGCCCTAGGAAGAACCCACTATTTTCTGTTAGCAGGGATGCGTTGTTTGGGTCTAGGTTGATGAGTAGGACTAGGATAACCATACAGCCTAAAGCAGAATGGTTTTATGTGACCAAATTTCCCACAGTAATGACATCTCCATCTTTGGTGTTTTCCTTTATGTTGTCTTTCCTTGTGATGTTGAGACACCTGATGTGACATCTTTGGTTTGCTACTAGTGGGACTATAGTCAGGAGAGGATTCATTGAACCCAAGGCCATTCATGTCTCCTTCCATCTTTCCAGCCTGGAGGATTTTGTCTAAGGTGTCAGATCCACTGTTTAACATTCTGACATACTTTGTATCTCATCCAGTTTGGAATTCAGGAACACAACTTTAATCTTCAACTTAGAGATGGTTTCTAAGTGCTTTGTCCTCTCAGTCTCTAGCTAAGTTATCAGTTTCTTATGATTCTTCACTTGTTGACACACTTCTTCACTTCTAAAACACAACTTCCTGTAAGAAGTAGCTAATTCATCAAAGGCCAATTCATCATAACTGGAGTCTTCATCAGGATCCCATCTCCCAGTCAAGGCAGTCACAAGATTGGCAAATTCTTCTTCTGTTTCACTTTCAGAATTATCATCAGACCAAGTAGCAGTAAGACTCTTCTTCTGTTTCTTGATGTAGGTCCCAGATTCAGCTCTAATATGGCCATACCCTTCATATTCATAGCACTGAATTCCCTTGCCCTGTCTGGATTTTTCTTCAGATTTTGTTCTTCTTCCAGCATCATTGGGCCTACTGATGTCAAATGAGTTGTTCTTGACATTAGACTTTGACCTCACATCCATCCTCTTCAGGATTTTGTTGAATTGTCTTCCAAGCAAGGCTAAATCATTTGCCATATATTCATCAGTATCCTGACTACTTTCTTCCTTTTTATCATCCACTCTCATCTTGCAGATATCTTGAGATTCTTCTGTGGCTGTCACTTTCATGGAAAATCTCTAAGGAAGTGATCTGAGAATTTTCCTCCCAAGCTTTTCATCTGACATCTTCTTACCCAGGGCTCCTGAGGCATTAGCAGTTTGAAGGATATTCATATGGAAGTCATGAATACTTTCATCTTCTTTCATTCTCAAATTCTCAAACTTTGTAGTAAGCAGATGGAATCTAGACATCTTCACTCTAGAGGTACCTTCATGAGTGGTTTTGAGAATATTCCAAGCATCTTTAGCCACCTCACAATTGTTCAGAGGTCTGAAGACATTCTTATCAACCCCATTGAATATATCATTCAATGCTTTAGAGTCCCAAGAGCTAGTTCATCCTCCTCCTTGGTCCATTCTTCCTCAAGCTTTTTATCAGTAGTAACTTCTCCTTCCTTCGCAGTGAAGAGATGTTCCCAGTCTGTTAGAACAGCCTTCCAAGCCTTATTATCCAAAGATTTCAAAAAAGCTACTATTTGAGGTTTCCAGTATTCATAGTTAGATCCATCCAGAATCGGTGGTCTATGTACAAATCCTCCGTCTCTATCCATAGTGCCAGAAAGTAACGTCCCAAGATCTCACCCAGAACCAGAGCAGGATGCCTGCTCTAATACCAATTGAAATTCTGGTATTAGATATGAGATGTCGAAGGTAATGTCACGACACTAATATCTGAACAACAAGTGCATTATAAATAGGATAAAACAGAGAAAAAATTGAACAAGCGACACAAGAAATTGTTAGCCCAGTTCGGTGCAAACTCACCTACGTCTGGGGGCTACCAAGCCATGAAGAAAATCCACTAAACAGAATTAGTTCAAAGACTCTCAGTAAACAACTTCAAGTTACAGTCTTTTCACCTAATCTCTACCCGTGTGACTTCTATCTAAGAACTCTTAGATATGAGACCCTACTCACTCCCCCTCAATCACAACAGTGATATAAGAACAAATACAAAAAGAAATAAGACACACTTCAAGGACACGTACTTGATCTTGCTTAAAAGCTTCAACCAAGTAAACAAATACACTCGTACTTCAAAGCTTAGAGTGGACAAGTTACAACACAAAACTCAGTCCAATTCATACATCAACAAGATGAATGAATGGATAACAATACACAAGCTCACACAAGACTAAAACCCTAAAACTCTCTCACTTTATCGTTCTTATCTTGTGTATCTAAAACAGGTTTTACATGGCCTTTAAATAGAAGCTTTTTGAATGAGCCTGGGCAGCATGAAACCCTAATTCTATTTGAATTGTGTATCTCCTAAGAAACAGCAGCTAATCATTCCTTTTTGGAAAATAAATCATTCTGGTTTTAAATAGAATTACTCTTTGAATAGCGCATGCAATCTCCACATAAGCACACAAAGATTTGCATGAAAAGCGCAACAACAAAACACATAACATTCGGACTGAATGTTCTGTATACACATGTCTTAACATCGGGTCTGACATCTTGGCTAAATCCTACACAACCATATTTAAACATCCTGCAGGAAGCTGATATCACATGTCAAGACAACACGTGTGACATCTGGTGATAACACTTAGTTTTACCAAAATTGATGCCAACACAAAGAACCAACACATTTAAATTTGGACAATACCTCAAATAACTTCAAAACACCAAATAAATGGCCAAGGGATTTATCCTAGGTCAAACAAGGTCAAAGGACCTTAGACAAAAAATTTCAAAATTTTTAAAAAGTTAGAAGTGTTTTAAAACAATTAAAAATTTGCATAAAAACATTTAATCCATGAAAAATACCAAAATTGATCCAAAAAAAAATTTTAGTTCAAAATATGGAAGAGAAAAATATTTATAGATTTTTGGTCAAAGTCCCATATTTTTTGGATTAAAAATGAAATTTCTATGAATAAAATAAAATAAAGAGGTTAAATGAAAATTTAGAAGAAAAAAAAAAGAAATTAGAAAAAATGAGGGTCATCAGATCTCCCTCATCAATTGAGGTGGCAGATCTGATGGCCAAGCGCGCACTTCCATCATGTTCTCACATGGTAATTCAAATCAAAGGCCAAGATTAGAACGTGGGAACCAGATCAAATGGCTTGTACTGTGCCAACGCACCACCGGAGCCCTAGCTCCGGTCATCTTCTCCGGTGGATCTCACCGGACTGGTCCACCATAAAAATGAAAATTAAGGACATAATTTTAAAGGAAAAATGCTCAAGACCTCGAACTTGACCTCTATTTCTTCCAATTCCAAGTATATTGAAAGATACATGGATTTGAAATTTGAGGTTCATGATCTGAGTTGCTTTGATTTAACCTCAAAGCAACTCAATCTTGTTGCCTACGTTGGTAGGACTTTAGCCAAACAAAAATCAAATAGAATGGTTAAGAATTGAGAGAGAATTGAAGGGTCAAAGTGTAAGACCCCAACTTTGACCCTAAGATCCCTCATGATATCTCATCATATGCATTGGCTTTAGGATCACACCTTGGCATCCTCCTTACCCCTCATTCATTGGGTTTTCATTGGGAGAGGTCACCAAACACATTTGATTGTATCATACTTTTTTTTCATTACTTACTAACCAAAATACCAAAAATATGTCACTGTATAGTTTACTTCTTTTGTAGGTAGTGTATGTGTTCACCCATGCTCCATCAAGCTCACATATAGGGTTTGAGACCCTCAATGCAAGGAGACTAATCAAGAGATGGTTCACATTTACTCTAGACATCATATATGGGTCCCCATGATCTTCACATAAGATTTTTGATCAACAAATCATTAAGAGTTTGAAGCTTGTTAGCCTTGGAAGCCCTAATTCATCTGGGTATCTTGTGTGACTTCCTCAACAAGTTTCTTCATCATTTGATCAAATATATCAATGGATACTTCATATTACATCATCTTATGCATATATGATCCTCCATGAGTCCAAGAGATCAAGATATTTTCAATTTTTCAAGATGGCTCATGGTGGTTGACTAGAGAAAGTCAACTAGTCAAAACTGGGGTTCCCTGGACCCTATATCCTACAATTTTTGTCATATTAAAATGATCCCAAGATCAAAGATACTCTTTATGACATTCTAAACAACTTTTATGTTGAGGTCAAGAGCTAGGTTTGCTTGGAAAGTCATTTTTTATGGTGAAACATTAAAAGGTCACTTTGTCTGAACCCTGGTTAGGAGGTCTACATCCAAGAACCATAACTTGCTCAATTTTTATGATATGAAAGCCATTAAAGTTTCAGGCCTGCCGGGGGAATAACAACCTTCAGGCCTGGCTGCTGAGGAAACACCGACCTCGAACCCGCTGGGGAGATACAGAATATTTGACACAGAACACCCGCCGACTCGTCGAACACTGGTATTCACCATCTAACCACAGCGTCAATTTTCCACTTTTGAGAGCTCCCAGACTCATCCGATCTTTTCCGATTCATCACCTTGTACTCTCGACTTCTCCCTACTTCAAGAAAATCAACCTCCTTAGATTCATGCCAACTCTCCAGTCTTCAGACTTTGAAGAGTCTTCTTGATTAACCCCCTAGGATCGTCGCAATTCTTTCGCCGTCTCTACACCATTCTTCAATTCCTCATCCCTGATTGGACCTCAAAGGAATCTTTTGTCAAAAAGAAACGCTTTGCACCACCACCTACAAGTGAGTGAAAATAACCAACAGCACCTGCAATAGAGATCGTTAGATAAAACGTGCCCCAGGCGCGCCAAAATTTCAACACCCCGGTCACTCTACCTTCCAAATAAAATTTCAAGTTTCAATCCTCTAAACATGCATTGGAAGAGACCCCTACATCTCAAAATGCAAAGATTCTTATCAAAATAAACGGACGTTTTTGCAATCAGAGCGGTAATGAAAATAAAAACACAATCATTTGACTGAATATGCATTTTATTAATTGAAAAAGGTGGCTCGTAACTGAGAAGTACACAGGAAGCAATCCCTGAAAAGAGGTAATTGCGCACAAAAGGAAAATCTATCCTAATGGCAATGTGAACCCGTGATCTCATCAAGTTCCAACCCGGTTACAACCCGTATGTCCTCAAGACTCTCCACGCTTTCTGCCTTCCGAAACGAGACGCTTCCGACCGATCTCCGCTTTTAGATTATCCATGTGTCATATCTAAAGTTCAAACGACCATGCTAGACGCAGTTGTTCGTTTCACTCCCTCTTTTGCCTGGACCGCCCTTTCGGGTTTTCAGTCCACCGGGATACCCTTTTTTGCCCAAGCCGCCCTTGTGGGGTTTTCGACCTGCCAGGTGTACATTTTTTTTCTTCTTTTTATCCCTAATTTTTGCCCGAACCTTTTTCATTTTCATTTTTTCCCTATTTTTTTGGTTCGCCGGGATGCCCATTTTTGCCTGGACTACTTTATTCTTTCTGTCCAGCGGGTCTCTTATACGAAGTATTTTTTAGCTGCGTCCGCATTCACGGGGGATGGGAAATCCTCACCATCCATGGTCGTCAACAACAAGGCTCTGCCAGAGAAAACCTTCTTGACCACGAATGATCCTTCATAATTGGGTGTCCACTTGCCCCGACGGTCGTTCTGAGGAGGAAGGATCCTTTTCAACACCATATCTCCCACCTGGTACACACGAGGTCGCACCCTTCGGTCAAAAAGCATGCTTCATTCGCTGCTGGTACAACTGCCCATGACAAAAGGCCACCAGCCTCTTTTCCTCAATCAGGCTCAACTCTTCATACCGAGTCCTTACCCATTCAGCCTTTTCCAATTTCACATCCATCAGGACTCTCAATGACGGTATCTGGACCTCAGCTGGTAGCACAACTTCCTTCCCATACACAAGCGAGAAAGGCGTTGCCCCAGTAGATGTACGCACTGAGGTTCGATACCCGTGCAATGCAAACGGAAACATCTCGTGCCAATCCTTATAGGTCACGACCATTTTTTGCACAATCTTCTTAATATTCTTATTAGCCGCCTCGACCGCCCCATTCATCTTTAGACGATAAGGAGAAGAATTGTGATGCTCGATCTTGAACTCCCGGCACAGTTCTACCATCATCTTGTTGTTGAGATTAGAACCATTATCAGTGATAATTCTTTCGGGAACCCCATATTTACAAATGATGTCTCTTTTCAGGAACCTGGCCACGACCTGTTTCGTCACGTTTGCATAAGACGCCGCTTCCACCCACTTGGTGAAGTAATCAATAGCCACTAATATGAACCGGTTCCCATTCGAAGTCGTAGGCTCGATCTTTCCGATCATATCAATGCCCACATAGCAAACGGCCACGGAGACGACATCAAACTCAACGGATTTGGAGGCACGTGCACATTGTCTGCATAAATCTGGCATTTATGACATTTCCGCACGAAGGTGAAACACAGAGCCTCCATTGTCATCCAGTAATATCCAGCCCTTAGCAACTTTTTCACCATCGCATTCCCGCTGGCGTGGGTACCAAACGATCCCTCGTGCACCTCTTTCATCAATTGGCTTGCCTCTTTGTCATCGACACATCTGAGCAAAACCCAATCAAAATTCCTCTTGTACAAAACCCCATCTTTATTCAGATAGAATGCCATGGCCAACCTCCTCAGAGTCTTTCGGTCCTTCTTAGACGCTCCCTCGGGATACTCTTGGGTCTCCAGATAATGCTTGATGTCATAATACCACGGCTTTTCATCATCAGGCACTATTTCGACAACAAACACATAAGCCGGTCTATCCAGCCATCCCACCTCAACATTAGGAACTTGATTCCACCACTGCACTTTAATCAAAGCGGCCAGAGTAGTCAAGGCATCTACTAAAGGATTTTCTTCCCTCGGCACATGGTGTAATTCCACCTTGGTGAAGAACGTCAACAATCTCCTCGTATAATCCCGATATGGAATTAAGTGGGATTGATACGTATACCATTTCCCGTTAACCTGGTTCACAACCAAAGCTGAATCTCCATAAATAACAAGGTTCTTGATTCGCAAATCAATCGCCTCTTCGACACCCAAGATACAAGCTTCATATTCAGCCACATTATTGGTGCATTCAAATGTTAGTTGGGCAGCAAAAGGAATGTGGGATCCCTTCGGCGTAACCAAAACAGCACCAACTCCGCTACCATTCACGTTAACGGCCCCATCAAATATCAGAATCCATTCGGACTCAGGGTCAGGCCCCTCCTCCGGGATAGGTTCCTCACAATCTTTCGATTTGAGAAACATGATGTCCTCATCAGGGAACTCAAATTTCATCGGTTGATAATCCTCAATGGGTTGCTGGGCGAGGTAATCAGACAATACACTCCTCTTTATTGCCTTTTGAAAAGTGTATTGGATATCGTATTCAGTCAAAATCATTTTCCATCTCGCAACCCGTCCGGTCAATGCTGGCTTCTCAAATATATACTTGATCGGATCCATCTTGGAAATCAACAAAGTGGTATGAACCAGCATATACTGTCTCAGTCGGTGAACAACCCATGCCAAAGCGCAGCAAGTTTTCTCGAGCAATGAATATCTTGTTTCACAGTCGGTAAACTTTTTGCTAAGGTAATAAATTGCATGCTCTTTTCGACCAGACTCGTCATGCTGTCCCATTACACACCCCATAGACCCCTCAAGGACCGTCAAGTACAGGATTAACGGTCGCCCCTCCACAGGAGGCATCAGAATCGGAGGCTCCTGCAAATATTCTTTTATTTTTTTCAAATGCCGCTTGGCAATCATCATTCCACCTGACCGTTTGATCTTTTCTCAACAACTTGAATATGGGTTCACACGTGGCTGTTAGATGAGATATGAACCGCGAAATGTAGTTCAATCTACCTAAGAAACCAAGAACCTCTTTTTCTGTTCTCGGTTCAGGCATTTCTTGTATCGCTTTTACTTTAGCAGGATCAACCTCGATTCCCCTTTCACTTACAATAAACCCCAACAACTTGCCGGACCGCACTCCAAAAGTGCTCTTATTCGGATTCAACCTCAATTTGAATTGTCTCAACCGGTCAAACAACTTTTCCAAGTTTATCAAATGCCCTTCTTCTGTTTGTGACTTTGCTATCATGTCATCAACATAGCATTCGATATCATGATGAATCATATCATGAAACAAGGTCACCATAGCTCTTTGATACGTGGCACCGGCGTTCTTGAGACCGAATGGCATCACCTTATAACAAAAAGTGCCCCATGGTGTAATGAACGTTGTTTTCTCCATATCATCTGGCGACATTTTAATTTGATTATAGCCAGAAAAGCCATCCATGAAGGAAAACATCGAGAATTGAGCTGTATTATATACCAACACATCGATGTGAGGTAATGGGAAATCATCTTTCGGGCTAGCTCTATTCAAATCCCGGTAGTCCACACACATCCTCACCTTTCCATCCTTCTTCGGTACTGGCACAATATTCACGACCCAAGGCGGATAATTAGTGACAGCTAGGAAACCAGCATCCAACTGCTTTTGTACCTCCTCTTTGATTTTCATGGCCATCTCAGGTCGAGTTCTGCGCAACTTCTGCTTTACTGGAGGACAATCTTCTCTTAATGGCAACTTGTGTACAACAATATTGGTATCCAATCCTGGCATATCTTGATAAGACCAGGCGAAGATATCAACATACTCTTTCAACAATGTTACTATTCTGCTCTTGACCTTCATCTCCAAAGCGGCCCCAATTTTTACTTCCTTTCTGACCTCCTCGGTACCCAGATTAACAATCTCAACTGGCTCCTCGTGCGGTTCAATCACCTTCTCCTCTTGTTTCAACAACCTGGCTAACTCTTCTGGCAGTTCACAATCTTCTTCGCCTTCTTCTTCGGCATGATAGATCGGGTTTTCGAAGTCATATAGGGGTGTAACAGGATTGTCATCAATGAGATCCGAAGAATAATCGCATCTGTATGAATGTTGATTCATGCGTGGCTTTAGGGTCGGAACGAGACAAATTAAAAGGGAGGAAAATGAAAACAAACATTACCATTTTATTATATTATTTTTTTAAACTGCAAAAATAAATGAAAAACAGAGAACACCGCTTTTAATGAGAAAAACATCTGTTTATTAATGATGCAAATATTGCAAAATGAAACACATGAGGTGGCCCTTACAATGGACCATTACGTTTTGGGAAAAACGTCTGGCTTTCATGCAAATAGAATTAACAAACAGAAATATTACTCTTCACGCAGAGTGACAGTGATGATCTTTTCGGCTTTCCAATTCTGGATCTCCATTCCGGGTACGCACGGTTTTATCCATGAGTCAAGCTCGCAGTCATTGTCAGTCTCTTCACCCACAGCACAGATGCGGCCTGGATCTAGCATTCCAACACTGGTGAATGTGAACGGTTGGTGACGACCTTTATCCTGTCTAGACGAGCCTCGGCCTGACTGATAACCAATCCCAAACTTATCCTCCTTCACCGCAACATCTAATACTCTTCCTCAACCTGGGGCCTCTCCACTTTTCACCACCTCCACAGCCTGTTTATAAGAAGCAATGGACGACTTCTTCTCTCTCTCAGCGAAAACGGCATTCTCCACCTTGACGGTTTCAAACGCCTGGCTTGGTGTTTCTAATATTTCATCGTCCATTTCCACGTACTTAAATGAAGACAACTGGCTGACAAAAATATCTTCCTCGCCGTAAATTGTCACGACTTGCCCGTCCAAGACATACTTTAACTTCTGATCTAGAGTCGATGTTATTGCCCCAGCGGCATGTATCCATGGACGACCCAACAAACAGCTGTACGCCGGCTGAATGTCCATGACATAAAACACAGATTTGAACACCTCGTGACCAATCTTTACGGGGAGCTCAACTTCCCCGAACACAACCCTTTTAGAGCCATCAAACGCTCTAACCACCAGATCAGTAGGCCTCAAAATCAATCCCTCGCAGTCCAATTTAGCCAAGGCCTTCTTAGGCAACACATTGAGTGACGAGCCTGTATCAACCAAAACATGCGAAAGCACAGCTCCTTTACACTCCATCAAAATGTGTAGTGCTTTATTGTGATTGCACCCGTCCACAGTAAGATCGAGATCAGTGAAACCCAACCCATGGCTGGCATTAACACTTGATACCACTGTCTCTAATTGATTGACTGTAATCTCCTGCGGGACGTAGGCCTTCTTCAAGATCTTCAACAAAGCATCTCTATGACCTTCTGAACTTAACAACAAAGATAAGATCGAAATTTTGGACGGAGTCTGCTGCAAATGATCAACAAGCTTGTACTCAGACTTCTTAATAATTCTCAAAAACTCCTCGGCTTCGGCGTCAAACTCACTTTCCGGCTCAACAGGCGCCTGTGCCGCTCTAGGAGTATCCTCATTTACCACCCGCTTTCCTTTTGCCCTGGCTAAAGCCTCGGCCTTATCTCTCTGTTCATTTTCTACATCTCCACCTCTCAACGTGTTAGGTGCAAACAACCTCCCGCTGCGAGTGAAACCACTAAGTCTGGCATTGTCCACCTTTGAAACGGAGGTGTCAACTGCAGCATGATCCTCTTTCTTTTTCCCATTACAATACACATCACCACCGTAGTCCCATCGCATAGCACCATCACTTTCATACGGAACAGGTCCAGGTACCGTGATGGTAATTGGAACCACATCTGCTGGCACTGACAAGTGGACAGGATCGAAATAAATGGTTATCGTTGAAATATCCTCATTCTCCAAAACAACTTTCTCGAATCGGAGACTTCCTTCATCCATCATTTTCTGATCCGTCTCCCTCAACATTACACACCGATTTGCAGTTACAACACAAGCAACACAATAATTATCACAGCCAGGGAAAACTCCATTCTTTAACAAATGACTCTTGACCACAGACATTGGGGTCCTCACCCGATCCACATCTGTCACCCAGATTTTACTTTTATCCTCAGAAATTACATTCACCGCCATCTGACCATGCGTCGGCATGAGATTAGCATTAACATTCGGCGATGGTGCGAAATTGATGGCCTTGGAATCCATCAAGTCTTGGACAACATGCTTAAAGGCTTTACAACTCTCAATATTGTGCCCAGGAGAACCAGAATGGAACTCACACTTGACGTTCTCATCATAACTTGCAGGCCTCTGATCTGGTCTTAACGAAGCTAACGTCCTCAACTGTACCAACCCGAGATCCTTCAACTTCTTCAACAGAAGGGCATACGTCATGGGTGGCCTATCAAACTGGCGATCTGCCATCCTTCCCCTAACTTGGTACCCAGCCCTTTGTGTTCTCTGCTGAGGCGGCTGCTGTTGCTGTTGCTGTTGTGCGGGTTGATTATCAGCAGGAATCGTTACTGCAGTAGTATGCTGGTAGTAATGATTACTATCGTGTCCTCTTTGGGCATACACAGCACTCGAGTCACCCTCTTTCTTGCGCTGACCATTTCCGAAGGGCTTCTTCAATCCAGACGACGGAGCATTTCCTTGTATTTTTCCCATTTTCAACCAGCTTTCAATCCTCCCACCATCCTCTCAGCAAAAGTCCCCTGAAGAGTACCCATGAACAAATCTGACATCTCCCGATCCACTAATGGGGGTTGAACCCTGGCAGCCAACTCTCTCCACCTTTGTGTGTACTCTTTAAACCCCTCGTTCGGCTTTTGAGACATACCCTGCAACTGGGTACGGCTTGGTGTCATGTCAGTGTTAAATTGGTATTGTTTGAAGAAAGCATCCCCCAAATCCTGCCAGCTCTTTATATCTGATGATCTCAGCTTGGTGTACCACTCGAGAGACCCGCCAGATAAGCTATCCTGGAAAAAGTACATCCAGAGCTTCTGATCCATGGTGTAAGCAGATATCTTTCGAACAAAGGCCTGAAGATGAGTTTCCGGGCAAGAACTTCCATTGTACTTGTCAAACATGGGCACCTTGAACTTTTGTGGGATCACAATCCCCTCAACCAGCCCCATATTTGTCATGTTAATAGTCCCAGAAGTTGTATGGCTTTCCAGAGCCCTAATCTTTTCTGCTAGTACCTGAATCTCTTTGTTCGGTGGTTGAACACCATACTGACCGAACTGCTCATTCATCATAAAGAACTGATCCTCTTCTTTATCCTCCACAGCCCCAAAGAAAGGAGAAAACTGAGTTTCCTTTAGAATGTTGCCAACATGACCTGGGCCACTGCCTGCAGCAAAACCAAGACCACCACCATTGTTGATGAATACACCACCATTAGTTGTCTTCCTTCTGGGATCGCCACCACCCCTAAAACCACCAGGACCATGGTTGGAGTTACCCTCTTGACTATTGCCATTATTGGCAATCGAAGCCAGCTCAAGCTTCTCCACCTTCTCGGCGATTGCTTTCTCCTCCAGGGCGAACCCTTGCATGGCATTGATCAACTCACTTATTTTCTCTTTCAGCTCAAGAATGTCAGCGTTGGATGGATCCATCAGTCTAGGCTTGTTGCGTCTGGTAAAGTATTTGTGCGGACGAGTGTCGTGGCGGGATTTTTCACGAGATTAAGTATTGATTGAACTTAACCCGTTTGAAAATTATTTTAAATGCAAGAGTCGCCACCGTCTTTTATTTTATCCAAAAAGAGGAAGGGAAAAATAACGATAAATCCCTTTAGAGTTACGGGTTCGGGGGTTGGTTATGCAAAGGGAAGGTATTAGCACCCTCTACATCTGCGGTACTCCACAGGAACCTTTTTGCTTATGTTTATGTGAATGCTTTGCTTTTTTCGCTTTGATCGTTTGATTGGGGAGATGAGAAAAGAACTTGATTTTATTGCTTTTTGGACTCGATAAAGTCGTAGACTTCATGCCTACGTATCTCCAAGGCGCAATGGAGAAATCAGAATCCACGTAGTTCTCCCAAAAGAAAAGGGGAAAATCTGTTTTGTTGATTTTAGATTGGCGTGTCTTGCCATCTCTTGCTCGACCTAGGCGGGAGACTTCGAGACTGACACGTCCTTTTGAAAATGTTTTTAAACTGAAAAGTCAAAGCTGGTAAAAGATTTGAATGAGCCTAAACCCTGAAACAATACATAAATGGGCTCATTATAAGGAAGCCCAAGAGTAAGCTTGTGAGTGTGTGAAAAGGGTTTCTTAAACGGCGACCGTTGGAATCGCATCGGGTTTCTCTTTTTTGGATTTTTCGATTTTTTAACATAAAACGTGAACAATACGATTAAACACACAATACAGAACATAAAAAATGCGAGAAAGTAAATTATTACAACACAGTTAGCTATGAATAGTTAGTATTACGAATAGTTAGTGGAGTTAATCGAGCTGAAACTGAAACGAAACGGTTAGTAACAACATAAACAAATATAAAAAAAACAATATAAACATTTACTTTAGACAAAATAAACATTTGATATAAATAAACATTTAATTAAAATAAACATTTAAACAAATAATTAATTTAACTAACATTTAAATAAAACATATATGCAAAATAATAATAAAAGATAAACAATATTTAGTAAACAAAAGTAATATATATATATATATATATATATATATATATATATATATATATATATATATATATATATATATATATATATATATATATATATATATATATATATATATATATATATATTTATATATTTATATTTTAGACAATAAATATATAGTAGACAAAAATAATATATATGTACATTTAGACAAATAATATATAATAGACAAAAATAATATATATATATATATATATATATATATATATATATATATATATATATATATATATATATATATTTATTTATTTATTTATTTATTTATTTATTTAGATATATAATAGACAAAAATAATATATATATATATATATATATATATATATATATATATATATATATATATATATATATATATATATATATATATATATATATATATATATATATATATATATATATATATATAGATAAATAATATATTAAAACACATGTCGGCAAGCCGGAACTTTGCCGATTTCAGAGATAAGTGAAGAATATTACCTTGTGTGAAGAGGATGAACTTCTGATCGTCCAAATGATCGACCGAAAGCTGGAAACCGTCACCGACGCAGTGCTGGCTGCCTTCGTGAGTACTTGACTTCAACGTCGCTTTTGATCAGTGAAACGACGCCGGAATGAAATGAACCTTGGATATTTGTGACCTGGACTCAACGAACTTCAAAGATATGAAATCGGTTTTGTGTTTCGGTGAATAATCGGGACGATTTTGGGTTACCGAAAATGAAGAACAAGTGAAATACGGTAATTCTTTTGGAAAAATATTTCTTTTCAATTCTCTGTTTCTCTTACCACACGTTTTTTCCTTACTGATCCACCTCCTTTTCTTTTTCTTACTAACAACATCTATATATATATATATATATATATATATATATATATATATATATATATATATATATATATATATATATATATATATATATATATATATATATATATATATATATATATATATATATATATATATATATATATATATATCTTTAGATTACTTAAACAATAGGAAACCTAAAAAATATCTAACATAAATTAATAATATATATTTAGATTACTTAAACAATAGGAAACCTAAAAAAAATATCTAACATAAATTAATAATATATATTTAGATTACTTAAACAATAGGAAACCTAAAAAAAATATCTAACATAAATTAATAATATAATTTATATATTATATAATAATAATAATAATAAACTAATATAATATTAATCCTAATTAAATAAACTAATTAACAACTAAACACAATTAATATTAAGCACAAATAATATTAAACGGCACACGATTAAAATACGATAAAATCGAGCGACATGAACGCGATAAAAACGATGACAATTTGCACAGCAAAACAGACAAATTGATAAAACCAATAAACCAGTAAACCGGTAAACCAGTAAAATCAACAACACGACTCGAACAGACTCGATTAAATCACACGGCACAACACGTAATTAAATAAACAACCCTAGGCAATAATAAAATCAACACGACATCACGAAAACGCTGACAAACACAATTACAAATAATCGGACAATACGAAAACTCTAATATATTCGAAATACAGTCAAAATACCGACAAACAAACAATTAAAAAAAACGCACAAAACCTAATCGAAGCGATGCCACGCACAAAAGAGATAAGCGAGATAAATACGAGGCAACGATATCGGCCAGGTTTTGCTAAAACAACGAAATACAACACGGTAAGCAACGAAAACACACAAAACCTAATCAAACCAGTTGTCATGCGAAGTTTAAGAAATTGAGATGAATACGAGACAACGAGATTAATCAGGATATGGTCAACAAAGCCAAAGTCAAATTTTGGGGTGCGACAGATGCCCCTATTTAATTAACTTAGGCCAGATAGCCGGAGGCTATCGAATGGCGTAAGGTAATTAAATATGACAAACGCCACAAAATTTGACCGCGAATGCATGTATGCATGATGCAAAAGACAGACAGACACAGAGACACAGGAGTACAAACTCTACTGGGGAAGGACATACACCGACTCAATGCATGAAGGTAAACACTGAGAATACTCAGCTGGGGAAGATTCACTACCTATTCATAGATGGAAAATAGGAGGAAAAGAGATATCGACTCAATGCTGACGGTACATCACTATCTCATAGATGAAAGTGGGAAAAGATCAATATAACAAGAGTACTGATGTGACAGTACATTACCAACTCAAAGATGGAGGTAACAGAAAAGATGAATACCAACTCAAGGATGAAGGTATAACAAGGGCATAATAAGAATCAAATTGCGTTAACTCATGGTTGACAACTCACTACCCACTCATTGATGAGGTAAATAGGACATGCCAACTCAAAGTTGAAGGCAAGCTTCAAAAGATTGATAATAACACTGCTAGGGAAATCAAATCCCAACTCATTGATGATGGTGTAGATGAAAAATCAGATCTAAGGATCATTGTGCAGACTTACAGTTGAATGCACACTACCAACTCATTGATGAGGTAGACAGAGAAATGCCGACTCAAAGTTGAAGGCAACCACCGATTCATTGACAAAGGTGTTTAAAAGAATTTAGAACATATTCTCTTGGAGATGTTTATCATTACCGACTCAAAGATGACGGTGGAAGGACAAAATGTACCTAACTCATAGATGAAGGTACTCCATCAACTCAAAGACGAAGATGGAATCAGAAGTTATCTGTGCAGACTCAAAGATGAAAGCACACTATCAGTTCAACAAGGATCAAACATACCCTACTCATAGATGAAGGTACTCCATCAACTCAAAGACGAAGATGGAATCACAGGAAAATGTGCGAACTCAAAGATGAATGCATACTACCAGCTCATAGATGAGGGCTCACTATGTACCTAAATCATAGATGAAGGTACTCCATCAACTCAAAGACGGAGATGGAAACATAAGAAAATTGTGCTGACTCAAAGACGAAAGCACGTTACCAGCTCAAAGATGAAGGTAACAGGATAAAGTGTACCTAACTCATAGATGAAGGCATTCCATCAACTCAAAGACGAAGATGGAATCAAAAGAAACCTGTGCAAGCTCAAAGATGAATGCACACTACCAGCTCATAGATGACGGTACTTCACCAACTCAAAGACGAAGGTGGAATCAAAAGAAATCTTGCTAACTCAAAGATGAATGCATATTACCAGCTCAAAGTTGCAGGTACTTCACCAACTAAAAGACGAAGGTGGAATCAAAAGGAATTTGTGCTAAACTCAAAGACGAAAGCACGCTACCAGCTCAAAGTTGCAGGTAGAACCATGGAGCTTTCTGTGAGGATGTTATCAACTCATAGATGGAGATAGTAATTAATTTATCCGAGGGATAACAAAGGTTACCACTCATGGATGTAGGTAACTCAAGTTTGTAAATGGGTACCAACTCAAAGATGAAGGTATAAAGGACTTGGAGACAATATCTGTCATGTCTGTTTTACTGAATGAGAGTCACAGAGACTATATTGTTGCCTTCTTTTACTGGCAATTTCTGAGCTTTATCTTGAGACACGAGGTTCAAACTAGGATAGAACTAGAATGAAACGGTCAAACAAGACTTCAACTGAAGAGGAATGAACTCATCAGGATTTACAACTGAAACAACCATCTTCCACGAGGCATAGATCTCTGTGGGGAACATGACCAATAAAAGGTATTTTGCTGCTTATGAGGATACTCTATATGGAGAGATTGACTCAACCCACAATATAAACAAGAAACAAGGTGCATATGAATGCAAGCATGATATGTCATAGATATGCGTGAATATTTAGTAATGAATGCATGATGGACAGACAAAACTAGGAATAACTAAAAATGTTAACAGCTGCATAAGGACTTGCTGGAGATTTGCACTGAGACTCGCTGGGGAGTAGTACAAAGACTTGCTGGGGAATTGGTACAAGAGCACCATATCCAGGTTTCTTTAAAAGTCTGTCTCTGCTGAGGATTCCGTAGAAGAATGGAGATGCCTTCTACTTCAAAAATGCAGGAGATTCCCTGTGGTTCTTGAATTTGTGAGGTATATGAGGATTGGACCTTTCTGAGGACTCCGCTGGGGATACAAGGTGTTATCCTCTGGAAATAAGATGATATTGTAAGAGAAGTCCTGCAATTCTTGAATTTGCTGATAATGCAGAAGGGATTATTCTTCTGGAAGACTCCACTGGGGATAAAGTCCGCTGGGGATAGGTGGTATCTTTCCAGGGAATAAGAATATAGGGGAAATCTATCCTTGATTTTTTTGCTTTAATTATCATGGAGACTTTCTGTATCTGAAGACTCTGCAGGGGATTATGGTGTCTGATATCTGGTTACGAGATCTTTCCTCTAGGAGACTCTGCCGGGGAACAGTGATGTCTGACCTTTGAATGTAAATGAGAATTCAGGAGGAATCCTGTAATTCTTGAATTTGCTTAAAATGCAACACACTCTTCTTTACTACAAAACATTACTGAGGAGGAGACATATCCTTCTATTGAATGGACAGAGAACAACAGGAGATTCCCTGTAGTTTCTGAATATCAACTTTCTTCACTCGCTGAGGGATGGAGACCTCTGTATTACTCCTGCTCGGGGAAATCAAAGCTTCCTTCTCATCCTCTGCTGGGGACATTGCTGATCCCTCCTTAATAAATTACTGAGGAAATACCTGTAGTAATCCCATAGGCCAAATCTGTAACTTAAAACCTGGATCAAAGTCTTCATGATCAATTAACCGGGGAGTCTTCATGCCCCAAGTGAAGGGAACAATCTTCTTGAAATATTTCTTGCATGATCTCTTGAGGAAAACTAGGAAGCAAAACTGGGGATATCCAGAATCACAACCTCTGCTAGAGAAATATTACTGCCAAGACACCTGTGGAGATCTTTTCATCATATACATATGAGGATAGTAATATGAACATGTCTAGTTGGAATCACATGATTTTAGAATTACTGGGACCGCATGTCTCAATCCTTTTATTGATGTCCACAAATCAAAGTAAATAATCTTTATAGTTTTCAAAAACTGTTTTTAATTCAAAACTTTTGTTTCAAAACATATCTGTCAAAGTAAAAGAACTTTCGTAAATTGAAATGAAAATTAAGAGTGCCAAGAAATATAGAAAGGCTCAAATTGATTTGATAGGATGGTAACCAGCCAATAGCATGATTCCCTATATCTTTACAAATTGGAAAATGGTAATTTCGTGGAAAAGGGTACGTTGAACTACAATGACATCATTCTCTCTTCCATTTTTGAAACCTGTATTGCAGCCTTGAGAAAGTTGGAGAACTGTTGAAAATATTCTGATACTTCAATGATCTTATCTCTGTTATGCAGTTACTTGCCTGAAATCCCTCACTTTTGCCTAGATTGCCCTTTCGGGTTTTCAATCTACCAGGATAATATTCTCTTTGTTTTTTTTATGTCTATAATTTTTGCCTGGACCGCCCTTTCAGGTTTTCAGTCCACCGAGACGCTCATTTTTGCCTAAGCCTCCCTTTCGGGTTTTCAACTTAGCGAGCTGTTCTTTTCATTTTTTAGGCGAAGTATTTCTTGACTGCATCTGTATTCACGGGACGTGGAAGCTCTTCACCATCCATGTTTGTAAGAATTAAAGCACCGCCTGAGAAGGCTTTCTTGACAACATAGGGTCCTTCATAGTTAGGAGTCCACTTGCCCCTAGAATCATTGTGAAATAGTATCATCTTCTTGAGTACAAGGTCACCCTCTTTGAATTCTCTCGGCTTAACCTTCCTATCAAATGCCTGTTTCATTCTCTTTTGATATAACTGTCCATGGCACAAGGCAGTCATTCTTTTTTCTTCAATCAAATTCAACTGATCGTATCTGCTTTGACACCATTCAGCCTCTGACAACTGAGTTTCCATTAGTATCCTCATTGATGGAATTTCAACCTCTATCGGTAACACAGCTTCCATACCGTATACAAGTGAAAATGGGGTTGCCCCAGTTGAAGTACGGACTGATGTTCTATATCCGTGTAGTGCAAAAGGCAGCATTTCATGCCAATATTTGTAGGTAACAACCATCTTTTGAATGATCTTCTTGATATTCTTATTTGCAGCTTCAACTGTCCCATTCATCTTGGGACGGTAAGGAGAAGAGTTGTGATGCTCGATCTTGAAACTTTCACATAATTCATCCATCATTTTGTTGTTCAGATTGGAGCCATTGTCAGTGATGATCTTGTTTGGAATGCCATATCGGCAAATGAGATTATTTTTGATGAATCTGACCACCACTTGCTTTGTCACCTTTGCATACGAAGCTGCTTCCACCCATTTGGTGAAGTAATCAATTGCCACGAGAATGAAACGGTGTCCGTTGGAAGCTTTGGGTTCAATCATACCGATCATGTCAATGCCCCACATTGAGAATGGCCAAGGAGCAGAAATCACATTCAAAAAGGTTGGTGGTACATGAACCTTATCAGCGTAGATCTGACATTTGTGACACTTCTTTACAAATTTGCAGCAATCTGATTCCTTGGTCAACCAGTAGTAACCAGCTCTCAACATCTTTCTTGACATAGAGTGGCCGTTTGCATGAGTACCAAAGGACCCTTCGTGAACTTCTTTCATCAACATTTCTGCTTCCTTTTTGTCAACACATCTGAGTAAGACCATGTCATAATTCCTCTTATAGAGCACATTCTGATTAAGGAAGAAACTGCCTGACAATCTTCTCAAAGTCTTTTTATCTTTTTCTGTTGCTCCAAGAGGATACTCCTGAGTCTGAAGGAAATGCTTGATATCGTGGTACCATGGTTTATCATCAAAACTGGCCTCAGCTGTAAACACATGTGCTGGTCTATCAAGTCGCTTGATCACAATTCTGGGTACTTCGTTTGGAAAACCCACTTGATACATTGAAGACAACGTAGCTAGAGCATCCGTCATATGATTCTCATCCCGAGGAATGTGATGCAATTCAACCTTGGTGAAGAAAGTCAACAATCTTCTTGCATAGTCTTTGTATGGGATCAAGCCAGGGTGGCGTGTTTCCCATTCTCCTTTGATCTGATTGATAACTAACGCTGAGTCACCATAAACAGTAAGATTTTTGATGCGGAGGTCAATGGCTTCTTCAAGACCCATGATACAGGCTTCATATTCAACAATGTTGTTTGTACATTCAAAGCAAATTCTTGCCGTGAAAGGAATATGAGAACCTTCTGGAGTGATAATGAATGCACCTACTCCATGTCCATAAATGTTGGAAGCTCCATCAAATACTAAACCCCATTGAGAATCTGGTTCAGGTCCTTCTTCAGGAAGTGGCTCTTTACAATCTCTGGATTTTAGGAACATGACATCTTCATCAGGAAACTCATCCTCATTATCATTGTGATCTTCAACGGGTTGGTGAGCAAGGTACTCGGCTAACACACTGCTCTTGATAGCTTTCTGGGTATGATACTCAATGTCGTATTCTGATAACAGCATCTGCCATCTTGCAATCTTACCAGTGAGTGCAGGCTTCTCAAAAATGTACTTGATTGGATCCATTTTGGATATCAACCAAGTGGTGTGACTTAACATATACTGCCTCAATCTCTTAGCAGCCCAAGCCAATGCACAACATGTCTTCTCGAGTAAGGAGTATCGTGATTCACAGTCAGTAAATTTCTTGCTTAAGTAGTAAATGGCATGCTCTTTCTTTCCAGTTTCGTCTTATTGACCCAGAATACAGCCCATAGAATTCTCAAGCACTGTCAAATACATAACCAACGGTCTTCCAGCAACAGGTACTCTTTGATATTGTCAAATGCTTTCTGACAATCCTCTGTCCAAACATAGGTTCACAAGTGGCAGTCATGTGAGAAATAAACCGGGATATGTAATTCAATCGTCCTAGAAAACCTCTCACTTGCCTTTCTGTTTTTGGTGCGGGCATCTCTTGGATTGCTTTTACTTTATCTGGATCAACTTCAATGCCTTTTTGGCCGACAATGAAGCCCAAGAGTTTACCTGACCTGACGCCAAATGTGCATTTGTTCGGATTGAGGCGAAGACGGAACTTCCTCAATCGTTGAAACAGCTTCAATAGATCTACTAAGTGACCTTCTTCTGAACGAGACTTCGCAATCATGTCATCCACATAAACCTCAATCTCTTTGTGCATCATGTCGTGAAAGAGCGTTGTCATGGCTCGCTGGTAAGCAGCACCTGCGTTCTTCAACCCAAACGGCATCACTTGATAACAGAATGTTCCCCATGGTGTTATGAATGTAGTTTTTTCCATGTCTTCGGGAGCCATTTTGATCTGGTTATACCCGGAGAATCCGTCCATGAAGGAGAATATGTCAAACTTTGTTGTATTGTCTACCAACATGTCAATGTGAGGCAGGGGGAAATCATCCTTTGGGCTTGCTCTATTTAAGTCACGATAGTCGACACACATTCGTACCTTCCCGTCCTTCTTAGGAACTGGCACAATATTTGCTATCCACTCTAGATACACTGAAGTGGCAAGAAAACCAGCATCTATTTGCTTCAGAACTTCTTCTTTAATTTTGACGGCCATATCTGGATGTGTTCTTCTTAATTTCTGTTTGACCGGTGGACATTCTGGCTTCAAAGGTAGCTTGTGCTCTACGATGTCAGTGTCGAGACCAGGCATATCTTGATAAGACCAAGCAAACACATCTACATACTCTTTCAACAGGCTGATCAATTGCTCCTTGACCTGTGGGGATAACAATGCTCCAATTTTGACTTCTTTCACATTTTCTTCCGAACCCAAGTTGACTGTTTCCAAAGGCTCCTTGTATGGCTGAATAGTGTCTTCTTCATTTTCAAACTGGCGGGCGACCTCTTCTGGAATCTCATCCCACTCTTCCTCTTCAGCTTCGAATACAGAATGTTCAAAGTTGGGAGAGGGCATGATGTCATTGTGTTCAACGGGTTTAAGTAACCTGTACAAACAATTGTTTTTAGAGGACTGACCATGACATGCAAAAATGTGTTCTTTTTAAGGTTTTTTTTGTGTTACCATTTTCCGAAAAAGCTGAAAAGATAAAAGGACACAAGTGTATAGGAACACAAAAGATCTTTTTCATGGATAGTACGTTTTTGACAAAAGTGCCCATTTTACAAAATTAATGCTTCGCGCTTTGGGCTAAAGCGGAAGATTTTTGAAAACTGAAAAGCTTAATTACTTTGATATGTGGACACAATGTGGGATGTCAACTGCGGTCCAGTTCTTCATAACTACTCCTGGTGTCACAAATCTGGGGCCTTCGTCTTCTGTCTTTCCCTCAAAAGTATCCTCCTCAACTGCTACCATGTTGATAAACCCACCGCTGTGAAAGATATCTTTGAAAGGTCGCACCACTGAAGTCTGCACTTGTTTTCCATCAACAAAGCCTAATCCTGCATGGTTAACGTTTTCTGGCAACTCTATCACCTTGCCCCACATTTCTGTAGGACCTGTCTTGACAATCTGCTGGGCGTCTTTGAATGACGCGATTGAACCTTCACTTTTCTTTTAATCATCGATGGTCAGGGCCTGAAATGGAGTTTGAACAGTCGTTTCGTCTGCTTCTATCACACTAAACGATGAAAGGTGGCTAATCAGCATAGCCTACTCCCCATTAACCGTCACTATTTGCCCATTCTTGAAAAATTTTAACTTCTGGTGTAACGTGGATATAATGGCACCCGCCTCATGAATCCATGGGCGTCCGAGCAGACAGCTATAAGCAGGCACTATATCCATAACCTGGAAAGTGATCTGGAATACATGTGGTCCAATACCAATAGGCAAATCAACTTCTCCAATGACTGATTTTCTTGATCCATCGAACGCTTTCACAATAATTCCACTGTGCCGCATTTGCCCCCCTTTGTACTTTAGCTTCACCAAGGTAGACTTGGGCATGACATTCAGAGATGAACCGGTGTCAATTAGGATATTAGACAAAGAATCCCCTTGACAATTGGCTGAGATATGGAGAGCGAAGTTGTGATTCTTTCCTTCTTCTGGCAGTTCTTCATCACAAAAGCCTAAGCCATTGCACGAAGTGATGCTGCCTACAACATTGTTGAACTGCTCTGCTGTTATATCCTGTTCTACAAAGGCTTGATCAAGCACCTTCAGTAGTGCTTCTCTGTGGACAGCTGAATTCAATAATAAGGACAGGATCGAGATTTTTGACAGTGTCTGTAGCAACTGATCTACCACTTTGTAGTCACTGAGCTTGATAATTCTAAGTAGTTCATCTGTTTCTTTATCAAGGGTTGAATTGCTTGTTTGCCCTTCTTCTTCTCTTATCACTGGTACCACGACTACTGGATCTTTCTCAACATTTCTACTTGGGATAACCGGCAGAGCGAACACGCGGCCACTGCGCGTCATTCGGCTATTTGCTGCGATATTGGTAACTGAGGCTAAGGTTTTAATCTCGACCTCTTTACCGTTCTCAATAATAGTTGCTGCATAGCGGTAGGGGACTGCTTTATCTGAAGTGTAAGGCATTGGGCCCGGAGGGCAAATCACCACTGGCTCCCTCGAATGATAAGCTATCTCTACTTTCTCTGGAATGTTGAAGCAAGGAATGATGACATTCACCTCTTGTTCTTGTGATTCTGGAGAACTCACTTGTCTAGAAATCTGAATCAAACCCTGATCAAGGACGCCTTGCAAATCATCTTGAATCTTTCTACAACCTCTTGAATTGACTGAACATGTACCACAGATCTGGTGGTCATGTTGGAATAGACCATGAGCACATAAAACAGAATGAATTTCAACCAAAGACCGCCGAATCTCCTCTATCTTCGTAACACGTTGTTCATTGAGACAAACTTCTATATTGTTCACTGATGAAGGACCATGACTTGGCATTGGATTGTCCTTCACATTGGGACCCATGTTCTTGAAGGTCAGGATACCTGCTCTTGTCAACTTCTGTACTTCCAACTTTAAAGCAAAACAGTTGTCTAAGTCATGACCTGGAGCATTCTGATGAAAGGGACAAGATACCTCTGGCTTGTACCACCAAGGTAGCACTTCTGGTACAAGAGGTCGTGGTCGTGGTTGCACAAGGTTTTTAGTGATCAAAGCTGGATACAATTCTGCATATGACATTGGAATTGGATCAAAATTGGTTCTTCTTTGCTGCTGTGGTGGACATTGTTGTAACTGATGTTGATGTTGTTGAGATTGATGTTGTTGCTGGTACTGAGTATTCTGTTGGAAGCGGTTGGTACGCTGCTGAGGGTATTGGACTTGAACTGGAGCGGAAGTGATTACTGGAGTCACGGCTGCTATATGTTGGTGTTGGGAATGGTAAGGATAATTGATCCTTCTTGGATGATTATAGGACACAGCATTAGTTTCTTGTTCCTTCTTTTTCATAAAACCGCCGTACCTCTTTGCCCCGCTTGAAGATGAACTTCCTTCTCTGACTAGACGCCCTTCTCGAACTGCTTCCTCTAAATGGACTCCCATGTTTACCATGTCAGTAAAGTCTGTAGGAGCGCTTGCAATCATCCTCTCGTAATAAAAAGTATCAAGAGTCTTTAAGAACACTTTCGTCATCTCCTTTTCTTCCATAGGTGGAACAACCTGTGCTGCAATTTCGCGCCACCTTTGCGCATATTCACGAAATGTCTCCTTTTCTCTTTGTTGCATGGACCTCAACTGATCTCGGTCTGGCACATTATCAAGGTTGTATTTGTAATGTTTGATAAAGGCCTCTCCTAAATCGTTGAAAGTCTTGATCTGAGAACTGTCTAATCCCATATACCAGCGTAAAGCTGCACCGGTAAGGCTGTCTTGAAAACAATGAATGAGCATCCTTTGGTCGTTGGTGTACATTGACATCTTTCGCACGTACATAACCAAATGGGTCTGTGGACAAGAACTTCCTTTGTACTTTTCAAATTCTGGTAGTTTAAATTTTGCTGGCATCCTTACGTCTGGAACCAAACACATATCATTTACATCTCTGCCAAACAGTTCTTTCCCACGAAGAGCTTTTATCTCTTTTTGTAATTCCGCAAACTGATCCTGGAATTCATCCATTCTATTATTGAGACCAGGATCCTCACTTGGGGTAGGGCCGTGATAGACAGGTTCTCCTAGGTGAGGAGTATAGTGAGCAACGGGAGGCACATTAGTGAAGACAGGAGCATTTGGTGGAACGAACTCTTGTTGATATCTATCTTGATTAAGGTCCCTGGGTATTTCCCAAGGATGGGATGCTGTGATGGTAACAGAAGTGACTGGGATAGCGTTGATTTCTGAAGCGATGACTGTAGTGACGGGTGCTGCTGTTGTCTGATTCTGAATTTGAGGTTGATTCTGTGCCGAAGACTGTCCTGAATTATGAACTTGAGCCCTAGCCTGGGCTTCCTCTGCTTGTAGACGGGCGGTTAACATTTGGTTGCGCATCTCTGCTGCCTGTGCTTGCGCCTGGATCTGTGCATCTTGTGATTCGGCAACCTGAGCTTGTGCTGTTTGAAGTTGAGCAGCTTGGGCTGCTTGGTTTGCTATCAATGTCTCGACCATAGCAGAAAGGCGGTCAACCTGAGCTTTCAATTCTCGGTTCTCGTTATCTGTTATCTCCATTCTTCTTTTGTAGTTGGCTCTTGTGTTGTAATTATGCGTCAGCTTGAAATGGATCTGCTGGCGAGAAGCAATTGTTAGAAGACTGGACCAAGACAGACAACCTATATGCACGTGATGCATGGATATGCAAAATGAATGATTTTCCAAGGAACTCTAAGTGAAGGAAAAGATAGAATTGCAAACATTTTTGATAACAAAACAAAAATTTTCATTTTAAGCATTTTTATCAAAATATACAAAGTTATCAACCCAAAATACAACCAAGAAAACCATTTAAGGACATGTGTCATCAGGACGAGCATAAACAAGTAGGAGTTGTCCTTCAAGTCTCTCAATTCTTTCTTCATAGGCCTTATGCATAAAAGCTTTCTCCTTCACCAAACTGTCTACAAGACCATTCCATGCACCTGAGGACTGTGGAATCTGGGAGTAATCTGTTGTGCCTGAGGAAAATAAATCCTCTTGCACCCTTGGAAGTTTACCTGCACGATCTTCTCCACTCTGCTCCTTTAACTGTCTCTGAAGTTCTTCATTTTCCATTTCGAGCACCTGGGCCTTATCCTTCCAAGCGTCTCTCTCTTTCTTGACCCTCTCCAAGGTGGCTTGGAGTTCTTCTTTGTCATCTAGCGGAAGGTAGGGGGTCTTCAACGGAGCGGGTTTGATAGGATCATGATGTGGGTATGGCATTTTCAACTGTATAGCTCTGGCTCTGATCCACTGGAGGTACGGCTCATAGGAGGTACAATCTTTCTTACCCAATTCAAGTCTCCCTTTGCGACAAACACGATGTCAAGCTCTTACTACTCTCTCTTTCATGGTAGGGTCCTCCTCGTTATCCCTCAAGAAAATAACTTCTAAAAGAATGTTAGGAGGCTTGTCCTTCATAGGGTAACCGAGTTGTCTCCTAGCAAGTACTGGATTATAAGAAATGATTCCTTTTGTGCCCATGAGGGGCACATTGGGGAACTCCCCGCAACTATCAATGATCTTCACATCGTCTAAAACTCTACTATACCATGCAATATCTGACTGGGTAAGAGACATAATCCTCTGTGACCACTGAAGTCCTGACTTGCGATCCCAAAAAGTAGCTGACTTAGGAAGATGAGAGACAAACCATTTGTAGAGTAACGGTATACAGCAGACTATGGTTCCTCCTCCTTTCAAAGTACGGTAATGGATGGAATGATAGGTGTCTCCGAGCAAAGTTGGAACAGGATTACCACTTAGGAAGATGCGTATAGCATATGAATCCACAAAACCTTCAATATTAGGAAATAGTAACAAATCGTAGATCAACAAGGCGAACAGATGCTCCACAATAATATCACAACCTTGACTGGCAAAATAAGAAACCTTCCCCATTAAGAACTTGGAAGTGAAACCTGGAAGTCCTCCTTTGGTGGTGAAGTTATTCTTGAATTCTGACTTCTTCATGTACAACACTTTTGCAAGAGAACTGTGCTCGGGTAACTTTTCTGAACCAGAGAAAGGTACTGTATCAGCAACTGGGATGTGAAGCAACTGGGCATACTCTTCCAATGTAGGCATGAGTTGATAGTCTGGGAATGTGAAACAGTGATAGACTGGATCATAGAACTGTACTAATGTCTGCAATAACCCTTCTTCCATCCTAAGTGTCAATAAAGATATAAGTGCCCCATATCTGTCTCTGAAACCAATAGGATCTGCGATCGAAGAAACCAGTTTCTTTAGTTCATCTATCTTTGGATTGATGAGATTGTACTTTTTCACACTTCTCCGTCCAAAATCCATGTTTCCTGCAATATTTGCAATCCTCACTTTAAGTTCCTTGGAAAAAGGTTGAAATGATGGGAATGAATGCATGTCATGCATGAATGCAACAAACACAAACATGGTCAAACAATACAAGGCTCAAAGTTCATCACCAGCATGGAGTTTAGGACAAAGCCCAAAGATAAGTTCTAAGGTTCACCTGCCAAACGGGTTCTAAAAGTTCCCAAGGTTATGGATCCTTCTTCGGATAATACCGGGTTAAGCAATTGCTCGCTTTCCAATATTATTCTCAAAAGAATCTCGCTTGAGTGTGATATCGCGTATCAACCAAACCAGACTTTTGGTCCGAAGTGGTCACCGCATCACATCCTAAGTAAGGCCAAGATGGGGTAAAGGTAAACTAAGGTCCTTGGCTTCACGGGCCCGTCGAAAGCAACAATGCCTCACAAATGACTTGTTTTAGCACTATCACCCTCAAAGAGGCCTCCACCAAGCGGACAAAGGCTCAAGTCAACTCGGTAAGGATTGTCTCCTATCAAGTCAACCTGAATTATCATCCATCCTATCTCAAATGTGCCCCAAATCCGGGTATAGGATTTATCACAAGTATCCCCCAAAACCCAAAATAACAAACATTACAAACAATACAATTTAGCAAATATTCACAAAGCAAACATATAAACAAGCAAAGATAGGCTAAACCCTCAAATAAGTTTAAGCAATGTATCCCTAGCAGAGTCGCCATTCTGTCGCGGCGGGATTTTTCACGAGATTAAGTATTGATTGAACTTAACCCGTTTGAAAAATATTTTAAATGCAAGAGTCGACACCGTCTTTTATTTTATCCAAAAAGAGAAAGGGAAAAATAACGATAAATCCCTTTAGAGTTACGGGTTCGGGGGTTGGTTATGCAAAGGGAAGGTATTAGCACCCTCTATATCTGCGGTACTCCACAGGAACCTTTTTGCTTATGTTTATGTGAATGCTTTGCTTTTTTCGCTTTGATCGTTTGATTGGGGAGATGAGAAAAGAACTTGATTTTATTACTTTTTGGACTCGATAAAGTCGTAGACTTCATGCCTACGTATCTCCAAGGCGCAATGGAGAAATCAGAATCCACGTAGTTCTCCCAAAAGAAAAGGGGAAAATCTGTTTTGTTGATTTTAGATTGGCGTGTCTTGCCATCTCTTGCTCGACCTAGGCGGGAGACTTCGAGACTGACACGTCCTTTTGAAAATGTTTTTAAACTGAAAAGCCAAAGCTGGTAAAAGATTTGAATGAGCCTAAACCCTGAAACAATACATAAATGGGCTCATTATAAGGAAGCCCAAGAGTAAGCTTGTGAGTGTGTGAAAAGGGTTTCTTAAACGGCGACCGCTGGAATCGCATCGGGTTTCTCTTTTTTGGATTTTTCGATTTTTTAACATAAAACGTGAACAATACGATTAAACACACAATAAAGAACATAAAAAATGCGAGAAAGTAAATTATTACAACACAGTTAGCTATGAATAGTTAGTATTACGAATAGTTAGTGGAGTTAATCGAGCTGAAACTGAAACGAAACGGTTAGTAACAACATAAACAAATATAAAAAAAACAATATAAACATTTACTTTAGACAAAATAAACATTTGATATAAATAAACATTTAATTAAAATAAACATTTAAACAAATAATTAATTTAACTAACATTTAAATAAAACATATATGCAAAATAATAATAAAAGATAAACAATATTTAGTAAACAAAAGTAATATATATATTATTAATTTATGTTAGTCCAAGCTATGTCCTTGGCTCGCACACCCATCAACTTGGTTGCCCAACTTACAGTATGGTCAAGAAAGACAAAGGCACCCTTGGAAGGCAAATATCCCATGAACCACTTATATAACAATTAAGCACAACACCTAACCAATCCTCCACGCCGCTTCTCGTTTCGATTATGGACCGAATAATAAACATCCCCAATCAAGGTAGGAATGGGATTCTTCTGAGCAAACACCCGGATGGCATTAATATCCACAAAATTCGTCTGATTAGGGAACAGAATAATTCCATAAATGCTTACGGCAAGCAAAGCACAAACAGTCTTCCAATTACCCAAAGTAACATGTTCCTTGGCTTTGGCCTCCAAGAAACTCAGATGAAAACCGGGAAACTTTCCTTTCTCCTTCAAACCTTTCTTAGTCACTTCCGGGCTCAAATAAAGAGCACGAGAAATCTCAACAATATCAGGTTCTTCCTTAGTAACATAGAAAGGAATCTGGTTTCTGACCCGAATGCCCAGAATACCAGCATAATCCTCCATCAAAGGTCCCAACAAATAGTCTGGGAAGACAAAATATCTCAAACCTGGATCATAAAACTGGAGAAGAGTATGGATGGCACTCCGATCCCCATCCGTGAGCCTGAAACCATCTTCGTAATGCTGCCATAAGCCTCACGGAACATCCCCACATGGTCAGGCGTAATCAATGTTATCATCCCCTTCAACACGCTAATCTCTGGATCAAAGAAACTACAGACAACATCATCTTTTAAGTCGGCCCTCATATCTGGAACAAGGATGTCTCTCAACCAGAATCTCAATCAAGAATGTACCCTGCATATGGATAAACATGAGTTAGATGCGGATAAATGCAAAATGGGAATGATGCAGATGCATGAATGCAATTCATAGTGCCATCCTCCAAGACATCTGAACATCAACTATACTGGATTCCGGGCTCAGAACTGATCACAACCATCCAAGGGACTAAGTAACCACAAATCCAACTCGGGGGATCCGAAATAAACGGAACCGGAGAATACATCACCATCATCACAGGAAAATCATTGAACGGACAACAACAAGATCATCTGAACAAGTAACCCCACCTCTATCCCGGGGGATCCGAAATAAACGGAACCCGCCAATAAAACCCACGGACAGAACTCCGGCGTGTTAGAAATAAATATCCACAAATCCAACTTATAAACAGAACCTCGATCACGAACCGAACCAAAGTCACCATCAAAGAGTCACCAACAAAACCTGTACCTGTAGGAACCAAACCCCTCCCCTCACAGGTGAATTCTAATAAGGTCATCCTAAGGCGGATAATCGGTCTCGATAATCGGACGAGATACTCAACGGGTTTTCCCTTTCAGGTGTGTCGTGCAGCTCTCATAATAATTATTGGATTATTTTTATTATTATTATTGGAATGAAAGTAGAAATCAGTAAAAAGGTCCCATTTGGTAAAAAGAGTTATTTTTCACGTGAAAAGGAAAAAGAGCCAGAGAACGAGGGTTGAAGGAAGGAACAGCTTGAAACTCAGAGATTGCCGGATTGACTCAAGTAAGGAGGGTTTATCATCGTTTAATGGGTATTATGGGATAATATGTAATGGGTAGTGATGAACCATTGATTTGCCTTTGATTCAAATGATGCATGATGAAATTGAGAACTTTTGGGATGAACGAAATCTGGACTAAATTGAAAGGAATTCGTAGGAGTTAGATGCAATAGTGTTAGAAATTGTAAGATTGAATGAGATATGATTCGTGTTAGATGATATGAACGATTATTGAGAAAAATTGGACTGTGGAAGGTTGAATTGGATGGGTTTCGTAGCAGAAAAAGCCATTGCAGATCTGGAAATTCTGGTTTCTGGTCATACGCGTATGGCACTAGGCAGTACGCGTATGAGATGGCCTGGTACGCGTATGGCACTAGGCAGTACGCGTATGGATGAGGAAGATGATGTTTTGAACGTGTTTTGGTCTCTGTTGGTACGCGTATGAGGATGTGGTACGCGTAGCATACGCGTATGGGATGGTGTTACGCGTATGGGTTTTGGCTGAGAAATGGGACATACGCGTATGGGACTAGGCAATACGCGTATGGGCAGACTTGTGGTTTTTCTGAGCTGTTGTTGTGCAGTTTTGGTTGTTTAGGCTGAGTGATGTAACTTAGCTGATGTATGATGTAATAGGGATAAATTCCCGCTGTTTTGAGCAGTGTAGGTATTAGTAGAGTGTGCTAATACTGTGATTGATTAATTGACATGATATGATGTTTTGATGAACGTGTTGATGATGTATGATGGTATGCATAATGCTATGAGTGTATATCTTATGCATGTGTTGGTGAATGGACTGTTTTATGGCTTAGAGTGTGAGCATAAGTCCATTGTGGATTATTGTTGATGATTTTGCATTGCTAGGTGATTTAGCATGCATATTGTAGTCCTTGGTGGTAGCTAATTCCCGTGGTGAGGAGTTAGTGAGTTGGTGGTAGCTAATTCCCGTGGTGAGGAATTAGTGAGTCGGTGGTAGCTAATTCCCGTGGTGAGGAATTAGTGAGTGAGTCACTAGGTCTCAATTGAGTGAGACTAGTGGACTTGGTAGCCGTATCTGGGTTTGATCGGTGAGGTGAACTATATGTTCACGAATAGTCGGTACCGCATGTGTGGAGTCTCATTGCATAATGTATGTATGTATGGCGTATAATATGAATGGATGTATTCCAATATTATACGTGTTGTGTTGGTGATTGTGTTGATATGAGTATGAGTATGAATATGAGTTGATGTTGTCGTTGCTGAATGTGTGTTATGATTAGGGTGATGAAATGTGTTAATTTACTTAACATGACATGATATTTTATAATGCTTATTATATCGATTGAGGAACTCACCCTTACAACTATTTTTCAGGTAACGAGCAATGAGTTGAGTAGAAGCTAATGCTTGGAGTCTAGGGTAGTCTCCTTAGTGGGTCATGCTCTGATAGATGTAACATCGGGAGGGAACATTTTAATTGTGTTGTTAATGATTGTTGAACCAGTTTACATGTAGTATGTTACATGTTTGAATGATCGATTTGATCTCTATCCGCTGTGTATTGTGCAATACTTTATGTTTTGAGTTAAATAATGAGCATGACTAAATACTTATTGTGAAATATTGTGTGACACCCTTGATTGCATATTACTCTGATTGATATGTTGTTATATTTTAATTAAATATTTGGGGTATTTTAGAAGGGTGTTACATTAGTGGTATCAGAGCATAGTCGGTCGAGTCGAGTCGTAATTATTCTGTTTCCCCTGTACGGGATAGGTGTTGTGTAACCCTATCAGTACTTATTGTTTTAGCTTGTTGGGTTTTCAGAATAGAGATGGCTGGAAGAGGTAGAGATGATGCTGCGATTGCTGAGGCTCTGGGTATGCTAGCTGGAGTACTTGGAGGAAATCTGAATGTTATGGGAATGGGAGCTGCTCGTCAACTGAGTGAGTTCCAGAAGAACAATCCTCCAATGTTCAAGGGAGCATACGATCCAGATGGTGCTCAGAAGTGGTTGAAGGAGATCGAGAGGATCTTCCGAGTGACTGAGTGTGCCGATAACCAGAAGGTCAGGTTCGGTACGCATATGCTGTCAGAGGAAGCAGATGATTGGTGGGTTGCTACCCGCACTGAGTTGGAAACTGCTGGGAATGCAGAGATCACTTGGGCTGTGTTCAGAGAGAGATTCCTGAGGAAGTATTTTCCAGAGGATGTTAGAGGAAAGAAAGAGATAGAGTTCTTGGAATTGAAGCAGGGCAATCGGTCTGTTACTGAGTATGCTGCTAAGTTCACAGAGTTGTCGAAGTATTACACTCCCTATAATGAGGCTGCTGGAGAATTTTCGAAATGTGTGAAGTTTGAGAACGGATTGCGTCCTGAGATCAAGCAGGCTATTGGGTATCAGTGGATCAGAGTGTTTTCTGATTTGGTTGACTGTTGCAGGATTTTTGAACAGGATTCCAAAGCCAGAGCGGAGAGCTATCAGCAGAGGGTTGATAGAAGAGGCAAGAATCAGAATGATCGTGGGAAACCGTATGCAGCTGGCAGAGGTTTCCAGAGTCAGAGTGGGATGAAGAGGCCTAGTGGGGGAGACTCTAGTGCTCCTGCTAAGTGTTACAGATGTGGTCAGGCTGGACATCGTGTCCATGAGTGTACCAGTGCTGTGAGGAAGTGTTTCAAGTGTGGAAAAGGTGGTCATTTAGCTGCAGAGTGTCGGTCGAAGACTGTGACTTGTTTCAACTGTGGAGAGTTGGGTCATATCAGTCCACAGTGTCCTAAGCCAAAGAAAGAGAATCAGTCGGGAGGCAAGGTCTTTGCTTTATCGGGTTCTGAGACTTCTGCAGATGATCGTTTGATCCGAGGTACGTGTTATATTAATGGCTTTCCTCTTGTAGCTATTATTGACACCGGTGCGACTCATTCCTTTATATCTTTGGATTGTGCTGTGAAACTTAAGTTAGAAATATCTGAGATGCATGGTAGTATGGTGATTGATACTCCTGCGAAGGGTTCAGTGACTACTACTTCAGTTTGTTTAAATTGTCCTTTGAATATTTTTGGTAGAGACTTTGGGATGGACCTTGTGTGTCTTCCATTAGTGCAGATTGATGTTATCTTGGGTATGAACTGGTTGGTGTTTAACCGAGTTTCTATCAATTGTTTTGATAAAACGGTGATATTTCCTGAGGTTGAGGAAGGAAAGGATTTGTTTCTATCAGCAAGGCAGGTGAATGAGGAAGTAGCAGATGGGGCAGAGTTGTTTATGCTGTTAGCGACTTTGGAGGCTAAAGATAAACTAGTGATTGGCGATCTAGCCGTGGTGTGTGATTTTCCTGATGTGTTTCCTGAAGAAGTGAATGAATTGCCGCCAGAGCGTGAAGTTGAGTTCTCGATTGATTTTGTACCTGGTACTAGGCCGATATCGATGGCTCCGTATCGTATGTCTGCTGTTGAGTTAACTGAATTGAAGAGTCAGTTGGAAGATCTGTTGGATAAGAAATTTATTCGTCCGAGTGTGTCCCCGTGGGGTGCGCCAGTGTTGTTGGTTAAGAAGAAAGAAGGTACTATGAGGTTGTGTGTGGACTACAGGCAACTGAATAAAGTGACGATCAAGAATCGGTATCCTTTGCCGAGGATTGATGATTTGATGGATCAGTTGGTTGGTGCGAGTGTGTTCAGCAAGATAGATTTGAGATCTGGGTATCATCAGATACGTGTGAAAACTGAGGATATTTAGAAGACTGCTTTCAGAACAAGGTATGGACATTATGAGTATTCTGTAATGCCTTTTGGTGTGACTAATGCGCCTGGAGTATTTATGGAGTATATGAATAGGATTTTCCATCCGTACCTAGATCAGTTTGTTGTGGTGTTTATTGACGACATTTTGGTGTATTCGAAATCTGAAGAAGAGCATGCTGAGCATTTGAGAGTGGTTTTAGGAGTTCTGCGAGAAAAGAAGTTATTTGCTAAACTGTCAAAGTGTGAATTTTGGTTAGAAGAAGTTAGTTTTCTTGGTCATATGATTTCAAGAGGTGGTGTTGCTGTTGATCCTTCTAAGATAGAAGCGGTATCTAAGTGGGAAGCTCCGAAGTCTGTTGCAGAGATTCGAAGTTTCCTTGGTTTGGCAGGTTATTATAGGAAGTTCATTGAGGGATTTTCTAAGTTGGCGTTACCGTTGACAATGTTGACTAGAAAGGGGCAAGCGTTTGTTTGGGACTCAAAATGTGAAGAAGGTTTCCAAGAGTTAAAGAGAAGGTTAACTACTGCTCCTATTCTGATATTACCGAGTTCGTCGGAATCATTTGAGGTTTACTGTGATGCTTCATTGTTGGGTTTGGGTGGTGTGTTGATGCAGAATAAGCAGGTTATAGCGTATGCTTCGAGACAACTGAGGGTTCATGAGAGGAACTATCCGACGCACGATTTAGAGTTGGCAGCTGTGGTATTTGTTCTGAAGTTATGGAGACATTATTTGTACGGGTCAAGATTTGAGGTTTTCAGTGACCATAAGAGTTTAAAGTATTTGTTTGATCAGAAAGAGCTGAATATGAGACAGAAGAGATGGTTAGAGTTTCTGAAGGATTATGACTTTGGGTTGAATTACCATCCGGGTAAAGCAAATGTAGTAGCTGATGCATTGAGTCGGAAATCATTGCATATGTCTATGTTAATGGTTAAGGAATTGGATTTAATTGAGCAGTTTAGAGACTTGAGTTTGGTGTGTGAGAGTACTCACCATAGTGTTAAATTGGGAATGTTGAAGTTGACGAGTGGTATTCTGGATGAGATCAGAGAGGGTCAGAAATCCGATGTGTTTTTGGTTGATAAGTTGACTTTAGTGAATCAAGGTCAAGGTGGTGAATTCAGAGTTGATGAGAATGGTGTTTTGAAATTTGGTAATCGGGTGTGTATTCCGGGCGTTACCGAACTTAAGAAGAGTATTCTGGAGGAAGGACATCGTAGTGGCTTGAGTATTCATCTTGGAGCTACGAAGATGTATCATGACTTGAAGAAGTTATTTTGGTGGCCGGGAATGAAAAGAGAAATTGCGAGTTTTGTTTATTCCTGTTTGACTTGTCAGAAGTCAAAGATTGAGCATCAGAAGCCGTCTGGGCTAATGCAACCGTTGGCTATTCCAGAGTGGAAGTGGGATAGTATCAGTATGGATTTTGTTTCTGGTTTACCGAGGACAAGTAAGAATTTTGAAGCTATTTGGGTGATTGTGGATAGATTGACGAAGTCGGCTCATTTCATTCCGATCAGAATGGATTATCCGTTAGAGAGATTAGCTGAGTTGTATATTGAGAAGATTGTAAGTTTGCATGGTATTCCGTCGAGTATTGTTTCGGACAGAGATCCTAGATTTACATCGAAGTTCTGGGAAGGTTTGCAGAGGGCTTTGGGAACTAAGCTGAGATTGAGTTCTGCATATCATCCGCAGACTGATGGTCAGACTGAAAGGACGATTCAGTCACTAGAGGATCTTTTGAGAGCTTGTGTTTTGGAAAAAGGAGGTGCTTGGGATTGTTATTTACCTTTGATTGAGTTTACCTACAACAATAGTTTTCATTCGAGCATTGGTATGGCACCGTTTGAAGCTTTGTATGGTAGGAGATGTCGGACACCTTTATGTTGGTATGAGTCCGGTGAGAGTGCTGTGGTTGGACCGGAGATTGTTCAACAAACTACGGAAAAGATTAAGATGATTCAGGAAAAGATGAGAATTGCTCAGAGTCGTCAGAAGAGTTATCACGACAAGAGGAGGAAGTCACTTGAGTTTCAAGAGGGAGATCATGTGTTTCTTCGTGTTACTCCGATAACTGGGGTTGGTCGAGCTTTGAAGTCGAAGAAGTTGACACCTCGATTTATTGGTCCTTATCAGATTTTGGAGAGGATAGGGGAGGTAGCCTATCGTATCGCTTTACCGCCGTCGCTTGCGAATTTGCATGAGGTTTTTCATGTGTCTCAGTTGAGGAGGTACATTCATGATCCGTCGCATGTAGTCCAAGTAGATGATGTACAGGTGAGAGATAACCTGACTGTTGAAACATCACCTATGAGGATCGAGGATCGAGAGTGGAAGCAGTTGCGGGGTAAAGAGATTGCCTTGGTGAAGGTAGCTTGGGGAGGACCAGCAGGTGGCAATGTGACTTGGGAACTTGAGAGTCAGATGAAAGAGTCTTATCCGGAGTTATTCGCTTGAGGTATGTTTTCGAGGACGAAAACTCTTTTAGTGGGGGAGAGTTGTAACACCCCAATAAAATAAAGTAATTATTTAAATTAAGTTAATAATATATTTATTAATTTAATTAAATAATAATTGGATTATTATTGGAATAATAATTATTGGATTATTTTTATTATTATTATTGGAATGAAAGTAGAAATCAGTAAAAAGGTCCCATTTGGTAAAAAGAGTTATTTTTCACGTGAAAAGGAAAAAGAGCCAGAGAACGAGGGTTGAAGGAAGGAACAGCTTGAAACTCAGAGATTGCCGGATTGACTCAAGTAAGGGGGGTTTATCATCGTTTAATGGGTATTATGGGATAATATGTAGTGGGTAGTGATGAACCATTGATTTGCCTTTGATTCGAATGATGCATGATGAAATTAAGAACTTTTGGGATGAACGAAATCTGGACTAAATTGAAAGGAATTCGTAGGAGTTAGATGCAATAGTGTTAGAAATTGTAAGATTGAATGAGATATGATTCGTGTTAGATGATATGAACGATTATTGAGAAAAATTGGACTGTGGAAGGTTGAATTGGATGGGTTTCGTAGCAGAAAAAGCCATTGCAGATCTAGAAATTCTGGTTTCTGGTCATACGCGTATGGCACTAGGCAGTACGCGTATGAGATGGCCTGGTACGCGTATGGCACTAGGCAGTACGCGTATGGATGAGGAAGATGATGTTTTGAACGTGTTTTGGTCTCTGTTGGTACGCGTATGAGGATGTGGTACGCGTAGCATACGCGTATGGGATGGTGTTACGCGTATGGGTTTTGGCTGAGAAATGGGCCATACGCGTATGGGACTAGGCAATACGCGTATGGGCAGACTTGTGGTTTTTCTGAGCTGTTGTTGTGCAGTTTTGGTTGTTTAGGCTGAGTGATGTAACTTAGCTGATGTATGATGTAATAGGGATAAATTCCCGCTGTTTTGAGCAGTGTAGGTATTAGTAGAGTGTGCTAATACTGTGATTGATTAATTGACATGATATGATGTTTTGATGAACGTGTTGATGATGTATGATGGTATGCATAATGCTATGAGTGTATATCTTATGCATGTGTTGGTGAATGGACTGTTTTATGGCTTAGAGTGTGAGCATAAGTCCATTGTGGATTATTGTTGATGATTTTGCATTGCTAGGTGATTTAGCATGCATATTGTAGTCCTTGGTGGTAGCTAATTCCCGTGGTGAGGAGTTAGTGAGTTGGTGGTAGCTAATTCCCGTGGTGAGGAATTAGTGAGTCGGTGGTAGCTAATTCCCGTGGTGAGGAATTAGTGAGTGAGTCACTAGGTCTCAATTGAGTGGGACTAGTGGACTTGGTAGCCGTATCTGGGTTTGATCGGTGAGGTGAACTATATGTTCACGAATAGTCGGTACCGCATGTGTGGAGTCTCATTGCATAATGTATGTATGTATGGCGTATAATATGAATGGATGTATTCCAATATTATACGTGTTGTGTTGGTGATTGTGTTGATATGAGTATGAGTGTGTATATGAGTTGATGTTGCCGTTGCTGAATGTGTGTTATGATTAGGGTGATGAAATGTGTTAATTTACTTAACATGACATGATATTTTATAATGCTTATTATATCGATTGAGGAACTCACCCTTACAACTATTTTTCAGGTAACGAGCAATGAGTTGAGTAGAAGCTAATGCTTGGAGTCTAGGGTAGTCTCCTTAGTGGGTCATGCTCTGATAGATGTAACATCGGGAGGGAACATTTTAATTGTGTTGTTAATGATTGTTGAACCAGTTTACATGTAGTATGTTACATGTTTGAATGATCGATTTGATCTCTATCCGCTGTGTATTGTGCAATACTTTATGTTTTGAGTTAAATAATGAGCATGACTAAATACTTATTGTGAAATATTGTGTGACACCCTTGATTGCATATTACTCTGATTGATATGTTGTTATATTTTAATTAAATATTTGGGGTATTTTAGAAGGGTGTTACACTTATCATGATCCATAGGTGTTAGAAAAATATTTTTTGGATTTTTCAAATATCAGAAAGTATTTTAAAATGAATTAAAACTAATAAAAACCAAATAATTTGCAAAAAATAATTAAAAATCAAAATATGAAACTAGATTTTTCAAGAAAATTTTTAGAGTTGGTCTCATATTTTTGTGACTTCAAATAAATTTTCTATGAATTTTTGAAAATAAAAGGAATTAACTGAAATGAAAATGAAAATAAAAATAATGGAAAATCCAGCGCCACAGGATCAACTTCATTAAATGACGTGGCGTGGATAGATGACTCAGATGCAAGGGCGCATGGTGGACACAAGTCAAACGCGCAACATAAATCATAAAATGAAGTAAACATGATGAACGCATGAGATTATAACGTGGCAAGGCAATCCAAAGGTTAGGAAGATGCACACGTGGTGATGGTGGTGGAAACCACCATCTTCTCCGGTGAGCTACCAGAATTCGGCCACCACTTGCAGAGAAAATTTTTGTAACAAAATGAAAAACAAGGATATCGAATTGAAGCTCATGTGATGTACATCACCACTGTATCCATGGATCTTCCCCACTCTTCCTATTTTGAGAGAAATATGAAGTGGGAGATCATGGTGTTCAAACTGAAAGTGCACGAAATGGAAAATTGAAACCACCATTGGCTTGCCTCATGTGTGAGGACTTCAGAAAACCACACAAACAAGAGAATACTACTTTGAATTGCAAGATCTAGATCCAAAAAGTTTGAAGTTCTACCTCTGAATTGGAGCTCTTAAGGTCACGAATTCTTCAAGATCTTGATCCCTTTTTTCTCTGGAGATGTAATGGAGATGATAGGCTAAGGAATTGAGCTTTGAAAATCAACTAATGATGTTGAATTTCAAGCTTGAAAATGAGAAAAAAAAATCTATCAAATTCCTTTGGTATTGGTTGGGATTTCAGTGATGCAGCATTTCAGGTCTCCAAAAGGTTGCTAAGTGAATGAAATGGAGTGCTTATTTATAGTTGAAATGTGGTTGAGTTCATGATTCCCTCGTGTGCATGGCAATTTGAACTTTGATGCATGGGCCTGTACAGGCGCATGTGAGGCCCAATGATGGGTGCAAATCCAAGCTGAATTCATTTGAAATGGAATTGGATGTGTACATGTGATGTAATCAGCTTGCAGATTAAGTTTCACCATGAAATGTTAAAATGAACATAAAAGAAGAGCTCTTCAAAACTCACTCATGGAAAGTCAAAAAAGTAATGTGAGTAATGGTTGGAAAGCCCTTGAAATAAGGAACAAAAGTCATGTTGAGCAAAAATTCATTTGGCACTTGGAAATTAATGAAAACTGGCTGTGAAAATTTGGGTACAAAACATGTTTAAGTCACCTTTGAAAATTTTCACCAAAAGTAGGCCTATTCAAACCTCTTTGTTTGCATGATGCAAGATTTAAATGAAAAAACCTCTAACATCAAAGTTGTATATATTTTCAAGGTGATCAATTTAGACTCAAATTTTTCATCATTTGGATTTTTTATGACAAAGTTATGGGCATTTGAAGTTGGGTACTTTTGCAAGTTCAATGAATTAGGTCCAAGGTGACCTATAATGTTTTGTATTATCACATGTATTTATTTTAGGATTATGAAATTTTGTCCAACATAAAATTTGAAGTAGATACCTTAAGCTATCTAATGAATTTGGTATCACCTCAAAATAATGAAAATTAAGGAAGTTAGGTCCTTGGGAAGTTGACCCAAAATTAGGGTTTCAGTCAAAATGACCTATAATGTTTGGAAATGAATGATGACTTTCAAAGTTTCAAATGGAATTTTAATGAACATTAAAGTTGTTCATATGGTTATTAATAACATTGTTTCTTTTGGGGTCATCTTCATTTGACAAACACATCACAAGTTATATCACAGTGATCCTCAATTTAGTCAGATGACTTGACTTGTCAACTTTTCATGGCCAAACTTTCAATCTTGATGAATAAATGATTGAGGATCCTCAACTAATCTCATATATGCATAAAATAATGAATGAATGAACTTCCTTTGATTAAATTTGATCATAGGTTGAGGTTGCTTCATGAGCAAGGCACAATCAAGGCACAATTGAATTAGGGTTAGTAAACAAATAAGAAAAGCAACAATATACAATACAAGCATGCTTGGTGGTCTCAAAACACTCACACAAGTCCCAACCCTAGGGTTAAGGAGCCAAACATGCTATGATCCTTGAGGCAATGCACTTGTGCAATGACATCATGCCATGAGGGATCTTAGGGTCAAAATTAGGGTCTTACAGATGCCCCTATTTAAGGTCATTCTAGCCGGAGATATGAAGGTTAAAATCTTCATCTTGACGAGATAGAATGAGCTTAAATAACAATAAAGAGAAGAATTTTGGTCCCTAAGAGACCTCATGATGCAAATGTATGTATGCAAAAATAAAATCTTCATGGTGAATAATTGCTATAAAGGAAAAGAAATCGGGAGAAACTGAAAAGTCCAATAGGAGTAACACACTCACTAACGAGACAGAGACTCTGGGGGAAATAAGGTAAAAATGCGTGAGCAGGTCACAACTTGAAAACTTTGCTGGGAGACACGAAGGGATTCCACGAAAATAAATCGATGGAAAGACTCGAGCTGATGCAAAGATGCATGTATTGGGGAATAAGCCAATACAGCAAGACTATCCACAAAGGATACTTTGAATAAAAATCTAGACTCGGATGGGGATATCCACAGAGGACCCAGCTGAGGGAAAAGCAAACGACATATTATCGTTTACTGGGTAATAAACACAAAAAGAGACATGTCATCAAAACACCGGTTACTGGGTGAGAGAACAACACGCTCAGGGAGAAATATATTATCTATGACCGTCACAACGTAGATAACATAATCGCATGGAATATTATCCACAACCAGTTACTGGGTTAATAAAGGATGAATCGACCGAAAAGAAAGGACATCAGGATACCGGTTACTGGGTATAAAATGATGACAAATCAAAAGGAGAAACAATCATTACCAAATGAAGGTAAATGAAAGATGACTCGCAAGGGATAAATTGCCTGATAAAAGCAATTATATAAGAGATATATCACCGGTTACTGGGTGAAATACTCGAAAATGAAGGAGTATCAACAATGGATATTGGGTAAAGATAACCAACAAGGAGGGGATTACATCTACCAGTTACTGGGTAGAAAACCACAGAAGTAGGACTTACAACTACCAGTTACTGGGTAGAAGGCCACGAAATCCGCTGAGGAAAAAGATGAACAATTACTGGTTACTGAGCAATTGAACAATTAAACCACAGGGAACTACAGGGGATAACAAGAGAGGAAATCAATCCAGGGACAAACTAGAAAGACACAATCAAACAAGACTCAACCTAATGAGGATATATCTCAGGGGAGTAATTCCATCCCGATACACAACTGGGGAGGAAACTGAAACAATAATCACCCATGAGGACACAACTCGGTGGGGAAGAAAGAAGGAAAGATAAACACTTTTTGCTTATGGGGTTGACTCTATGAGGAGAGATCAGACACAAACATCTGCTTTGGGGAAGAGTATTTCGCCAACAACAGAAGATAACAAATAAAGATATATGGCAAAGAATGCAACATGAATATCTAAATGCTATGATTATGCGCGTATATGCATGATTTATGTATGATTAATGCTGACTGACAGACATATCTAACACAAACAGGTCCAAGAAATCGCGAACAGACACCCGACACAACATCTCAACAAGAAGGGCAAAGCCTACTGGAGAAATCAGCTTGGGAACAACCCGAGCAGGATGAAAATAAATCATCAGGGATATCAAACCCTATCCCAGAGTTACACTTGCTGAGGATACAAAGAAGATGTATTCAGGAGCAGCGAAAGAAAAGACCAAATAGAGAACTCAACTCTGGTGGGGATTATCTCTGGAAGAAGAAACATGGGAACACATCGATCACAGTTGGGGATGAAGAGGGAAACAAGCCCTTCATCGATTGCCCTAGGCAACTTCCTGTTGAGGAGACAACTGTCTGAAAGATAGCTCTGTAGGGAACACATGCTTACTCCGCTGGAAATTTCTACTCATGTTGGGGAAGGACAAAGTCTTCGTGAGTAGAAAAACATATCAACTTTTATCAATCTATAAGGGATTTTAAGTCAATCCACACAAGGGGTGACAACCATATTGTAGCGGTGTATTCGTCACTTTATCATTTATTGATTAAACCAAAAGCAAAGCATACAAAGAATCTGTTGGAGAATAGCCATCCAAGGCGCAGCGGAATTTAAAAATTTCTCCATTTAGTGATCCTTACGAATGGGCATGATCAGTGATAGAATCGTTACCTCTTGTGGCGATTCAAACCTTTGGTGCAGATCTCTGATAATGATCAAAACCTTTGATACAGATCCACGGGGCGATCACGAACGTCGAACGATGACAACGTCTCTACTCAGTCCACACTAACGGATTCCTTCAATCGCAGTGCTAGCTGTTATGAATGAAGGCTTTGAGTGAGAGAAAGAGGGAGACAAAATTCCAAGTCTCTAATTGAATTTCTATCTGAGTGGATTGGAGTGACAATGCTTTATCCAAGGGGTTCTATTTATAGAACCACTTGTGTGGGCTTCAAGCTAAAAAGCCCACTTAAGTGTATTTTGGCCCATATCTTATAATATGCCCAAAATCACTTAAGTATTTGGTACCTTACCATATTTCGTCTCCCACTTAAGTGCACCGTACCTTACGGTGTTCCTTAGTTACTCTATCTCTTATCAATCCGTCCTTTGTGTTGACCCTATAGGTTTTCGCGACGTTGGCAATTATATTAAATCACGCATTTAACATAATAAACAGTGAGCGGTATCTAGCAACACATCACTGCTACCCAAGTCACGAAAATGTCATGTGATCTGACAAAACCTCCTTGGATAATAATTATGTGTATAATTACCCCTTTGCCCTTATGTCTATATTGAACACAAGGTATAGACCGTGTCATCCTTGTCCAGTTCAATATTGGGCCCATAGACATTTATCCTGTTACGCAGGATGGGCAAATTCCATCTAGGACACTCATGTCCCTCAGCATGCTTCGTGGAGTACCCATCAACTGTCTTTATGGTTATCCAGTTACGGACAACGTTGGATCAACAATAAAGCACTCGACTCTACATCTAGGATCCATAGTGGTTTCAGGTTGAAGAGTGGTATACATTATTATCACCATGAGAATAACTTATGACACTTTGCATAACTTTCTATATAGTATTCTCCTAGCGGGTCAATCCGGTATAAATATTACTCCTAATATTCATACCTATGTTTAAGACTTGATAACTCTTTATCCATGATCCATGAAATGTGATCATCAGTCTACAAACATAATAGTCTTAATGCTTTGATGTTATCCCACTTCACACTAAAGCTCGACTACGGATACTTTAAGAATAGTGTCCTTATGTTTAATGTGTTCTCATGATTAAGTCACACTTAATACATTAAATGGATTATCTATTCCAGGGACTTTATTAATCAACCATAATAAAGAAAATGCCTTTAAATAATTCGATACAAGTACCAAAAGTATTGGCCTCTAGGGCTTACACCAACAGAATCGAGTCGCCACCGCACTTTTATTTATCCAAAGGAATGGCTAAAAAGCGAACAAAAGCCTAAGAAGTTTTACACATAGAAAACTAATGAAAAGATCAGAGATCTGGGTAAGGGGTTAATTACGCAATGGGAAGGTGTTAGGCACCCAAAACGTCCTAGGTACTCCTAGGGAGCCCTTTTCACACTTGTTGTACAAAATGTTATTTGTTTATGAAATATTTATTGTGCAAACATGGATGAAGAGATGAGAAAAGAATATACAATTTTTATTGTTTTTGTGTTTGAACGGATGAACCCGTTGCCTACGTACCTTTCCATGGAAGGTAAGGATCAAAACGCCGTAGTTCGGCTAAAAGATTTCCAAAATATGAGTGGATTCATTTTAAAACAAAAGCCTTAAGGTCTTTCGTTATCCACGGGAGAAAACTCAACCTTATACAAACAACAAGTCCACCACGTGAGAAAAGCTTCAACTTGCTAGTGAAGGACCATGCCCTGTAATAAGAAAGGAAGTCTTACAATTCAATCACTAAGGACAAAAGGTGAGATTAACATCAACCACTAAGATAATTGAGATCTATGGCTTATGTATGAAAACTTGTCAAGAATGGACAAAGCCACAAAACAATTGAATGAGAGAAATTAACCAATTAGGATTATTCACAAAGATGGTCAAAGTATGATTAGAATTCAATTCAAAGAAGTATTATGAAATGGAGTTTGGAAAGTCAAAGGCCTAAAGCCTAGGTTTCTAATTTGAAAAGAGATGAAAAAATGTTTGCACAATGTTTTCAGGTTTGGGTTTAACATGCAAATGGAGGTTTCAAGAAACAAAAGGTGGGAGGGTGAGGAAGTAAAACTTCTTAGATGTTCACCTCTTGAAATCATATGTAGATGATTCAAGTGATTCCTTTGGAATAGGCAACAATGCAAATAACAAATGAGCAAAGCAAATGGATACCGGACGCCAATCAATGGACTTATACCAATCTCCTAAAACAAAAAAATAATGATACCAGATGCCAATCAATGGACTTACACTAATCTCACAGAACAAAAATGGATACCGGAGGCCAATCAATGGACTTATACCAATCTCCTAAAACAAAACATGGATACCAGATGCCAATCAATGGACTTATACTAGTCTCCTACCATATCATAGGATACAACTGCCAATCAATGGTCTTATGCTTGCCTCCTCCATGGATAAAACAAGATGCTATAAAGCAAAGTTTATGAAATGATATACAAATGATGATGATAAATGCACAAAAGCACACTCAAGCAAATATGCACAGATGAGTCAAGTAAGCAGACAATCAAGTTAGTTAGCACACACTATACACAAGCAATAAGGCTCAAACAAGGCTAGACTTTACAGTCAACTGGAATGGGGTAATATGAGCTCTTAACCCTAACATTGAGAGTTAGGGTGAAGCAGATGAAATGGAGATGAGGAGTGTGCCTCATAGCTCTTATCCCTGGCCTGGGAGAGCTTTGAATAATAGAAGGTGTGGGAGTTCAGAAAGTTGGAACTCTTCTCCACAAGTGATTTGACTCTATAAGATCTTGGGTTATTATCCACAATGCATCAACACATTGTGTGAGCAAAGTGGATGAGACACTGAATAGTAGGAGATGGATTACACATCTCTTTTATCTACCAATTGCCTCATAAGAGGACTTTTCCTGCTTGGCACAAAGATAAACAAACACAAGCATTGCCTCTTAAGGAGGACTTCAGACAGGTGCCTGCCCACATAACAGGACAGGTCTTCCAGACTACATGAAGATTAGAGGTTATACCTAAGTGGTTAAGCAACCAAGCAAAAGCAAAGTTCACAATGAACTTAAAGCAACTTATGTACCTGTGGAAACATCAAACAAATCAGTACAAAGTTCAGACAATCAAACAACAGTCAATAAGCAACAAACAATCCCAATGTACAAAAATGTGTAAACCAAAGGTCAAACTCAAATGAGTCAACATCAACCTACAAAACACACAAAGATTAGTAATCAAAGGCAAACATCAATGCTCAAATGATGGAGCATCAACAACTATGAAACTTGGATGTTCAACCTGAAATCAAAGCTCAAATGTGAGAAGCAAACCACTAGGTCAAAGCCTAGGGTCAAAGGTGGAGAAAAAATTCAAAACAGAAGCTGAAAATTAACATGAATCAACTTCAAACACATCTTGAAAGAATCCAAAAGGTCTCACATCAATATCATATATCAAAAACATTTCATGATCAATTGAAGTTCAAGGCAATTTTAAAGCTCAAATGTGACCAACCAGAATGAAAAATCTCAATTAAATCAGAAATGATTCAAATAATTCCAAGAAAATTCATGCTCATTCACAACATTCATAATATGCATCACACAAAAAATCAGGACAATTGGAGATCATTTGGCAAGGCAAACACATCACATAAGTTGGACATCAAAAGGTGTGACACAAATTGTCACACCAACTTAACATGATCATAAAACAGAAATGATAAATGGTAAAAATACCAAATCAACACCAAAATGTCAAGCTATGTGTCTAGTTTCATCATGCAAATTTTCAGATTCATTGGATCAAAGACCTGTATTTCCCAAATGCATAAGCAAGGCAAGGTACAAAATGGATACATGTTCGAATACCCTAGCACAAAAAATTAATCATCCAAGCACAATTTGTGAAAATATGATCAAAAAATAATAGACAGAATAAGGAATGCAATGCAAAAAACCTCTTAATTTTTGGATCAATTTTCAATTAGATATGAATTTTGCAAGATTGAAAAAAAATGAAACGAAAATGTGACATTAAAATGGATTTAAAATGAAATGATTAATTAAATTTAAAATAATGGCGCCAGTAGCATGAAACGCTGCCGTTTCATTTATGCGCTGGCATGGTCAACAGCGCAGTCAACCGAGCGGACCAATTAGAACACTGCATGGCATTCTCATGCGCCAATCACGTTGCAACCCTAGACAAACACACAGGCAACGCTTTTTCGTGGCAAAAGAGATCAGAAACCGTGGCCAAAGCTGGAACTCATCATCTTCATCGTGAAGAAGATGAACAGTGAGTGTTCATCAATGTTCATGAACAAAAATCCCAGAATTCACAATTAAGCATATCAAAATGTTGCATATCTCATGTAGATTACATATCAACGCATAGCTAAACCTAAATCATCATGCTAAGAGAGAATCGAGCAAAACTATCTTCATGCATGGAACTTTAACTAACCCTAACTCATTCAATATTGCATGAAAAATCACGATTCAAAGCTCAAATTAACCAGCACATCAAGATCCACAACAACATCATGATATAATTGAGAAATAAGAGAATCAATTTGTAACCTCTTGAAGAGAAGATCTGGATTTCGTGTTGATTCAAGGCTTGCAATGCTCCAAACTTCTTCTATAATGCTTGTATGGTTGATTGGATGAGAGAAGGAGGTTCAATTGCACACTAATCCACCAGAATTTGAATTTGCCATGGATGCCTTCAAGCTTCAATATGCTTCAATATGGCTCTGTTTGCTTCAATTCCACGTGCAGATCTTCTCAATAACACTTCAAGATAATGAATCAAGCAATGAAATGTGCTTTGATGTGAAGAAATTTTAAGAAAATTTGAGAGAAAAATTTTCAAGAATTTGGATCTAGATCTGAAATTGTGATTGTTGTTATGAAAAACAGTTAGGGTTTTTTGTTATATACCTTCTACTAATCACCCTTTAATCATGTTTAGGCCAATGGTAAGTGTAATTAACAAAAAGGGGTGAAAGTGCAAATTTGTGATTTTCACCCTATGCATGAAATGCATGGTGAACAATGCACGAAATTGCCTTCAAATTCACTTAAAATTCTGTTTTGGAGCCAATGACAATGATGAAATGCTTAAACAATGCACCAATTTTTTAAATTTTAATTTTTCCCTCCAAAAATCAAATGAAATGGCAAATGTTCATATGATGATAATGCATGTCATGTAATGCAAGATTTGGAAATTATAGGTCAAAATAAGAACAATGCAAAAAGAGCCATCCAATTTGGAGTTTTGGTTGAGAAGTTATGGCCCTTTTGAATCTTCAAGTACACTTTGCCATGTTTTTATCATATCTCCTTAACCACACATGAGAAATTGATGCTCTTGGACTTTTTGGAAATGGGAGAGAAAGATCTACAACTTTCATGTTCAACAAAATTTCATTTGAAGCTTTCTTGATGATGTAATTTGAAGTTGAAGTTAGGCTAAAACCTTTCCATTTTTGGCAAATTTGAATTATAGGTCACTTTCTATTTTTGGAAAGTTTTGACCTGACTTTAAATTCTTCAATGTTGATGTTTGAAATGTCAAATGAGACTTGTTTGAACATGAATGAAGTATTTCTAACCACTTCCCACCTCCAAATCCACAGTTGACTTGGCAGTTGACTTTCTAGGCCTTCAGTTGACTGGGAATTGTTCTGATGAGATTCAAGCCTCTACCACTTGGGATTTTGCTTTAAAATAACATCATAGCTCATATGAACTCTTGATAATGATTATGGGGTCCAAATTCTCAAGAATGGCCACCATCTATTGCTCAATGAATGCCTTTAACTGCTTTGACCTAAGGTTGCTTCATCTGCAAGATAAAGGTTAGATGACATATTTTTGTACTTTTGGTTAGTAGTAAAAAGAAAAGCAATGATATACAAATGCAAAACATGCTTGGTGATCAAGAACCAATCTCAATAAGATAACCCACCCATAGGGAAGGAGGCAAGGTGCACAATGATCCTTGAGGCAATGAAATGATATGACATGATGCCATGAGGGATCTTAGGGACAAAATTGAGGTCTTACAGATGCCCCTATTTAAGGTCATTCTAGCCGGAGAAGTGAAGTTTAGAAATCTTCATCTCAACGCGGTAGAATGGGCTTAAATAACAGTAATGAGACAAATTTTGGTCCCTAAGAGACCTCATGATGCAGATGTATGCATGTAAAAGAAACAAAACTCAGTGGGGAATAATGATCCACAAAGAAGAAAAGAGGATCCATCGGAGTAATACACTCACCAGGAATAGAGACTCTAACAAGACTCTCATGGGGATAATAATAAAGAAAAAGAATGCGTGAGCATGACATGACTCTGAATTAGGGGACAAACTGACACTGCGTGAACAAGACACGACTGGACCAGAGACCTCACTGGGGAGTAAAGGACTCAAACATGGAAAAGAAGAATTCCAAAGGAGGACACATCCATTGGAAAGACTCAAGCTGACTCAAACTATCCACGAAGGATACTTCGGATAAAAATCCGGACTCGGACTGGGGAAAAGATTCACACAGAACCTCCCTGCCGGGAAAAAATTGCATATATTGGGAAAAATGCCAATACAACAAAAAGGTAAAAATCAGCACAAGAAACTCCATTGGAGAAGATCTAACAAAAAGACTCTCCTGGAGAAGCAACAAAGAAATGAGGTGTTACCGGTATAAGGGTAACAAGCTCAGGAAGAATGAATATCTAAGACCGGTATAAGGGTGAGAGATATCAATCAACCAAACATATGAGAAAGACCTGAAAAAGGTACATCAACTCAGGGAAATCTGACTTCACAGGGGACCAAGGTCATAATTGGGAGCAGAAAGGAAGGAACACCATGGATACCGGTTACTGGGTATATAATAGGTGACCGACCAAAGCGTGAATTGGTATATATGCCAAAACACTCATCATCCGAAAGGAGGGCTTGAAAAAGAAAATCGACTTAGAGGATGGACATTCGAATCCACAACGGGAAAACGAATCTTACTCAGCTGGGGAAAACAAACCCAAAGAGTGCATGAGATATAATATCCATTACCGTCAGAACGTGGATAGTATACTCGCATGAGACATATTATCTATTACCGTCAGAACGTAGACAATATACTCGCATGGAAGGAAACACCAGAGATACCGGTTACTGGGTATATAACAGGTGGTCAACCGAAAACGTGAATTGGTATATATGCCAAAACACTCATCATCCTGAAGAGAGCAAAACACAAACTTATCAAAGGATGGATATTCGATTCTACAAAGAATATGAATCTTACTCCGCTGGGGAAAATCAACAAAGGATTCCAACCAAAGAGCGAAAGAGATATATTATTCATTACCGTCAGAACGTGAATAATACACTCGAAAAGGAAGAGACACCAGAGATACCGGTTACTGGGTATATAATAGGTGACCAACCAAAAAGAGAGACAATCGTTACCAATAACAACAGGGCAAACGAAAGATAACTCACGGGGGATAAATTGCAAGCATCAGGCAATCATCCAAGAGATATATCAAATATTCGATTCCACAAAGGAAAAACGAATCTTACTCGACTGGGGAAACACAACAGGCTTCGACTGAAGAGTGCATGAGATATATTATTCATTATCGTCAGAACGTGGATAACATACTCGTAATGGAAGATTATCCACAACCGGTTACTGGGTTAATGAAGGATAAATCGACCGAAAAGAAGGGCATCGGGATACCAAACGAGGTATATAATGATGACCGATCAAAGGGAGCAACAATCATTACCAAGCAAAAGGGTAAATGAAAGAAGACTCACCGGGGATGAATTGCAAGCATCCGACAATTATCCACAAGACTTGCTGGGGATACAATTGCTAGCAAACGGCAAATACCCAGAAGCAAAGGGGGAATATCAACATCGAATATTGAATGAAGATAACCACAAAGAGTAACCATCATCGGTTAGGATGAATCAACACGGTTAACTCTGCAAAGGGGAGAAATTAGGGTTTACAACTACCGAATACGGGGTAGACGACCAAAAACTCTGGCTGAGGATAAAATTGCTAGCAACCGGCAATTATCCATAAGAAAGCACATACTCCGTTGGGGATAAAACCACAACAACATAGGATTTACAACTACCGAATACGGGGTAGAAAACCACAAAATCCACCATCAACCAGACTGAACCACAAAGGTTACCTCTGCTAGGGGAAAAGAGATAGGACTTACAACTACCGAATACGGGGTAGTAGCCAACAACTCTGATGAGGATAAAAAGGTAGGGTTTACATCTACCAAATACGGGGTAGAAAACCAACAATTCTCTGCGTGGGGAAGGAAAGAATCACAACTCCGCACGGGAAACAAAATAGGGTTTATAACAAACCACAAACTGCTGGCGAGCAAGCAAAAACTAGGATTTACGACTACCGACTACTGGATAGAAAACCAACGACTCTTGCCGAGGAATAAAAGGTATATAACCACAAATTCCGCCAAGAAGCAAGGAACATAGGACTTACAACTACCGGTATAAGGGTAGAGGCCCAAAAGATTCCGCTGGGGATAAAAAGAACTATTGTTGGTTACTGGGCAATTCATTCATTTATTCCACAAGGAAGCACAAGAAACAGTTGAAAAATGCCAATTCAGGATCAAAATAAAAAGGCAAACTGAATCAAAACTCGTCCTAATGAGGATATAACTCAATAGGAAAATCCATCCCAATATATGTGTTGGGAGGAAACGGAAGAAACCGTCATCCACGAGGATATATCTCAGTGGGGAATTTCAGAAGGAAAGACAGACACTTTCTGCTTATGGGGCTGACTCTATATTGAGAGATTAAACACCCGACATCTGCTTGGAAAAGATCTATAGGAGAGATCTATATTACCCATTAGCAGGAGACAACAAACAACAGATATATGGCAACAAATGCAACATGAATATCTGAATGTTGAAAGTATGCATGAATATGCGTAATTTATGTTTGATGAATGCTGACAAAACAGACATATCTAACATAAACAGGTCCAGGAATCAAACGCCCGGTACTACACTTCCAGAGGAAAAATCCAACTGGAAAGCCAATTTGCTGGAGATCTATATGCTAAAAAGCAAAGATCTGCGGGGAGGCAAAAGAGGTCAGAGATATCACAAAATCTCTGAGTGATGGATCAATAATCAACCCAACTAGGGAACAGAAGCTCACAACAGGCATAAACCGCCACAAAAGCAAATCTGTTAGGGAACTAGAGAAATCCCAAGATATCTGCAGGGGGATTCTCAGTATCAACTAGGAAACAAGAGTTCACTG